>NC_135896.1:89472593-90072593 GCF_964194155.1 Cetorhinus maximus
GTTTCACAGTCACCATTACTGTAACTGGCTTATAATTCCCGATTTATTACTTAATTGAATTAAAATTTCACCAGCTGTCATGGTGGGATTTGAACCCAAGCCCACAGTGACATTACCGCTATGCCACTGTCTCCCGTCATGGGTGCTTCATGGGGGTGTCGGGGGGAAGGGTGTCCCTTGTGACCCTGCCCCTTGCGGCCTTGCCCCTTTCTCGACCTGGGCCCGCCAAATCAGCCTGGATGTGTTCCGCGCCAACAGAAAATCCCAGTTGGCATGGCAACGGGGCCTTACACTAAATTGACTCGCTGCTTCTTGCTGGAGCCTAACCGCTTGTGACCCGGCCCAGCCTCTCTGAAAATGGCTCGAGATCGGGATTGTGGTGTCGAGCCAATACAGTGACCCAGCAGTGGGTCCGCCCATCTCCGATCCTGACCCCGATCTCCTTTGAAAATCAGCCCATTGTAGCTACGCCAGGCAGTGTAAAGAAGCAGCGCTGTGAGGCGGGTCAGTGTTAACACTGCCGATGCTGGGTGCCTTTATTTATCCAGCCACAGCTGGGATTGGCAGAATGTTCTTAAAGGCTGATGGTGACAATATCTCATGGTTTCGGGGTGCACCTCCTGGAATCAAATGGTTCTGTGCAGCCACAGGCTGTGAGCCTAATAACAACCCCTGGTGGAGTGTGAACACATTCCCATTCAGCCCGCAAAGCCGTTCAAACTGAACATTTCAGCAGGTTTAATGGGAAGGGTACACTTAAAGAAAGAAATACAGACTTGCATTTATATAGTGCCCTTCACAGCCACAGGACATCCCAAAGTGTTTTACCACCAATTAAGTATTTTTGAAATGTGGTTGCTGTTCTAACTTAAGGGACACAGCAGCCAATTTGCACACAGAAAGATCCAACAAGCAGCGATGTGATAATGAGCAGATGATCCATTTTTAGTGGTTGTTTGAGGGGTAAATATTGCTAGGACTCTGGAAAAAAAACTTCCTCATGCTTCCTAGAAATAGTTTCTGCTTTTTATGCTTCTGCTTTGGTTGTGCTGGCATCACAGACCATCATCCGTATTCTGCCAACATTTATGGATGCATTTAACAATATGATAATGAGCAGATAATCTATGTTTCTTTGTGTGTGTGATGTTGATAGAGGGGTAGGTCCATGGGATCTTTTGAGTGCACCTGAGAGGCGACCTCTAGCTGTCCAGGACAAAAGTGAGCACATCTAAACCCTTTCAATAGTTTTCAGTCTTTTATTGTAAATGTTCACACATTTTCCCTTCAGGTTACTGTACAAAGCAATTTTGTATGCAAGTCTGGGGTGTTTACACCAATGGGCCCTAGGTGAACAGGCAGTGCAATTACCCATCTACCTAGAGTCTTCCTGAAGCTGATTTCCCAATGAAGCACTTCACGGTGAGCAGTCCTGCCTTTATAACAAATCTAGCCATGGTGATCGAGTACACTACCGAAAGCAAATGGAACCATTTCCAGTAGCTGTGTCACATGGTATTGTGTACAGAATCTCTGATACAGTAAGAATGAAAATAAATTAGGAAAGTGTAAAACAAAAGACAACTGTGGAACAAAGTAAATAATTCAATGCAACATGCAAGGCATGCAGTCTATGGTTGGAAGGTTGAAGGTTACAGACACCAATACCCACAGATGGTCTCTAAGTCGAAAGTCGTCGGTTTATGAATCAAAACAATTGTGCTCTTTTTGTGTACACTACATGTAGCAGCGGGCCGGGGAATCTTTTTATGCTTACGGATGTTTTGCTTTACTGCCCAGTTTTTTGAACTCAGCTTCCATTCAACGTTGGCTCCCAAAGGTGAGTCAGTTGCAATTAAGTCCAGCCAGCTCTCCAGTCTTTTAAACAAGAGGGTCTTCCACGTGCCCCAGTATTACAAGAGCAGAAACGATGATTTGTGTGCACAGTGATTCATTGCAGAAGAAACAAGCAGAACTAGGGCTAAATTGTGACTTTGCGCAACGGTATTGAGACAAGTGGTAGTGAGCCAGTGGCCTGTTTTGCCTCCCTCCATTGAAGTCGAAGGAAATAAAAACTGGGATAGGCGTAAAACAGGCTGCGGCCTCGCTATCACCCATTTCACATTATTGCACCAAGTCATGATCAATCTTTACCACCACCATCCCTGGCACCCTCCCAGAATCAGAAAGTGGTATAATTGCTACACGCTTTGCAGCAGGGAGTTGAGTCAACATTTCTGAGATGAAATAAGAAGCACAGTTGCCGCTTCTTCTTGATAAATTGTAGGGATTATCCTATATTTGCTTTTGAAATGAGACTGAGAATCTGTAAAGACCATCCCCATATCACTGCACAGAGCTACAATACACAGTGGTTCCTCACGGATAAAGAATTATCTATAGGGAATTACTACAGTTCAGTGAGTTACTCTATACAAATTATTTGTCAGTAAAGGAGCCATTTATAATGAATGTCTTAAAGTTAGTGTGAACTACTTTGTAGAAGATTCTGGCTAGATTGAATAACTCTGCATAAAATATCAATTGACAGTGATATAGTCTGTATAAAGAGTCAGCTGATACGGAATCAATCTTGTGTAAAGACATTAAACATTAGTGTGCAAACCCATCTGGGTGCGAAATTAGGATCAGCAGCATCCGTTATTTGGGGCCAAAATGGTGTCCGTTGGGCACCTGCACACTTCTGCCACGAATTAGGCTGGACTGACATCTCGGTAAAGGATAAACAAGTGATGTCCTTTACCCACACCTGAAGCAGGTGCAAGTTCATTTACATATGCAAATGAGGGGCCTACTGCATGCTTCTGCTTCCTCTCTGGTTTTCACCGAGGAAGCCAGCTCTAGCGCTAATGGTCTCCAGCTAAGCATCGCCTAAGTGAAGAAAGGTAGGATCTACCACAATCAAGCCACACCCAGTCCAGAGATTTCTCACCACATTCCCGATTCCAACTTCTAGGCTCCTCCAATTTCTCCCACGTTACTTCCAAGATCTGCGACTTTCCTACCTGCCACCCACCAATGTTAACAATTTTCCTGTGGTCTGCAGTCTTTCTATCTGATCCATAAAATCACTCTGATCCACTCCTGGCCTCCAACAGCATTTTCTAGGTCTGCTCCCTTCATCCTGATCCCCGGCAGCACTCCCAGTCTTTCCTGAACAGTACCCCTGAGCCCTGGGGTCTTCCTACCCTAACCCCCACCGAATCTTGGTCACAGGCTGGTCCGAGGCCAACCCATTCCTTCTCCAGGCCCCCACAGCCCAAGCCGATCACATGCCTGGAATTTGGAGCACTAACCTGCGTGGCATCCCACCACAGCACCATTATGACGAGGATCGAAGAACCAAAATCCAGGCCCTCTCAGGCCTCCTCATTTGATCGTGGGCTGCTAACACTGTGCGGCTAAAGTGCCCAATAATGGGCTTGTCTGAATTTCGCGGCCCCTGTCTTTAATCACGCGATTTAAAACTGAGTTTCTGTCATGTGTGGAAAGGGGCTTCAAATAATAATCACTGCAGAAAGTAGTTTGTGTATTAAATGACGTGGCAGAGCTTGACTGGATATGAGGTAATAGGGCCTCCCATCGTGAACCCTGTAATGACTAGGCCAGCCCACACCAGCCAGACCGTGCCTTCGCAGTCATCAACATTTCATTTCTTTGGTGCTGCATCACACCAGTCGCAGACAAACCCAGATGAAAGTCTCATAATTATTAACAGTTTCATTCACGCAATTGGGGATTTGCTTGGCGGTGGGGGGGGCGTGGGGGAAAGATGGAAAAGAAAGGAATTAAAGAAAAAGTTTATCCCAAGGCTCTTCTTTAACATTTTTAAAGTCATTTTTTGGATTTCTTCAGAATACTTGAACCGCCTTTTCTTAGGCCAAAGAGACGGCAGCCACTCTATCTGATGGGTAGGGGTGTGACCTTTGCCTCGTCAAGTAGGCCCAGGCTGTACATGCCCAACTGGGGTGCTGTCCCACCCTCCCTCTTCAGCCTGATCTTGACCTGCGCCTATTCTGTAAGGCCCAGCCACACTGGCGGGGGGCAGGACATTCTCAACTTGTCGGTCAGTGAGAGTGGGCTGCCATCGAGGTGCCTTACTTTGGATCTCCCACCCTCTTCAAATCTGCACCACAGCCTAACTTTTTCACTAGAGACCTGAGCAAAGAGGACGGGGAAATAAATAAAAACATGGGCTTGACCCACAATTACACGAATGAGCAAATCAAAAAGCAACTACCAGTCACAAAGTATCACGTCAAAACCCAGAGCAAAATTTAACCAACACGAAAAAAAAGTTGCTCAAGATTACTCATGTTTCTTAAACAATCTCACTTCTTTGTGATTTTACACAAGCCTTTTATAACCAGAAAGAAAGGTATGCACACAACTATGTTGAAATTATCCATGCAGACTTCCTCTGAGAAAAAGGTATAATGCTTTGGACAAGACCAACAATCCAATGAGCTCAGCAGCAGGAACAGCATGTGGGCTAGACAGACTGGCTAACGTGTTGCACCCATCAAAAAAAAAAACTCAACTTGTACAGGACTAGCTTTTAATTTCTCATTGAAAAGAAAAGCATTACGAAGCAGATAGGGGTAGATAAGTCACTAGCAGCAGGAAATATAAGAGCACTTTTGAATATCAAGCTACTTCTTTGCTTCCTGTCCATCTGATTATCCCAGAGATTCCGCAGACAAGCTATTCCCTCTAGCTTCTTCCTCAAACTTCTAATGTCTCAGATCCGACCGATCTCATTTTCACAGCAAGCTGTGTCTGGGTTAAAAATATTCTTCTCAAGATACTTTGTTATCGCTAGAAGAAAGGGCATGCCTTTCATAATTGTGCCACTTGCGTCAAGTATGGTGAGTGTACAAGGTGTTTTGTCCACCTGGTCAAATATTCACAGTGTATGATGCTGTAGGAATGATGGTTTTATTTAGAGTGTAATGTACCTTTAAGAATAATTCTTGTTAGGCAAGATCACATGATATGTGATAACTAACAGGAGAGCAGCACGGGGCTACCTCAGGAGTCAGTGTAGAGATAGAGTTAGAGTTGAAAGCACACGTGTAGTTGCTGCTGAGTATATTGTAAGTAAACTTGATGTTTCCACCCAAGAAATGTCTACAGAATCAACCCTATCTTTAATAGCACAACTCAGCCACCCTACAACAAACTGGTGATGAGCATAAAACAGGATTGAACAGAAGAAATCAACTTAGAAAGAAATTGGCACTGCACATCCCCCGTAATCTCATTCACTTGAAAAAAGAATGTGAGGAGCTCTATGTATTGAGACCTATCATCTGTGGCTGGTTCTCCAAAATTGTGGCATTTTGAGACAGGGTAACTTCTTCAGCTTTAACGGAGCTCGCCAAGAAGCGGGAAACAGCCCCGCTGGCCGAAGAACAAGGAAAAATAACTTAGCAGTGAAATCAAAGAATAACTTTAATAGAGGTGGATTAGCAGTTTAAAAAAAATCGAATGCTACTATTGTCATAGAAGTGGATATATGATGAGGCAATGCAAGGAAAGGTTCAAGCAGGCTTGTAAACAGAAGAAGAAGCCCAATGAAATCTACAATGTAGAAGAGCCTGAAACAACAAATTCAGACATTTACTTGTTATTTAGTCTGAAAGTTGGAAAGACAGAACCAATATTTGTCACAGTGAAAGTAAATGGCAAACCTGTTAGAATGGAAGTGGACACAGGAGCTTCCACCACAGTAATTGGGGAACATACCTTCAGACATTTGAATAATGGTAAATATCAATTAAGTTTAGAAGAAACAGCCGCAAAGCTACAAACATACACGGCTGAAGACATTCAAGAGAAGGCATAAGCAGAGTAACTGTCCATTATGGAAGCCAATCGGCAAAGCTACCGGTGTTGATATTGAGAGGCAGAGGATCAAGCATTCTAGGGTGAAACTGGCTAAGGGAAATCAATCTCGATTGGCCACTGAGAGTCCAAAAGGAAGCTGGAAGCATTCCTGTATTGAAAGAGGAGAGTGCAAGGACTCAACAAGCTGAAGAAGTGCAGGCTGTCTTAAATCAAAATCTGGAAGAACAGCAGAAGGAACTCGAAGAGACCCTGCGTGATGACAGAGTTCGACACGCGGTGAACAACCTTTGAAAGGAAAAAGAAAACCTGCTCAAAGACTATCACACACTATAAGATTCCCTCAGGACAAAGTTTGTACCTCTGGAAAAGTATGAAGAAACAGAGAAAGAATTCAGCACCTCTTTGAACAAATTGAAGGATGAGTTGGCAGAGGAGCCACAACAATGTTCAATTTTCCAGGAGGCAGCAAACAAATACAGAAAAGAGACGGAAGAGCTGAAGAATCAGCTAAATGAAGCCAAAGAAGCTTTGGAAGCAAAAGTTCCTGAATTTCCCAAGAAGCAGAGACAGACAATGAAATTTTGGGAGATTCAGCCACTGAGCTCAGATAAGTTGAGCTTCCATCTGAGAGAAGTCTGGCCAACAGTGAAGTCAAAAAGAAGGCCAAGATTAAAGCCTGCGCTAGAAAGGAGAAGGCATGTAGAAAGGTACAGAAATACTAATAGGGCCTTAATTCTGGCAGCATACTAATACACTTTTGCACATACGCCTAGCAATCAAATCACAAACACTGATACCCTTAGCCATTTGCCTTTACAAGAAAATGATGAGCACATCCCAGTTCCACAGGAACTTGTTTCACTGTTAAATTTCTTAGATTCCTCGCCGGTATGTGCTCGACAGATCAGAGACTGGACAAGTTGGGACCCAGTCCTATCTCAGGTACGAGAACAAGTGCTACATGGTTGGTCACAGGAGCCCGTATCTGATTAAATGAAACTGTACTGCAGCAGAAGACATGAAATAACCAGCCAGAATGGCATCTTATTGTGGGGAGCACGAGTGATAATTCCTCCAAAGGGAAGGGAGCCACTTTAATTGAACTACACTGTGCACATCCAGGAATTCCCCGAATGAAGACCATAGCACTCAGCTAACTATGGTGGCCTGGGATGGATGTTAAAATGGAGAGTTTAGTAAAGCATTGTGTGCAATGTCAGCAACTGCAAAAGTTGCCAGTGATAGCTCCATTACACCAATGGGAGTGGTCAGGTAGACCCTGGGTGCGGTTACACATTGACTACGTTGGACCTTTCCTGGGAACAATGTTTCTGCTCATTGTCGATGCCCGTTCAAAATGGTTGGACGTATATGAGGTGAAGTCACCAATGTCGGCCGCTACAATTGAGAAACTACGTCAGAGTTTTGCCATTCACGGACTACCAGACGTAGTCGTTTCCGATAACGGCACAGCATTTACGAGTGCTGAGTTTCAACCGTTTATCAGCCTCAGAGATATCACTCATGTAAAAACTGCACTGTACCACCCTTACCCCAAACGGACTGGCCGAAAGGGCAGTTTAAACGTTCAAAGCCGGCATGAAAAAGCTAACTGGTGATTCCTTGGCAATCAAGCTAGCACGCCTTCTTTATCATTTCAGGGCGACCCCTCACACAATAACAGGTGTCACACCTGCCGAGTTATTGCTCACACGCTGTCTCAGGATGAGATTGAGCTTAATAATGCCAAATTTAGAGGGGAAGGTGGAAAGGAGTCAGGGAAATCAGAAAACTAGAGGCGACTGGCATAGTTACGAGAGGAAATTTACCCTGGGAGGGATGGCATACTTGAAAAATTTCAGGGAAGGACCAAAATGGTTACCGGGTGAAATAAGTGCGGTGACTGGACCTCTATCTTACTGCGTGGAGGTGGAAGGCTGGATCATCCGTAAACATGTGGGCCATTTAAGGAAGAGAGAGACAAATCACCAAGATATGGTTCCACCAGTGACCATGACCGGGTCTGCGTTTCCTGTTGAGAATACTCAACCCAGGACTGACATATCTGAGGTTCCTGTAAGAGTTGAGGATACAGAACTGCAAGTGCCCACCGAAGCACCTGATGTTCAGGCAACTCCGGAAAAGGAGGTTCCTGACAAAGAATCTGAAGCTGTGGAGCTGCGACATTCCACACGTACCAGGAAACCACCTGAAAGACTGAACTTGTACATTCCTTACCCAATATAAATATTATGTTATCTTGAAAAATATGTACTTGTAAATATAATATGTATAGCCAAGTTAAAGGGAAAGGAATGTAGTAATTATAGTTTTACTTAAATGTGTAATGTACCTTTAAGAGTAATACTTGTTAGGCATGATCACATGATCTGTGGTAACCAATAGGAGAGTAGTGCTGGCTACCTCGGCAGTCAGCGTAGAGATAGAGTTGGGGTTGAAAGCACACGCTGAGTATATTGTAAATAAACTTAGCGTTTCCACCCAAGAAATGTCTGCAGATCAGCTTTATCATTGATAGCACAACTCGGCCGCCCTACAACAGATGCATTCAACGTCTTTATTTTATGCCCTGTTTAAACTGTGGAAACTGCAGCCCTTTCAATCAGGCAACTGTATGTTCTGTTACGTAGAAAATGACTGCTTATGTGATATATATAAACAATTCAAAATAGATATGTTTCCACACATCTTTGCGATGTTTCTCCCGGAAGTCATAGGATTGTTCACTCATAGTCTGGCTCTATATAGACCATATGTCACGGTAACATCTGCTGTGTGCCCGGGATGAGCTACTGTCCCAATAGCCCCACTAGTTTCGCCACCCCATAACCACACACACCCCTCCACCCCCCAACAATCTTGCTATCATTTCAAATAAAGGTGTAGATCAGCCATAATTATTTTGAATGACAACATCTTGAGGGGCTGAATGGCCTACTCCTGATCCCACGTTTAAGACTCATTATTTATGCAACTTCCGGAAGCAATACTTTTAAGACTCTGAATGGCATTTCCCTTTATGTTCGTGCGCGGACGTGTTAAAGTGGCACGACAGCATTTATATTGAAACCCTTGGCACTGGCTTTTTGTTAAACTTGCCATCCAGAAAGAACTGAACAAGTATTCTGAAGAGAGTTGAGTTGACCTTTAGCTGGAACACCCCTTCCCCATAAATGCTTCAATTCTTTTCCATTTGTGACTACACGAGCAAGATTCCCAATATGTTATCGACACGTAAAAACTGGTTTTCAAAATTTACAGGACACGTAATCATATTAAAGGGAGTCTTTGCAACAGGCAAGTTTTCTACTGCCAGTCATGCTGTGCCTAAGCATTGTTGTCCAGTTCCTTCAATGAAACATTATTTTATTTATTCTTTTGGGTGGATTACTTCTCAGCAGCAAGGACTGGACATAATAATTGCTTTGGACGCGCTGCAGACTTTTCCACTTAAGAAGGGCAGTTGCCAGCGCTATTTTGTTCTCCTTAGTTGACTCTTCGGTTAGACAAACCTTCATCCAACTCAAGTTCAAATGACCCAACAGCATCCAAATACCTCCCTCCCACCCCCACCCACACCCCTTTGTCGTTTAGTAAAAACCCTTCTGTAAGGCAAGAAAGCTCTTAGTGATTGATGAAGATACAGGACAGTCCTCTACAAAATGTCTTGTGGTTTTTCTTTAAATATTTGTAGGATGTATGCTGCCCTCTTCAATGGGACCACCTCCAGTGTTTTTTCCTTAAAGAGTGGAATATTGTTGGCAAGTATTGCACTGTGTTCGAAGAGATTTCAAGTGACGTGTCTCTTTGGGGCTAGCAGAGGGGTCTCCTTTGCTTTAGAACCCCTTGATGTAGCAGTAGGCTTCCAAACAAGAAAACAGAATGTACAGTAACCACAATCCTCCAAATAACATGGCGGTGACAATGCGAGGTCCCCACGGACCGCCGAGCTCTCCCCCAATGTGCGGCCGCCTCCTGTACAGCAGGATGCTGATGCTGACGAAAGCGAAGATGGTGAAGAGAGTGACGGAGAACGCCAAGGTGCCTGCATCGACATGGAACTCCTTGCCCTGGGACGCCCAGTAGATGGCAGCAACGGACCACGCCAATCCTATGCCCAGGAAAACATTGACTGCATTGCTTCCAGTGACATTTCCAATGGAGGCGTCGGCATAGTGGTCCTGGACGGCCGCCACTTTGCTGGCAAAGGTATCTGTAAAGTAACAAGAGGCACAGCAGATTAGAACAACAATGAGGCAAAAACTTCCGTATCATTCCCTGCAGCACCAGAAATAACGCCCCCCAAAAACGATTGGGATTGAGTTACTCACTTTGCTTTCCATTCCAACTCCCTTCATCCAAATGTCTTATGTTATGCTGTTACTTATAAGTTGGAAATGACTGGTCCTGGTCTGAACTGGAGTTCCATTTTAAGGTATACAAGACCAGTTTGGATCAGCACCAATCATTTCCCAAGTTTTACAGTTTTTTTTTCCCTGCAGGCCAATGCTAGCCGAAATGTTCATTCCTCATGCGTTTGGCTAAGAGTGTCAACAACCTATTACCCTACCCAGGGGCAATACAGCCAAGTCAACCATGTCCTCACCTGTCACTCTTGCACCTTACAGCAGGAGTCATGGGGCAGCGATCAGGAGTGGGAACCCTGGCTGGCTTCTAAGATCATAAGAAATAGGAGCAGGAGTAGGCCATTCGTTCCATCGAACCTGCTCAACGGGATCATGGCTAATCTGATTGTGCCCTTAATGGCCTGTCCCCCATAACCTTTAACTCCCGTGTCAATCAAAAATCTGTCTAATTCAACCTTGAATATATTCAATGACCCAGCCTCCAGTGCTCTCTGTGGGAGAGAATTCCAAAGATTTAATGAAACTCAGAGAAGGAATTCCTCTTCATCTCTGACTTAAATGGGAGGCCCCTTATTTTTAAACGATGCCTCCAGTTCCAGATTTCCCCACTAGGAACCATCCCCACAGCATCTACCCTGTCAAGTCCCCTCAGAATCTTATATGTTTCATCAAGATCACCTCTCATTCTTCTAAACACCAATGAGTGTAGGTCTAACCTGATCAATGTTTCCTTATGGGAAAAACACCTTTATGCCCAGGAATCAGACTTATGAACCTTCTCTGAACTGCTTCCAATACAAGTATGTCCTTCTTTTAGTAAGGTGGCCAAAACTGTACACACTCTTGGTGCGATCTCACCAATGCCCTGTACAGATGTAGCAAGACCTCCCTACTTTTATACTCCATCCCCCTTGCAATAAAGGCCCTGCCTATATATCCACCTGAAGCATCGGAACCTGAACTATCAGAACGGGCTGTCGTTGCCCCATGAGCTTGACTACAAGAGTTAGCAGAGATTAGCTGTAGGGGCCTTCCTGCTCACTTCTGCACTTGGGACGATGTTTACCAACCCAGTCTTTGGTATAATACCCAGACTTTGTTTGGTACAAGGAGCTAAGACCTAAACCTTTGGCTGGTGGACGAGGTAATAAAGCTACCCTTCAGCAAGTCTGAAACCTGAGAGGCTCTAATATTACATTGCCTCATCTACTGGGTAACAGAATAGGTCTGGGGCCGCCATCTCTTGCACTACAGCATTATTTTATCACTATGCACAGGGCTTCAGGCAACCTAGAATTTCTAAGGGATACAAATCGAGACCAGTACCAGATACTCCTACTACAAACAATCTGGGAACCTCCTGGCTGAATGGAAACATTACTGAGGCATTAAGGTGTGAAATGCAAATTGCAAGATTATGGTGGTAGTCTCTATGCGTGAGCTACAGAAGATTCCTCCAAGTTACATCTAGGTCTAATGAAAATGCATTGAAGAATGTAGATTCCTACGTCCCATTCCCTGGTGCGAGATGGGAGTAGTGTAGTCAAAGTGCATGCTGGACTCCGGATATCAGAACCTTGTATAAATATCCCCACCTGAAACTCTATGCCCATCTCCGGGATCTCCCTGGACCCTCTCTGGTCAGCAGGTATCTGCGAGCCAGTCACTGGGGCACATTATCTGAGCGGACATGCCTGAGGTACCCCACAAACAAACAAATCTAGTACTGAGGCGGGAGACAGGGAAGTACCTGCTTCTTTTATTTATCCTTTCATGGGACGTGAGCGTCGCTGACAAGGGCAGTATTTATTGCCCATCCCTAATTGCCCTTGAACTGAATGGCTTGCTCGGCCATTTCAGAGGGCAGTTAAGAGTCAACCGCATTGATGTGGGTCTGGACAGAACAGAATTGGAGTTATTCAGCCACATGTTACTCAGTTGCTCTGATAGTGCTTTTCTATTTTATGCAGCATAACATTCCTACTGTAGGCCAGACCAGGTAAGGAGGGCAGATTTCCTTCCCTAAAGGACATTATTGAACCAGATGGATTGTTACAACAATCAACAAATTGTTGAGACTAGCTTTCAATTCTAGATTTTTATTAATTGAATTTAAATTCAGTTAGCTGCCGTGGTGAGATTTGAACCATGGGTGGAATTTTACAGCCCTGGCGCAGTGGTGGTGGGGTGGGGGGGGGGGCTCAAAAATACAGCGAGTTATTCGAAACTCCATTAACTTCAGCGTGACCGGGAGGTGCCGCCAACGCGAGCGGCTGTAAAATTCCATCCCGTGTGTCTAGGACATTAGCCTGGGCCTCTGGATTACTAGTCCAGTGACATTACCACTATGCCACCATCTCCCTACTTGCCTCATTTGTATATCTCTGTCTGGCCTGCATCAACTCCAGGCGCTGTACCAGGAGGTGAAAGCCTGCACCATTCCATTTTTGTGTACAGCAAAACGTCCACTGAGTGTGACCACTTTGCCCGACTCATTTTGTTGATTTGACAGAACAGAATTGAATTTATTCAGCCACAGTTGCTCAGTTGCTCTGATCGTGCGTTCTGTTTTATATAGCATAACACCCCTCCTGTTATATAGTGTGCCATTCCCATGAAGAATATACTAAGGCACTTCATGGATAGGCATGTGGAGACCAGAGATCGAGAGGTTAGGAGGAGTGACCTAAAACTTGGTTGAAGGGATGGGTTTTGAGGAGCTTTTTCAAGCACAAGGGAGAGGTAGAGACACAAAGAAGGGAATTCAAGGGTAGGAGTCAGAAGGGTCGACCAATTATGGTGATGTGAATGAAGGAGAGGTTCGTGTATGTGCAGTGGTGTTGGCTGAAGGAGGAATAATGATCCCAGCCTCTGCCGATTTTCCAGCGGAACTTGTTTGTGTTGGAACTCCCATCTATACCAAATGAGGATCCCTATCTCACAGGGGGAACGTGGTCAGGGGAGAGGGCAACCTGCTCAGGCATTTCCATGTTCCTGGTCTGGCTGGTCCTGATAAAATGGCCGCAACTGACCGCATGCTGGTTTCTGGAAGATTCTAAGCAGTTTTAATGGACAAAGGCTACCTCATCTTCCTGGAATGTTACTTGTATTGTATAAACATTCCAGCCAAGCCAACACAAAGGATTTGTAGACGATAAGTCTGTACCAGTCAGCTATGGGCAAAGGGAGAGCTATTTGTGACTCTAATCTCCAATGTCGTGCTAATGGCCCCACCGTTACCTGCTCCAAAACACAATAGGTTTTAACCAGGCACCTTGTTAGCTGAATAGCTCGACCCAAAACCACCCAGTCACATGATCAAGACTGAGCTTTTTGAATTAATTTAATCATACAGCTCGAATTTTATCCTCAGTCCCTGTTGGACCTCGAAAAGAAGCATGAATCCAGGCATGCAGCCTGCCTCTGTCTACCCTTTTATCACCTAACAGGTAGCAGCAGAAAGAGCTCTGTCCAGGTCAATGGCCTTGCTCATATCTACACTGTGAACTACCGGAATCTTGGAGCATCTGTATCCATGCTGTCGAGGCTAATTCATCTCTACGCGCCTTCTCCCATTGTGCAAGTCCTCGCTTCTGGAAAGTCGAATCACCCCGCAACAGCTTCAGCCTCTAAGCTCTGAAGGAATACGCCATTGGACTTTTGGTTCTGGACTCTGGACTCATGTGAAACCATAATTCTTATTTTTATTGTGGTCTTTGCCCTGAACCCCTTTATTTCCCTTATCCTTCTTTTGTTCCATGAATGTAAAAAAGGGGCAGATGTTGCGAGACCCCTTCCCGCATTGTGTGCGTTTCTGTAAAATAAACTATCCCTCTTATTTTACCTTATCTCAAGTTTGCTGTGGGGTTATTAATAGAGGATTGGATAACTCCAAAACTGACAGGTTGGGGAAAATACGCCACCACTTATGAAGGGGGAAATCAAAAATCAAAAACACCTTTCTGTTTATGGATGAGTAGTGAGAGGAGAAATCAGGGCTGTTTAAATTAAGCCCCCTCCAATCCATTACATTATAGAAGACCTTGGGATTCACTTTTATGTTCGCTGCCAGCCTCTTTTCGTGCTCCGTCCTTGCTTTTCTTATTAGTTTCTTCACTTCTCCTCTGGTCCTTCTATATTCAGCCTGATTCTCCATTGTATTTTCTCCCTGACACTTGTCGAAAGTGCACTTATTCCTTTTCACCTTTACTTCTATCTCTCCCATCATCCAGGGTGCTCTGGATTTATTTTATCCTAACTTTCCCCTTCAAGGGAACATACCTTGACATTGCTTGCAATATTTTTTCTTCGAAAGTAGCCCATTGTTCAGCCACTGTCTTCTCTGCCAATATTTGATTCCAGCTCACACGACTCAGATGCATTCCCATCCCATCGAAGTTGGCTTTCCCCCAATTAATTATCCCTGCTCTGGATTGTTCCCTGTCCTTTTCCATGATTAACCTGAACCTTATGATACAATGGTCACTTGTCTCCTAAATGTTCTCCCACTGATATTTGATCCAGTTGGCCCAACTCATTCCTCAGAACCAGGTCCAACAGTGCCTGCCCTCTCGTTGGACCGGAAACATACTGCTGCAGAAAATGATCCTGAACACATTCCAGGATCTCTCGCCCCCCTCTTGCCCCTTTGCACGATTCCTATCCCAGTCGATTTTTGGCTGTGTCAGAGGGTAAGTAGCAGCTCTGTCGAGGTTGAGGTTTTCTTGCTGCAGATATTTCCAGAATCTCTCCCTCCCTTCCCCACCATCCCCCCACCACAATTATTGCGCAATAACAGCAGTAAGGGGAGGTGAGGTGCGATTTTGTATTTATGTATCTCTGTTCATCAACTCATAAACCTGGAACCCGCTCGCGCACGCTATTGGCTTTCCATGACATCACTTCCACCGACATCACCCGGAGCATGTCCGGCCAGAGTTGACAATTCTAAGTACTAAGGGAATGCTGTGCTGTATTGTCAATGATGTATTGGCCCATGATCCTGGCTACTACATTGGGATTGTGCCCCCAGTGATCCTCTGGTCTTCACCTGTCTACCGTCTTCCAGCCTGTGTTGTGCTTGGGGGGGGTGGTGGGGGGGGAGGGCTAAGAGGCCTAATGCAACCTCTGAGGCCCACTTTAAGTGGGTGTTGCAGTGTTTCTGTTTCAATCATGAGGAAACCATAGAAAATGGAAAGGGAGGTTTTGCGGCATGATTTTCCATATCATATATTTGCTGAACATCTGGTTGTCTATTGCTCAGGCAGCCACACTCCTGTCGAGCGCAAAAATGGCTGCCGCCTTAACAACACTCGCTGCACTTCCAAAAGTAATTCATTGCAGCCGAAGCGTTTGGAGAAATTTCAATAAGATAACATGTAAGTGCTGAAGATACTGGAAAAAAAAACTCAGCAAGTCTGGCTGCATCTGTGGAGAGAGAAACAGAGTTGACGTTTCGAGTTCTTCAGAGCTCTGAAGAAGAGTCATGCGGACTTGAAACGTTTCTCTCTCCACAGACGCTGCCAGACCTGCTGAGTTTATCCAGCATTTTCTGTTTTTATTTCAGATTTCCAGCATCTGCTGTATTTTGCTTTAAACATATCAATTTCTCCCGAGTTGAAGTTCTTTAAGTTAACGTGAAAATTCTCCAGCAATTTTAATAGAATAAAACTTTTTTAAAAAATTTTACAAACAGGGAGTGAGTAGCACTCAGGTTTTTTTTTTGGGGCGTCCTTATGTTCATTTACCTGGTACTGAAGTGCCAAGAGCTACAAATACCACAGCTGTGACTGAATCCTTCAGGCCAATCGTGCAGCCAAAGTGAGAGGCCAGATCACCAATGATGGCTGTCAGGAGGCCAATGATGATAATGGACGTAACAAAGCAGGCCCATCCATTCCAGTATTCAGTGGGAGGCACACAGGCAAACAGGACCTTCCAGAAGACGGTCAGAAAATGCATCACGTAGTCAAAACATGAAGGCAGCCGTTCCTCTCCCGTGTCTTCATCCTCTTCATCACCTGCTGGACATATCACAGAGAGATCGCGTTAAGTCAGCAGGAAATCACATGGGACACAAGCAGGTCAACCACTCAGGGTCATTTAAATAAAACCCGTGCAGCCATGAAGATGTAAGCATTCCCCCTTCATAGTGAAGAACTGAGTCATGAGGACCAGGAAGATTACAATTTTGATCCACAAATTCTACTGAGCTGCATTCAGTGAGGAAGATAGTACAGGTGCCAATAAATAACCTCAACTTCCCTTGACTAAAGTACAGCACCATCAATAAGTGAAGCCCCCTGCTGCAAGGTGTAGCTATGTGGATGTAAAGGCCAGTGATGACCTCTGCAGTTGAATAACCATATGACCCTCACTAACCAGATTCACATATGGATATGTGAATGGATATATGGATATGTCAACAATCAATTGGTGAGCTAGCAGATTGCTGTCAGAACCTGTGGGAGAGTCACTATCCCGAGAAAAGTAAAGGAGTCTTAAGCAGAAAGAAAACTCAAGCTCATATTTCTTAAGGAATGTCTTCAGAACTTTTTATTTCTTTTGTGGCTTTTATCCTGCCATCAGGCAGCTTTCGGAGCAGTCGCAATGCTCCAGCTCTTGCAAAGGTGTCAGTGAACATCTGTCACTGAATCAACATTTACTAAAATTGTCACTGCATCTGTATGTGGACTTCATTCACAGTCACTCAAGGTGTACAACATTTTCTCCAATAAATAACGAGAGCAACATAAACAGAAAAGGTGCCACACTGTCCAGAGGCTCCTTTAGTCAGCACAGTGAGAAATTCTTTCCAAAGCAGTATGTAGTAACCTTGCTGAACCTGGCTGTCAGAGAACGAAGTACTGTATTACACACATATTGCACCCCCATGGTCCTCTATTTTGACCTGCTCTTCTGAGCAGGCTGCATGGACACCCACCTAATCTGGTGAGGGTCCTTCATTAACTACGCAGATCGGGCCCCGAAGGACCCCAGGGGTAGAATCTCCAGCTCGGTGAGCAGGGGCAGGGCCCGTTTGCTGAGGGGTAAAACAACGCGCAGTGATGACGGGCGTGTGTCCCAACGTCACCGTGTGTCATTTAGGTTTTCGGTTCGGCGGGCACACAGCTGAGTCGGCTGCGCACCCACCAAACTGTCAAAGGCCTATCAAGGCCATTTACAAAGCCAATAAAGCAATTAGCTGAGCTGCCCATCCAACCTTAAGGTTGGCGGGCAGGCGAAGAGTCCAGGCAGCCTTCACATTTTCCACAGGCGGGATGACATTTTTAAAACGTTTGAAAAATTTTTAATAAAATTAATGGACATTTCCCAGCTCATGTGACAGTTTCACATGAGGGGACATGTCCTTAAATTTTTTCTTTACCTTTATTCAATGTTTATCAGTGAAAGTAATCTCCCTGAGCCACAGAGGTGCCTGAGGGAGACTTCTGCGCTCTTTGGCCCGCCCACATAAAATGGCGGCGCCCGGCCAATCGGGGGCGCCGTTCGGCTGCCAGCCCGCCCCCACACAACTCCCCCGACGGGGAGAAAACTCCGCCCGAGGTCTCAAATGCTATGGTTACTGGTGTGGTGCGTCAGGGGTGGTGGGGACAGGGGCAGGGGGGAGGGAGGTGTCGCAGTGTTTCCAATTCAATCATGAGGAAGCCATAGAAAAATGGCAAGGGAGGTGTAGTGACATAATTTTCCATGTCATGCATTTACTAAACACCTGGTCGTTTGTTCCTCAGGCAGCCGCACCCTGCTCCTTCTCCCTCTGCTTTGAGCCTGGAAAATAGGCACAGCCCGATGGGAAAGCAGGAGAAAATCAGCCCCGTTAATTACCCAAGATGCTGCTTGTGGAATCTTGCCGAGTGCGAAAATGGCTGCCGCCTTCACCACTGCACATCAAAAGTAATTCACTGCAGCTGAAGCAATGTGGTTTTCTTGCCAGTAGGCAGCAGAACAGAAGAACATAAGAAATAGGAGCAGGAGTAGGCCATAAGGCCCGTCGAGCCTGTTCAGCCATTGAATACGATCATGGCTGATCTGCAGCCTCAACTCCAGTTTCCTGCCCTGTGGTAATTATGGTTTTATTTAGTGTGTAATGTACCTTTAAGAATAATACTTGTTAGGCAAGATCACATGATTTGTAGTCGCCAATAGGAGGGTAGTGCGGGCTACCTCACAAGTCAGTATGGAGATAGAGTTGGAGTTGAGAGCACACGTGTAGTTGCTGCTGAGTATAGTGTAAGTAAACTTAATGTTTCCACCCAAGAAGTGTCAGCATTTCAACTCTATCATTAATAGGACAGCTCGGCCACCCTACAACACACCCACTCCCCATATCCCTTGATTCGCTGAGAGACCTAAAATCTGTTAATCTCTGCCTTAAAGATATTCAACAATGAAGCATCCAGAACCCCCTGGGGGAGAAAATTCCAAAGATTCAAAACCCTTTGAGTGAAGAAATTTCTTGTTTTCTCAGTCCTAAATGATCGGCCCCCTTACCCTGAGGCTGTGCCCTGGGGCAGAATCTTGCCCTTGTCAGGCGGGTTCAGCGAGGGGCAGTCAGGAAGCTGCCCGCCGCCCGCGATCAAGACTGGAAGGCGATTTCACGCTGGTGGGCCAACTAAGGCCCGCCCAGCGTGAAACGTGAGCGGCAGCGCTCAGCGCTACTACCTGTGCAGGTGAGGGAAGGAGGGCCAGCGCAAACTTGGTGCACGCGCGTGAGAGCATGCTTCATAATTTCCCCGAGGCTCAGAGCTGCCTCAAGGGGATGAAGAGTTTTAAAGAAAAATAATAAAGAAATTAAAAATCTTATAAAACATGTCCCCGCTTACGTGACTCTGTCCATGGTGACATTTGAACTCACGGCCTCTAGGTTTTACGTTCAGTATCACAACCAGGATACTGCCGTACACGAGAGGCAGCTGTTCATTTTTTATATTGTAGCTTGTATTTTAGTCATTTGACAGAAGAAAAGTCAAACTGGTAGCGATGACTCAAGGCAACATAATTAAAGCCTCAATATGACTCTGTCACAGCAGCAGGGTCATGTTATTAATTAGAGTCTTAACTTTTAATTTGATTTTTATTTGCTTTAGGAAACCTCAACCCGCCCATGGATGTGGTTTCCTAAAAAGTGCAAAGGCCCCCTTGGCCTTTTCGCCTGCAGCGAGAAATGTCAGTCAGCTGATACTTCAATGGCCTTCACAGGCCTTTCAATTGTCGGCGGGCACGCTGCCAATTCTCACACGCGCCCACTGACCGAAATATTGCACGGCCGACCCTCACCCGACATCAACGTACGTCATTTTACACTCGAGCACCCACTCGCCGAGCAAAAAGTTTTGCCCCGGTGTTCTAGATTTCCCAGCCAGGGGAAGTGTTTACCCTGTCAAGATATTGTACGCTTCAATGAGATCCCCTCTCATTCTTTTAAGCTCCAGGGAATGTAAACCCAATTTACTCAGTTTCTCATCGTAGGACAACCCCCTCATCCCAGCAACCAATCGCTGCAATGTTTCCCCCCCCCCAACTTTCTTCCATCTGTGTGCAGAATGAATTTTGTTGCGTGCACCAATGTCAACTTCATGTGCGGATGTGTGCCACCAGTAGAAACAAAACTACCGATATGTAAAATATACTTTGAAAAAGTTACCATGGATACGGAAGAAGAAGAAAGAACACCACCCTCAGCCATCTCCATGGTAACATGCTAATCCATAAATCACCAACTTTGCTAAATTCAATTTCAAATTTACCATGGTGCCATTCGTACTCACAACCTCTAGGTTATACGTTCAGTACCACAACCAAGACACTACTATACACGAGAAGCAGCTGTTCGTTTTTTATATTGTAGCTTGTATTTTAGTCATTTGACAGAAGAAAGTCAAACTGGTAGCGATGACTCAAGGCAACATAGTTAAAGCCTCAATATGACAAGCTCAAACTAGAAATCGATAAGGAGGCTTGCCTTTTGAACTGGTAGAAAATGTGGAAAAGGAACAATTTTTCCAGCTTATTGAATGTTTTCTTCGCTTAAAACAGCGATGAATAGTGAGGAAAACAGCTCAGACATTTCTTCATATCAACAAACTCAATCAGGCAGAGGTAAAGTGGGAAATGACTTGGTGAATTTGGAGAAGGGCTGGCTCTTGTTAACTAGGAGGGTGAAGGTCAGAGCAGGGCAGGGTCAGGGCAGTGCCATACCAGAATTGCAACAAGTGCGGTAGTGAGCGGGAAAAAGGACATTTTACCTGCCGGCCGTAATGGCGGCTTTTTGTGCCGTATTGTCCCACTCTCGGCGCGTCCTGCCTCATTAATGATGTATTCACAGGGAACATGTCAGTTTTCACTGGCGGGTGAGCTCAGATCTTCCCACCACGCCGTGGCCTCAGCACTTCCTCACTCCGGGCGCCATACTTCAAGCACACCAGATGGGCTGCCTACTTCATGTCTTCAGACCAGGACTGCTCCAGGCGACAAGTGGCCCCAAAACCAAAACAGACGGCAGCCCCCAAATTTAGTGACGCCACTCTGGGGCGCCTGCTAGATGCAGTGGAAGGCCGCTGCGATGTCCTCTACACCCGCTCTGGCTGCAGGAGGTCCACCAGAGTCACCAATCCGGTCTGGGAGGTGGTGGCAGCGGCAGTCAGCGCCATTGGAGCACAGCAGAGGTCACCCATCTGGTGCAGGAAGAGGATGAATGCTCTCATCCATTCCACCAGGGTAATTCAACCACCTCATCACTCTCAACTCACACACTCACAAACCCATCACACATCCACAGGGATCTCACACCTCAAGGGATAATACCACTAACTCTCACACACACCCTCACATCTCCATCAGGCTCATACCCTCTGGAGCTCGCGTCCTCATCCCGTCCATGGCTCCGCTCTCCACACAAACATTCCACACAGTGTCATGTGTCCTGCTCACACTCTCTCCATCTGTTTTCATGCAGGAGAAGCTGCCTCACATCAGCAGGGAGAGGTCCCAGACCGGGGGTGGATTGCCCCACATTAGATCCCTCACTCACTTTGAGCAGCGTGCCATTGCGCTGATTGGTGAGGATGTGGACTGTGCCTGCGGTGACGGTGAGGTCGGCAGCGAACACCCACATAAGGATCCTGCACCACATCATCCCTTTCTCAACCTAACTGTGAGTGCTCTCTCCCTGCCTTTGACTTTGTTGCCATGGACTAATTATCTCGACATTGGTTCGCAGGGAACACTGCTAAGCGACCGACACCCTCAGCCAGCCACTCCCTCAGCTCCATCCAGGTCCTCACCTCCAGCCAAGAGGACACCTCCTGGACTCTAAAGATGTCCAGGGGTATGGGGAGAGAGTGGGAGTACGGCTTTGAGATAGAGGATCAGCCATGATCATACTGAACAGCACAGCAGGCTCTAAGGACCGAATGACCTACTGCTGCTCCTATTTTCTATGTTTCTCCTCCTAAGCAGCCAGGAAGACCCGTCACAGCGCTTACCCTCACCCTCCACCAGCACAGAGACACTCACCTTGGTGGGACCTAGATCTAGAGCAGGCTCGGGTTCACAATCTGGTGGTCACCGCACGGACACCTGCCCAAAGCAGGAGGAGGCAGGATCAGCCGAGCTCCCTGGCACTTGGAGGGCTGCTGGGGAAGAGGCATCTGTGAGGCCCGAGTCAGATGACGAGCCTCTGGATTCAGCCTTCCAACTCATCCTGGAGAGTCAGCAGAAGGTGGGGGAACATCACGCAGAGCTGTTGTAAGCCCGCAACAGAGTGACACGTGAGTCGGAGGGCTTCGTCTGCCTGCTCTCTGATGAAGTGGTGCCCACATGTGCGTGTATGGAGGTCTCCATGGGAAAGATGGCGGACGGCATGGAAAGCCTGGTCCAACAGAACGTGGAGATGTGCACAGACCTGTGCTCCATCATGATAGCCATGGATGAGTCCATGGAAACGCAAGAGGGAAACGGGGCACCTCAACATCCCTCCAGGTGCCCCTTCCCCTCAAGGAGTCAGGCCGGGGCCCTTGGGCAGCTGAAGGGAGGAGGAGCGACAGCTGGATACCCCTGGGAGATCCACTCGGAAATCTCAGAAAATATCCGCTCCCTTCGAGTGTCCCCCTCAACCTCATCCTCTGTCACTAAAATGGGTGCAGCTGGCCCACAGGATAACAGCCAAAACAAGCTGGGACCCTAAAGGCTTCAGCTCTCCTGAGGACCCACGCTGAAGTCACCAGATGCAACAGAGCCAACCATTGCACAGGCTGTCTCCACCTTTCCTGCGGATGTCAGGGCAGCACCTAGAAGTGGTAGGCCTGGAAAAGTAAGAATTTTTAGATCACAATTGGTTGCACGGATGAACACATTTTGCCACTTTATAATCTGAAAATATATCCACTTTCACTGAGTAATGTGTAATGGTGTCTTTTAGCTTCATTTACAGCCTTTGCGAGATCTCCCAGTGTATACCACCACCACTAGCAGTTCAGCTGCACGCAGCCAGACCATGAGTGATTCCGGAGGGAGAAGTGTGTGTGTGGCAGGGCCTTTCGGAGCCTCCTGCGAGCACACTCCCATGCACGTGGCTCCTTCCCCCATCACACTCATCTCAATGTCCCGAGCATTCTCAATGCTGCCTGCTGGGGTTCTCTTTCCGTTGTCTATCTGAGCTGACCTGTATCTCCGCCCACCCACCGATCACATTCCCATGTAGCACCTGTGGCTGCCCAACATGAGGCTCGATTTGAAAAACATGGTCAAAGCAAGGTTTCTTCTCAGCTCCCCATCCTTTCCCCTATCCCAGCCACCCACGTCCTGTCCCCCATCAATGTTGACCACCCCGGCATCACCTTCCACCTCCCCACCATCACCTACCAACCAGAACCCTTTTCTTTCCAGGATGTCCAGGTGAATGTGCATGTCCCCTACCTTTCCTGAGAATCCCACCCCCATCCACATTGACCTCCCCAATCTCTTCCTTCCCACCCGCAGGTTCTGAGTCTGCCGAGTTCCCACCAACCACCCTTGCCATTACTTCTGCAGCTACTGCCACACCCTCATCCTCCCACCTTTCTGGCTCACTCGGTGCCCTCATACTCACCATTCCCTCCTATCACACCCACCATCAGTTCACTCTCCAGGAGGTAATCATTGACTCCACAGACACCCCACTTGCACGTTCACCTGGACAACCCCCTCCTTACTCCCTCCTCTACCCTTACCCCGTCCTCCACTCTTATTCCCTCCTTCCCACAGAGTCCTTATTCCACCCTTACCACTTCCTCCCCCTGGATTCCCTCCCTCCGACACCTTCATTCCTCCTTCCGGTACAGCTTCCTCTCCCAGCCAAACATAGACCTTCCTCTCCACCCACAGCTGGATCTTCCTCTCCCCCTCCCCCACCTCGCTGATCAACTATAAAAGCCCAAGGCCAAGACCGTGATGTTCTGAAGCAGACCCGAGACATCAATGGACACCTCCCACTTCCTGTGAGCTGCTTCGCGGCAGAGCCACATCCATGAGAATCCACCCAGTATGCGATGCACGCGTTCCTCCAGGGTCCAGTAGCTGTAGGGCTGCAACAGCTTAAGCTCCTCAGATGTCCATGATCTGAGCAAGGCCCTAAGGGTATGTCCCGACTTCTGCATGTCACACTCGCCCAGACGTGTTCCGGGCCGGTGTCATGAAGAGATATTAATGTCTATAATGTTATTGGAAATGATTTTTAAATTGGAATTGTAGTGGGGTCTGTGTCTATGTGTGTGTCTGTGTGTGTCTTAATTGGGTTAAAGCCAGCCAGCCTGGGTGCTTTGATGTATAACAGTTTGAGATGTTAATTGGGTAAACAGTATGGAGGATAGAAGGTTAAGTGTAAATTTGCATTTGTTGAATAAAGCATTCAGGAGTGGGAGTAAAATCTTGCACCTAGCTAGGAAATGCCAAGCAATGTGTTTATATTACTAATAAAATTAGTGGGATGAAAATGTTATTGTTAGTAGGTGTGACGTTAAATCCTAGGATACCCTGGAAAATTTACATTCAAAGGGCAAGTTAGGTATAAAGAGGGAAAGGAGATTGTGTGTAAGGCAGAGGCATTTAAGATCTAACCGGCCTGTAAGCCTACAACAGTGTCTGCAAAGGAACCAAATTACAAGGGACCTCATTTTGAATTCGTAAGGTCAAATGTGCTTTGCCTGGTGTCTGTTTAAAGTCTATGGGTTATTGTTGCCTTTGTGAAGATTTACCTGGGAATGATTAATTTGGGGATTTGTTTAAAAATTATTATGGTAGTAATTTGTAGACATGTGTATGTGTTTAATTTGATGTTAAATTAATAAATGTTTAATTTAGTTTTATACAAAAAACCTCTTGAGGCTCAGTGGTCTTATTCCTGAATTCAGAGCTGCGTCTCAAACAATTGTCAATATAGGTTATGACAGTTGTTCAAGTTTCCCTCGGGCATTTAAACAGCTTAGCCTTTACCAGCTGCTGTGTCATAACAACTGGGGCTCTTGGCAGGATAATATTTGTAATTCCTTGATTGGTTTGGAATTGGTGAATCTTAAGGCTATGAATATGAGAAGCACTTTGAATTCAGGAGTTGGTGAGGTTTTTTGTAAGTGGTGAGACTGCAAGATGGCTTTGGAAATTGTCAAGACTGGCCTGGGAGTAGAAGATATAACTCTGATTGAGCTACAAAAAGTAACCAAGAATAAGTTAACAGAGTTGGCAGATAAGTTAAAATTGGGGTTACTTGTAGGGGTGAAGAAAGCAGATATAATTAAAGGTATAGCACAGCATCTATAGTTGGAAGTGATACCTGACACTAGTGAGTTACAGCTGGAGGTAGTGATACTTCATTTACAAATGAAGACGCTTGAACTTGAACAAGCAGAGGAATTGAAAAAACCTGAACTAGAAGCAAAGAAAAGAGAAAGGGCATTTCAAAGAGAGCAAGCAGGAAGGCAGGAGAAAGAAAGGAAGCTGGAAGTGGAATTTCAGGCAAGAGACAAAGATAAAAAAAGAGGCAAGGGAAAGAGAGAAAGAGAATACATGCTTAAAAGGTTGGAAGTTAAAAAAAAAATCTCAGATTCTGAGGAGAGTTCTGATGATGAAAAAAATCTTTAACCTAAAACCCAGCGGGGAGATGTTTAGATCTGTACAAGCTCTTCCAAGTTTGACTAAAAAGATGTTGAAGCATTCTTTATTTCAGTTGAGGAGATAGCTAAGCTGTTGAAATGGTCACAGGAAAACTGGACATTGTTGTTGCAATCCAGGTTGGTGGGTAGAGCGCATAAGGTATATGTTTTGCTATCTGAAGAGGTATCAGTGAATTATGATGTGGTGAAAAAGACTATTTTGAGTGCATATGAGTTTGTTCCTGAGGCATACAGGCAGAAATTTAGGAATATGAGAAAACAGCCTGGGCAAACTTATATTGAGTTTGAGAGAGTAAAACAAAGTAATTTTGACCGGTGGATACCGGTAGGCGTTAAAAATAGAGAAAACATATGCAGCTGTTAGAGAGGTAATTCTTTTGGAAGAATTTGAAGATTCAATTCCTTCCATAGTGAGAACTCATGTGGAGGAACAGAGGGTTCAAATGGTAAGACAAGCAGCAGAGATAGCTGATGATTATTAGTTAGTGCTTGGAGCAAAACCTTTTTTTCTGTAAGCCCTTTAAATCTGAAAAGGATAGAAAGTGGGAAGGTGAAAGGAAGGTGGGTAGTCAAGGAAGAGAAGGAGTAGCTGGAAATTCCCAGGAAGTTATTTCTCAGAATGAAAAGAAAGGTGCTGAGGTAGGAGTGACATTTGAAAATTGAAGTGTTTTCATTGTAATAAAGTGGGGTATCTGAAGTCAGTGTGTTGGAAATTACTAGGAAAATCTGTTGGAATTATTGAGGTGCAGAAAAGTTCTGGAAATAAAAGTACCATGGGTTCTGAGGTTCAGGTAGGAAAAAACAGTGGTGTGTGTACAGGTAAAACAGAAAGAATCAGTGATGGGTAAAGAAATGGGAATGTGTTCACAATTTACCAAGAGAATTCTGAGGGGCAAGTTGCATAAATGTTTAAAGGCTGTGGGCTGAATTTTTCCCCTGTCAGGGGGGACATTGAAGAGCGGGTGCGCACAGGCGCGCTTCCGATTGGTGTCATTTTATGTGGGCGGGCCAATTAAGGCCTGCCCAGCGTGACGTCCGCATGGAAGCGTTATGCGCTCCCTGCTCCCCGCCCCCACTCGCCGATGCATTAAAATCTTGCCCTTTGTGTGTGATGGGTAAATCTTTCCATGTGTACAGGGTACAGTAGGTAAAGATGTTAAAATTATAAGAGGCACAGGCGCTAGTCAATCCTTAATGATGACATCTGTTGTTCAGAGGGATTATTGCAGGAGCAAGTGATAATAAGTGGGGTTCAGGGAGATGCTAAACCTATCCCATTGTGGAAGATAAATTTAAAGAGCAAATGGAAGACAGGTGAATCTATTGTTGGAGTAGTGGAAAAATTGCCCATTGCAAGGGTTCAATTTATTTTGGGTAATGATATAGTTGGGTCACAGATTTGGGTGATGCCTATGGTAGTTGAGCAGTGTAGAAGTGGTTTGAACAGAGGTGTTACAGAGAGCATCCTTGATTGTTTCCAGATTACGTGGTAACGCGATCACAGGCTCATAGATTGAAACAAGAAAAACAAGAAGGGCAGGTAGTTCAAAGGCAAGAAGAAGGTGTTGAAATCCAATTAGCTGGTACTGTGTTTGATAACATTGTTCAGGAATAATGACTACAGGGCAATTCAGCTGAAGTGTTTAACTCAAGGAGGCTAGTGCAGTTACAGAAAAATGATTTGCAATTAAAACAGTTATATCAGGCAGCTTACTCTGAAGCAAGCAAAATGTATTTCAGTATGTTATTACCTAAGGGGTGATATTTTAATCAGAAAATGGAGGCCTGATCATGTCTCAGCAAATAAAAGCTGTAGTGAGGTGCATCAGATTGTTATCCCAGTTGGGTATAGAAGTGAAATGTTGAGGATTGCTCATGAAATTCCAATGGAGGGACATTTAGAAATTAGGAAAATACAGTAAAAGATACTCACATGCTCTGTTCAATCTTTCCCTGAAATTTGATACCTAATCTAGGAGAATAGTTTTTGAATTTTTGACCCACCAATTTCTCATGAATCAATTTCAGTGGCCCCCTTACCTCATGACCATAAACGAGCTCAAAAGGGCAAAAACCAGTCAATGCATTAGGAGTGTCGCTAATAACAAATAACAAGAATAGAATTCCTGTATCCCAGTCCTGTGGATAATCCTGACAGTACGTTGTTATCATAGTTGCATAAGGATGTAGTCAAATTCTGTAGGACATGGCACACATGTCAGGTAATAGGAAAACCACAAGCAGTGATTAAGCTGGCACCTTTAATCCCAATACCAACATTTGAAGAACCTTTTATCAGGGTCATTATTGATTGTGTAGGACCCCTCCCTAAGACTAAAAGTGGAAAGTAGTACTTACTGACATTAATGAATGTGTCTACCAGGTTTTCTGAAGCGATACCTTTAAGAAATATTACAACCAAGAAGATTGTGGAAGAGTTAATTACATTTTTTACAAGATATAGTTTACCTAAAGAAATACAATCAGATCAGGGGTCAAATTTCATATCATGACTGTTTAAGGAAGTAATGAACAGTTTGGGGATAAAACAGTTTAAGTCAACAACTTACCATTTGGAGTCCCGAGGGGCTTTGGAAAGATGGCATCAAACTTTAAAAACTATGCTAACAATGTACTATCAGGATTATCCACAGGATTGGGATACAGGAATTCTATTCTTGTTATTTGCTATTAGCGACCCTCCTAATGCATCGACTGTTTTTTGCCCTTTTGAACTAGTTTATGGTCATAAGGTAAAGGGGCCACTGAAATTGATGGGTCAAAAATTCAGAAACTATTCTCCTGGATTAGGTATCAAATTTCAGGGAAAGATTGAACAGAGCATGTGAGTTGGTTAGGGAACGTATAAAGATGTCACAGCAAGTAATAAAAAATGAAGGCAGACAAGAAAGCAACAGCTCGCAGTTCTGTTTCTGGTGAGAAAGTGCTAGTTCTGTCACTAGTACTTGGTGATTCATTAAATGCGAGGTTTAGTGGACCTTACAGGGTTGAAAAGAAATTGAGTGAAGTAAATTATTTAATAAATACTCCAGATAGAAGAAAGAAGCAGAGGGTGTTTCATGTAAATATGCTTAAAAAGTACTTTGACAGGGAAGAGGAACAAAAAGAGGTATTAGTGATGGTGGATGATAAGAAAGAGGTAGATGTGCAGGACTCTGAAATTGATTTTCCGCAAATCAAATTGGATAATGAGGGGGTGCTTGAAAATTTAAATGAAACATTGAGTTACCTTCCAAACAGGTGTCAAAGTAATTTGGAAAACCTATTACAATCACACAAACCTATTTGTGGGAATAAGTTGGGGAAGACAGATTTAGCTATACATGATGTATATGTAAACATTTCATCTTCAATAAGGCAACATCCTTATAGATTAAATCCAGCAAAGTTATCACATGTACAAAAAGAAATTGACTTCATGCTTCAAAATGATATCTTGAGTCTAGTTGCAGTAACTGGAGTTCACCTATTGCGTTGGCATCGAAACTAATGGAACACAAAGACTGTCTGTGGACTATTGACTATTGAAAGGTGAATGCAGTGACAAAAGCAGATTCATATCCTAAACCATGGTTGGAAGATTGCATTGAGAAAGTGGGATAATCGAAATTTATCACAAAGATTGACTTGCTAAAACGACATTGGTAGGTACCATTGTCAGAAAGAACAAATGATATATCAGCTTTTGTGATGCCAGATGGATTATATCAGTTTAAAGTCATGCCATTTGGTATGAAGAATGCACCTGTAACATTTCAAAGACTGACAAACAAAGTAATTGCAGGTCCTAGCAATTGTGCTGTTTATACTGATGATCTAATAGTTTTCAGTCAGACATGAGAGGAGCATTCACAGCATCTGGAAGAATTATTTACTCAATTACAAGAAGCTAATTTGGTGATGAACTTGACTAAAAGTTAAGTTGCAAAGGCGCAAGTTACGTATCTAGGCCATACCATTGGACATGGTAAGCTGGCTCCAAGAGATGTGAAAGTCAAGGTTATTGTGGATTTTCCAGTGCCAGCAAAAGAGAAGTTTTGAGATTTCTGGGCATGAGTGAGTTTTACTGAAAATTTGCACCAAATTTTAGCCATGTGGCTGCTCCACTGACTGAGCTATTCAAAAAGAACAAGAGGTTTCAATGGACACTGGAGAGTCAGAAGTCTTTACCAGTTTGAAAACTGTATTAACCACGATACCAGTTTTGGCAGTACCCAATTATGCCAAGCAATTTAAGTTGGCCATTGACATGAGCGATAAAGGCATAGGAGCCATACTGTCACAACAGAATGATACTAGAATTGAAAAACTGATATTTTTCATGGAAGCTGAATGTACAACAGGGAAGATATTTAATGATTGAAAAAGAGACCTTGGGTTTGGTGGTTAGCATTTTGAAATTTATGTTGCAAACAATTCATCAGAAACAACTGATATTATACAGACCACAATCCTTTGAGGTTTTTGGCCAAATTTCGAGACAAAAGTGCAAGACTTTTCAGCTGGAGTCTATTATTATAACCATTTAATCTACGGATTATACATGTTGCTGGTAGAGAAAATCTGTTTGCAGATGCGTTATCAAGAGTTTGGAGCTTAAAGGGAAAATTGGATATTTTTAAAAATCTGGACACCTTTTGGAGTGATTTCTGTTGATACCAAGGATTTGTATATATGTATTGTTATGTTATTGCATGCATCTGGTAATGTAATAGTTAAGTATAGGAGATGGTGTGAGATGGGATATTCAAAATGAAGCTGTCTTTTAAAATTATGATGGTTCATTTTTTGATAGGGAGGGGGATGTCATGAAGAGATATTAATGTCTATAATGTTATTGGAAATTATTTTTAAATTGGAATTGTAGTAGGGTCTGTGTGTGTCTTAATTGGGTTAAAGCCAGCTAGTCTGGGTGCTTTGATGTATAATAGTTTGAGATGTTAATTGGGTAAACAGTATGGAGGATAGAAGGTAAAGTGTAAATTTGCATTTATTGAATAAAGCATTCAGGAGTGGGAGTAAAATCTTGTACCTAGCTGGGAGATGCCAAGCAATGTGTTTATATTACTAATAAAATTAGTGGGATGAAAATGTTATTGTTAGAAGATGTGACATTAAAAGCCTAGGATACCCTGGAAAATTTACATTCAAAGGGGAAGCTTAGTATAAAGAGGGAAAGGAGATTGTGTGTAAGGCAGAGGCATTTAAGATCTAACCAGCCTGTAAGCCTACAGCTGTGTCTGCAAAGGAACTAAATTACAAGGAACCTCATTTTGAATTTGTAAGGTCAAATGTGCTTTGTCTGGTGTCTGTTTAAAGTCTATGGGTTACTGTTGACTTGGTGAAGATTTACCTGGGAATGATTAATTTGGGGATTTGTTTAAAAGTTATTATGGTAGTAATTTGTAGACATGTGTATGTGTTTAATTTGTTGTTAAATGAATAAATGGTTAACTTAGCTTCATATAAAAAAACCTCTTGAGGCTCGGTGGTCTTATTCCTGAATTCAGAGCTGCATCTCAAACATACCAATTGACAATGTAGGTTATGACAGTTGTTCAAGTTTTTCCTCTGGGATTTAAATCGCTCAGCCTTTACCAACTGCTGTGTCATAACAGCTGTCATGTTTCCCTACCAGTGTAACGGTCAATCTGGCATGGGGGGACGATTCCGCTCGGGCCTTACCTTGCATCCATTAGCAGGATGGAAAGTGGGTTCATGCCAGTCTCCAGCAGCATTGGCATTCTGCCATGGCAGACACCATCAGGTGATCCCGCTGGGCTTTCACACCAGCGTGAAACTAATTATTGGCCTTCCTGCCAGATTGAACCCCCACCCACCGCGAAGCCTAATGCCAACAGGGGCAGAAAATTCCAACCACAGTGTCCCTGTAAATCGAGTGAATACTGAAGGGGAAACTACATCTGGGAACTGGAGAAGAGAGCATTCTGCTGAAGAGAGATTGGAATCTCAGGAGGGAGGATGACCGTTGATGAAGAAGTGGCATTTATTCCACCTACAGCACTGAGCTACCAGTCGCCTGCCCACCGCCCTCCCCACTCCTGATTCTCCCGCCCACCGCTCCCCTCCCCTCCCCGACCATCCCACTTGCCCCTTCAGAGTGCAATATGGCAAGCGAGCTCTGTGTGCTATACTGGAGTCCTTAAACATCTCTATTGCCCTGTCTGTGGGCCCTCTTCCCCGCCCCCCCAATCTCTCCTTATGGCAGGTTCAAAAAAATGAATATATGAAGTGAAAATCTGGCAAAAGACATGGTCCCACTTGCAGCCCTTTTTATCTGCCCTTGCACCACCTCCTCATACCCAGCATGACTCACTCCCAATGACTTTCCGGCATGTGCAGCGTCAGCTACACAAAATCAGAGTCGACTGTCTTGCTAACAAGCTGAATTGGTCTTTGGTTTGTTTTTAAAAAATGGCAGCTGGGCTGCCGGTTTTGGTGCCCGTGCACCTTCTGTATAATCACAGACCGGCCTGATGCCGAACCGATGTTACCATGCCAAGTTTTTCGCCCCGAAAGGGGCAGTGGGTGGCGCGCCCGATTTGGCAATGTAAAATCCAGCCAATAGACCTGAGGAAGGAGCAGTCTAAAACAAGGACTTTGTCATGGAACAAGATTGGTATTTAGGAAGCTGTTTTCTTTGGTGATAGGTACAGGTTTCAAGGAAATAGAGTGTTCATTCCGCGAATAATATTGAGCCCATCAGATGTAAACCTGTCTTTTCAACACAGGAGAAAACAGTCCCCAGCTAGACTTTCATATTCTATGACTATAAACAAGTCAGAAGGCCAGGCTCTTGACAAAATTTGTATTTACATCCCTAGGCTGGGAGGCCTTGTGGTGTAGAGGTAGTGTCCTTAGCTCTGGGTTCAAGCCCACTTCAGGACTTGATGGCTGTATGTGAATGTATGCTCATAATGTGACCAAACAGGTTGATTATCAGCCTATAAATCCTTCCAGTGTGGCAGGTGGTAAGAACAGAAGAGTTTTCTGGTCAGCCATACTGCAGAAGGCAATGGCAAAGCTCTGCAGCACTTTGCCAGGTATGATCATGGACCAGTCCCTGGTTACCAATGCCCTCTTAGGGCATGGCACCCGGAGGAGGAGGATTCTGAAGCCTGTTCTTGGGCTTTATGTAGATTTTCACAGAGTGAGATTTTTTGATTCTGTTAAAGTCTTTGATGAAAATGTAACTAGAGATCCTGCATTTAAAGAAGAACTTCTGCAATAAAAACACTAATTTGAAGGCAAATATTTTGCGGATCTCTGTTCAGCTTCATATAATGCAAATATATAAGGGTACATAGAAAATAACCAATAATACACTCTTTAAATTGTTCTGAAAATAAAAAAAGCTCTTAAGAGTCCTTTACAAATCTTTTGATTGACTCTCTGATTAAAGCTTTGCAGCAAAAGTACCTGGACCTCTTTATACTGTCAAACCCACTATCAGGACAGTGGGATTTAAATCCAAGAAAACCCCACATGTCTTTTGGAATTTTGTCTTGTGCTTCTCAAGGACAAACATCACCACTCCAATGAAAAGTAAGTACTGGAAAAAGACGTTAATGAGAACGCGAACATCCATCAGCTGGGTCTCTTCACCAAGGCCAAAAATCAGTTGTCACTGGAATTTCAATGAGTGTGAAAATATACTGAGGACTTGGGATAGTGAACTTCTTCTACTTTTCCCATCTGCAGTCTGCAATTTCTGATGCAATTAATTTATGAATTCAAACAATAACACCACAGTTCAGGGCCAGATGGGACAGACAGTCATCAACTGAGTCCTCACCATAGCTTCCCTGTATTAAATTTCACCCCAACAAAGGCAAGAACATAAGAACATAAGAACTAGGAGCAGGAGTAGGCAATTCAGCCCCTCAAGCCTGCCTCACCATTCATTACGATCGTGGCTGATCTCATTTCGGCCTCAACTCCAATTTCCTGCCCTCTCCCCATAACCTTTCAACCCATTATTAATTAAAATTAAAAATCTGTCTATCTCCTCCTTAAATTTATTCAGCGTCCTGGCATCCACTGCACTCTGAGGTAGTGAATTCCACAGATTCACGACCCTTTGAGAAAAGTAATTCCTCCTCATCTCTGATTAAATCTACCACCCCTTAGCCTAAAACTATGGCCTCTCGTTCCAGAATTCCCCACAAGGGAAACATCCACTCTACGTCTACTTTGTCTATCCCCTTTAGCATCTTATAAACCTCAATTACCTCCTCTCATCCTTCTAAACTCTAGCGAGTATAGGCCTAAACTGCTCAATCTCTCCTCATAAAACAAGCCCCACGTGTCTGGAATCAATCTAGTGAACCTCCTCTGAACCGCCTCCAGTGCAACTACATCCTTCCTCAAATAAAGGGACCAAAACTGTGCACAGTACTCCAGGTGCGGTCTCACCAATGCCTTGTACAGTTGCAACACTTCCCTATTTTTATACTCTATTCCTTTAGCAATAAATGCCAAAATTCCATTTGCCTTCCTTATTACCTGCTGTACCTGTATACTAGCTGTTAGCGATTCATGCACAGGGACACCCAGATCCCTCTGCACTGAAGCATTCTGAAGTTTCTCTCCATTTAAATAATAAGTCGTCTTTTTTATTCTTCCGACCAAAATCGATAACCTCACACTTATCCATGTTAAACTCCATCTGCCAAATTTTGGCCCATTCACCTAACCTGTCCATATCCATTTGTAAATTTCTTATTTCTTCATTGTAACTTACTTTCCCACCTATTTTGGTGTCATCTGCAAATTTAGCTATAGTACCTTCTATCCCTGAATCCAAGTCATTAATATAGGTTGTAAATAGTTGGGGCCCAAGGACCAAACCCTGTGGCACCCCGCTAGTTACAGCTTGCCATCCAGAAAAAGACCCATTTATCCCAACTCTCTGCTTTCTGTTAGTTAGCCAATCCTCTATCCAAGCTAATACCCCTAACCCCGTGTGATCTTATCTTGTCTATTAATCTTTTGCGCGGCACCTTATCAAAGGCCTTCTGGAAGTCCAGATATACTACATCTACAGGATCCCCATTATCCACTTTGCTTGTTACATCTTCAAAGAACTCTAGCAAATTAGTCAAACATGATTTACTCTTCATAAAACCATGCTGACTCTGATGCATTTTGACTTTCCAAATGCCCCATTACTACTTCCTTAATAATGGATTCCAACAATTTCCCAATGACAGAGGTTAAACTAACTGGTCTAAAGTTTCCTACTTTCTGCCTTCATCCCTTTTTGAATAAGGACGTTATATTAGCATTTTTCCAATCCACTGGAACCTTTCCAGAATCTAGGGAATTTTGGAATATTATAGCCAATGCATCCACTATCTCCGCTGCCACTTCCTTTAAGACCCTGGGATGTAGGCTTTCAGGTCCTGGGGACTTGTCACCCTTTAATCCCAATAGTTTGCTCAGTACTTTTTCTCCAGTGATGGTGATTGTTCTAAGCTCCTCCTTCTCTATACCCTCCACACTACCTGTCACTATTGGGGTGGTACTAGTGCCCTCCACCGTGAAAACTGAGGCAAAATATTGATTAAGTGTCTGTGCCATTTCTGCATTCCCCACTATTAACTCCCCAGTCTCATCCTCCAAGGGACCAACATTCACTTTAGCTATTCTCTTTCCTTTTATATACTTGTAGAAGCTTTTGCTATCAGTTTTTACATTTTGCACTAGGTTTCTTTCATAATTTACCTTTGGTCTTTTTATTATTTTTTAAGTAATACTTTGTTGATCTTTAAAAGTTTCCCAATCTTCCAGCCTGCCACTGACCTTCGCAATTTGGTATGCCTTAGTTTTTGCCTTTATGCTATCTTTAACTTCCTTGCTTAGCCATGGATGCTTTTTCCCCCTCTTATCATCTTTCTTCTTCTTTGGAATATATTTTACTTGGGAGGAATTGAATATCTCCTTAAATATCTGCCACTGTTCATCAACTGTCCTACCTTGTAGTCTTCCTGCCCAGTCTACTAGGGCCAAATCTGCCCTCATGTCTATATAGTTACCTTTGTTTAACTCCAGAACACTAGTGTGGGACTCAGGTTTCTCGCTCTCAAACTGAACTTGAAATTCTAGCATGCTATGATCACTCTTCCCTAGGGGATCCTTTACTATGAGATCATTAATTAATCCCATCTCATTACACAAAACCAAATCCAGAATAGCCTGTTCCCTAGTTGGTTCCACAGCATATTGCTCCAAGAAAAAATCTCTAACACACTCTATGAACTCTCCTTCAAGGCTACCCTTGCTAATTTGATTAGTCCAGTCTATATGCATATTAAAATCACCAATGATTATTGCCGTGCCTTTTTTATATGTTCCCAATATTTCCTGGTTTATACTGTTCCCTACTGCTGAACTACTGTTTGGTGACCTATAGATTACTCCCACCAAGGACTTCTTTCCATTGCTATCTCTTATTTCTACCCAGACTGACTCTACGTCTTGCTTTCCAGTGCCTATATCATTCCTCGCTATAGCACTGATCTCTTCCTTTACCAACAAAGCTACACCACCTCCTTTTCCTTCCTGCCTATCCTTCCGAAACACTGAGTACCCTTGGATACTCAACTCCCAAACCTGTTCTCCCCGTAACCACATCTCAGAAATCGCCACCAAATCGTATTTATTTATCTCTATTTGCGCTGTTAACTCATTAGTTTTATTCCAAATACTATGCGCATTCAGATACAAAGCCTATAAGCTTGCCCTATTTTCCATTTTCCCTACTCTTATATGATTCTTTAGTGCAATACGGAATTCACACACTCTGTCCCTTCCTTTCACTTCTTGGTAACAATCAGCCTCGTCACTAACCTACATTCTTATCCTCTCCTTAAACTTTGATTTCTTATATTTCCATGCAACTGAACCCTCCCCCCAACTATTTAGTTTAAAGCCCTGTCTACAACCCTAGTTATACGATTCGCCAGGGCACTGGTCCCAGCATGATTCAAGTAGAGCCCGTCCGAACAGAATAGCTCCCTTCTCCCAGTACTGCCAATGTCCCATGAATTCAAACCCATTTCTCCCACACCAATCTTTGAGCCACGCATTTACCTCTTTAACCTTATTGACCCTGTGCCAATTAATTTGTGGCTCAGATAGTAATCCGGAGATTATTACCTTTTTGGTTCTGCTTTTTAATTTAGCCCCAAGCTGCTCGTATTCCCTCAGCAGAACCTCTTTCCTCGTTCTACCTATATCGTTGGTACCTACGTGGACCACGACAACTGGATCTTTCCCCTCCCACTCCAAGTTCCTCTCCAACCCAAAAGAGATGCCCTGAACATTGGCCCCAGGTAGGCAACACAGCCTTTAGGACTCTTGATTCTGGCTACAGAGAACAGTATCTATTCCCCTAACTATACTATCCCCGATTGCAAGGTAACTTTTCAGAACATAATTACCCAGATGTTTAAGTTGTATTAGCCTAACCAAAAAAAAACACACACAAGTTCTTATTTGAGGCATCATATATATTGTTTTCATCATATTGCTCAGATGGCTATGTTAAAAAAGAGTTTATGTTAGTGGCTGTTTCATATACTGGGTGTGTGGCCTGTGTTACCTCGAGTAACTGTGGTCTGACTCAGGTAGTTACTTCAAACTGCTTTATTTACACTAAAAACATTATGAACTACTAGGTGGGCACATCTCTCGAGTGTAGACCATTCCATCTTGTTTTTTACTCATTTACGGGATGTGGGCAAAGCTGGCTAGGCCAGCATTTATTGCGCATCCCTAATTGTCCTTGAGAAGGTATTGGTGAGCTGCCTTCTTGAACTGCTGCAGTCCTGTGGTGTAGGTACATCCATAGTGCTGTTAGGGAGGGAGTTCCAGGATTTTGACCCAGCGACAGTGAAGGAATGGCGATATATTCCCAAGTCAGGATGGTGAGTGGCTTGGAGGGGAACTTGCAGGTGGTGGTGTTCCCATGTGTCTGCTGCCCTTGTCCTTCTAGTTGGTAACAGTCGTCAGTTAGGAAGATGCTGCCTAAGGAGCCTTGGTGAGTTCCTGCAGTGCATCTTGTAGATGGTACATACTGCTGCCACTGTGCATTGGTGGAGGAGGGAGTGAATGTCTGTCAAAGAGGTCCCAACCAAGTGGGCAGCTTTGTCTTGGATGGTGTGAAGCTTCTTGAGTGTTGTTGGAGCTGCACTCATCCAGGCAAATTCACACACTCATTTCACATCACCCTTCTGACTTGCGCCTTGTAGATGATGAACAGCCTTTGGAGAGTCAGGAAGTGAGTTACTCGCAGCAGAATTCCTAGCCTCTGGTCTACTCTTGTAGCCACAGTATTTATATGGCTAGTCCAGTTCAGTTTCTAATCAATGGTAACCCCGCGGATGTTGATAGTGGGGGATTCAGCGACGGTAATGCCATTGAGTGTTAATGGGTGATGGTTAGATTCTCCCTTGTTGGAGATGGTCATTGCCTGGCACTTGTGTGGCACAAATGTTACTTGCCACTTGTCAGCCCAAGCCTGGATATTATCCAGGCTGCTACATTTGGACATAGACTACTTCAGTATCTCAGGAGTCGCGAATGGTGCTGAACATTGTACAATCATCAGCGAACATCCCCACTTCTGACATTATGAAGGAAGAAAGGTCATCGATGAAGCGGCTGAAGATGGTTGGGCCGAGGACACTACCCTGAGGAACTCCTGCAGTGATGTCCTGGGCTTTACAGAGTCTCTAGCACATGACTGCTGATGTCATTGTCACATCATGATCTACATCAGTCATTACCATAGCTATTATTAAAATGCATTATACTACAACAATCATCATTATGATGTTCACTCAGTATCAGCACCAGTCATTCTGAGATCAGGTACAGCACAGTCAGCTGCAGAACAAAACTCCCTTGTTTTGTGCCAGCACCATGTCTTATAACTCCAACCTTGGAAGAGCAACCCCATCACAAGCAATGCCAATATTTCCGCTTTCCACACCAGCCACCCTTATGGCTCAGGCTGAAACGCTCATGCCAATTTATGATAGCTTTGTCCTGTGGGCCAGTGCTCAGTCGGAACCTCTCCAAAACAAAGGAGCCAGCCAGCCAGCTACACAAAGCAGGCTTTCATCTGATTAGTCTGAATTGGACTCTGAGGCAGGTGGCGGAGGTGAAAGCTCAGTGTGCTAAAAGACAGCATCACCAAGCTTCATCACTCTTTGCCAAGTCTTCAAATGAATTCTGATGGAATCAGGGAAAACTGGAGCAAAAACAATTAAGAGCTACGAAGGATGCAGTCAAATAGCTAAAGCTGGATCTGTAGGGCATTGTCATCTTCCATTTAACAGCAGCTCTGCACCACCTTTATAATCCAATGTGATGGGGGGATGCTTCATTCATTCAGAAACAGTCAAACTGGGTATTGGTAAATGCATTTGCATCTTCAATCTAGAACAGTTATCCAGTGAGTATTATTCTCCATAAATGTTAGGAAAATATACACAGAGCGCACTTCAAGCAGGTAATGGGCTAGGAATTCTGCAGCAAGTAACTCACCTCCTGACTCCCCAAAGCCTGTCCGCCATCTACAAAGCACAAGTCAGGAATGTGACTGGATACTTCCCATTTGCCTGGATGAGTGCAGTTCCATCAGCACTCAAGAAGCTCAACACTATCCAGGCCAAAGCAGCCCGCTTGATCGGTACCCCATCCACCACCTTCAACATTCACTCCCTCCACCACCGACGCACAGTGGCAGCAGTGTGCATCATCGACAAGATGCACTGCAGCAACTCACCAAGGCTCCTTAGCACCTTCCAAGCCCGTGACCACTACCATCTAGAAGGACAAGGGCAGGAGGCACATGAAAATACCACCTCCCCCAAGTTCCCCTCAAAGTCACACATCATGCTGGCTTGGAATCGTATTACTATTCCTTCATTGTCGGTGGGTCATAATACTGGAGCCACCGACCAAACAGCAATGTGGTGGTAATTTTGCCACAGATACTGCAACAGTTTAAGAAAACAACTCACCATCATCTTCTCAATGGCAATTGGAATGGGCAATAGTTGCTGGCCGAGCCAGTGACGCCCACATCATGTGAACGAACAAATAAAAGAAAAAACCCTTCGTACATGAAATCCCGATGGGTAAATTCAAACATTGAAGGCACAACATTGTGCTGCATTTCAAGGGAGGTTTAGGTGCACGGTTTCTGAACAAATCTTTGAATTTTTACTTAACAGTGATGCATTCTAATCAATTTTAAAAGTACAACATCTTTCATTATTAATGGATCTTTAGTCCAAATAACACCAAGTAAATTTGGCTTTTCACTAGACCATCATTTCCCCACCAATAGAGATTAAACAAATTAACGATTTTTTAAAATGTTATTTTGGAAGTTGTGAACAGCTAATGTGTTTCTTGGCTTTAAAACCCTGATTACTTGTGGCAGGACAAAAGACTGGAGTGAGTGGTAAGGAGCTTCACAGAGAAGGATGACTTAGGCAAAGACATTGTGCAATGAGTCTTCACCACCAGATTAGAGGAAGAAGAACATTTCATGCTGTTTGTGGAGTCTTGCTGTGTGTAAAATAACAGCTATATTTCCCTACATAAATGTCAGTATGGGCTTTGGCCTTGCAGCCATTACAATGTAGTTGAGACTGGCTAAACTGATTGTATACAGAACCTGTACCATGAGTTAGCAAACACTTTCACCCTATTAGCCTGGGCCAGTTTTGAACATAGATCCCAGATGGGACAACTTCTGATGTCCAACCCAGTCCCCTAGATTCTAGGGTTTTTACACTCTATTCACAGCTCCTGGCGGGTTTAACAGCACCATCTGCAACTACCTTTGTTGTTCTCAATCTCAAACTGGATTATATTTAACAGCCAATTAACTTTTGTGAGGTCAAGTACTTCTGCAATGTCATTGAAAATATCAGGGCGAGTGTCAGTCTTTAGGCATTGATGATAAATAATTAATCATATTTTCATTATTAATGCCCATCATTGTTAAAAAAGAAATGTGCAGTAATCCTGCATTCAAAAAATACATATCCATAAAAGAGACTCATTAAAACTCAATTGAAATACAGCACTCCAATGTAGCAGCATGAAGATTAATTAAGATTGAGATTAGAGTAAAATAATGGCAACACAGGCCTCCAATCATTAGAATTAATAATTTAATCAAGATAAATCACCAGATTCAAAAGTAATTAGATTAGAAAAATAACAACTGTTGATTTTGGTTAACGAGAGCAGAAATCTTGCTGCTCGCAGTCTGTCACGGTTGGGTCCCCGTTGTATTTTCAGTTTTGATATTTCCTTCGCTCTCTTCATTTTTTTTGTAACCACAGCAATGTGGTTAACTCTTAACTGCCCTCAGCAAGCATTCAGTTTCAAGGCCGTTAAGGATGGGCAACCTGGATAGGCTGTTCCTGCCAGGGACACCCACATCCCATGAATAAATTAAGAAAAAACTTCAGTACTAACATTGTATAATGACATTTTCAAATTACCCCATCTGCATGAATCCTTTACAAACCGGTCTCCCTGTTGTTTCATTTTACTTCTGCTAATTTCTAAGTTATACGTCGAATGGTTTGGCTTTATCCACTGTCAGGCCTCAGTATAAGTAACTACAAAACCCCAATACAACAACAAACCTTCTCTCTGATTCTTGTCTATCTGATTTGATGTTTGCAGTTTTACAAACCTCTTTCCTCTCTCTCTTTTACGGTTTAGGGAGTTTAAATCTAACAAATGTACTCTGTTTTTTACCTCTGTCCTTCTGAAATATGCTTTCCCTGCCAACATAGGAGGAATGTACCTCCAGACCAGAAACTCCTCAACCTATTAAGATTGAAAGCCAATGAAGTGCAGCACCTCCTGATCAGGGAACTTCTGCATGCTGATGATGCTGCACTAGTCGCCTAAACAGAAGACCAGCTCCAAAGGCGCCTGGGTCCTCTGTCCCATGCCTGTGTCCTGTTCTTCCTTGCTACCAGTGTTAAGAAAACTGTAGTTATGGGATAGGGTGTTGTGCTTCTGTCTGTAATCAGACTAACAACACACCAGTGGAAGCAATCAGCAAACTCTGCTATCTTGAAACGAAGATGACCGACAGCCTGTCATTTGATGAAGAGATTGGCACATGCATTGGCAAGGCAGCCACCAACTTTGGCCGACTAACAAAACGGGCATGGAGTAACAACAAGCTGACCTGTAGGATCAAGATACTTATCTATGAGGTCGGTGAGGAGTCAGCACAATGCTGCATGGCAACAAAGCCTGGACAACTTACACCTACCAAGAAAAAAGTCTCGATAACTTCCATCTCTGAAGTCTATGATGACATCACAATGTCAGCAATGAAGCAGTCCTTTCAAGAGTAAACATGCCAAGCATGCTAATGCTAATCAAGCAAAGAAGGTTTGTTGACTTGGGCATGTGCACAGGATGGAAGAAAGCTGCATCCTTAATGATATGCTATACAGGGAGGTAGCCCAAGCCAAGGGACCAGCAGGGTTCCCAAAGCTCTGATTGAAGGATACTGTCAAAACAGACGTGAATCACAACAAGTGGGAAATTCTAGCTGACGATTGATGCAAATGACGACACCAGCTGTGAGCAGGAACTCGCCGCCATGACGACATATGGTTTCAGAAGCTCCAAAGCAGACACCAGCCCTGCAAACAAGGTCTCAGCAGAGATCGTTCTGCACCTCCGGCAAGGGACAACCTCATGTGCGGCACTTCTGGCAGGCTTTGCCTTTCTAGAATCAGCTTGTTCAGCAATCAGAAAAAGTGCATCGGATGATCTCACCTGGCCTCACTGAAGTTCTGAGGTTGCATTCCCATCATCATCTCACAGATGGAAGGATGTCAATCAATCAGGTCTAACAATTAACCCCAATTATGTTAAATTACTGGAGAAATCGTGGGACACCCACCATTTTTTCTGGTCACCTCAGTAAGTGGGAAAGTGTCACATCTCTACACCACAATCTTGAGGCCAAACCTACTCCAAATGTATTTTTTAATGACGCAAAATGTGTGTGGGAGTTAGGAATTGGGATGAAATAGGCTCTAAGCTGATCTGGAAACAGTAGAAGAATGGGTCTGGGTATCATTGATACCCTTTAATTGTAATAAAGGAAATGGGCTACACGTGGGCCAGTGTAATTCCTGGCACATGTTACCTGTTTGTGGCTGTGGGAGAGGAGAAGGACCTGGAGTCATGGATCATGAGATGCTGAAGGTCCTCAAGCAGTGTCACAAGACCAGAGGGAAAGTTGACTGCTCTGAAAACTGGATGTACAGTGAGCAGAAGGGGCTGAAGCACTGCTATTGACATGGGGGGGCGCGGGGGGGTGGGGTTGTCATAATTGCTCAGCACATTGCGTTGGATAGACCCAAAAGATAAAAAGTAATTTTTAAAAATCCTTAACCAAAAAATAAAAATACCTGGAAAAACTCAGTATCTTACAGCATCTGCGGAGAGGAATACAGTTAACGTTTCGAGTCCGTATGACTCTTCAACAGAACTAAGGAAAAACAGAAGAGAGGTGAGATATAAGCTGGTTTAAGGGGGGCTGGGACAAGTGGCAAAAGAGAGATGCGGAAATCCTGTCAGAGAGAAGAGCAATACTTCTTCAAGGTAGGCATTCCTTGAAGAGAAGTGGCAGTCAATTAAACACTAAGATAAAAGCAAAAAACTGCAGATGCTGGAAATCCAAAACCAAAAAATAAAAAATAAAAATACCTGGAAAAACTCAGCAGGTCTGACAGCATCTGAAAATCCTTTTTTTCTGTCAGCTGGGAAAGTCCAAGTAACTGCCTTGTTATGACACCAAGGTTGTAAATATCTCTCAGACCTGGGTGTTTGGCATCTCTATGGTGGGTGGAAGTCTTACTCTTCCAAAAATGCCTCTCACAGGAAAATGTAAGATTATTCTTACTGGGGTTGCATTGATAAAAGGCATGGAAAATAGAGAGGTGAAGAGCACAGGAGCCCCCAGGTTCAAAGAAAATCTCTCCTCGAAATCAGCATTACCCATTCAATTTTAATGGATTTTGGCATACTCGCAATAGTGGCATCTTACCCCATGACTGTGACAGCAATCTTAAATTGCTTTGTCAACATAAAACACAGGGTCAGCTGCATCCATTAGATAATCATAATCACTAGAGATAGAGCATCACAGATGTTACATCTCCATCTTAGAAGCTTCCCACATGTTCCCACACATAACATATGCTTACATCTGTTTCCATAGTTGTTTTTTTATCCTGGAACAAGTCGCTAGCCTGTCACCTGAGGCTATAGCTTGAGGGGCACCACTCCAAGTCACTCATGGCTGACCAGGAGATTCTCCCACTCTTACCACCTGCCATAGGCGTATTGGAAGGATTTTCAGGTTGATAATCAACTTCAACAACATTATGAACACACGTTCCATAGCTATCAAGTTCATGGAAGTAGGCACTTGATCCCAAAGCTCCCACTGCACCACAAGACCATGCACGGAAGCTTCTAAGACAGGGATGTAACATTTGTAATGCCCTAACTCTGGTGATTGTGATTAACTGATGAATGCAGGTGACCCTGAGTTTTATGATTGCAAAGTAAGTTGATCAATCTGGGTCAAGCTGCCTGGTTTAAATTTCCAACAATTCTTGGCAGTTAACTGTCAGTCACTATCACTGGTGCATTCTTCATGGCAGCACCTCTATCAATCAGACTCCACTTGCTAACCAATCAGCACTCTCTTCTCATACAGTGTAAATTGTTGTTTTCCCTTATATTGGTATTCTCGTGTAGTGTCCTGATGAGTGCAAGTCAAAAAGCTTTGATGTCTCTTTTTTCAGCAATACTCAAATTAAGCTCTATTGACAAGTGTGATTTAAGATTGGTGTCACAGTCATGGATTCTGATATCACTATAAATAAATATAAATGAAATGTTATCACCAAGTTTCACCACCAAGGCATGAGAGAGCATCCAAACTCAGCTCAACCTACCATCCCAACACTCCATCTATCCACACCACCCACATTCATATTTGTGAAGAGATATTTACTGCAATCCAAGTAAATCAGTGGAAATCTCACACCATCGCAGCTCTAAAGCAAGAGCAGTATATTCACGAAAGACTAAAGCAATCTTTGGTAGTGTAGTAATTATGGTTTTATTTAGTGTGCAATGTATCTTTAAGAATAATACTTGTTAAGGAAGATCACGTGATCTGTAGTAACCAATAGGAGAATAGCGCAGGCTACCTTAGCAGTCAGCGTAGAGATAGAGTTGGAGTTGAAAGCCCACGTGTAGTTGCTGCTGAGTATATTGTAAATAAACTTAACGTTTCCACCCAAAAAGTGTTTGCAGGTCAACTCTATCATTAATAGCACAACTCAGCCACCCTACAACAAACTGGTGATGAGGATGGGATCAGACCTGGCGCTTTCCCTTGCCCGGCTCCCTTGTGAGTGTTTAAGATAATTAAAGAGAAAAGAAGATAGACTCACTGTTGTCGCTTTAAGTTAAAGAAAAAATGGGCCTCGATCCAAATGGCTGAGAAATCTTCCGGAGCACTCCTGACATTTAAAAAAAAATACCAAAATTGCAAGATCCCTAAGTGAGAATGTGCAAGACAGGTGAGCAAACCACAAAAAAAAAGAGAATCTGCACTTAACTTATAAAATAGGCAGCAGAAGGCCCACAATCATGGGGATCCTGCCAAAATTTGAAAAGCATGGGAAACACATCACAGAAAAGCCAACAGCTGCAGAGACAAAAAAACAGTGACTGCACTTAAAGTGGCAATACATTTAAAGTGGTAAATACAAGAAAAATGGCTATGGTCAGAAAATTAGAAGAGATCCCAGAGAGAGGGCAACACTGCCAAAGGAAACAAGAGACCCCAGAGAGAGGGCAACTCCCCTAAGGGCAATAGGAGACCCCAGAGGGAGGGCAACAAGAAATTAAACAGTTAAAAGAACAGCTGATTGTTCTTCAAGATCAAATGTAAAAGGAATGTGTAGCCATTCAGCAATGTGAAGAAATGAAGGCCGTCTCAATGGAATGGAAGCACAGCAGACGAAACGTGAAGAGGGCTCAGTGGAAGCCCTGGTGATTGGAAAGGGCTCAAGGGTAGCCCTGGTAATAAGAGAGCACTCAGGGGATGCCCTGGTAATCAGAGAGGGCTCAGGGGACACCCCGGTAATTGGAGAGAGCTCACAAGAAGCCCTGGGAGTCGTGTATAGCTGGATACAGTCAGGCGACAGGAGTTCTGATAAACTCCAAGGCAGTGCCAGCTCAGTGAAGTTAGCTGTCTAGCAAAGAGCTGAGGAATCAGCTCAATGAAGCCAAAGAGGCCTTGGAAGCAAAAAGTCACAGAATTTCCCAAGAAGCAGATAGATAATGAAATTTTGGGAGACTCAGCCACTAAGCGTAGACAAGTTTAGCTTGCATCTGAGAAAAGTCTGGCCAATAGTGAAGTAAAAAAGGCCGAGATTAAAGTCTGTACTAGAAAGAAAAAGGCATTTAGAAAGATACAGAAATACTAATAGGTCCTCCACCTGGTTGAGATAAAGTGAGAGCCATAAGATAGGCACCTGCTCCAAGGAACGCCTCAGAGCTCAAATCATTCCTAGGAATTATCAACTATTATGGGCAGTTCTTACCCAATTTGTCTACACTGCTGGCCCCCCTGCATTCTCTACTCAAAGAGAACCAACATTGGTCTTGGGAGCCGCCCCAGAAAGAAGCTTTCATAAAGGTGAAACGATTGTTGCACTCGTCCAATCTATTAGTGTATTAAGACCCGATGAAAGAATTGGTGCCTTTTATACATATGTAAAAAGCAAGAGGGTAGCCAGGGAAAGGGTAGGCCTACTAAGGGACAGAGGTGGGAATTTGTGTGTGGAGCCAGAAGAAATGGAGAGATACTAAATGAATACTTCTCATCAGTATTCACCAAAAAGAAGGACTTAGCGGTCGATTTGTCTAGGGAAGAGTGTGTAGATAGCCTGGATCATTTTGAGATCAAAAGAGAGGTGTTAGGCGTCTTGAAGAATATTAAGGTGGATAAGTCCCCTGGGCCAGATGGGATCTACCCCAGTGTACTGAGGGAGGCAAGGGAGGAGGTTTCTGGGGCCTTGACAGAAATCTTTGCATCCTCACTGGCTACGGGTGAGATCCCAGAGGACTGGAGAATGGCCAATGTTGTTCCATTGTTTAAGAAGGGTAGCAGAGATAATCCAGGAAATTACAGGCCGGTGAGCCTTACGTCAGTGGTAGGGAAATTATTGGAGAAGATTCTTTGTGACTACCATTTGGAAGCAAATGGGCATACTAGTGAGAGGCAGCATGGTTTTGTGAAGGGGAGGTCGTGTCTCACTAACTTGATCGAGTTTTTGGAGGAAGTGACAAAGATTATCGATGGTGGAAGGGCAGTGGATGTTATATACATGGATTTCAGTAAGGCCTTTGACAAGGTCCCTCATGGCAGACTGGTACAGAAGGTAAAGTCGCACGGGATCAGAGGTGAGCTGGCAAGATGGATACAGAATTGGCTTGGTCATGGAAGACAGAGGGTAGCAGTGGAAGGGTGCTTTTCTGAATGGAGAGCTGTGACTAGGTGTAATACAGGCAGGAATTATACAGTAAATGGCAGAACCCTTAAGTGCATTGACGGGCAGAGGGATCTGGGTGTACAGGTCCACAGGTCACTGAAAGTGGCAACGCAGGTGGATAAGGTAGTCAGGAAGGCATATGGCATGCTTGCCTTCATTGGCAGGGGTATTGAGTATAAAAGCTCTGAAGTCATGCTGCAGCTGTATAGAACCTTGGTTAGGCCACACTTGGAACATTGCGTGCAATTCTGGTCGCCACATTACCAGAAGGATATGGAGGCGTTGGAGAAGGTGCAGAGGAGGTTTACCAGGATGCTGCCTGGTCTGGAGGTTATTAGCTATGAGGAGAGGTTGGAGAAACTCGGATTGTTCTCACTGGAGTGATGGAGATTGAGGGGCAATTTGATAGAAGTTTACAAAATTATGAGTGGCATGGACAGAGTAGATAGTCAGAAGCTTTTTCCCAGGGTGGAAGAGTCAATTACTAGGGGATATAGATTTAAGGTGAGAGGAGAAAACTATAGAGGAGATGTGCAGGGCCAAGTTTTTTACGCAGAGGGTAGTGAGTGTCTGGAATTCGCTGACAGAGGAGGTGGTGGAAGCAGGTATGATAGTGGTGTTTAAGAGGCAGCTTGACAAATACATGAATAGGATGGGAATAGAGGGATATGGACTCCGGAAGTGCAAAATGTTTTAGTTGACGGGCAATATGATTGGCGCAGGCTTGGAGGGCCGAAGGGCCTGTTCCTGTGCTGTACTTTTCTTTGTTCTTTGTTCTTTGTATGTGACGCATCTCCCTGTGGAGTGGGAGCAGTGCTCTCTCTCATCGGATGGGTGACGGCACGGAATGGCCAATAGGTTACGTATCAAGAACACTTACCACAGCGGAAAAGAGACACTCACAGATCGAAAAAGGCCTGTCCATCATCTTTGGTGTCAAGAAATTTCACCTGTTGCTATTTTACAATTGTTTCAGACCACAAACCATTGCTAGGATTGTTTAGTGAGGACAAGGCTATACCACCCACAACCTCAGCAAGAATACAATGATGGGCTTCAATTCTGGCAGTATACGAATTCACTATCATATATAGGCCTGGCAATCAAATCACAAACACTGATACCCTTAGCCATTTGCCTTTACAAGAAAATGATGAGCACACCCCAGTTCCACAGGAATTTGTTTTACTGTTAAATTTCTTAGATTCCTTGCCGGTATGTGCTCGACAGATCAGCGACTGGACAAGTCGGATCCTAGTCCTATCTCAGGTACGAGAACAAGTGCTACATGGTTGGTCACAGGAGCCCGTATCTGACAAAATGAAACTGTACTTCAACAGAAGACATGAAATAACCAGCCAGAATGGCATCTTATTGTGGGGAGCACGAGTGATAATTCCTCCAAAGGAAAGGGAGCCACTTTTAATTGAACTACACAGTGCCCATCCAGGAATTTCCCAAATGAAGACCATAGCACTCAGCTAACTATGGTGGCCTGGGACGGATGACGAAATAGAGAGTTTAGTAAAGCACTGTGTGCAATGTCAGCAACTGCAAAAGTTGCCTGTGACAGCTCCATTACACCCATGGGAGCGGCCAGGTAGACCCTGGGTGCGGTTACACATTGACTACGTTGGACCTTTCCTAGGAACAATGTTTCTGCTCATTGTCGAAGCCCATTCAAAATGGTTGGACGTAAATGAGGTGAAGTCACCAACATCGGCCGCTACAATTGAGAAACTCCGTCAGGGTTTTGCCATTCACGGACTACCAGACGTAGTCGTTTCCGATAACGGCACAGCATTTACGAGTGCTGAGTTTCAACCGTTTATCAGCCTCATGTGAAACCTGCATCGTACCACCCTTCCTCAAACGGACTGGCCGAAAGGGCGGTTCAAACATTCAAGACAGGCATGAAAAAGCTAACTGGCGATTCCTTGGCAACCAAGCTAACACACTTTCTTTTTCATTTCAGGACTACCCCTCACACAACAACAGGTGTCACACCTGCGGAGTTATTGTTGAAACGCTGCCTCAAGACAAGATTGAGTTTAATAATGCCAAATTTAGAGGGGAAGTTGGAAAGGAGTCAGGGAAGCCAGAAAACTAGACACAACTGGCATAGTCGCAAGAGGAAATTTACCCTGGGAGAGCCGGTATACATGAAAACTTTCGGGGAAGGACCAAATTGGTTACCGGGTGAAATAAGTGCGGTGACTGGACCTCTATCTTACTGCGTGGAGGTGGAAGGCCGGATCATCCGTAAACATGTGGACTGTTTAAGGAAAAGAGAGACAAATCACTAACATTTGGTTCCACCAGTGACCACGACCGGGTCTGTGTTTCCTGTTGAGGATACTCAACCCAGGACTGACATGTCTGATGTTCCCGTAAGAGTTGAGGATACAGAACTGCAAGTGTGCATCGAAGCACCTGATGTTTAGGCAACTCTGGAAAAGGAGGTTCCTGACAAAGAATCTGAAGTTGTGGAGCTATCGACGTTCCACACGTACCAGGAAACCACCTGAAAGACTGAACTTGTACGTTTCTTACCCAATGTAAATATTATGTTGTTTTGAAAAATATGTACTTGTAAATATATGTATAGCTGAATTAAAGGGGAGGAATGTAGTAGTTATGGTTTTACTTAGTGTGCAATGGACCTTTAAGAATAATACTTGTTAGGCAAGATCACATGATCTGTAGTGACCAATAGGAGAGTAGCGTTGGACACCTCAGCAGTCAGTGTAGAGATAGAGTTGGGGTTGAAAGCACATGTGTAGTTCTGCTGAGTATATTGAAATTAAAATTAATGTTTCAATCCAAGAAGTGTCTGCAGATCAACTCTATCATCAATAGCACAACGCGGCTACCCTACAACAGGTAGTAAGGAAATTAAGTCTAGCTTGCCACTTAAAAGTGTTCAAGAAACATCTATCATATTGTCTGATCACTTCAACTGGACTCCTCTGTAGTAAACACAATGGCAACATCAGTTTGATATTGATTGTGTCTTCCTAATCTTGGCAAGTTGATATTCATTGTTTTCCTCTGGAAATGTCAAGAGCTGAGGTGCCTGAATTTTAAAATGCGACTCAGTTCAGGTGACTTCAGTCTTTGCCATGACTGTTCAGCAGTGACACTAACTACACTCTGCTCAGGGCCAATGCAATGCTTTGTGCGTTTCCAGACAAATGAGTTCAAATAGAAAAAAAAAATTGTGAATTCTGATTCCTGTAAATAAAGCATTGTGGATCATCTGAGAGAGAAGGTTGAAATTGGTGTGGCGCAATATCAGTAAGGAGTGTGAACAAAGCCTGCTGATTTCAAACAGGCATTTGCACAAATGACAGGGAAATTTCACACAATTGAGATTTAATACCAATAATACGCTCTGACTCAAATTGTTAGCTGGTGACAGTGTCATACAATATCACATATGACTTACAAAACTGTTGACATGGTTCCTAATGGTAATAAGATTATTTACTTTTGAGAAAAGAGTGACATGTGCATATGCCGGCCCCCAGTACCTGATATTAAGTAACAATGGCACCTCCAATTAATGGTGCAAAAGCACAAACTGATTCACTAATCAGCCATAGAGGTGAGGTGAATTTGCAGATTGATTTTCTGTCAATACAAAAAATAAGTGGCTGTGGAACATTACACAGACCTGTAGGACTTAGTTCAAATTGGTAATGAATCTTTGAGTTCAGGTTTGGCTCTATCTGATATGTTAATTATTTTGACAGGTTAAAAGCTAAACTCAATTCTGAATGCTGATAACAATTGAATTCTCATCAGAGCTAATTATTGGATTAGAGTGTTCAGGGCTGAAAGAGTTAATGTGTGGGACTGGGGAAACAGGACTGCCCACATGATGATGTAAGAGGGAATCACATGACCAGGAGTCTAGGTGTAAGCTCATGGCTCAGACATAGGATGGAATCGGCACAGAATTGCACTAAGTGCGGTAGCGGGTGGGAAAAACGACATTTTACCTGCTGACCGCAATGGCGGCTTTTCACACCATGTCACCCCAAACACGCTGCATTAATGATGCATTCCCAGGAAACACGCCGTTTCCATGGCAGGCGGGCTCTCATTCGCCCGCCACGCCATCACCTCACCACTTCATCACACCAGGCGCCATATTTAAAGTGCAGCCGCACACACACCTCTCAGTGCTTCCAGCCCAAGACTGCTGCATGGAAGACATGGCCCCGAAAGGCAAGAAGACTGCAGCTCCCAAGTTCAATGATGTGTCCCTTGAGCGCCTTTTGGATGCAGTGGAGGCTCGCCATTATGTCCTCGACCCCCGCTCTGGTCGCAGGATGGGCAGCAACATCACCATCTGGCTTGGGAGGCAGCAGTAGTCAGTGCCAATGCCCTGCAAAAGAGGACATTCACCCAGTGCCACAAAAGGATGAATGATCTCCTCCGTTCCGCCAGGGTAAATCACTTTCAACTCACACACTCGCAAACCCATCACACATCCACAGGGCCCTCACTCACTGCCAGTTCAAGGGACATCACCATTCACTCTCGCACACGCACCTTCATTGTCCTCATCCCATCCACTGGACCACTCACCACCCACACATGCCAGGTATATGTAACATCTGGCCTGGCAGGCATTCTGTTTACACTCTCCATCTCTATTCATGCGGGACAAGCTGGCACACAACAAGGAGAGGTCGCAGACTGGTGGAGGAATGCCTGAAATCAAGGTCCTCACAGATTTCGAAAACAGAGCCATCCAGCTGGCTGGTGATGATCTGGACCGGTCCTGTGCTGACGGTGAGATTAGTGGTGCTCTACCAAGTGAGGATCCAGCAGTGCAACATCCATCAGACAACCATGCTGTGCGTGATGTGTCCTGTTTCACAGGCCACTGCCATGCACTAATTATCTCCCCTTGCTTTCGAGATACATCTGGGAAACTGCCAAGGAAGTCCATGACCCAGGGCCCTCCAATCAAGCCCTGAGGGAATATCAGAAGAGGAATCCACTTAAGCCCCCCGTGAAGACCTGTCACAGCGCTCACCCACACCCTCCACCAGCGCAGACACACACCTCGACGGGACCTAGCTTTACAGTAGCCTTGGGATCACAATCTGGTGAGCACATCGCACTATCTAACCCAAAGCAGGCAGTAGCAGGGGCTGCCTACGTGTTGAGCACTAGGAGGACTATTGGAGGCCACAAATTTATCAAGTCCAAATCAGATGACAAGTCTCTGGACTCGGTCATGTCACAGTTGCTGGAGCTCCAAAGGCAAGCTCGGGAACATCAGGAAGGGATGTCCACTGTACTCCTCAGATTGCAAGGCACGATGGAGGAGTCCGTCCACCTTCAGGCTGAGGTGATAGCACTGGCATGTCAACGCACCAAGGTCAACACTGGTAGGATGGCGGCCGCCATGGAGACCTTGGTCCAGGACATCAATCCTGCACTGATGTGCGGGCTCAACTCCATAGCCGACGCCATAGTTGGCCTCCAACACTGTGTACACGAGAGGGGTGCAGGGAAGCCTGGTCTCACTCCAGCTACCTTCAATGGTGGGACAGCCCTTGCCCCCAACCCCCAACCTTCAATTCACCTCAACCGCAGGGCAGCCCTTGCCCCCATGCAACGCGCTTCAACCTTGAAGTCCAACAGGCAGTGTTACTGTGTACTCACCTCCGAGTTCCCCTCAGAGTGCAGCCCACCAAGTGCGCAGCTTTTAAATGCTGTTGTGAAACACGTCGGCGTGCAATCCCGCCGAGTGGGCAGGCGATCCAGTTGGGGGTGGGTGATTCCAGCAAGCTGTCCTTATAATGATAGGCAGATGTATTACAATGAGGTTCCCGATGTCCGATGGCGGGAAACGTGGCCCGCCATCCACGAACTGAGTGGACGATTGCAAACTGGATTTTAGGCCTTCTCGCCATATTGTCCGCTCACATCACCAGGCACGCCCAACACCAGCGGGCACAGATGATTCTGCCCATTGTAATACCTGTCGTCTTGTATATGTGTAAATAGTTATGTGATACAATAAACCAGTTATTGTTCAGGCATACCTATGTATCCACAACCATTCCTTAACCAGTCACAACCAACATACAACACTAATTATTAGCATCATTTATTTCATAAATAAAACACATCTTGGCTGTTGCAGTCAAAGTGACCATAATGATTGCAAGAAAACCTTCAGCTCAAAAGAGAAAAGCTATTGTACATTTGAAGAAAGGATATTTTTGTCACTCTGCACATGTACCTACCTACCGATGTCGCACTTTTTAAAAGAGACAGTGCATAACTAAATCATAAAAGCTCTGACCATGTTAAGATTCTCAGCAGCAAGTCTCAAATTCAGACCAATTTTCATTCAACAGCCACTTAAGACTTTGAGTGCGCTGCTGCTTGAACAATAGGATATTTTGTAGACATCTTCGTGAAGACATTCACAAAATGGAGCAATGTCAACCATCAGCATGGTGAGGTGACCTCATGCAATGACCTTTGAGGCAATCAGACCAGTAATCCCGGAAAGAATTTATTACCACCTTTGGGAATTTCTAATCTGATGTCTCCGTCAACACCTGTATTATCATGTACACATTTTTGGTTCTGACGAGCCAGAAATTCCTGAAAACATAGGCCTCACATTCAGAAAATAATCTGTTTTTAAACTACTCATAGAGCACTGGCACAATGACAAAAAGACTGACGTTCAGAGGGAAAAAATAGCTTTAGTGTCATTTTTAATTCGCTTTTTCTCTGAGGTTTGTTTTTTTCATGCACATCAGGACTGGTACGTTAAGACAAGATTCATGCTGCTCTTCACATTCATCAGTTCCAGACTCTGCCATTGAACTGACCTTACAGACACATATTTACAGCGAGGGATTGACAGGCAGAAGCACAAGCGGAGAGAGAAAGATAAACACACACACGCACGCACACACACACACACACACGCACAGACACAAACACACACACACACACACACACACAAACACTGACTGAATGAGATATAAGTGTAGAAATTAGTCATTGTTGGGCTTGTTATCAGCATGGAAACACGGTCTGCCATGGGCCATATTCATGCCGAATGATTTTTCATGAAATAGGCCGAGATCCCTTGTCTATGTTAATAAAAGTCCTCATGCCTTTTTTAAGCATTGCTCGGGGAAATTGGGCTTCCCTGACTGGAGCAATGTCAGGTTCTGTTGGCATGAATGCAAAGTGGTAAGTGGCCGCCACCAAAAGGCTGCATACATTTTTATTAGCATGAAGCTGGGAGGGGGAGGAGTACCCTCAGCCTCGCCGCACTCCTGATGGCCATTGCTCTGCCCGTCCTCTCCTGGTTTAATTTTCCTGAAGGGTGAACTGCCTGTAGAGGGGTGTCAGATGGCGGAGCCTTGCCTAGAATATTTGGATAAGGTCCCTATGGCTCAATCTTGGGCTGACTGTGGGCCTCTCAATTAATTTAGACGGACAGGTTACAATGCACCACATGGCCTCCTACATGCGCAGTTATCTTGTGAATAAACAGCATATCATGGTTTCTTTTCATTTAACCAGGAGTGAAGTAAACAGACTTCCTGTTCTTCCCAACTTTTCCACAAACTTGCCAGGTATTTACTAAATGGCCCCACCAGAGGGAACACAAGAGTTAACAGCTGCTGTGTCAGAAACCTTGATACTCTGCACTGAGTTGCAAACTGTAAATAAAATGGCTATGTTATCACAGATCGCAAGGGTTGGCGATGACAATCAGATCTGATATTGGATTAGGCAGTAATACAATTATGTTCTAAAACCAATTATAAGAAGATGGAACACCAATTGTCTACAATTCTCTGATGAAATCTTCATAATCCTTTTAAGATATTGGCTCGGCGGCATAGCTGATGCATAATGGATGTGGCGAAAGGGTGGGGGACATCAATGCGGAATACCAGGATATCCTTTGATCGCTGTACTTTGTCAGTATGAACTGGCAGGATTTTCGGGTCATCGGGCGGGCGTGGTGGGCGGGCCTGGAAGCAGCTGGGGAACAGGCCGCTGCCCGCGATCGGCCCCCGACCGCGATTTCACGCTGGCTGGCCAGGCAGGGTGAAACGCACGCTGAAAGGCTCAGCGCTTCCGGGGTGGGGGGTGGGAAGGGGACGAGCGCTGAAGTCTGCGTGGGCGCAGGGGGAGCGCGTAATGGAAGCTCCCTGAAGGCAGAGAGCTGCCTCAGGGAAGCGGAAGAACTTTAAACCATGAAATAAAGATTTGGAAAGGCAGGGAAAAAAAATGTCCACACATCAGACTCCCTCACATGAACATATAGATTATAAAAATCCTGTCAAAACGTTTTTTTAAAGCTAATATAGGAGACCTCATCCTGCCCATGGATGAGGTTTCCTCAAAAGTCCAAAGGCCGCCTGGCCGATTCGCTCGCCCAGCAACCGTAACATTGGATGGACAGCGAAAAATCGCGCTTAATTCATACATTATTGGCCTTTATAGGCTTCTTAATTGTCGGCAGACGCACTGCCGATTCTCGCGCGCACCCACCGACTGAAACATCGCGCGCTATTTTATGCCCGATCGGGCCAGGTGCGCGATTGCCCTTGGGACATAAAATTCTGCCCTAAGTGTTTGGTTATTGGCAAGTTGTTTACGGCAATCGCTTCCAGTAGAACCTATAAATGTAATTTTTTACATCTATCCTGAGTTTTCCACAGGACTACACTAAGATATTAGTTCCGCTTAAAGCAACACAAAGATGTCACAGTGATTAGATCATATTGTAGACTGACTACTCAGTATCTTCTACTTATTGAACTGTTGTTTTCCATTAGTCATGATGGATCCATCTTATTACCAAGTCTTCTACCGTGGTTCTAAAATGTAATCATTAGGTGCATCGTGTTGCAGCCATTTTAACCCCATGGATGATAGCCATGTTATTTATTAAACAAGTGTGGGTTTTAACTCTTGCTTAGGTGAACGCCAGGGGCCCTTCAGGTGTAGCACACCTCAGCAAAAAATGCAAGCAAGCACTGCTGTTATTTATCCTGGGGTGAGGGACGTATTTTATGAAGAAAGGTTGAACAGGTTTGGCCTGTACCCACTGGAGTTTAGAAGAATGAGAGCTGATCTTACTGAAACATATCAGATCCTGAGGGGATTTGATAGGGTGGATACCAGGAGGATATTTCCACTTGTGGGAGAGACTAGAACCGAGGACACAGTTTTAGAATAAGAGGTCTGCTGTTTAAGACAGAGATGAGGAGAATTTTTTTTTTCTCAAAGGGTTGTTATTATGTGGAATTCTCTTCCCCAGAAAGCAGTGGAGGCTGGGTCATTGAATTTATTCAAAGCTGAGTTAGATAGATTTTTTGATCAACAAGGGAGTCAAGAGTTATGGGACGCAGACAGGAAAGTGGAGTTGAGACAAGAACCAGATCAGCCATGATCTTATTGAATAGTGCAGCAGGCCCGAAGGACTGAATGGCCTACTCCTACTCTTAAGTCCTATGTTCCTATGTGCTGACCAACACCCTATTCTAGACTCTACCAACTGGAGCTGTTTCAGCAGCATCTCCTTGCCTCTATTCCAAATAGGCATCGAGCCCTAATTATATCAGTACACATTCTCAAAAATGGCCTCAAGCTAATGCCTTTCAGCAGCTGTCTTTCCAAGTCTTAGGAATCCAAGATTTCCCACATACACAAACCTCACCACAATTGTGATGTAATGGGCAGGAATGGTGCCCACCAGAGGCCATGCACATCGAATCTGTTGTTCATTAGGGTCAGTCTTATTTGGAACAAGGAGAGTGAACTCCTTGTGTTAGAAGTATCTCTAAATGGGTGCTTGCCAATGCTGGGAGGGGGAGGGGAGGCGTTAAAAAATAACATGTTGTAAAATGGGTTAAATCCCTGCAGTAGCCTATAAGAAACAGACATTAGAAACATTATTAGAAGAGTTACATTTATGATTGCCAAAATGTCAAGAGAGATCAGTTGACATGGAAGGTTGTAGGCTGACATGGAAGACTTCGGTTAAGCTGATGGTGCCCCAAGGAAAGCTGCAGGAACAATGGAAATCAGTAGATACTAAGTGCTCGTCCAACCACTCCAGGCATGGCCATTCAGTGCAGGAAAAAGGTTAAAGGTCCTACCAGGTCAGGAAAGGTAAGAGAAGTCAAGCGTGCCTACCAATAATGCACTATCCTAAATGCATCTGCCATTTACAATGGCCTTCCTTATATACTGTGCTGAAGTGCTTAAACTACTAGTTTATGTAGCGGCCTTCAACACCCCTGACCTTCACATGGAAATGCTGCTTATCTCACATCCTTCTGTGTATTCATCACACATATAGAACTTGTGCACTCACTTTCAGCACAACCTTTATGGGCTGCATGTCAGTTTTATTATACATTATAGGAATTGAAGGTAACCAAATGTTTTGAGTTTTCTTTTTAAACGCTAAAAGAAATTGGTGACACATAGTGTCCCCCAAACTTGTGATCTTTCACCTTCTGGTGAGGAGGAAATCTTGCAGGTGCAGACTCGATGGGCCGAAGGGCCTCTTCTGCACTGTGTGATTCTGTAATTCTGAGGAGGGAAGCATTAGAGGCTGTCCGGGATGGAGAAGTAGGAAGTATAAGGTTAACTGAGGATTCATTATGACATGTTGCTTCATTATGACATGTTGCTTCTCTCCTTTCTTGACCCTACAGTAACTGTCAGCAAAACATATCAGAAAATCCTCATGTGATTCAATTTTTTCTAAATGTGTCACAATATGAAGAGGAAGCAGACCATTCATCATCTGTCAATGCCCATGCTTTACAGGACATACCTTCACTCACTCTAACCCTCCCAAGCACCAGCTCCATGGCCTCCACTGTGAGATACAGAGAGTGCAATGGGTAACATACAGATCATGGGTGAGGAGAAGCCAGGAGTGTCCCATTAGCAAGAGGATGTTCCTAGCCACAATCACCTCAGGGGATTGGCAGTTCGCGGCTCCTCCATTTAAAACAACGATGCCGGCAAATGTTGGTGAAGGCAGTGGGGGCTGTATCAGACTGTGCTCTGCCAATGGCCGACTGAATGGAGGAGTCTACTAGAGACTAATAACATGCATTGGAGGATGGGTTTTACCAGCAAAAGCTCTGACAGTATCTGCAACATGAGACAGGTGCTCAGGACAATATGCGATTCCTCTTTGGATGCTGAGGCTGCTTTTGTGTTGGCTTGGATGCCAATTGAAGGGGACTATCTCTCCCAGCTTCGCAGTTCTTAGGGGTAACATTAGGTTTGCTATCCTGAAAATGAATGGCAATTGACTTCCGTTTCCATTAATACTGGTAGAGCAGGAAAGTGCTCAGATGATAATGCTGTCTATCAAGACAGCAAGATATGTACGTCATCCTACCAGCCATCTCCGATTCTTGCATGGGAGGGGAAGGGAGGAAGACCAGGTTGTCCAAGTAGCAGCACAAGAGGTGTAGTCTGCAGTAAGTTCATCTTAGCTACCATGAGATGAGGGCCACCTCAGTCCCAATAGGCTTGCAGTGGCACACAATAACCAGCCATCTGCAGCACTTCTGCATTTCGGATAGCACCTAGGATAAGCACAAGTTAGCATTGAGATTTCATATTTCATTACACTGACACCATTGGAAAGGGCAGCAACGAAAAAAATGTTACATTTATATAGTGTCTTTCTCAACCACCCGACATTGCAAAGTGCTTTATTGCCAAAGAAGTACGTTTGAAGTGTCTTCACTGTTGTAATGTAGGAAATGTATTAAGAAACGCCAGGAACATACAGTGTGGATTGCCAATAAAATTACAGTGGCATTAAATTTGCATGCGCAAACTTCATATTTGTAAAACACATACACTCAGTGAATATACATGAGAGCGTAATGTGTTGTGTAGCAAATTATGGCATTTTTCTGGAAGGTGATAAAACTGATAATGGAAAATGGGACAGGTGCTGAAAGGGAGAACTCTCATCCCTTTCACACCACCAATTTCTTCTTCTTGAGTTATCTGCGTGTAGGCAGGGGCTTGGCAATTACTTACTGAACCATGGCAAAGTGCTATGATTTTTTACTACAGGTAGAACAAGGAGCCAGGCCCTGAGTCTACTTCAGCTGGAACGACATTAAGCTGATCCACACGCTAGCCACCAAGCCAACTGAGCTAACCAGCCCTAACCCCCATCACTCCCTGACTACCAATGCATATGAACATACAAACTAGGAGCAGCAGTAGGCCACTTGGCCCCTCGAGCCGGCTTTGCCATTCAATATTATCATAGCTGATCTGATTGTAACCTCAAATCCACATTCCCGCTTATCCCCGATAAACTTTCACCCCCTTGTTTATCAAGAAACTATCTAGCTCTGTCTTAAAAATATAATGCTTCCATTGCTTTTTGAGGAAGAGAGTTCCAAAGACTCACAACCCTCTGAGAGAAAAAATTCTCCTCATCTCTGTCTTAAATGAGTGACCCCTTATTTTTAAGCAGTGACCCCTAGTTCTAGGTTCTCCCACAAAAGGAAACATCCTCTCCACATCCACTGCGTCAAGACCCTTCAGTATCTTATATGTTTCAATCAAATTGCCTCTTTCTCTTCTAACGTCCAGCAGATACAAGCCTAGCCTGTCCAACCTTTCTTTATAAGACAACCTGTCCAATCCAGCTATTAGTTTAGTAAACATTCTCTGAACTGCTTCCAATGCATTTGCATCCTTCCTTAAATAAGGAGACCGATATTGTACACAGTCCTCCAGATGTGGTCTCACCAGTGCCCTGTATAACTGAAGCATAGCCTCCCTACTTTTGTGTTCAATTCATCTCGCAATAAATGATAACATTCTATTGGTTTTCCTAATTACTTGCTGTACCTGCATACTAATCTTTTTGTGATTTGTGCAGTAGGACACCCAGATCGCCCTGAATCTCAGAGCTCTGCAATCTCTCGCCGTTTAGATAATATGCTTTATTTACTCTCCCTGCCAAAATGAATAATTTCACTTTCCCACATTATACTCCATTTGCCAGGTCTTTGCCCACTCACTTAACCTATGTCCCTTTGTAGCCTCCTTATGTCCTCTTTGCAGCTTACTTGCCTACCTATCTTTGTGTCATCAGCAAATTTAGCAACCATACCTTTGGTCCCTTCATCCAAGTCATTTATATAAATTGCAAAAAGTTGAGGCCCCAGCACACCACTCGTTACATCTTGCCAACCTGAAAAAGACCCATTTATGCCTACTCTCTGTTTCCTGTGATTGCCATTCTTCTATCCATGCCAATACGTTACCTCCTATACCATGAGCTTTTATTTTCCGCAATAACCTTTGATGTGGCACCTTATAAAATGCAGGATATACACAGGCTAGAAGGGACCATACAAACTCCCTTGATGCTCTAAATGTTTGTGTTGGTGCAGTTCGAGGGAAAGTTTTCATTTTTCACGTTTTTGTCCACGTTGCTGGATGATTAACTGCGATATTATCACAGCAATTTTTTTAAATGGTAAGGGGGGAACTGGTCATCCAACCATAAAAGAAATTTTGAGACGTGTCCAACACATGGTGCCGCACATTAACATTTCTCAGTCAAAATTAAGTGGGAACACAAAAAGAAGGAAAGAAAGCCAATGAATTCCACAGCGGAAAATAACCTCTATTCAAGCTCAGGGGCCTGAATGTTCAGGTCAGCGGGTGGATGGGCGTGATCGGCAGGCCCAGGAGTGGTCAGGAAATGGACCGCCGACCGCGATCAGCCCCCAACCTCAATTTTGCACTGGCTGGTCAATTAATGGCCTCAGAGAGCTACCTCAGGGAGCTGAAGACTTTAAAACCAATAAATAAAGTTTTTAAAATCTGGAAAAAAATGTTCACGCATCATAATCAGTCACCTGAGCATATACGTGGTAAAAATTCTGTCCACATATTTTTTAAAAATTGAATAACGGAAACCTCATCCCGCCCTTGGATGAGGTTTCATGAAAAATGCAAAGGCCGCCTGGCTGATTAGCCCGCCCGCCAACCAGAAGGTTGGATGGACCACGAAAAATCAGAGACAATTACAACCTTAATTCTCTTAACTGGCCTCTTAATAGTTGGCGGGCGTGCTTCTGACTTTTGTGTGCGTCCGCCGACCGAAATATCGCCTGAGCACGGGATGACATCGGGACGCTCACCCGACATCATCCAGCGCGATTTCGCAGCCAATTGGGTTGGGCGCGCGTCCACATGCTGACCTCAAAATTCTGCCCAGGGTATAATTCAAAGCAAATAGCTTTGAATTGACCTCAGGATGTGATTAACCAATGGAATACATCTTTGTGGCCCTAAAGGAACAAACAATGTTACACACATAAACTTTTATGTATATTAAAGTATTCAAGAATAATACTTTAAGCATTACACAGTACTGTCCTGCTGTTTTCTAAAAGCACAGGGATGAAATTTAACTTTGGCACAAAGCAGGGTGGTAACTGATTGGCTGCCCATTATGTATCCTATCATTTTCATTGGCTTCAACCTTCATATCTTCTAAAGCAGCAACATTCAAGGACAGTGGAAATTATCACAATGTCAATTAATAGGAGTGAAGATTTTCTGTAACTTCATATAATACATTTCTCTAGATTGTTTACCATGAATTACCACATAAGTATATGGAAATCGCTGCTTTGCCTCTACATGGTCTTGTGGCGCAATGGGTAGCATCCCTGCCTCTGAGCCAGAAGCTATGGCTTCAAGCCCCACCCCAGGACTTGATGGCCAAGGAAGGTGAGTTTGTAAGAAGGCCAAACAGGTTGAGTATCAAATCCTTCCAACATGCACCAATGATGGACAGTAAGAGTGGGAGGAATTCCTGGTCGGCCATGTGGTGGAAAGAAAGTTGGAGCCTCTCCCACCACCATCCATAGCTCCAGATACAATATGCATGTGAACGTGCATGTTGCCACAGCAACTCAGATTCCCAAGTGATCTGTAACTCACCACCACCGTCTCTGCATGAAGATACTGAAGTGGCAACTTGCATATTGCTGCACCAAGTTCTGAGATCATCTCGAGGTGTTTTGTGACCAAGTCACTTTAGTTCAACAGGTAAAGTGTCACTCAGTACATCGAAAGCAATTAAGGCCCCACAGATAGCAAATTAGGTGGAGGACCAATTAAAGGGATAAGTTTAGGATGGATATTCAAGGCACGGTAATGGGCCCAAAATGGGGCAAGTAGACTTATATCCCTGTTAGCACCACCGAGTGACCCATTGCCACTTCAATGGGTCCTATCGCTGGCCAGCCCATGTATTTGCCTGTTTCAGGCCACAGGCCTCATTTGTCATAGAACCCCAGTTTCCAATTTAGGCCCCACAGAAATAATACTGGCTGCTGCCAGCCTGCACTACTGCCACTCCCTGATTTTGTTACTCACCCTCGTATCCTTACTGGCAGCCCAGCAGCCTCCGTGCTGCCCTATACTGGACCAGGCTGAATCTGTTGAGCTGCAATGGCCCCTCTGTGTTTTGAGTCTAGAGCTTGTTGGCCACATTCAAATGGGCCTCATAATGGCTTTGGGCCTCTTCACTCCCAGAGTGGGCAAGCTGCTGATTGGCCCTGCAGCCAGAAGTTAACACTGACCCCAGTCCATTTGTGATTATGTTGGCTGAGGGAGCAGAGCTGGCTAAGTCACCTGAACTCCCTGCTCTTTTACGAATAGTGCAGTGGGATACTTAACAAACACTTAAAGATGGGGGCTTAGCTTAACACCTCATGTGAAAGGTCACCTAAATTCAGGGTGACCAGCTCTCATCGTGGAAATTTAAGGGACACTTTGGCGGGGCTGCGTGGGAGGGTTTTAGTGTGGGCTTACTGCAGAGGTGAGAGCAGAGGGGTTCTACTAGAGCTGTCAGGGGGGGGAGGAAGGGAGAGCGTTTACTACGCATGCGTGAGAGGTCCAAATTACAGGAAAGAAAGTGTCCCAGATGCATCTAGCCCGGGACGCGGGACAGTGTCCCGTGCAGCCTGGGGCGTGGGACAGTGTCCGCAAATACGGGACAATCCCATAAAGTAAGGGATGTTTAGTCACCCTGCCTGAATTATGTCCTCTGCAATGGGATCTGACCCATAACTCAGAGGCACGAGTGCTGCGGACTGAACACATTAATAGAATGTAAAAACCCGAAACTTTATAGTACATTCTTAGATACTTCTCAAGGGACAATTATAATCTAGTGGGGATTCTGCACCACTTGTTAATTGACGAACCACATGGAAGAAATAAACTGTGTCCCTTTGACTTCCAGTCTTTGAGTTATGTTCTCAGCTACAATACATGCAAAACTGCCCCTTATCTCACTCAATCTCAGGTTGCATAGATTTGGGTTGTATTCCCTTGAGTCTAGAACAATGTTTAATGAAGTATTTAAGATGATTAAAGGATAGAGAGGGTAGATAGCGAGAAACTATTTCCTCTGGAAGGTAGAATCCAGAACAAGGGGGTAGAACTTTAACATTAGAACTAGGCCATTCAAGCAGATGCACAATAACATAAGAATTAGGAGCAGGAGTGGGCCATTCGACCCCTCGTCCTACTCCACCATTCGATAAGATCATGGCTGATCTGATTGCGGCCTCAACTACACTTTCCTGTTTGCCTACCATAACCCTTGACTCCCTTGTCGATTAAAAATCTTTCAAACTCAGCCTTGAATACATTCAACGGCCCAGCATCCACTGATCTCTGGGGAAGAGAATTCCACAGACTGACAATCTCAGAGAGAAAAAAGTTCTTCTCACTTCAGTCTTAAATTGGACACCCCTAATTTTAAAACTGTCCCCCTCCACCAATTCCAGGCTCCCCTCAAGGGGAAACATCCTCTCAACATTCAGTCTGTCAAGTGATGTCAGGATGTAACTCCTTCCCACTAGGTGTCGTGGATACCTGGAATTTTTACCCCAAAAGAAAACTGTTGAGGTGAGGTCAACTAAAAATTTCAAAAATGACATTAATATATTTTTGCTTGGCAAGGATGTGTAAGGGCAGTGGAACCTTGGTGGGTAGATGGAGTTAAGATACAGCTCAACTTTAATCTAACTGATTGGTGGAACAGGCTCAATAATGATCCACTCCTGTTTCTATATATCTTCCGATGTCTCCCTCAATGGAATTTCCAGCTTGCAACAGCAAACTGATCCTGCCCAATTTTTCCAGGGATCTGAAAAAGCCTGACAGGGTCAGCATAGGCCCCTGCAGACACAATCCCAATAGGAAATTCTGCACTTTTCCCCGGCCCATTTCCGCAGTGGTGTGTTCTCTCCGGGAGAGCCCGTCCTGCGTGGTTAATGATTCCTAAGCCTGGAAGATGGGTCAGGGGTCAAGTGACTAGAAGAGGTCCTGCTTGATCCCTCTCTGCTGGTGAGCCAGACTCGGGGGAAAGTCCTCGCATGTGCCTGCTTGAAGCAGCCAGTACTGCGCAAAGAGGGCATAAAATGAAGAGGGAAAAAGTATGTGGTGTGCAACTATGTCGGATAACAGAACTCCATGCAATTTCAAACCAATTGTGAGCTGAAGATGTCCATTTCAAGTTCACATGAAAAACTTGACTGGAATCCATCCTAAGTTCCTGACCCATTCCTGCCCTTAGACCCGGGCACCATACTGCCGATGTCAAACTGTAAAGCAATTTGTTCAAAGCGTCAGCTCAGAAGGCAGTGTGATCAGTCAGGTCAAATTCAGCTCAGGCGTCTAGGTCCAAAATCTGTCTGATATCCTCTGAAAAGTGAGCTGTGCTTATAAAAACACCTCGGGGCTACTTCTCAGGCGCGCTGTGAGAGCAGCAGGGAATAGGTTTGTGTAGGCAAGCAGAATACAGAGATTCAGGAGTCAACCAATAATGCAGTCTCCTGACATGATGGCCTGGGATTCTCCTCCCACTGCCAGTATGCCACGCAGTGCCTCTATTGCCCATTAAGATTCCATCACTAATTCTTCCCAAAACCCTCGACAACCACGCAAGGCATCCTGGATGCTAAGAAATTGCCCCTCATTAGTTTAATAACATTGGGAGGGACAGAGTGAAGAAGGGAGGGAGGGAGGAAAATACTGCTCTGGTGCAGCCTTTAAAATGCTGCGGCCAGTTAAAGGGAATCTTGCCATTTACTGCTCCAGATATTGTAAAGATTTCTGGGGGGGAACTGAAGTCTCAGACATGGGAGCAGTAACAAGGGATCTGCGAAGAGGCTGGTCAGCAAACATAAAGTGCAAGGAAGCACAGTCTCAAGGACACTGGGGGTAGAACATCCCATAAGAGGGTGGCACAGACCAAGAACTGCCGTGCATTGCCATAGTAGGCTCATTTACCTCACATGAGTGGCCAAAGTAAGTCCAGGCAGCCATAACACTCTACCATCAATGGAGCTTTCACTCACTCCCATACAATAACTACCTCAGCCTGGTCATCAGGGGAAATCCTAATACAAAAGCCGACAACCTCAAAAACTCAAGCACTATCTATACAATCCGGCCACTCTCTTCACTCACTTCTCCTGCCATGCCGGCTGCCGCTGGTCTTCAAGCACAATGCATTTTCAATTCTCATCATCATGGGATTGATGCACTCACATGGGGGAAGTGCCTCTTACAGGACTGTAATGTAGGACTGAATTTTTGGGGTACGGGCTGGGAGCAGGAAGGCTGGCAAAATGGTGTGGGGTTGTGCCAGCTGGAGTGCCCATCTGCTTTCCATTGCCATTGACATTTTTCCAGCAGCATGAAAGGTGACAGGTAGCCCATCCTCTCAGAGACAAACTCAGCTACTTAAGTAGCCAATTAAAGGCCTTTTCCAACCTGTGCTGGCACTTTACTAGCCACTGGGGGGCCCACCACCGCAAGCCCAAGGCAGGTGGGAAAATTGTGGTGCCTCCATTTTGTAGGCTCTTTGGCCCACAAAGGGGCATGGCAACGACACTGCCTGCCCCCACCGAACCCCAGCACCTCCACCTCTGGCCGGGGCCTGCCTGACTGACCTTGGCATTCCCAGAGCCCACTTCCCTGACTTTAAGGGCGCACAGTCCAGATGTGCCCTCATCCTCCAGCTGCAGCCCCAGGAATGGCCACCGCTCACAGTGGCGCTGCTGAGGCTGCCAAGCTGCTGGCCCTCTGATTGGTCGGCAGCTCTTGGAGGTGGGCCACCATCCTTAACAAGGACAGCATCCCCAACGGCAGCCAATTGGCTGCTGACAGGAAAAGGCGGCTCCGGGTCCCACTGCCCACTGAAGAGGGGTTGTCCCCCGCTTTCAACTCTGGCAACAGGACCCCTGCCGCCTACATAAAATCCAGCCTATAGTCTTTCTACTCTCCAGAGGAAAGGCTGGCCTACAACCTGCACGAAAAAAATACCACCTTCTGTGATGATGGGAGATGCTGAGTCCAGAGGAAACTCTTTCGAGTTACCAACAGTCACAGATTGCAACTTCTTTCGAGTACAATCACAGTTCTTGGTTTTCCAGGAGTGGGACATGAACCCACAACCCTCTGAAACTCTTTCGAGTTATCAACAGTCACAGATTGCAACTCGTTTGAGTACAATCACAGTTCTTGGTTTCCGGGAGTGGGACATGAACCCACAACCCTCTGATTCAAAGGCGAGGGTGCTATGAACTGAGCCACAGCTGACACCTCCAACACAACCCTCTGAAGAGAGAGGAAATGTACCAGCAGCAATAGGCTATTCAGCCCCTCAAACCTGTGCTGCCATTCAATTAGATCATGGCTGATCTGTATCTTAATTCAATTCACCTGCCTTGGTTTGGTTACCTTTAGCAACTTTGCCTAACAAGAATCCATCAATCTCACTTTTGAATTTTTCAACTGACCCTCCCGGCCTCAACAACGTTTTGAAGAAGAGTTCTAGATTTCCACCACCCTTCGTGTGAATAAATACTTCCTGACATCACCCCTGAATGGCCTGGCTCTATTTTTAAGGTTACACCCCCCGTGTTTTGGACTCCCTCACTAGAAGAAATAATTTTTTGCTTTCGCCCTTTTGATCATCTTAAGCACCTCAGTTAGGTCACCCCTGAATCTTCTATCCTGAGCGGAATGCAAGCATAGTCTTTGCAACCCTGTCCTCACAACTTACCCCTTTCGGCCTAAGTGCCATTCTGCAAGTGACCCAAATTCTGGGCAGGAGCAGTGGAAGCCAATTCTGCTGGAATTCTGCCAGCTCTATTGATATGTTGCTGCCAGGCCTTCTGAGGTCAGGACTGGCGAGAAGGGGGAGGGGGGCAGTGAATAGGGGTCCTTATTTCCTTGGCAATGGTGAGCATGCCTGCTGCTACGGGTACTTGGCTGCCTAAGAAGTCCAAAAGCCCAGTCAAAAATTGCCCAACTGGGAGGTAGATGCTAATTTCCTGCCTCCTCCTGGAGTGGGTGGAATTTCTGCTACAAAAATCTTTGAGGACCCTACTGGCATGAGGGTGGGACCTCAATGGTATCAGCCATCCTGATGTAGCATCCATCAAAGTTACAGTGGGGATGTGCTTGGACCACCAAATGACCTTTGACTCTTTTTTTTAACATTTGGAGGGGAGGATTTTAAACCTAAGAAAAAGAATTTTAAAACTCAGGATAAGGTCTGTGAGTCCCACAGTACTTTCGCTTCTCACACAGCAGCCTCAGTTTCAAATATATCAGAAAAATTACTCGTGAACCCAGGATGGTTGTGTCACTGGACTGATAATCCAGAGAATGCGAGTTTAAATTCAGCCATGGCAGTTCAAAATTTTGAATTCAATTTAAAAAGAAATCTGGAATTAAAGAAGATGGCACCAGTTAAATTGATTTACTTGATTGGCACCCCATCCACCACCTTCAACATTCACTACCTTCACCACCGACACTCAGTAGCAGCAGTGTGCACCAGTGTGCACAAGATGCACTACTGCAACACACCAAGAGTCCTTCAACAACACCTTTCAAACCCACTACTACCTAGAAGGACAAGGGCAGCGGATGCATGGGAACACCACCCCCGGAAAGTTCCCCTCCAAGCCACACATCATCCTGAGTTGGAAATATGTCACCGTTCCTTCACTGTCGCTGGGTCAAAGTCCAGGAACTCCCTCCCTAACAGCACTGTGGGTGTACCTACACCACATGGACAGCAGCGGTTCAAGAAGGCAGCTCACCACCACCTTCTCAAGGGCAATTAGGGCTGGGTAATAAATGCTGGCCCAGCCAGGGACGCCCACATCCCATGAACAAATAAAAAAAAAAGTTGCCACTTTGATGTAAAAATCCAAGTAGTTCATTCATGTCATTATTGGGAAGGAAATCTGCTGTCCTTGCCCAGTCTATCCTATATATGACTCAAGTCCCACACCAACATGGTTGGTTGTTAATGGCCTTATGTGCAAATGACTGAGTTGTGTAAAACTGCTAAAAAGATCTTAGGGCAAGAAAAATAAATGACAGCCTTGCCAGCGAGAATGAACAAAAGAAATAAAAGCACAATATGGAAGATGCACAAATTTATTTCACATTTTGAACTGTCATTTTGTTTCTTCGCCTGTTAAGCGATGCTGATTTTTGCAACACTGGTACCTATGAGTAAATTCAATGCTTAAATGTTATGACAGTGATGAAGAGTACATCTGAGGATTGTTTCGATTCCTGGACAGTCAATTCGGACTCTGAATTCTGACAAAATGGGGGCTCTCCCTAAATGTTATTTATCAAATAACATAGCCTTCATTCTTTAACACAATGTTCCAATGTCAAACTAAATCTGCCCGCAAACCAAGCAAAAGCATGCTCTTAGTAATTTAAATACTGCCAGGCAGGATAGTTTGACATGGGCCTTGTGGTTCATGTTTGGGACTTGCCCATCATTAATTCCATAGAAAATATCCTGTTGCCTATTACATACGCTGGGTGTGGATCAGCTGAATCAGCGTTAACATGTCAGAACAATAACTAATAATGTTTGCATGGCCTGGAAACTGCCATGTTGTCAGCCAGCATACTGCCTCATGAGATGGCCTGTCCAGTAACAGGAAACGCACATGCTCCTCTGTCCATCTTACTCATGTGCAACTCTTATGACGCGGCAGATAACGTGTGCCAGGCAGATCGAATCCACGAGGGAAACTTGATCACGCTATCACAACAGTTTTGCAATTTGTATTTATTTTGAAATGTGTGCCCTGAATTCAGAAGTAATAAGTCCACCAGGACTCCAGATTTTTAAAATAAAACTAAATTAAACATTTTTTAACAAAAGAAAAGGTTTCAAGCACATACACAGGTCTACAAATTACTACCATACTAACTCCTAAAATCCCTAATTAATCTGGCTTCCAGTTACACCCCCCGCTAAGGCAATGGTAAAAAAATAGATTTTAAACTGATTCCAGCAAGTTACCACAATACCCTGGACAGCAGAATTCAAAGAGGTTTTTCCCAGCTATGGTTTCTGTAGACAGCAGGCTTAATGTACAAATACTGGAGGCTTCTCACACTTCTGTTGAATCCTACAATATCTTCCTCCTTTATACATGCTTCCCCCTTTAATGTGTAAATTCCACTGTCCATGTGTCTTTGAAACTTTACTTGTCTCATAATATAAATCTTTCATGTTGCCACTATATCTTGTCAATAACCCTTGAGAAAAATAAACACATTCCTCAGCTTGCTTGTCTGGCTATTTGTAAACAGACTGAGATCTCTTTGAAAACCAAATCCCCCTGTCTATCTAAAAATGCAAATTCCCTTTACACCTTACATGCTAAGACCCCAACCATGTTTACTTATTAACAAATTAAAGACACTTCCACATCTTACCTCTTTTAATAGCTTCAACCTGTAGTCTGCCTGGCTACAAGATGTAATTAAATCACACACAGACAGAACACAAACCTCCACAAACTTACTTGACACTAAACTAGAAAAATATTATGAAAATTATTATTAACCCTCTTGTTCAGATCTGACGCAATTCTACTTTCCAGGGAGTAGCTAACGATGGTTTTGAAGGGTCACTTACCTTCCTTGTGGTCCATCAAAAATGCATTCCCATTATGTGATTCATAGAGTCACGTACAGCACAGGAGGAGGCCATTCAGCCCATTGTGCCTGTGCTGGCTCTTTGAAAGAGCAATCATGCCTAGCCCCATACGACCGTTTTTTGACCGTAATCCTGTAAATTTCCTCCTCCTCAAGTCCTTCAGACTATTTCTGGAATCAGTTTCCACCCTCTTTCCGGATCAAGCATTCCAGATTCCAACAACTCTCTGAGTGAGGAAATTTCTCCTCATCCTCCGTCTAGATCTTTTGCAATTGATTTTAAATCTATAGCCTCTGGTAAGTGATCCACTCACTAGAGGGAACAGGTTTTCTCCATATCAAAGCCTCTTGTCATCTTGAAAACCTCAATTAGATCATCTCCTAACTTTTTCTGTTCCAATCACAACCTTTGCAAATTCTCCCCGTATATGATGTCCTTCATATTAAGTGGATTTGAACACCAAAGTTTTGCTGCTTATCTATATTAATCAAAGTTGCACTAGACAGTCTTTCCATATTAATTCTCCCAAAGTCCATCATCACACCAGTGCATTGAACTCCATCTGTACGCTTCTGCCTATTTCACCATTCTATATATATTGTTCTGAAGTCTACAGCTATCCACATTGTTTTTCAGTATGTTGCCAAGTTTGACATCATCTCCAAACATTATAATGTTGCTCCCTACACCTGGGCAGCAGGGTCCATTCCTAAATTGCTGAAATTAGCTCTTCCCTAGGAAAGCATGTTGTTATAAGTCTGTCAATGAAATGCATGCACTCATTTTAAGTGAGAATAGTTGTTACTAATTGGGGAAATTTTAGGGTATTATTCTTCTTATAAGAACAGGTGTGAGGGAAGGAAAAGGAGTTCCGTGCCTATGTTCTCTGGGTTTTGTGAATAAATCTATGATAAGGAATGACTGGTATGAGATTCTTCCTTTACTCAGTGATTGAGCAGCAAATTATAACAGAGCATTATTGCTTGCCTGTTTCCCTTTTCAGCTTTTCCAATGTTACATGGGGTCACCACAATGCTGGCTGATCATCCTCCATATTAACCATCATTGCTTTATTAGGCAGTTTGGCAGGTGCTTTCACAGCCCTTCATGCGTTAACCCTCCCCATTTAACTGGGCTGAGGACCAGCACCAACACACACTGGCTTGCCTGCACCAGTGGTTGGGCCAGTTCAGTGTTATTACCTTGAACATTTTCTGGTCTCTTTCCATAATTACTCTAAATAGAATTATGTTAGCTAGATGATCTCCTAGTGTTTAAAAAAAATTCCACTTGAATTACTTCACTTCCCAGAACCAGATCCTTGTTGGACTGGAGAGATATTGATCAATGATTTATTTCCAGGCCCCATTCAGCATTTTGGAAATTACCAGTGAATTACTGCTGTTTCAGTTTTGCCCAGGTTTTGTGCAGTTTAAGTGGTGCTGTACACTGGGGAATGGTTTTTTTACTAAAAATTAAACAGTTTTGATTTCTAATATTCCGTTTATCTAGGATGTGAAGAATATCCTCACAGCTCCCAATAAAGAGGCATTGAATGCAAGGACCATAATTTTTTTAGAATGGGGCAAGGCACGTGTTCCAAAATGTCTCTCCATTTTTGATTACTGTTAACTTCAGATACCCAAAACATATCACACCCATTTATCTCTTGTAAAACCATTTATTGGCCTGAATTTTCTGTTTGGCGGGCGGAGCAGGAGCATCCGTGGGCGGGTGCTGACCCGAAGATCACACGGGCGCCTGAAAAATCGGCATCGATTGACGAAGGGCCTTAACTAGCCTGTTAATTAATGGCGGGCGCGCGTTGAACTTCATCGTGCGCCCGCCCAGTGAAATATCGCGATGGCGCGCGGTGACATCAGGATGCTCGCCTGACGTCACCACGTTTCATTTTACACACTGACGTGCGGGGCCCAGGCCCACCCCCACCCCCCCCCCCCCCCGCACGTCAAGCAGAAAATTCTGCCCATCGTCTTTCTCAAAGGGCCTTCTCTGGTAACGCAGCCCAGAATTATACCAGCCTGTGTGGACGTTCATACAACAAACCTCCTCATTTTTTATCTTGTATCTCCCTGTAATGGCTACTTGCACCAAACAGAACAATTTGCCATGTTTGATTTTGCTATAGTTCTCTTCATGTTTTTATGCCGGAAGGTGCCTTCCACAAGATATGTCAGCGTGTCACATGACTAAGAGGAAGGAATAAACTTCAACACATTGACTGGGTGGTTCAACCGCTGAAAATTCTTCAGGACTGTACTACCTTGGGGTGGCAGTGAAAAGATTGTTGCACACCTCCCTCTGTCCCTGAGCTTATAGAGAAAACTGGGAAAAGTGAACTTTTTCCTATCAACTGTGCAACACTTTCACAACCGCAGACCCTTGTGCTGTGGACTATATCCCCGAGCATATTTTGAGAAAGATTTCCACTGCGGCTAGAAACTGGATCCTTCAAGTGGTCCACCTGGAATTTGCTGGTTTCCTGACATTTTCTTACAGACTCACACATTCCATAGTCCTGGGCGAGATGTCCGGAGATGCACTTAGGCTTCAAGGCAACTGTTGCAAAGGCAAGTGGCAAGTGTATGGCTACTTAATGTTTCCGTACACTCAACTGTTTTCTCTTTGGAAGAGACAAGCATTTCTGGGCCAAGTTTCTTCAAATAAAATGTTCAAACAAATTGGTCAGTTAACATTGCACAAGTTTGGTTACCTACAAAGCTGGACTGCCCTCAGTGTAGCCTTTCTGTAAAGAGCTTCTTTATTTTCCAACTCAATGGGCGGTATTTAAGGGAGCCCATCGTGGCGGGAACCATGGCATAATCGCGGAGAGACCCCGCGTCATTCTCCTGGTGGCGGTAAAACCTCCCCCAATAAAGTCGGAGGGCAGAGGTTGCTGACGCAGGATTCCCAGCCGCCGGCAACGGAATGTCAATTAAGCTCATTAATGAGCCAATTATCACTGGTTATCGGTAAGCCCACTGCAATTTAGTGGCGCCTCAGGGATTAAATGGGAGCCATCTGGCTTTCCTGAAGGCTGCAGCACAAATGCTGTTGGCTTTGCCAGCGGGCTGCCAGGACGGGCCCCTCCTTATTGTGCATTCGATGCCGGACATTGGGAAGGTGGGGGAGTGTATTGAAAACCACCCCCCTTCCCCTTGCCTCTGACCTCCCTGCCCTCCCCACCGCGCAACCCCCCATGGTGCTCTCACTCACCATTGGCCCAGAGTCCCTCGGTGATCCTGGGCCTCTGGTGGGTGCATTACCAGCGACTGCCATGTCCCAGTGGGCGCTGACAGCAATGAACTGTCGGCAGCTCTTGGCGAGCGCAATTTCTAGCACCGGGGTCCTCAATAGTGGGGAAGGCCCGGCGGTGGCCACCAAAGTGCCTGAAAGGCACTTGATTCAGTCAGGCCTCCCCTTTGGAACAGCAGGGCTTCCCCACCAGTTCTCTGACCAGTAGGTGAGACCCTCATTGGATGGTTAAATCCTGCCCAATAACAGAGTTTTTATTTAGTCACTACCCTGCAAATTTAAGTGATCAAACTTACATCCCATCAACAAGCATCTCCAATGACAAAATCCACCCAAATGTGCAAGCTACTTTGTTAGCAAAGAGAAGTGAAAGCTGTCCTTGTGGGTTACGACCATGCCTAGGTTTGACTCTTCATCCAGATCATAGGAAGATTATGTCCCATGTTAAAAACACCCAACAAAGCTCACACATTTAAGGTAATAGTTCTTACCAGCGCTGACTGTGATGGCCTCCATGAACTGATCCCGCCAGGAATGTGTCCCCACCACGAGTGCAAGGTTCGTCTTCTTTATGAGCTTGTCCACTGTGCTCTGCCAGTTAAAGGACACAGAATAAATCACTGGACAAACAGCACATCACAGAATCACAGAAACATACAGCACAGGAGGATGACATTTGGCCATTGTACCTGTACTGGATCTTTGAGAGAACTATCCAATTAGTTCCATTCACCTGCTATTGCCCCACAGTGCTGCAAGTTACATCTACTGTAATCTCTTTTTGCGGTAATGCTTTTATACATACAAAAGTAATGGACAAGAAAAGATCTAGTTTGTCCCACCCAAATGTGATGCTTTGTGGATCAGAATATATACACTCCCACGCTATCTAAAGCCACATCGGAAAATCAGATAAAAACCGAGACCAATTAGGGAAATTTCCTCTTCGATCCTCCTTGGTGATTGAAACTAGTACAAGAGATCATGCTGGGCCTGATTTATGTTACACAATACCTGCCTCTAGTATGAGGTGATCTTCACCCCAGCCAGATAAAGATGTGAGTCTAAGTTTGAAAGAACACAGCAAAATCAGCGAATTCACTGCATGAACTGACAACCTGTTCCCCAGGTCCACCATTCACAGAGAAAAGAAACACTCATCAGCAACCTGATTCTGAGCTTGCATAATATGTAAACAAGGTCCCATGTCTTCCCCAACCTATTCAGTTGAAATAATTGGGCTTTTAAACACAATCTAGTCCTTTCATGATTTTATAAACCTGGATCAAACTACCCCAAATTCAAACATTTCTCTGAAGAATAAAGACCAAGCTCATTGAGCCTATTTGAGTAACAAAGGTGCTATGAACTGGGAATTAATCTCGTGGTACTCCTCTGTACCCTTTTCAAAGTCTCAATAGCCCTACCGAATGAGGAGGCCAAAACTGGACACACTGTTCTAACTGAGGCATAACCAAAGTATTCTACAAGAAGAAAATGAAATGCTTTGTTTTATAGTGTATCGTCCTATGAATACTGTTATAGGGTTGATTTGCCAGGCAGCTTTTCTTGGTGGAAACATTGAACTTTATTTACATGAAAGCAGCAGCAACTACATGTGTGCATCTAACTCTATAGCTAAAGAAGAACCTTCCCCTAGAGGTTCCCTGTGCTGTTAACTCATCGGTTTACACAGATCATGTGATTTTACAACACAGGATTATTTTTAAAGCTACAGTCCTATGTTTATCAAAACTACAATTACTACAAATACACTCTAGAATCTTCTTTGCTTTAGCTATAGATTTACAGCATGGGTACAGCCTCTAGAGGTTCTTGTGCTAACTCACCTGGATCACTTTCTTCCACCACTGACTTTAACTCTTTTCATTGTAGGCAGGTTTGCATCTGGCCTACCCACCTGCCTACCACCACTTCTTATATTAGCCATAATTTTCTGAGTGTGGGCACAATTGCCCAGCATATCTGGATCTGCTTGTGGTAACAGAGTGTCCTGTCGAGTCCTCTCACTGATATCTTGGTGTCATCCACAAACTTGTGCATCATTGCCCCAACACCTAAGTCCAGATCATTAATAAAAACAGTTCACAGCAAAAGCCCCAATACTGATCGCTGGGGAAAACCATTGGTAGCCGGGATTCAAGCAGATCCAAATCCACTGACAACAACTGACCTGCCTACGAGCATTCAGTCAATCACCAATCCACTGTGGCAGATTACCACTAATTGCTCTAGAGTCTATATTGAAGTTAGGTGCCTTGTCAATAGTTCCTCAAAGTCCAGGTAGACAATGTCCACCAGGTTAGCCTCATTCACTAACCTGGTGACTTCTAAAAATTCAAATTGCTAAGGCACAACATACTTTTTTGGAAGCCACGTTGAGATATGGCCTTCCCTGTCAATGATAATATACTCCATCCACTGATGTCATGTTAATGGGCCTATAATTACCTGATTCCGCTTTATCCAATTGTTTAAAAAAAACTGGAACCACATTGGCATGATTCCAGTATAAGGGAACAGTTCCTTACTCAAGCAAACTGTTCTTTCAAAAGCCATATCCATACCTATTTTAATTGTTTTCTTTGTCAATAGTATCATTTAATACTGGCAGTTGCTCATCGTTCTGCATAGTGAAGCAAAGTACTCATTTAGTAACTTTGCTATACCCTAAGATTCCTTTCTTACTTGTTCTTGAGCAGCTTTCTCTGTACTAATACAGTCCATAATAATCTATAATCAATCTGTAATCATCCTGTCATTCATTGAGCTGAAAGAGCTTTCCCATTACTATCACAGTAGTCCACGATATAATCTTTTCCACTGACTTTTTTGCTGATCTGATTGTGGCTTCAGTTATTTTTAACTTCTTTGCTGTGTATAATTTGTTTTAATTAAGAAGTAAGTTTGTTTAAGTCATATTTATTTTTGTGCATGACAAGTCAGCAAGCTTGGTTTCCGATTACCACAGTTTCTTCTCTTGGGGACATACGTGGTTTCTACCTGTTTGACTTTGCTCTTAAAAAAAACTTCCCTATCTATATTCCGCATTGAACTGGAACTCACTTGTTCCAAATGCTCTGCCATTCGGTTAGTGTTAGCCCTTCTTAAATCTGGAATTAATTGTAGATTTTCAATATCTTTAGTTCCACCAGCTAATTGAAATCTTAAAGTATTGTGATCACATTCCTCCAGGTGAACTCCCAAATAGAGGTCTGATACGAAGTTAGGCTCAATAGGAGCGGGATTTTCCGGTCCCGCCAGCAGCAGGCATTGTTGCGGGTGGGGCGAGAAAATTTGGAGAGCGGCCAAAACTCAGGCCGCTCCCCAAATGTTCCCATCCTGCCTGTGACGATGCCTGCTGCTGGGGGAACCAGAAAATCCCAGCCTGGGTCTAATATATGATTGCCGCTGACATACTGAAATGGCTCTGTGTTATTTTGACAAATTTTACAGTTCCACTCCCAGCACGTCTTTTATGAATACGTAACCACCCACCCAAATTTCCAAGCTCCTTTTGAGATATCTGAGGACCTATCTTGGTCCAATTCATTTAGTTCCCATGAACGAATAAATTTTTAAAAATTAGTCCCCTGAGGCAAATGAATAATCGCAGGTAAAGCTTACAAAAGAACTTTGAGATTTACACCTCGATACATCATACCATCTTACATTGAACCACTGGCATCTCGAAGCGCATACATTTGTTTGTTTGGCTGTGATGAATTTGTCCATCTTACATGGGTCAACAGTAAGGGGTGCTATAATTGATCTCAGCATCCCTAGGCCGGGAAAGGGAAAAAATAATCACTAAGCGTTCCCATCCTTAATTGCCCTTCAGCAGCCCCACTCGAAAAGCCAAGTGAACAGAGAGCTTGGGTCATTGTGATGGATCTCCAAAGCACAGAAGTCAGAATTCTGAGGTCCAAGGAGCTTGGATGGTGCCACCATGTATGTCAAAGTTTGAGTGGAAGTCAAAGTTTCCACCCATTTGGGAAAGTGCAACAAGTAAGTGTGAACAGGACACGTGTAGAAAATTCCCTGGGCTTTCCCAGGAATGTGACCACTCCAATCTGACACGACAGAACAGCGAGCCCTCAGATTAGTTCCATTCAGGCCCTAACAAAGGCCCAAAGTGATCAAGATTAATGTAAACAATTCCATAACATATTGATTGCTTTTAAACTTATGGCCTGATCCCCTTTTGGAGTAGAAATGATCTGTGGGCCACTCTGACTACAACTTATTGGGGTGTGCACTTCATTTAATTTGGCATAAGGTTAGCAGGCTTCTCCATGGGCAGCTGGAATTTCTACAATGCCACACTTCTGCTGGCACACAGACAGCCCCCAAATTTCAGTGCCTCTGGGTTGGGTTTTCCCATCTACCTGGGGCTGAAATGCATCTGGTGGGCTTTAAAAATGGTGGACAGGACCTCAATCTGGAATTCCGCCCCCATTCCTAGTGGCGGCAATTTTCATTGGCGGTAATTTTCATTGGTGCAGGATAAGAGGGCAGATCAACAGCCTGCATGTTGCTGTCCCAACACTGGCAGCACCATTACAGAAGTGGGCATTTCCAAACTTACATAATTTTGATGGAAGATGGAGGGCTTTGGTAGGCAACATGAATCACACCAGCACAAGGGTGTTGTGAGCCATGAGTGAATCATGGTTTGCAGGTGGGAACCGTTTGGAAGTTCAATACAAAAGGTGCTGTCTACTTCACATGTCATAATGAAATGCTGTTGCATAAATCATATCTGTTTTAACTACTGTGAGTAATCATAATGTTTTGTTTCAAAAAGGTAAATGACTACTAAATAATGTGGCTGCCAGATTGTTATATCTGACAACTGGAAATTGTCAAAGGACAGAACAGCATTGCAAAAGTGGAAACATCTTCAGGTGCATTAGAATACATTATCCACTAAACAAAATGCTATTCTGCATTGTGCAATATTGAAATACAGATCTGATTGTGTGTAATGTTCCCATTACTTTCAGTTTTTACAACTCAGTCACTTGTTTTGTTGTTTTGAAGCTTTGACAGATAGCTTAGCTGGCTGTTCAAAGTCTCTAATGGATTCTGCTCAGGAGGGTTTCATGGCACAGTTGTTCAGTGGAATCTCATTAAGAATGTTTGGTTGCCTTCCAACCCACTATTGTATTATGCTCAGCAGGGTTTGTTGACACAGCTGTACAGGGGAATAAGAGCTTGTTTTTTTTGACAGATTTATGAGCTTTTAAGGGAGTTTTTTTAAGGGGCTATTCAAGTAATATTTGGTTATTTGACATATTTATGAGCTTTTCAAAGACTTCCAAATGTTAATTATAGGGCTCTTGAGTTCTGTTTAATGTAGGTACAGAGTGAGTGGGTTGGGGAGGGTATGGGGGGAGTAAGGGGGTTGTGGTGGGGGCGAAGGGAGGTGAGAGAATAATGGGGCATCACATTCATCTCCAGAACTGGGCCGATGTCTCAGCAAACAGAGGTGGGCCTTTTAACCTGCACACGTCAGCATCAGCCCACCTCCATCTCCAATTCAGGCCTCTGTGAGGCACTTCTGGGTAAGAGGCAGGATCACAATATCAGGAAATCTTCCATCTCCGATTTGCACCTCAAAGATGAAAATGCGGCCTGCTGCCTCCAATGTTTAATATGAAGAACAGATGTGGCAGCTAGCACCTCCGTGTTTCATACCAGGGTGGGGGTGAGAGGGGCAGGAGTGGTCATTGGCATTTTTCAGTTGAGAGTAGAACGTCAGAGGAGGAAATGAAGCAGACTCTGATATTTCACCTTAACCCCTAAACATTATGAATCTTATCTTTTAGTTATCAATCCAACATTAGGAAGGACACAAAACTCAGTTTTATTTTCCTCTTATGATTTCATATGATTCTTCCATTTTAGTGGAAATTAAACTCTAACAAAGTAAATATATGTAACCATGACAGAGTAAAAGCTGCCCGTTCATCCACATGGCATATTATTGATATATATCTCTGTGCCAAACCCTGACCATTTACGTTATAAAATGGCTGTTGGGATAAACAAGTGGACTATCCTTTATCACTCTTTATTTGTCTTCATAACAATAAAGCTACTGTTTTTATAAGCATATCCATGCCTCCTATGAACCAAGATTTCTTTGTGTTTGGAGTGGATGCCACAGGGTTAATAATCTATTGCAGTCAGACAGGATGCCAATCATGTGCTTCAACAGGTAGAAGAGCATACATTGTGTCCGGTGAGAAGGTACAAAGAAGAAAAAATCTAAACGAAATTTGTTTCTCTTCCATATTCTCTTGTTTAAATTCTGTTTTTTTAAAATGGACAAATGACGGGACTGATAAAATGGCCACCGCTGACCACATGATGGAAGTTTCTGAGCAGTTTAAAAATGGGCAATGGCTAACATATCAAACCTCTGGAATGTAACACTCCTTGCATTGCATAAACATTCCAGTCAAGCCAACACAAAGGATAGTAGACGAGACGTCTTCACCAATCAGCTGTGGTCAAAAGCAGAGCTATTTGGGACTCCTCATCGTCCACGTTGTGCTAATGGTTCTACAGTTACCTGTCCAAAACACAATGGATTTTAACAAGGGGGCCTCGTGAACTAAATAGCTTGCCCCAAAACCACCCTGTCACATGACCGAGACTTGATCTTCAGTCACTGTTTAAACTCAGAGGGGAACCAGGACTCCAGGCTAGTAGTCTGCCTCTGCCTGCCATCTTCCATCAACAGAGCAGCAACGGAACCAGGGCTCTTGCCCAGGTTTTAAATTACATGGCCCTCATCTACACTGTTTATTACTAGAATATCTGAACTTCTATATCTGTGCCTAAAAGACTAATTCTTCTCTACGTGCCTTCTTCCATCATGGAAGTTATCCCTTTTGGCAAAACAGATCACTCTGCAAAAGTTTCAGCCTGTTAACCTCTGTAGGAATACACCATTGGACTTTTTGATTCTCAACTCTGGACTCAAGTAAAATCATAATTCTTATTTTTATCGTGGTCTCTGCCCTAAACCACTTTCTTTCCCTTATCCCTCTCTTATTGTATGAATGCAAAAACGGGGTGGATGTTGCGAAACCCCTTCCCACGTCTTGTGTGTGTGTAAAATAAAACTAACCTTACTATTTTACCTTACCTCGAGTTTGCTGTGGAGTTACTAATTAAGGATTGGATCACTCCAAACTGAAGGGTTGGGGAAAATATGCCACCACTTATAAAGGGGGAAATCAAAAATCAAAAACGCCTTTCTGTTTATGGATGGGTAGCGAGTGGAGAAATCAGGGCTGTTGTAAATTAAATCCCCGCCTGTCCATTACAATAGATAGGTCATGTAATTCAGGCTAAATCTACAAAACTGCTTATTTGCTAGACATAAGTTCACACAGAAGCAAGGTAGCTCAGCTGACAAACAATAGTTTACAACAATACTTTAAATCATTATGTTGCAATCAAAATAATTAAATATTTGAAAGTCTCTTCATCCTTTGTGACTCTTGGATGAATGTAGCATGAACACTTCAGCTTGACTTGTGTGATATAATTTACTGAGTGAACCATAAAAGTGGAAGAGCTGGCAATTTAGAAAAAATTAGTGATTAGTTAAGAGATGCAAACCTCAATTCCAAATAGTTTTTAACCTAGCCCAAATTATAGTCCACTTTCATATGTACATGCATCAGCACCATCTTCTGAGTGAGAAGTTTGTGGGTTCAAGTCCCAGTTGAGCACAAAATCTAGGTTGACACTCCAGTGCCACAGTGACAGAGTGCTGCACTGTTACAGTCTGTCCTCTCATGTGGGCATGAATGATCCTGGGGATCTATTTCTAAGAAAACAAGGGGAGGTCTTAAATTGCTGCTGGTGGGAGAATGCTGCATTTCCTATATTGTAGCAGTGACTACAGTTCAAAAGTACCTCATTGGCCGTTGGCTGTGAAGCGCTTTGGAACATCTTGAGGTCTCGAAAGGTGTTATATAAATACAAGTTCTTTCTTTTCCTCCTTCAGTCTTTCTAATGTTTAATTGGAGGAGATTGTAGCTCAACCAAAACAGGATATCGGACAAGCCGTCTGGCAACCCAGCAATGTGGCTAAGAGATGCTGGAGGGGTTGAGTTGGGTGTTGTCAACAGACAAGTGGAACCTAACCCTAGGTCAGTGGATGTTGCTGCCAAGGGGCAGCATGTAGATGAGGAACAAGAGTGAGCTAATGTTAGTTCTTTGGGGGAACCCGGAGACATGAGCATGTAAAAAATAGCCATTGCTGAAAGTTCCCTGCCTATAATGAGATTGGTAAAATTGAAGCCAAGGGAAAGCAGCCCAACAGATTGAGATAATGGGGGACATGTGATGGAGGTGAAACTGCGTGAAAGATAACAGAGAGGTCAAGGAGAGGAGCGCCACAGACCCGTCACAGAGAACTAATTTTTATGTGACTTTGATTCTGGCTGTTCCGTTGGTGTGGTGGGACAAAATCTGTTTGGAGAGATTCAAGCATGGTGTCCCAGCAGATGTTAAGCCAATAACATCTTGGTAAGCACCTTTACTAAGTTGGAAATTAATAAAGATTCAATGGCCATCATATCATCCTGAACTCCCAGGGGATGAGGTCCCAGTATTTTTAATGCAATTGTTAAATCTTGTTAGTATCGAATGATAAATTCTAACGAGAAGCTGACTTTAAATGAAGTTACATACCTCTTAGTCCCTCGTCCATCATCTTCATCAACTGCCTTGACTGAAGAGTTTGAGCCAACCTACTTAAATTAACTTTAAGCACCGTCGAGGTTTTCAAAACATAGAATTGTAACTGCAAACAGGTTTTATTTACTGTAAATTCCTCGCTTCTGTGTATACACTGCTTGTGTTAATTGCTACAGCCAATATGAGCTCTTCCATTTCTCTGTGTAACATATTGACTGAGGGGAATATAAGTAAATGCTTCGTGTGCATTTTGCGCGGTGGAGAATGCAGGGCTGTTTATGTTTTCACAGCAGTTTATAAGTCAATCTCAAATATATGTTAGGAAAGTGATAGCCTTTTAATTAAATGGAAGGCATTTCAAAAGTAATCTCAGTTTTTTAAATAAAAATATCTGGCACTGAGGAGACATTTATCTCAAACATGTTTACTTGAATGGCTCACCAATCAAATCTCATTTTCACCATTAGAATCACAGTCATTTGAAGATTTGCCTTTCTAATTCCCAGCATATTGCTTGTAACTCTTTCGAGTTATCAACAGATCGCATGTAACTCTTTCAAGTACATTCCCAGTTCTTGGTTTCCGGGAGTGGGACATGAACCCACAACCTTCTGAATCAAAGGCGAGGGTGCTATGAACTGAGCCACAGCTGACACCTCGTTTAAGATGTAACTCTTTCGCGTACATTCACAGTTCTTTGACTTTTTTTTTCCGGGAGTGGGACATGAACCCACAACCTTCTGACTCAAAGGCGAGGGTGCTATGAACTGAGCCACAGCTGACACCTCGCATATTGCTTGTAGGTGACTGAAGGAGCCTGTCTCTGCAATCAGTGTCTGACCTTGTCTGGGTCTTGGGTTTGGGGTGAAGCCTGGCTCGCCACTGAGATGAAGTTGTACCTTCCCCCAATTAATGTGAATGGAGATGATCGCAATGGGTGATCAATGCTGGATGTGGGGGCTGTCACACTCTGCTGGGGTGCTGCGAATCATTATATATTTGGGGAAGGAGGCCTTGAGAATCAGTGATGTGCAAATGGCACACAGTACAACACAGAAGTTCAGCTCACATCAGCAGTCCTATCCCTTTCAAACTTTCCCTTAATCTTCAATATTTCCTGAAGGTAAATAAAGTCAAATTGAATTATTTAGTAAGGCAAGTGGCCAAATTTCCACACCCGCCTTCCGGCCAGGTAGTCAACCTGGTTGGGGACGGTGGAGTTTTATTTAAATGAGGACCTATTATTAAGGTGACCTTTCCAGGTTCACCGGTGGCTACCAGTACACATTCCTTCACCCATCCTGCCTCCCATGAAAATCAAAGCCATTGTGTCACCTGAAAGCATTAATTTCATCATAGTAATCATTGCCCTCAACACAAAGAAAACCCTCCTTTAAAATTCATGGGGCTCTGTGCGCTCATTGCTTCAGCAGGTGGTTTGCCTCAGTCACTGTTTGAACACTGCTCTCTGAATACTGATTGAATTGCTCTATACTGATTAATTATGTTATCATTATCTTCCAGCAGCTCCAGCAAACAACTGATTGGCACAATTCGTGCACAATGAACATAAATCAGAGTATCAAATGGTCTTGCTTTTACACACCTTCCAATCGATAGATTCATTCCTTTCTGCCAAGCGGGTCACCTTCCGTTACTTATGTTTAATTCTAAGAGACTCCTAACTGTACACTTCCAAAGCTATCAGACATTTGATCCAGTGACTTTCTGCCACACTTCAGAGACTTAAATACTTTCAGAGACCACATATACAATGGACTTTGCTCCAGTTTTCTGGTCCCCATTGACAAAAAAAATGTGGCATAACCATGGATGTGAAGTTGATAAACTGACACCATGTTGCACTTTAGCGTGTGGCATGACACCACCTTGAGTTGGAATCGTTTCACAGATTGATGCAAAGTGAAGTTTCACTAATTCCAATATGCATTTTGCACGCCTTCATTTTTAACCGTTCTAGTGTCGATGCTGAGATGCAAATATAACTTGGTTCTTTCTGCTCTATATCAGACTTACCCTCAAACCAGCAACTGGAATCAGAGAAGTTCACTTCACAAACACAGACCTGTGAGCCCATCAAGTCTGGTCTATTTTTCTCCACATGAGCCTCCTTATTCCACTCACCTCCTCAGGCAATTTAGCATTTATTATTCCTCCTTTGCAAGCAACGATCTAAATGTCATGAAACCACTTGTGGACATTTTACATTACAACAATAAACATTTGGGACAACCTGAGGCGATGGAAGGTTTTTGTTCTTTCTTTCTAGCCACTCTCTGTTCTGATCATAATCGTTCATTATCTTGAAGCCCTCAAACAGATGATCCCTTAAATTTATAAGCTGTGGTGAAACAAGTCCCATCTTCTCAAGACTCTTTTAGGGCTGATTTATACAAGGTGTTGGATTCCCCTCCGTTATTAGGCTGCGGACAGAATTTCCGCCCCTCAGGAACAGGAGGTCCCATCTCAAAGAGCTGATGGCCAATAAGAGGCTGGCTTCTCTCCCATGCTTTGGGACAGAGACGGGTGGCTTTGGATCAGGCATTGGTTATGTGTTTGGGGGTCTCACCGGCTGCCAAGCTGGCAGGTCCCAGCAATACGGGAGAGGGGGGGGGTCTGAAAATCCACCCCCCCACTCCGCCTGCCACCAGTCCACACAGGGAAACCTCTCCCACAGTCGGATTAATCCCAGCAGCAGTGCGATGGGCTCTTAAGTGGGAATTAACTACCCACTGAAGGACCACAATTGACCCACTGACAGGAAGGCAGCCCAACACTCCCTCTGTCACTGGTATAGTTGCGGTTGGGACAGGGATGGATGGGTAGATGATGGGCAGTTGAATTTAACGAGCCTCCTACCTTCAAACCCCACAGGCGGGAGAGAGTAAAATCTAGCCACTCATAACTGTAACCCCTCACCTCGATTCGATCCTAATGAAATAATGCTGCATTCTTCCCACAGTTTCAATATCCTTCCTATAGTGGGCTTCTCAAGCTATACACTAACCTCCAACTGCAGCCTAACTAACTTAAACCTCAGGCAGCCTGAATGAAGTCATCATGTGTTTGTTTTTCTATTTTGTTAGTGTTTGCTTTTTCTATGTCGTTAAAGATAAAGCAGGGAGAAATGTATCCTGCTGCGATCCCTCAGTTGTCTGTTTACCTCACTCTCTCCAGTCCCGGGTGTTTCTCAAGAAAGCTCAGAATTCTTGGCCTGTGCTTTAATTCTCAATCTCCACTGTTCTTTTTTCCCATCAGCAAAATGGATTTTACTGCACAGCCCTCCCCATTGCATTCACACGCGAACGTCTGAAAAGCAGTCACACTGCCAAACAGGTGAGGCTGTCAGTCAAGTGGATACTCAGCAAACCTGACAGCGCCCCTCCTTACCTGTGCGAGAATCTTAAGGGTTATAATTTGCAATTGCGCTGTGGAAATGATACTCAAACAAAAAGGGTTGTTATTTTGGAAGAATGCTTGACATTGCAATTTTCTGAAAGATATGCCAATCACTTTAATGGTTGTGGTTATATTGTCACTAATTAAAGCAGCAGTTTGTCAAATGTTCTGTTTGTTTTGTTTTCGAGCGGTGCAATAAGATAGATTATTTTTAAAAACGAGAATGACTATCTTTAAAATAACCGAGGGCGCTCCTAACTCACAGACTTCTGTTTGCCGGCCGCTAGATCGTCACTTCTGCCATTTTTTCTGTCTAGGGAAATGGAGCCATGTCTTGCAGGGGAGTGAGAATGTACGATTGCAGTTTGCTCAGCCTGCCCATGTTAAAAACCCCAGCTCCATTGGGCTAGCTGGAGTGACATTCAAAAATATGTAACCCCCATATTTTAATTAGTAAGACAATTACCAATGAGATGCTAGCTTCTCGGCTGCGAGCAGACACCAATTAAGGTACGCTGCTATTTAAAGTTGGCCCATGCTTATTCTCACCATTGTAAGCTGTACTGGTGACATGTTGCACAGTGAAGCACTGAGCTGGATCTGAGACACAGGAGGGGGTGTCAGTGCTACTATAACATCTGTGGATCTGAATATTCATGGGAAATTACAATGAGGCTTAATGAGATATCATCATTGTTAGTGATACCCGCAGCAAGTTAAGAGAGCAAGCTGTGTGGCCTACATATTGCCCAGGTTTTATCAGCACCAAAGTAATGACACAGCCTCATAATTTTAAAAGGCATTTCTCTTCACTGTGTTAAAAAAAAATATTTGGCAAACAATCATGTTTCGTTGACTTCCTTCCCATTCAGAGGGGAACAGTTACACAGACCCCCAATTAGGTCATCCAAATGGCCATTTTTCATTTGCTTTTGCAGCCCCTCTCTCCCCCTTTTGCACCCCTGCTCCCCTTTGACAGACCCTCTCTCCCCCTTTTTGCACCCCCTCTCCCCTTTCGCAGCCCCACTCTACCCCTTTTGCAGCTCCTCTCTCCCCCTTCACAGCCCCTCTGCCCTTTGCAGGCCTTTCTCCAACCTGTGCAGCCACTTTCTCCCTCTTTTGCATCCCCTCTCACCCCTTTGCAGCCCTTCTCTCCCCCCTTTGCAATCTCACTCTCCCCCTTTTGCAGTCCCTCTTTTCCCCCACTTTGCAGCCCCTCCTGCCCATTCTCGCAAGCCTCACTTCCCACTGAGGTCACTTCCCCCATCTTTGCTTCCCTCCAGCCTCACCTCCTCCCCACAATCTAGCTCCCCGCTCCCGGCCTCACCGCCTCGCATCCCGCACAGCCCCACTTTCACCTCTTGCCCCCACCCCTCCTCCCCCCTCCCCCAATCCAGTTTCACTTCCCTACCCCAAGCCTGCCAGCCTCCCACTGCCACTTCTCCGGTCCTCAGGCCTCGCCCGCCGCCGCCACTCACCTTTCCACTGCTTGCCTGTCCTCCAATCACAGGCTGTTGCTCTCCCACGCTCGCTGCTGATAGGCCCACTAGTAAGCCTATCAGCAGCAAGCGTGGGAAAGAGCCAGCCTCTGATTGAGGGAGTAGCTCCTTACAGAATCTCTCATTGCCAATGCAGGGTTTCTCTGGCTGCCCCCACAATTGAACTTTCCAGGGATTTCTGGGGGCTTTTGGGGGCTAATTCGCTCACCGCTCCTGTGTATTTTGAGCTCTGCAGGTGAGACAGAGGCTGGCACCCGTGGCAGGACAGAGCCTTGCTTCATTGATGCCGACCTGGATCTAATGCTGGGGGCTGCGAGGAAGAAGAGGGAGGTCCACTTCCCAGAGGGTGGCAGGAAGAGGATGCAGCAGAGGCACCTCTCGATTCAGCCTCCTCTCCCTCTACCTCCAATGCCTCATCCCCTCTTATCTCCTGCTCCTTCTCCGATGAGCTGTCTCCTTCCAGGGCCTCACCATCCTCAAGGTCCAAACCTCTCTGGAGGGCCATGTTATGGAGAGTGTAGGTGATCACCATAATGACAGAACCCCTTGCAGGAGAGTACTGGAGGGCCACCACACGACGGGTCCAGACTTTGGGGTCTCACCTTCAGAAGCCCAATGGCCAGCTCAACGGGTGTCCTGCTGAGCAGGTGGCGTTGGTTCTATCGCATCTGTGCCTTTGTCTGGGGCTCCCACAGACGGGTCAGTAACCCTCTCTTCAAGGATTTCCCTCATCCTCTGGGATCTATCCATGCACTTTGGGGGTTGGAGTGAAGATCTGAGGCAGCCTGGACTGAAGGATGATGAAGGGGTCATGACAACTGCCAGGAAAATGAGCGCACATATGGAGGAAACTCTTGTTGTGGTCGCAGACCAGTTGCATATTGATGGAGTGGAAGCCCTTCCTCTTGATGGGTTTTACTGGCCAGTCACTGGGTGTCTTGATGGCAACATGAGTGCAATCAATGATGCCCTGCACTTGGGGAAATTCAGCAAAAGTGGCAAAACCCAGTGCCCTCTGTGCCTGTGATGCCCCATCAATTGTGAATCTGATGTGTTATCCAGCCTTGACAAAGAGGGCATCTGTCGCCTGGGTGATGCATTGGTGTGCAGCTGCCTGTGAGATGGGGCGGAGGTCTGCAACTGACCCTTCAAAGGATCCAGCGGTGAAGAAATTCAAGGTCACAGTGACCATAACTGCTACTGGAAAGGCATGGCAATCAGTGGTGTGAGACCTATATTGACGAGAGTACAGATGTCTGTGACCATCTCCCCAGAGAGTCACAGCCTCCTTCATCGCTGACTCTCTGATGTCCAGCTGGCTTTGCCTCTGCCTGTAGACGCTGTGCTCAAGGCAGTGTCTCCTTCTCCTTTGTATCTCTTGTGTCTCTCCTCTGGCCTCCTGATGCCCAGAGCTCTGCCTTTCCTGTGCAGGCTGGTGCTCTTCACCTCCAATGGCCTCGATCTCTGAGGGGACAGCACCCATTTCCAGCTGCAGCCGCCTTGGTGCCCAGGTGGAGTCTGAATAGCCTTGCCCACTGTTCTGATGCCTGTGTGATGCCAGGATGATGATGATCTCTCTGACCTGGAAAAGTTCTTACTGCTTTCTCCCCCCCTGACCCCCGATGGGCTGCTACAACCTTTCCTTTATAGGGATAAGCCATTTCAGCTTGGATCAGCCTTTGGACTTACCTGCAAACACTCTTCTGGCCTCCCCAACAGTCACCAGATTTGGTCCACGCCTGCCTTCAGCTAGTCTGAGGCAGACAGCTCCTGAATGCCGGCTGCCTTCAACAAATTTAAAACCTGATAGAAAGCGAGGTAGAAGGCCCTTACCTATTTTAGTTGGCCTAAGCAGCAGTGTGAGTGAATTTGCAGACCTTCACTCTCCCTGCTCTCACTAAGACTTCTGATATAAGGGCCCGAGGCAGGACATTGGCACACACAAAGTCGGAGCCATTATTTTGAGTCACCCGCCTCCATTCCAACCTAACCTGGTGCTCGAAAAGCCAGCCCCAATTTGGGAAAGGGAAGTGGACTTGGCCCAAAAGGACAGCTACAGCGGTTGATGGAGTTGAGATTCATATGACTCTGGCAGGTTTGAACAGTATTCATCCATTAGAGAATACAGACTACTCATTTTTGATCATGTCAACACAGAGTCAATTACCATCCAGTGTTCATTATTCCTACTGGCTGAAGGCCTAGAATTTATCTGTTGCTATGGTGGCTGTAAGAAGGACTTTACAATATTAAATAATCCATCTAGTAAAAGCAAGTTGTTGTCAAGTGAGTAAAGATGCATTATCGCTATGTACCTCTGCCTCACAAAGAATTTAACCTTGCACTAATTCATAGCAATTTTCTCAATGTTGGTGTTTTGCGGTAGCTTTTAAATCATATTTTAAAATCTGTAATAGGCTAATTCCTGATAGCACTCTGTTTAAAATAATTAGTGAGATTCACTTTTAGAAATCAGGCTACTTAAAAAAAAGACCAAGCTTAATGCTCTTATTTCTCTTTAAATAGTCATCGCTGCTGATAACATAATTGGTTGAGTTGACAGCCAGAATTCTGCATCCTAATATGTAATATAACAGTCGGGAACAGCCAGTGACAAACATTACAAGAACAGATGTCTTAGCACTCTAACATTGGCAAGAGTTCAGAGAGCACAGACAAGACACGGGAGAATGGAATGGAACAAATTAGGTGTGAATTTTCCATCCCCTTAAGACTTGCTCCCCATAAGTAACAACAACAATTTGCTCTTTTTACATTGTGATATATCACAAAGCATTTCACAGAAGCGTTATCCAATTTGATAGCAAGCTGCAAAAGCAACATTCGGACCACGGGCTCCAACCACCACACTGGAACAGGAAGTCAGTGCTGCTGACATCATCATTGTGGGTCTGGAACAGGAAGTGGGCACCCAGTCCACCCTAGACGCATGCGTGGTGCCGCTGATGTCATCATTGTGGGCCTGGTGAACGCACGCCACCCACTTGCTCACTTCGCTCACCGCCCCACTTGCCACTCTGCTTGCTGCCCAGCTCCCAACCCTTGGCCTCTTTGCTCGCTGCCCAGTTCGCTGCCTGTGGACAGTGAGGGTACAGGGCAGTGAGTGAGAGGGAAGTGGCAAGTGCGAGGCAGCGAAGGGTTGGGAGCGGGGCGGCCAGTGAGGCAGTGGCAAGGCGGTAAGCAAGTCACAATCACGATCCCAGGATTTTTAACTGGTGTTTTGGGGTTGAATATTCTGTGAAAACCTTAATCATGGTGAAAACAAACCCACACACTTTACTGGTGCTGCACTTGCTTAAATATCTTTACACTGCTCAATATTATGGTTGGTCCTACTCTTTGATGCAGGCAGCTACCTGTGGCTGGCAGCGACAACACGGGCACTGCGATTGCGTGTCCTCTACAGTTGCAGTGGCAGCAAATGCAGCCCATTAGGACAGGTGACCATAAGCTTAGTTAAAGAAGTAGGTTTCAAGGAGAGTCTGGAAGGAAGGAGGGGAGGTAAAAGGGGTGAGGAGGTTTAGGGAAGGAATTCCAGAATTTGGGGGCGGAATTTTATGTCCCTGTCGCGGTGGGGCCATAAAATGCGGTGAGCCATTCAAAAGTCCATTGGCTTCAGCGGGACAGTAAATTCCCGCCAGCGTAAAATTCCATCCTAGGAGTCTGACAGCTGAAGGCACAGCCACCAAATGTAGAATGATGAAAAATGGAGAGGAGCCAGATACAGAGATTTTAGAGGGTTGTAGGCAGATTACAGAGAGAGGGAGGGGTGAGTCCATGGAATGAGCTGTAAACAAGGATGAAAATTTTAAATTTGAGGCAATGCTGGATCTGGAACCAATAAAGATCAGTGAACACAGAGTTAATGGATGAACGGCACTTGGTGCGAGTCAGGCCATCCATTGTAGAACCTGCCTGATTGATAGAGGTATTCTGACTACAATGGAATAATTTATTCTAGGCTGGGTTAGACAAAATTGTGACAGACAAGGGAGTCAAGGGTAATGGGGGGCAGACAGGAAATTGGAGTTGAGACCACAGCCAGATCAGCCATGACCTTATTGAATGGTGGAGTAGTCTCAAAGGGCCGAATGGCCTACTCCTGCTCCTAAATGCTATGTTCCTAGGTAAGCGTGGAATTAAATGAATGTAGACTAACGAAGCTTGACGGCAGAGAGGCACTGGGGAAGCATAGTGCTACCGAGTGTGTAAAGGTTTCAGAGAGTGTTAGAGGACAAAGAAGGATACACCATGGGCACAGTCAATTATTCATCATTGGTTAAAGCCATTTTGAGGCTAGGGTGGAATTCAAACAGGAGCTGCAGCAGAGATGGGCATGGATCTGCAAGATGATACCATGTTCAAGCACTTTGGAGAGGAAAGAGAGGGTGGGAATGGGGTGGTAATGAAGATTGGGTTTTTTGGGGAGGGAATGATGACAGTAGTTTTGAAAGTGAGGAGGTCAATACCTGCAGAGGTAGATGGGAGAAAAACTAGAAAGACAGGTGATAAGGACTAAGATAGGTAGTGGATTAGAGGGAGAGATTTTGGCTAATAAAGGGAAGGAGGAGATGCAACAAAGGCAAGGGAAAAGGTGTTGTCTATTACGATGATGTAAAAAGCTCTGCGTTCCCTGCCCTTCTTGTTACAAGTGAGGGATAAGAGCATGGAAGAAGAAATTAAAGAGAGTTTGTTTTACTCTTTAGGAGCATTCGCTTTAATTGAGTAAAGAAGCCAGGAGTTATCTTTGGTCTCCTGGATGATCTCATAATAGTGAATGGTTTTGGCAGAGAAGAGTGAGGTTCAGTCATGTGTGAAGTGGTACAGTCAAATCTAAGTTGCATAGATTTTTGATTGGAGAGGGAGTGAAGGGTTATGGGTGGGGTGCATATAGGAAAGTGGAGTTGAGACCACCATCAGATCAACCATGATCTTAATGAATGATGGAGCAGGTTTGGAGAGCTGAATGGCCAATTCCTGCTCCTAAGTCCTATGTTCCCAGTAATGGATGGCTAAGCCAGTTGTGCTGAATTCTGTTTCCGTTAGAGTTGATGAAACAAAGGTGGGGCCTACACCTGGGTAACAACCAGGATGAAATATGGGAAAAGATTTTGCTGGGGACAAGGTCACCAATCGTGGAGGCCAGGGAGTTGTAGCGTAAATCCACTCCTCCCATGGTTTCGAATATGCTCAGGTATGTAGATGGGGAGTCAGTGCTATCTGAAATGGGAGGAGACCACAAAGGCAAAGCAATAGAAGCCAAGGCCGAGGTGAGCATCGCCTGAGAAAGGGAAGGTTTAAGTAAGACATAGGGAAACATTGCTGAGAGCTGGGAGGTTGTTTTTTTTTCAAATAATTTATACCAAGAGAGATTACCAGAAGCAGGTAGCTTAAGTTTCTTCGAGATGGAATTGGAGAGATATCTCAGAGAGGAATACGTTACCAGATTTAACACTGTGGATAATAGGTGAGGGTGCAGTTTCCTCAAGAGAAAGACTGGCTTATCAGCATAATTCCAGCAATTTACGGGTTGTGGGGGAGGGGTAGAGGATAAGGTGGAGGAAAGGATATTGTGCAAACAACTATTCCACTGGATTCCCATGACCTGGCACCACTTCTGGGATTTCCCATTGGAACTGATGTCAGCTATTCAATATATTTTCCCATATATGAGCTGCTTTATTCTAATGAGATGCAAATGACAGGAATATGTTGAATAATCAAGATTGCACACCACAGCAACTCTGGGTGCTTGGGACACCATGCATTCTTGGCATACATTACTGCTATGGCATGAGGAGGAGAGATGTACATTTTAACAGGGAGTATAATCAGTTATGAGGCAAATTAAGTTTGCCGCTTCAGAAAAGCCACCGGTATTGATTTCCCTCCATTTCCCAAGGTGGGCTCCTGATGCAAGCAAGAATCCTGCCATGTGCCCGCTGAACATATTCAAATGACCCTGATCCCATGAACCTGCCAGGATCGAGGACTGCAGATGTGGGGCGAGTGAAAATGCTATCAAAGCTGTGACAGCTTAAGGGTCTAACACCTTCCTGAAAGCAAGGCGACTGCAATAGTTAAAAGCTCACCACAACATTCTCCAAACAACTAGGAATGGGGAATAAATGTGCCACGCCAATATCTTTGCTACTAAGATACACTTGACTTCAATAACGTCTTAATTCTGGTTCCAAAATGTAAAGCAATTCCCTTTATTCATGTGAATTTATTCAGTGAAGGCCTAATAATAGTAGCCCTGTGTTCTAAATTAACTTCAGAGGCTTGTAACTAAAATTTTATCACAACAAAGTAGAGATTGCAAACAGTGAATATATCCTTTTAACCTTTAATTTAATCTCATTTCCCTAGAGACTTTCATAAGCTACCCAGGTCTATTAGGTAAATTACTTCTATATTATTTATTGCTAACTGTATCTCTCTCTCTTCAGGTACCATGCCCTATGTGGGCACTGGTGACCAAGGACCTCCATGTTAATACTCCTCTAGAGGCATGGATCATCCTCATTGGTGGTACATTCAGCCAGTTTGCAAGTCTCTTTAAAGATAGTTCTTTGTCTACCTCGATCTCTTTGACCATCGATCTTTCCCATCAGCATCAGACTTTCTAAATCATGGTTTCTTATTACGGCCCAAGAAATTCCAACTGTCTGTTTCTGATCTTGCTCAGCAGCATTCTTTTGGTCTCAGGTTTTACAAGCACCTCTTCATTGGTAGTGTGACTTGTCCAAGATAGCTTCATTATTCACCTCAAATACCACAACTCTGCGGCCTCAATTTTTCCCTCCATTGCTTCACTGATCGTCCAGACTCGCCACCATGTGTCAAAATTGGTCTGATGTAGCATTCCAGGATTCTCAGCCTTGTTTTCATGACTAATTTTGTGTTGATCGCAATCTGTTATTCCAATTTGTCAAGTGCTCTTCCATAATTTGAAAATGAAATGCAATGATTTCTTACCTTGAATTCATAGGATTCTTCAATGATGACCTCCAGTTTTGGATGCTCGCCCAAAATGGGTTTCCCCATTTCTGCAATCCGTTTTGCCTCCTCCTCTTCAATCGTCAGCTTCCTGCCCGTGTCCTCTGTAAAACAAACATCTCATTCATCAGTTAAAGCTGCAGTGTGGAATATTTCCTGCGCATGGGACTTCCCCCATTGATTCTAGAGCTTCCCGGAGCCTGGGCAGTAACTGGATGCAGTACTGCTGCACCTTTACTCTGAGATCCGCAAGACAACAGTCAATTGTTTCATGTAAATTTTGTATTGATCCAAGCTAATACCTGAGCAGCTAAATGGCTACAAATCCTGTTGAATTTAACATTATATTTAAACTCCAATCCTGAGCCTGGATGACGGGTCTGCCTTTGGTTTCAATGGTTTCCTCTTGGCACAGACTGACAAATACACACAGGACTAAAACTAAGTTAAAATTAACTAACCCACGATTAATTTTTGTAATGTTCTCAGTGCTTTCCCCAACCCACTCTTCCAGGTATTCACAGCACCCTTCTCAATCAAGAGTGCAGGGCAGACTTTCTAGAAATGGGATTGTGTTGTTGCTAAGTCGATGTGGTAAAAGGCATGTTGGGTGACTTTCCTTCTTTGTCTCATGCACTGCCACACAGTGTGTTGCTCTCCAGCAGAAACCTGATTGTTTCAGTGAAGATGAAGGGTAAAACTTGGTACCAGAGTTGGACACGCGAAAATGTCTTACAGCAATAGGACGTTGTGTGAAATATATTAAAAGCTTGTGCCATTCCTAATATCTGGGAGTCTAAAGTGACACTTAGTACATTTGGTTACATGCCATGCCTTTGGTGATTCTTCATCCATATAAAATTGTCACCTGGTTAGAAGGCTTGAACCAGCCACTATGAAGGGTGTTAAGTGTAGTCTAAGGTAATTCATCTCATAATCTTCCCTCTCACTCTCTGAGTCTTCTCACTGGCACCTTCCTCAGAAGACAGTGGCAAGTTCATGATCGTGTTACTTGAGATTCAGGAACATGAGTCTAAGTTCTAGAGTTCCATGGATTGGCTCATACATCGAAATACTGCACCATTACTCCACATACGAATTAGCAGCAAGAGTAGGCCACTTGGCCCCTCAAGCCTGCTTCGCCATTCAATAAGATCATGGCTGATCTGAATGTAACCTCAACCCCACATTCCTCCCTATCCTCGATAACCATTCACCCCCTTGTTAATCAAGAATCTATCTAGCTCTGCCTTAAAAATATTCAAAGACTCTGGTTCCACCACCTTTTGAGGAAGAGAGTTCCAAAGACTCACAACCCTCTGGGAGAAGAAATTTCTCCTCGTCTCTGTCTTAAATGAGTGGCCCCCTTTTTTTAAACAGTGACCCCTAGTCCTAGATTCTCTCACAAGAGGAAAATCCTCTCCACATCCATCCTGTCAAGACACCTCAGGATCATAAAGGTTTCGAGTCAATGTCACTGATATAAAATAAAGGCTGTTAAATGGTGTTGAGCCAGTTTTGGATTTGACTCAGACATGACAGCAACTTACAGAAGTTTCCCTTGCAATATTTTTACATTCTTGCTCAAGTTAGGAGTATGATATTCAATATTTTATAACTGAAAAATTTGAACATGTTTTTGCATATAGGTCAATGATAAACATATTATTAGCTAAAGGCTAAAAGACAGAGAGAACAATCTAACGTTCCAGAGCAGTCTAGCATTGAACCATGTGCCATGGGCTCACAACTGTGATTTCCCATATGCTGAGGTCCTGATCCCACTTGGCATGCGGGAGGAGTCAAGGTGGAAAAATAGACTGTGCACTTTTAGTGTTCTATCGGCTTTACCCTTCTCCACCTCTGTAACCTCCTCCGGCCCTACAACTCTCCAAAACCTCTCCTCAAATTCCGGCCTCTTGTGCAACCATGATTTTCATCATTTCACCATTGGTGGTTATGCCTTCAGTTGCCTCTGTCTAACTTCACAATTCCCTCCCCAAACCTCTCTACCTCCCTCTCCTCTTTTAAGAAACTCCCTCCTACCTCCCTCTTTGACCAAGTTTTTGGGTGCCAGTGCAAATATTTCCTTATGTCAGAGTTTGTTTAATAACTTGGCTTGGGATGTTTTATTATGTTAAGAGCATAAAGTAAATGTGCAGTGTTGTAGAACAATGTTGACAGTGCTTTCGCCCACCGTCAAGAGCTAAGGAATGCTTTTTACAAAGGACACGCCTCATGAATAATTGTTTCTTGATACCAAAGCTGTAGCCATAGTGCAAATGCAGCTAAATCCAGACTTGGGGCTTGACTTCATATCTCAGCAAAGTGCAGTGAGTCTCCCTGGGAAGATAAGGTCTCACTCCACTTTGCTGCAGTGTCATTTGGGTCTTAATATCTGAATTACGCTCCAAGTTCAGTGAGAGTTAAAAGGCAAAACCCTTTTCAGCTACTTTAAGCCTGCTGTGTAAATGCACCCTCAGATGGTCAGGAAGCAGATCATTCAATTGATTTTGACACCTGAATGATTTTAAGGTGCGTCAAATGAAAGTTTAATCAGTGTAGAAAACTCAGGGTGTCTTGTTTGCCTTCCTATGAGACTGCGTAAACAGACGGACCGGACGCAGGGATGATGTTCCCTCTGGCTGGCGGGGGCTGGGCCTAAAACAAGGGGGTCACGGTCTCAGGATACGGACTGAGATGAGGAGGATTTTCTTCACTCAGAGGTTGGTGAACCTGTGGAACTCACTACCACAGAAGGCTGTGGAGGCCAAGTCATTGAATATACTTAAGAAGGAAACGGATAGATTTCTTGGCTCTAAAGGTGTCAAGGGGTATGGGGGGGAGAGCGGGAGGGAGGCGCCGAGATAGAGAATCAGCCAGGATCATACTGAGTGGCAAAGCAGCCTCAAAGGGCCGAATGACCTACTGCTGCTCCGGTTTTAAACCTTGTGCATGCTTTTATCCCCCCCACCCAAAAAAAAGCGTAAACAATTTGGCTCCTTCCACAAAATAAAAATTATCAGTCACCTGAAAGATGCTGACCTTTCAGAGCTCTCTTAATCAATGATTCAAGAAAGCAATACAGCTAGCAGTGCCGGTCACGTTCCAGGAGTTTAGTGATGGCTCGGTAAGAAAGCAGACAGGGCTGTCTTCATAACGATTAATTAGCTCAGTGGCAGGCCTCTCGAATTTGCTTAATCACTTTGCCTTGCACATAAGGTTAGCATATTGAAGATAAATACTCAAGGGAGAAATGGAGATAAGGAGGTCTAGCTGTAGTGCCGCAGTGTTAGATTCCCATTTGCAAAGTCCTGTCAGCCCCATGTTTGCTTGTGATTTTCCCACAGTTTCAATTAATGTCTATGTTTTGTTTGCTACAACTGGGATGCGAAGGACAATAGTCGATTATCGCATCACCTAGGAGATGCAGGAAGGAGGAGAAGATAAGGCACAAAGAAAAAGCATTTTCTAACTAAACGCAATACAATAGTGTGTGATCCTTGGATTTGCTGCTGTACCAGATGATGCTCAAAGAATTTCAGAGACATTAAGATCCCATCACTCACTGTCGCCCCCCCCTCATCCCTCAGTCCTGGAGCCAAGTGAACTGACTGAGTGCTGTCGTTTGGAAATGGGGAGGGGGAATATCTGCAGAGAGCATGTCCCATCTTTCTCCCCAATCCTCCACCATCCACGTGTGCAAGGCTCCCAGCTAGCTCAGTCTGGCACTCCTAATCCCAGAGTTGTGGGTTCAAGCCCCATGTTGGGCATGTAACTGTTTTCCTGTGTACGCAAATCTAGAATTAGGGGGGGGCACCAAGAGGTCTCCCATTTAAGGTGGAGATGAGAAGGAATCTCTTCTCTTGGAGGGTTTTTAGTATTTGGAATTCTCTCCCCCAGCAAGCAGCGGAGACTGGGTAATTTAGTATTTGTATTCAAGGCTGAGTTGGACACATTTATGATCTACAAGGGAGTCAAGGAGCATGGGGGACAGGCAGGAAAGTGGAGTTGAGCCTACATTAGATCGGCCATTATCTTATTGACCAGCGGAGCAGATATGAGGGGCCGAATGGCCTACTCCTGCTCCTATTTCTTATGTTCATATGTTCAAAGGAACATGTTGCAGATGCCAGCTTCCTATCACAATCTGGGGACAGTTGATGGAGGAGTGGGGAGCAGAAATGGGCATCTTAAAAAAAGGTAAAACAAATGCAGTGAAATACAAAGATAATAGGCAAGAGCTCAAAGTAAGAGAATGGTGTAAATGTATTTTGTGCAAAGCTACTCGAAATGCAAAGGACGATCCAAAGCTCAGCCTTCTCAATGGATCAAAATTGCACCTGGTACTGAATGCCTTGTTGCCAACTGACCATCACCAGTGCTCGTATCATCAGTATGTGAATTCTATCCTACCAACGTTTCACTGGGAAACCCATACACTATTTGCTATCCAGTTACAAGTTTATGACTCCTGCACTCCAAAAAATGTCAGAGAGCCAGAAACAGAACTGACGTCTGCCACTTTGGACTGCAGCATCTTCTGACCGACCTTAACTCCTATGCTGCGCCTAAAATCCCATCTCACCCCTTCAAACCACTGCTGGGAAAATATTTTCAAAGCCAAGGCCAGGGCCCTCAGGCACCCGAAGGGAGGAGGGGCAGCAACTGGACACCCCTGGGTCATCCAATCAGGAATCTCAGAGGCTGTCCGCTCCCTCTGAGTCCCCTTTGCCTGTGACCCCCCCTCAACCTCGTCCTCTGTCACCGCAGAGGGAGAAGCTGGCCCACAGGAGGACAGTCAAAGCAAACCCAGGGCCCTCAAGACCTCAGCTCTCCAGAGGACAGACACCAAAGTCATCAGAGGCAACAGGACCAACCATTGCACAGGATGTCTCCAACCCTGCTTTGGATTTCAGGGCAGGGCCTAGAAGAAGTGGTAGGCTTAGAAAAGTTAGGAAATTCTGATCACAAGTGGTTGCATGGGTGAACATATTTTGTGACTTTATAATCTGAAAATATATTCACTTTCACTGAATAGTGTGTAATGTCTTTCAAGTTCATTGAGAGGCTTCGTGAGTCCTTCCATTGTATCACCCCCAACTATCAGTTCAGCTGCAAGCAGCCGGACCACGAGTGATTCTGGAGGGAGAAGTGTGTGTGACAAGGATTTTTGGAGCCTCATGCGAGCACACTCCCAAACATGTGGAGCCCTCATCCATCACACTCATCTTACTGTCCTGAGCATTCTCAATGCTGCCTGCTGGGGTCTCTATCAGTTGTCCATCTGAGCTGTCCCTTCTAGTGTTACTAATGCACCCTCACCCTCCCACCCGACTGGCTCTCTCTGACCCCTCTCGCACTTACCATTCCCTCCTACCGCGCCCACCCTCAGTTCACTCCCCAGGAAGCAGTCATTGACTCCACAGACCCCTCCCAAGCATGTTCACCTGGACATTCTCCCGCCCCACTCCCTCCTCCACCCTTACTCCCTACTCCATCCTTACTCCTTCCTTCCCACGGACACCTTCCTCTCTCCAAACTCTCTACTTTATAACTTCCTGCCCCCTTACACCTAGCTCCCCGCTTGCAGCATTGTTCCCCATTATGCCCTCCTCCCCCCACGCACCCTCCTTCCCCCTCCCAACATCACTCCCCCCGACACCTTTGTCCCCCATTCCCAACCTCAACCCCCTAACGCATTCACTCTCCCCTCCCATCCTCAGCCCTCCTCCCCCCACCCTGGTACACCTTCCTCTCCCGCTCACACCTAGACCTTCCTCTCCCCGTGCCCCCACCCCGGTATACCTTCCTCTCCCGCTCACAGCTTTCCCTACCCCGACCCTCGCCGATCATCAACAGCTGCCCATGGCCAAGACCGAGATGTTCCGAAGTAGACCTGAAGCATCAACGGAGACCTCCCACCTTCAGAGAGCTGCTTCACGGTGAAGCCAAGTCCATGAGAATGCAGCCAGCATGCCATGAAGATGTTCCTCCAGGGTCCGGTAGCTGTAGGGCTCCAGCATCTTTCCTCTCCTCGGATGTCCACGATCTCAGCAAGGCCCTAATGGTAAGTCCCGACTTCTGCACGTCCCACCTTTCCAGATGTGTTCTAGGCTGGTGGGCTTTCCCACCAGTGTAATGGTAAGTCAGGCGCGGGGTACGATTCCGGTCAGGTCTTCCTTTGTATCCCATTACTGGGATGCAAATTTGGTTCACACCTTCCTCCAGTGAGATTCGCGTCCCGCCATGGCGGACACTGTCGGACGATCCCGCTGTGGCTTCACGTCAGCGTGAAACCAATTTCTGCCCCTACCGCCGAATTGTCCAACCGCCCCCTCCCCCCCACCCCCCCCCCCCCCCCCCCCCCCCCCGCGACCCTACCCACCATGACGCCCGCCACCAATGGGACCAGGTGATTCCACCCTGAGAGTGAGCCGGATAAACAAAATTTGACAATTTGACCTTCTCTCACTCTAATGATCATCTTTATTAATTAATCATTATTTAAATTATCAATTTATTGCTTTAACATTGCTTTATTTTTGCTCAGGGAATTGTCTCTTTCCTTCATACCTCAACATTTTATGAGATTCATGTTTAATGTTGCGCCGAACCTTCCCTTTTCGAAATGCTCATCGGCCCCTTGAGTGAGAAAAGAATTGAAATGTGGCCTCTCAGATGAGAAGGTTGCACCAGCCTGGTGTTGAGCATCTCATGACACTATTTTGATGAAGAGCAGGGGAGTTATCCTTGGTGTCCTGGCCAATATTTGTCCCTCAACCAAAATCACAAAAAACAGACTATCCGGCCTTGATCACATTCCTGATTGTGGGAGTTTGCTGTGTGTAAATTAGCTCCCGCGTTCCCTACATTACAACAGTAACTACACTTCAGAAAGTGCGTCAGCGTCTGTAAAGCACTTTGAACTGTCCGGTGGTCATGAAAAGCACTATATAAATTCACGTCTTTTTTTTTCTTTTACTAGCTGTTATATGAAATTGTCCAACCCTGGCTCTAACATCTATTGAATCCTTCTAACCCATCCAGGAGCAATGGTAGGGGGAGGGGTTTGAATTGGTTAGTTCCTGAAAATGGGCGTGGGGATCATGATGTACAATTAAATCACGTGTGTTGAGTGGAATGCAGGCTGCATGCCAACTTTGTGCTTCTTGTAAATGGCAATTTCTGTGTAGAGCGGTGCTCCTCATGCTGTTCATTGGCTGCAAGCATCAGTGGGTGGCCCAATACCGTGAGTGGCCAGCATTACTTAAAGCTAGCCTGCTCCTCTTAAAGGGGAGATGCACAATGGTTGGAGCAGCTGCAGGGAGTCGTTCTGCAACTGAATCTAAGTTGAGAAAAAGAGAACAATGGCTGAGCATGGGACAGCAAAGGCCTTTGGGTTTTCTGATGCTGCATTGGAGGTCTTCCTGGAGAAGGAGGAAAGGAGAGATATCCTGTATCCTCTGAGAGACAGGAGGCTCTCCAGACACATGATGGGAAGGCAGTGATAACAGATAGCCGCAGAGATGAATGCCAGGAGTATAGCCTCAAGGATGTAATTGCAGTGCCACGAGAAATTCAATATCCTGGCATGAGCCAACAAGGTCAGTACACCCATCTTCAAATGTTGTATCCCCACCAACTGCCTCAGCCACTGGTCAATTCACAACACCTCCATCACTCACTTACCAACAAGCACGATATACCTCACTGCCATATGCTTCACCTCACCCTCAGGCACTTAGCATTGTGCAAGCCTCATAGCTTGTGCACACTGTCAGATAGTTAACAATTATGGCCACATTGTCCAAACAGATTGCAAGGCAACTAAAGCACTTCCTTTTCTCTTACAGAAGCAAGTGGCCCAAAATTAGAAGCTGAACTAACCAACGGGGCATAGGCATGCCTCCGTGTTTTGAACCCCATGGATAAGATGGCGTTGGCCATTGCGGAAAGATTCATTGCTGATGCCAGAGGCAGGGCTGAAGCAATCGATGATGGTGGTATCTTTACATCTAATCCTCCTTTTCACATCTCACTTCTCTCTCATCCCTAACTCGCTCCTGACTGAGAGGCTGCAGATGGTGTGTGCGCATTGTAACAACCAGGTGAAAAGTGATCAAATGGCTCCCCTCGATGCACACCTCTTGGTTGACCACCGCAGGTGTTTTTAAAAGAATTTGTTTGCCATTTCAGCGAGTGTTTAACTGTTTAAATTCTGTGAGTGTAAACGACACACACGGACAAGTTCTCCTGTAAATTTTTAAAAGAAAAGGAAATGGCATTTATTGTATTTAACACCCAATATGTAAAAAAATTAAAAAATGCTCCAACACTCACTCACACTTGCATTCGAGAGGTTCACACACACATACACACAAGTAAATTACAAGAGAGAATGTAGGTAAATGGTTTAAGAGTCCAAAAAGAGAGTCAATCATATACAGTTGCTGTAAATTGATGACTTGGATGGTTTCAGGCTGAGTTTGGTGATCTTTCGGGATTCCGCATCGAGACAATTGAAAATGTTGACGGGCGGTCTCTGTCTCTTCTTCTAGAGTCAGCAACTGCTTGGTTTATGTTAAAGATGCTGCCTGCAGTGTTTTACAGGTCAGAATTCAGGCAAGGCAGCTTTGTGAAATAGCTGGAGAGAAAGAGAGGGAACCACGAGTCTTCTTTTTGTTGTTATCCACGCGTCGCCTTTCTGCACTCTGACCCTGGCAATCAGTGTCTCTTTACACAAAGAGCTGGTTTACAGTCACATGACCTTCCTTCACAAACTAACCAATTACCAAACATGGTCATAACAAGTTAATTCCAGGTCCATTGTTCAATGTGACTAGATTAAGATGGTAGGTGTCACCTTCCTTTCTCAGCCAGGGTTCATTGTCCAAAGCGATTGAGTTAACGGATTGGTCCTCATCTGAATAATTAGATTATGTCTGAATGCCTCTGAGTAGTTCAGGAAATGGTAGTTCACACTCACTTAAACTTATTATCCTTGGTGGGCTGCCTCTCCCAGACAGCTCCTTTCTGTTCAGATAGCTTTGTAAATTGTCAGGTGTAGTTATGTAAATGTTCGGCTGTTTTGAGACTCACTTGAGTCTTTTTAAAACTTATTCTGTGCCTTCAGCCCACTCCATAAACAAAATCATATTTTGATATAAAGCAGAGTTTTATAACAACACAGTTCTTACCATCTTTTCTCCCCTCACCAGAACTCTACCCTCGTCCCTTTTAATTTCAGCTACCCAAGAATAGCAAACTGCCAGACAGTGAAGGAGGAGCAGGAAGACAGTGATAATGAAGACACCATTGTCACCTGATTTCACGGGGTCAGGCATCAGCTCAGACAGTGACACTACATGTAATCTAGAGGATAGTATACAGGCAGGATCTGCACATAATGAGACACCAAGCACAAGGGCAAGGGGTAAGGATAGTGCAAATGCCAGTTCACCAAAGGGCAAAGTCACACCACAAGTTCTGCTGCAGAGGATTCAGGTGAGAGTTTCAATGGGAAAAGGAAAAGGCTGAAGGTGTACACACCCAAAAAGCTTGGCACCTTGGAAAGCCTGTCAGAGAGTCGGCGGTCAATGTCAAGGAGCATGGAGGAGTCCAGCATCAACTTGGCACAGGGCTTTATGCAGAACTTGCAGCCCATGCTCTATCCAGGATGGAACGGGTAGCTAACTCCATCAACACACTTGTGGACCCAACCATAATGCAGCATCTAAGATCTGATCATTCAGACTCTTTTTCAGTACTAGCTGGGCTGCGGTGCAGGCTCAAAATGCTGCCACCATGGTTCTGGATACCTTTGTTCAAAGAGAATTCCAGGAGTTCACAGCATTCCAGCAACCTGTCCTGCGACATATTACTAGGACTACTGAGGCACCATCCCACAAAGGTGCCAATGGGCCCATGGAGCATGAAGCTACTGTCCTCTCTGAGGGTGGCAGCATTCCTGCTCCCACCCCTGCCACTCCATCACTCTCCTTGCTCTTAACTGCCAGCCAGCCAGCCTAGGCTGCTACTGCCCATGGCAAGATGGTGCAGTCCGAAGCTGGGCTCTCAAGGCCCCGAACTGCTCGAGGGCATCCTACAAGGCCATCTTAATCTGCCCTTCCACCAGCCATGCTGCAATCACTGGGGTGGCAACTCATAGAAGCCCTAGGACAGGCCAAAGACACACAAAAGATTCACTAACGTAATGTACGAGCGTGAATACTCGACTTGTGTCTGCAATGTGATTTAATTTATAAGTTTACATTGGACTGTGTATTTTGTGTTGGCTTTTACTTTTTGCACTGTGGTTATGAATGATGGCCAGTAATGACAGGATGGTGAGGAGGGTGGCACTGGTTGGTGAATGGGGAATTGAGGTTGAGTTTACTGGTATTGCTCTTGAGTTAATCCTTTGTGTACAGCTTGGGCAGAAAGGAGCTCTCTAGACAGACTCCTTTCCTCTTCCTCCACCTCCTCAGCTTCTTGCTTGATAAGTGGTGGCAAGATTGTGCACTGTACAGTATATCACAACAAGACTCACTCAGCTGACTATTGTAGGGCTCCTCCACCCAGGCAGTGGTACTGTTGCTTTAGAACACCAGCGGTCTGCTCTGTTGTATTTCTTGTTGGCAGCATGACTTTCATTGTAGCCCTGCTGCACATGTGTGCGTGGGTTGCTGACCAGAGTCATGGCTGTCATCGGTACATGGCCCTTGTCGCCCAATAGAAACCCTTTGAGTTGCTATGATAGGTGAAATGTAGCTGGCACAGAGGATTGTCACTGAATGAATACATCGTGAGTGCTGTTGGGACACTGGCCATTCACCCGGGTGATACACTACCCATGGCCATATGCCTGCTGCACGTTAAGGACTGGAATCCTTTTAGGCTCAGGTACATGGCTGAGTTAGGACGCAAAGCAATGTCCATGTTGGCAATGGTACCCTGCATCATGAGGAAATCTGCGATCCTTGCAAGCTCTCCTGCTTGCTCTGCCTACTTCTCTCTTACAAGAGGGAACAGGATTAAGTTATCTGTCTTTGAATAGAGAGCCTCAGAATCCTCCCTTATGCAACACTGCACTGCAAACTGCCAGATGTTGCTAATATCTCCAGCATTATCCTGGACGGAGCCAGACACATACAAGTTCATAGGTCACGGTCACATTACCAGCTGCTGGCAATCTGGTCCTTGCCCTGCTCTGAGATTGGAATGGTGGCTGTAGCAGCTGGCAGAGTTCAGTCACAATCTCCTTAGTCTCACAGACGTCTCAAACATTGGTCCTTACTGAACTTCAGATAGGAGAATTGCTCCCTAAGGTCTCTGGGTGCATATGGCCAGCTGCTTAGTGCCCTTCTGCTCCTCCCTCTTCTAGTCGCTTGCCCTGCTCTCCATGGCCTCTGCTTATTCTCCCAGTTTTGCTCAATTCCAAGGGGAAAGGCCGCTTGTGCATCCAAGTCTGGCAGTAAAACTTTGAAATCTGCAAAAATGTAACTCAGCACCTGCCAAGTCATTCCCTGTCGGCTTTTGAAACTTTAAACAATCGCAGAAAGCACCTGAAACTCGTAGAATTACAGCAACGACCAGGAGAAATAAAGCAGAAACTAGCTCTTAAGTAGTTGATGATCCTGTTAAAGAGCACCAGTGGAGTGTGTGGGTTAGGATGGGTGGAGGTCCTTGATCATGCTCAGTTGTGTGATGTTAAGAGAGGGTATAGGGTGCAGCATGGAGGTCCAAAATGGCAGCATTGGTATCTAATTAGCATCACATGCTGATTGACACCATGATCTGCCTACTGCCGGTAGACATTAGATACACACACGCTACTTTCTTTGTCAGTTTGGGGTCTGGCACGCTTCACATTAGAATCATGTGCGTGAACCATGACCCCATTCCTTAGAGGTCCTCATGGTACCCAGAAAGTGGGTGCTGAGCTCAATTTCACCCACTGGGAATCAAAAATTAAGATAATTCAATAGTACTTCATTTGCATGTTGTTGAGTCATCACCACAGTCTGCAATTAAATTATTCTTAGGGTTTCGATCCAATTTTCCATTTGAAAAATCAACACAAACAAATTATTTCCACCTCCTCAAAACTCCACACTGGAAGCTAATAATATCGAAGATCTTACTGAACTACTTTTCATTGATGATCATTCTGTATTGTATTCAATTAAAAATTATAAAGCCTTTTGGTCTAATAATTGCACAGGGCAGCTGCTAGATAAAACACTCACATCCTTTCATACTCATGAGCAGCACAGAAGCCATTAGAGATGGATTGGGATGCATTGATATTTCATTGTAATCAACTGCAAATTATTTCTTGATAAACTTTATAACTTTGTCACAAAAGCTGATCCTTCAGCGAAGACCAAGGGAAAACTTTTCCCCCCGTTGGTGGGGGGAAGTGCAGGAACGGGCACGCCTCTGATCGATGCCTCCGATTGGGGGCGGGCCACCATTTTACTTAGGTGGGCCTATTAAGGCCCACTCAGCGTGATGTCCGCCAGGAAGCGCTATGCGCTCCCTGTGTGGACGGGGGGATTCCCTCAGCTGAGTGTGTGCTCTTTCGCGTATGCGCACAAGAGAGCACACTGATCTGCTTGAGGCTAAGTGCTGCCTCAGGGAGATCGGCTCCAAATGTTAAAATGTTAAAGACACAAAAACCCCAAATTTCCCTGACGTGTCCCCTCATGTGACACTGTCACATGAGCTGGGACATGTCCATCACTTTTAGTGAAACCTTCATTAAATATTTAAAAACCCTCATGAAACCTCATCCCGCCAGTGGATGAGGTTTCATGCTTTTTCTAATGCCCGCCAGGGCTCCCGGCCTGCCCGCCAACCTTAAGGTTGGTCCATTAATGATGTTAAGTACTTTTTAAATGGCCTCAATAGGCCGTTGACAGGTCGGGGGGGGAGGGGGCGCACAGCTGATTCAACTGCGCCCCCGCTGACCTGAATGGAAATGGCGCGGGATGACGTTGGGAGTTCCACCTGACATCATCCCGCGTCATTTTACGCGTCGGCGAGCGAGCTCCGCCCCCTCTTGCCGACCGGAAGATCCTGTCCCAAAAGCTGCTGCTGCCTCCAAAAGACTGAACAAAAGCATTGCCTAAGGTTCATGTTGTGTTTTAAACAGACAAGGTTAGATACCTGGGTGCCGACCATTTTAAAATCATTGTTTAGGTTCCGATATGACTGTTAGTTTCAAATATTATCTGTAATTTCAACATATTGCTACCTTGTAAGTGTGCACAAGAAAGGGGGTCTTGTGACGCAGTAGATATTGCCCCTACATTTGAGTCAGAGGCTTTGTGTTCAAGTCCCACCCAGGGCTTGATGACCAAGGAAGATGCGTGCTCAATGTGGCCAAACAGGTTTAGTATCAACTTGCAAATCCTGGGAAGAGTGGGAGAGATTCCTGGTCAGCCATGTGATGGAAGGAAACTTGGAGTCTTGACCATCACTATCCATAGCTCCAGGATACAACATGCTTGTTGCCACAGCAACCTGGGCCCTCTGAGTGAACTGTAACTTCCCAACAATTATTTGCATCAATCCATTATTATTGCTAGAATATGTCAATGCATAATCCTTTGCAATGTTATGGCTCTTTAAAGGTTACCATATGTGGGCAAACTGGGGACAAAAGCACACTGGACTTTCAACATGACAGTTCCATTAACACCAGCACCAACAAAAGCACACAGATAAAGCATTAAATTGCTGCTTGAAGCATGGGTCCCACTGCACAATCATTGAACCTTTGGGAAGATTTGATGTTATCCAGTGCCTGGCTCATTTCACATTTGAGTATCAGTGGATACAGGCCACTTCTAATTTCATCCCCGGATTCATCAGGGCAGGAATGTCGACTGCCAACAGTCTGCGAGAATCCACATCATGACCAATCAGCAGGGCTCATTTTATCAGGTGGGAATGAGATCGGGCAAGATTTTTAGGCCCCAATGGGGGAAGTGTGGAGACGGGCGGACGCAGAAATTCACATCGGCCAACAGGCATGCCACCACCATCCTGCCCCTGTGTCATTTACCAGAAGACGGAATGGGCGGGGGGTTGGGGGTGGTTTGTTGGTGATGGCAGGGTTACCTGGCTATAGGTCACAGGCAGCCAATTGAGGGTCTATAAAGGCCTATTAAGGTCCATTGTCAGAGGCCTACAGTCAGCTTCCGGATCCCCCGAGGCATTCAGGACATTTCTTTTTATTTATTCATGGGATGTGGGCTTCACTGGCTGAGCCAGCATTATGTGCCCATCCCCAGTTACCCTTGAGATGGTGGTGGAGCTGCCTTCTTGAACCACTGCAGTCCATGTGGTATAGGTACACCCACAGTGCTGTTAGGCCACTTGCGTCCAGGCAGAAGACAGCCAGCACTCCAGGCAGGCTTTGAGGCCTTCTCCACCTGCCTAGTCACAGCTGCAGGAGAGGCTCCTGCTCTATAATGGTAGCCCGGATGCTGAAGAAACTTATAAATGTAAAAATGTAATATGTTGGAGAGAAGGAACCTTAACATGGAGGTACACTCTCTCTCGCTTATCTGAACTGTAAATTTCAGCTTCTTCCAAGCCGCAAGGCCTCCTACTGGAGGCTGACTGTGCGGGTTGTGATCACCGTTTGACCCCGATGTTGGGGTCCTGACTCATAGGGTAGAATCCTACCCGTGAGTATTACAAGTAAAATGGATGAGTTAAGGGTGAGGATTGACACATGGAATTGTGATATAGTAGCCATCACAGAGACGTGGTTGAGGGAGGGGCAGGATTGGCAGCTCAACATTCTGGGATGTAGAATCTTCAGGGGAGAGGGTAAAAGAGGAGGAGGTATTGCATTATTAGTTAAGGAGTCAGTTACTGCAGTAAGGAGAGATGATATCTTGGAGGGGGCATCGAATGAAGCTTTGTGGGTAGAGCTTAGGAACAAAAAAGGGGCAGCCACACTGTTAGGTGTTTATTATAGACCCCCAGATAGTCAGCGGGAAATTGAGGAGCAAATATCTGCACAATTTGCAGAGGTGTGTAAAAACAATAACAATAGGGTAATTATATCAGGTGATTTCAACTTTCCCAACATTAATTGGGATAGACAGAGTGTTAAAGGCTTGGATGGAGTGGATTTCTTGATGTGTGTACAGGAGAACATTTTAGGTCAATATGTAGAGGGTCCAACAAGGGACGGCACAGTGCTGGACCTAATTCTAGGGAATGAAGCTGGACAGGTGGCTGAGGTGGTGGTGGGGGAGCATTTTAGTGATAGCGACCACAACATGGTACAATTTAAGCTTGTTATGGACAAAGAAATAGACAAGTTGCAAAAAAATGTTTTGGATTGGGGGAGAGTGGATTTTAGTAAAATAAGGCAGGATCTGGCCAAGGTAAACTGGGAACAGCTACTTGTGGGGAAATCTACAGAGGAGCAGGGGGGGGGGGCGTTCCAAGAGGAAATGGAGAGGGTACAGGTTCAACATGTCCCCTCTAGGATGATAGGAAGGAGTAACAAGCCCAGAGAACCATGGATGACCAGAGATATTCAGGATATGATGAGAAGGAAAAGAGCAGCTTTTAGCAGATACAAGGGGAGCAAATTAGCAGAGGCATTAGTGGAGTCCAGAAAGTGCAGGGTGGAGCTTAAGAGAGCAATTTGGAGAGCAAAGAGGGGATATGAGAAAGCTCTGGCTGGTAAAAGTAGGGAAAGTCCCAAGATATTCTATAGGTATTTCAATGGGAAGAGGATAACCAGGGAATGTGTAGGGCCCATTAGGGACGATGGGGGCAATCTATGTCCAGGGGACATCGGTAGACTGTTGAACGAATACTTCACATCCATCTTCACCCAAGAGAATGAGGAAGAAGGTATGGAACTCGGGGAGAGAGAGTGCGAGGTTCTTGAGCAAATTGATACAGGGAGTGACAAGGTATTGGAGGCGTTGGCAGACTCAAAAGTGGACAAATCTCCAGGTCCAGATGATTTGTGTCCTAGACTGCTGAGGGAGGCAAGGGAGGAGATCGCAGGGGCTCTGACTCAAAATTTTAATTCCTCTCTGGCCATGGGGGAGGTGTCAGAGGACTGGAGAACAGCTAATGTGATTCCGCTATTTAAGAAGCATTGTAGAGATAAGTCAGGGAACTACAGGCCAGTGAGTCTCATGTCAGTGGTAGGGAAACTATTGGAGAAAATTCTGAAGGAGAGAATCTATCTCCACTTGGAGAGGCAAGGTTTGATCAGGGATAGTCAGCATGGCTTTGTCAGAGGGAGGCCATGCCTAAAAAATTTGATTGAATTTTTGAGGAGGTGACCAGGTGTGTAGATGAGGGTAGTGCAGTTGATGTCATTTATATGGATTTCAGCAAAGCCTTTGACAAGGTCCCACATGGGAGACTTATGGCGGCACATGCACATGGGATAGAGGGTAATTTGATAAGGTGGATTCAAAATTGGCTTAGTTGTAGGAGACAGAGGGTGATGACAGAAGGATGCTTTAGTGAATGGAAGCCAGTGTCCAGTGGCGTACCACAGGGACTTGTGCTGGGTCCCCTATTATTCGTCATTTATATAAATGACATAGATGACTATGTGGGGTAGGATTAGTAAGTTTGCGGATGACACAAAGATTGGCCGGGTGGTTAACAGTGAGGTTGAGTGTCTTGGGCTACAGAAAGATATAGACGGGATTGTCAAATGGACAGATAAGTGGCAGATGGAATTTAACCCTGAAAAATGTGAGGTGATACACTTTGGAAGGAGTAATTTGACAAGGAAGTATTCAATGAACGGCATGACACTAAGAAGTTCTGAGGAACAAAGGGGCCTTGGCGTGTGTGCCCATACATCTCTGAAGGCGGAGGGGCATGTTAGTTGGGTGGTGAAAAAGGCATATGGGACACTTGCCTTTATCAATCGAGGCATAGATTACAAAAGTAGGGAGGTCATGTTGGAGTTTTATAGAACCTTGGTGAGGCCACAGCTGGAGTACTGTGTGCAGTCACCACATTATAGGAAGGATGTGATTGCACTGGAGGGGGTGCAGAAGAGATTCACCAGGATGTTGCCTGGGATGAAACATTTAAGTTATGAAGAGAGGTTGGATAGACTTGGGTTGTTTTCGTTGGAGCAGAGAAGACTGAAGGGCGACCTGATCATGGTGTATAAGATTATGAGGGGCTTGGACAGGGTGAAAAGGGAGCAACTGTTCCCCTTAGTTGAAGGGTCACAAGGGGACACAAGTTCAAGGTGAAGGGCAGGAGGTTTAGGGGGGATGTGAGGAAAAACCTTTTTACCCAAAGGGTGGTGCCGGTCTGGAATGCGCTGCCTGGGAGGGTGGTGGATGCGGGTTGCCTCACATCCTTTAAAAAGTACCTAGGTGAGCACTTGGCACATCATAACATTCAAGGCTATGGGCCAAGTGCTGGTAAATGGGATTAGGTAGGTAGGTCAGGTGATTCTCACGTGTCGGTGCAGACTCAATGGGCTGAAGGGCCTCTTCTGCACTCTGTGATTCTGTGTCAAAAATGGTTTCTACTTCCTAATTTTCAGTAGCTTGAACCATTAATTCAGTAGCAGGCATCTTGTTAGTTAGAAAAAGCTAGATTGGCTAATGCAATTAAGGCTGAGTAACATTCATAGCAAATAATACAAACGCACAGGAACCCTCGATAATTTATCAAAACCCTGTTGACAAAAATTTCATTCCTGTTTTGATTTTTCAGAGCCACCTTCTTCTGATATTCTGTTGGAGCTGAAAGAGCTCATTGAAAATCCTGAAAGGAGTTCAGATTTAAAAGTAATTGTACTCATTGTCATAATTTAAAGAGTTTCATGAAGGCAACCACTTAAGGCGTATTTTTTCAATTCATTCTCAGGATGTGGGCATCACTGGCGAGGCCAACAATTACTGGTCATCCTTGTTATCCTCGAGAAGGGTGATGGTGACCCTTCTTTTTGTGCTCTAACAGTGCTGATCGTGAGTTCCAGAGTTTTGACCCAGCTGTAATGAAGGAAGAGCAATGCATTTCCAAGTCAGGATGGTTTGTAAGGATGACTTGAGCGGGCGGACGCTGAGAGATTGTTTCCGCTAGGCTGAGGAATCTAAAACACGGGGGCAAAGTCTCACGAGAAAGGACCGATCATTTAGGGCTGAGATAAGGAGAACTTTGTTCACTCAAAGGGTTGTGAATCTCTGGAATTCTCCACCAATTGCGGATGCTCCATTGTTGAATACAGTTAAGGCTGGGGTAAACAGATTTTTGGTCACTCGGGGAAATCAAGGAATATGGGGAGCGGGCAGGAAAGTGGAGTTGAAGCCCAAGATTAGCCATGATCAAACAGAATGGTGGAACAGGATTGATGAGCCACATAGTCTACTCCTGCTCCTGCTCCTATTTCTGTGTTCTTCTGTGACTTGGAAATGATCCTGTGCCCATGCACTTGCTGCCCCTGCCCTTCACAGTGATGAATGCCCTGGGTTTGGGAGGCGCTATCGAAGAAGCATCAGCAAGTTGCTGCAATGCAGTCTCACACAGTACACACTGTAGCCATGTTGCCCCCGTAGTGGAGGGAGTGAATGTTTAAAGGCAGATAGGTTATCCTTGCACAGTGTCAAGATTCTTGAGTATTATTGCAGCTGCACCCATTCAGGCAAGTGGAGAGTATTCATTCCATCACATGCCTGACTTGTGCCTAATAAGTGGTGGATAGACTTTGGGGTGTCAAAAGATGAGCCCATCCGCCAAATATCCAGCCTTTGACTCATAGCCAGAGCATTTATATGGCTGGTCCGGTTGACTTTCTGGTCAATGAGGTCCCACCAAGGCCGGTAAATAACTATAAATGAAAACTCGTAATCTGAAAACTGCAAAAAACAAAAGCAACTTCAATTGTTATAAAATATGCAAAAAATAAATGATGCAAGTTTTGATCTTGGCCCAGATATTCTCTTGGTTACTGCGAGTTACTCCTGTAAGTGGTCTGAATGCTTACGATTTGGTGAGCATCCGTACAAAATCTAGATTGGAGATGAGGAAAAAATTTTTTCACTCAGAGTTGTCGAGATCTGGAACACTTTACCTGAAACGGTGCTGGAGGTTGATTCCATAAACAATTTTAAAAGGAAGATAGAAAGGTGTCACAGTGTCACAGTATCTTTACAGTGCAGAAGGAGGCCATTTGACCCATCGAGTCAGCACTGGCTCGATGAAAGAACATTCCACCTAGTCCCACTCCCCTGCCTTATCCTGTAACCTTGCACATTCTTTCTTTTCAGGTAGCAATCCAATTCCCTTTTGAGTACCTTGATCGAATACTTCTCTGCCTCCACCACCCCTTCAGGAAGTTTGTTCCAGACTCCAACCACTTTCTGGGTGAAAAAAAAAATTCCTCACATCACATTTACTCCTTTTGCCAATTATTTTGAATCTCTGCCCTCTCATTCTTGATGTTCTCTTGAGTGAAAACAGTTTCTCACTATTTACCTTGTCCATACTCCTCAGGATCTTGAATACCTCTATCAAGTCTCATCTCAGCCTTCTTTTCTCCAAAGAAAACAGTCCCAACTTCTCCAATCTGTCCTCATAGCTACAGTTCTTTATCCCTGGAATCATTCTTCTGAATCTCCTCTGTACTTTCTCCAAAGCCTTCACATCCTTCCTCAAGTATGGCACCCAGAACTGGACACAGTACTCCAAGTGAGGCCTAACTAGTGTCTTATACAGGTTCAAAATGACCTCCTTACTCCTGTATTCAATGCCCCTATTAATAAAGCCTAAGATACTATGTGTTTTATTAACTGCTCTCTCAACATGCCCTGCCATCTTCAATGACCTATGTACATATACACCGAGGTCCCTCTATTCCTGCACCTCCTTTAGAGGCTCTCCCTTTATTTTATACTGTCTTGCCATATTTTTCCTGCCAAAACGAATCACCACACACTTCTCTGAATTGAACTTCATCTGCCACTTGTCTGCCCAATCCACCAACATGTCTATGTCCTTCTAAAGTTCAAGACTCTCCTCATCACAGTTGACAACATTTCCAATCTTCATATCATCTGCAAATTTTGAAATCACGCCCTGCATACCACAGGTCATTAATATATATCAGGAAGAGCAAGGGTCCCTGAGGAACACCATTACAAACCTTTCTCCAATCTGAAAAACAACCATTTATCACTACTCTATTTCCTGTCACTCAGCCAATTTCCTATCCAAGTGCCCACTTTCCCTTTTATTCCCTTTTATGCCGCGACCTAGAATTTTGCTCACAAGTCTGTTGTGTGGCACTGTATCAAATGCCTTTGGAAAATCCATATACACCGCATCAACAAAGTTTCCTTTATCAACCTTCTCTGTTACCTCCTCGAAAAACTCCAGCAAGTTAGTTAAACTTGATTTTCCCTTGATGAATCCATGCTGGCTTTCCTTAATTATCCTGCACTTGTCGAAGTGATTATTAATTTTATCCCCTACTATAGTTACCAGAATTTTCCCTACCACTGAGGTGAAACTGACTGGGCTGTAGTTGCCAGCTTTTCCCTTGCATCCCTTTTTGAACAAGGGTGTAACAGTCACAATTCTCCAGTCCCCCGGCACCTCCCCTATGTCTAAGGAAGACTGGGAGAGTCTTCACTAGTGCCTCTGCAATCTCCACTCTCACTTCCCTCAGTACCCTTGGATGTATCTCATCCAGTCCTGGTACCTTATCTATTTTAAGTAAAGATAGCCTTTCCAACACCTCCTTCCTCTCAACTGTAAGTTCTTCTAGCATACCAGTTACCGCCTATTTGACCTCAGCCTAGAGGATACTTAGGGATGAGAAACTTATAGGGTTACGGACAAAAAGGACATCCGCTGGACCTGATGGCCTGCATCCTAGGTTCTTCAAAGAAGTGGCTGCAGAGTTGGTGGATGCATTGGTTGTAATCTTCCAAAATTCCTTAGATTCTGGATAGGTTCCAGTGGACTGGAAAACCAGAAATCTAACACCATTATTCAAGGATAGTGGCAGACAGAAGACAGAAAACTATAGGCCAGTTAGCCTAACATCTGTCATTGGGAAAATGTTGGAATCCATTATTGAGGAAGTGGTAGCAGGACACTTAGAAAATCACAATACAATCAAGCAGAGTCAGCCTGGCTTAACGAAGGGTTTCATCCTTTCAGAATTAGCTTTATTCCAATCTATTACCTTTGTCTGTGTCTTAGTAATGCCTTTCTCAATCTTTATCTTAAACTTTATTACTTTGTGATCACTATTGCCTAGATGTTGCTCTACGCTAATTTCTCTTACCTGCTCTGGTTTATTCCCCATTGCTAGATCCAGTTGTGATTCCTTTCTTGTTGGGCTTCCTACGAACTGGGTAAGGATGGAGTCCTGAACATACGATAAAATCTCCAGTCCCTTCTCCCCTTTCTCTCTCCTTCCCAGTTTAATTAATGGTCGTTGAAAACTTCCACAATTATTATTGTTTGTCCTTTACTCAGGTTCTTCCTCCATTTCTTTCCACTTTGAAGAAGGGTGTGGGGCAGTGGTAATAATTAGAGAAAACACAATGGAAAATATAGGCATATCTAACACTACTATAGGAACGGAATCCATTTGGAGTGAGATAAAAGATAAGAGAGATTGATCACACCCTTCTTTCTTCTTTATTAGCTATAGTGCCTGATTATGGAGGGTTGGTTGGCTCAGATGGCTTGAGTGTGGTGCAGAATGGTGCCAACAGTGTGGGTTCAATTCCTGTACCAGCTGTGGCAATTCAAGGAGAGCTGCACCTTATCTTACCCTGTGCTTGATGCTAAGTGGTACCCCTCAAGCTATATAACCCCTTGTCTCTCTCTAACAGAGAGAGATGCTTATGGTCCCTTGTGGACTTTGGCTCATTACCTCACCTAACTAATTGTCTCTGATTCACATGCTACACACAGTGACACATTATTAGAAAGACTCTCATCTTACACAGAGACTCAATTTGATTATTCCAATGCTCCCCTGGCTGGCCTCTCATCTTGCACTCTTCATAACCTTGAGCACATTGCAAACTCCCTTACCACAGCAAATCCCATTCACCCATCACTCCTGTGTTCACTGAGCTATATTGGCTCACAGTCCAGCAATGTCTTGACTTTAACATTCTCATCTGTTTTTACATCTCTCCATGGCCTAGCCCCTGCCTATCTCTGCAACTCCCTCCAACCCTACAACCTTCCGAGATCTGTGTGTTCCTCCAATCCTGGCCTCTAGTATATCACTGATTGTCATCGCTCCACCACTGACCATCACCCACACTGAAAATCAGCCGAACTGACAAGCGCCAGAAATAAAAACACCCGAACTGAAAACTAGCTGAATTGAAAATCACCAAAGTGAAAATCAACTGAAACTGAAGAGCACTTGAAACTGAAAACCGCCCTAAATGAAAAGAAACGAAAATCATTACCTTCAGCTTCCAAGATGCTAAGCTCTGGAATTCTACTCCTAACTCTCCCCACCTCGCTTTCCTTCTCAAAGCCTACATCTTTGACCAAGCTTTTGGTCACCAGTTCTAATGTTCCCTTATGTAGCTTAATGTCAAATTTTGTTTGAGTCTGCTCCTTTTGAATAGCCTTTGGAGTTTTTTTTACAAATTATTTTAAGGGCACTATAAAAATGCAAGTAGTTGTTGATACAGTACTGGCTCATATCTGATTCACCTCAAACACAGTGATAGCCTTGGACAGAGTAGTTGATTCTCCCTGTAAAAACAGTGATACAGTATTACACAGAGTTTCAAATTTCATCAGTACTCATTCACTGGAGCAGTTTTAAATTGTATGTCTACATCAAATGACCCTTGCTGGAAGGTGAGTGTGTGCGATCATTAATATTCAGATGTGACACCATCTCTTCTCCCCAACCGCAGTTAAACAACTTCCTGACACTCAACATGAAGACTGACAAATGAGCTAATTGGCGGTATCCACCACCCTGGGGTCATTCTCCAGCAAGCGACTGTCATGCTTTCAGGAGAGGACAGCGGAACAAAACATAAAGTAAGAATCCTCACCCTTAAAAGCCAGCTACTGAACCTATAAAAATCAATTACAAGCATGAGCATTGGTCCTCATGTTAGGAAGAAATCCATTGCTCGTCAATAATTTAAGCAGGTAGTCAACACTGAGCTGCAGTATTTCCTACTCAAGTTCAACTCAGACTTACAGAATCACAGAATGGTTACAGAATAGAAGGAGGCCATTTGTCCCCTTGCATCTGCGCAGGTTCTCTGTAGAACAATTTACTTATTGTCACTCCCTCACTTTCTCTTCATGACCCTCACATTCTTCCTTTTCAGATAACAATCCAATTCCCTCTTGAATGCCTCGATTGAATCTGCCTCCACCACACTCTCAGGCAGTGCATTCGAGATCTTAATCGCCCGCTGTGTGAAAAAGCTTTCCCTCATGTCACCATTGCTTCTTTTACCAGTTACCTTAAAGTTGTGTCCTCTGGTTCTCAATCCTTCCACCAATGGGAGCAGTTTTTCCCTAGCTATTCTGCCCAGACCTCTCATGATTTTGAATACCTTTATCAAATCTCCTCTCAATCTTCTCTTCTCCAAGGAAAACAGTCCTCATCTATGTGACTTTTCTTGTGAATCTTTTCTGCGCACTCTGTAATGCCCTCACATCTTCCCTAAAATATGGGGCTCAGAACTGGGCCTATACTCCAGTTGAGGCTTAACCAGTGTTCTATACAAGTTTAACATAACTTCCTTGCCTTTATACTCTAAGCCCCTATTAATAAAGCCCAGAATGCAATTGGCTTTATCAGCCTGTCCTGCCGCTTTCAATGATTTATGCACATATACATCCAGGTCCCTCTGCTCCTACACCCCCTTTAGAATTGTACCCTTTATTTTACATTTACTCTCTGTGTCCTTCCTACCAAAATGAATCACTTTACACTTCTCGGCACTAAAATTTCATCTGTTATTTGTCCCCCTTGTCTATGTCCTTTTGAAGTTCTACACTATCCTGCTCACAGTTCACAGTGCTTCCAAGTTTTGCATCATTCTCAAGTTTTAAAATTGTGCCCTGAACACCAAGGTCTAGGTCATTACTGTAGATCTGGAAGAGCAAAGGTGCCAACTGAACCCTGGGAAACTCCAATACAAACTTTCATCTAGTCCAAAAAAAATCCATTAACCACTAGTTTTTTGTTTCCTGTCACTCAGTCAATTTTGCATCCATGTTACGACTGTCCCCTTTTATTCCATAATTATCTTAAGCACATATGCTGTGTCATTAAATTATAGTAACATTTCTGCCCTCAGCATTCTATGGCTTGGCTGAAACACTGCTTCAAGTGATACAAAGCTCCACACTGCAACTGCCAGGTTACAGATAGACTCCTGTTGCACAGCAGGGACCAAAAACAATTAGTTCAAAAACAAACTGGCAAAATACTAATCAGCACCAAACCTGGAGCATTTCTGCGTCACTATAAACTGTGTTAATACAGGCACACACTCCTTTTTTATCTATCACAGTTGAAGTGAATGAAAGGGAGAAAGCTAAGCTCAGAGTTCATGTGCATTTCAAAATGCAATACTTAATACCATTTCAAATAGCACAGGAAAATCTTTACTCAGGATTTCTAGGTAACAGTTACTTAGAAATCCTAATTATCTGGCAGGAAGAATAAAAAAGAAACTTATTATCTAAATGGTGAGAGATTGCAGAGCTCTGAGGTTCAGGAGGATCTGGGTGTCCTGGTGCATGAATCACAAAAGGTTACTATGCAGGTCCAGCAGGTAATTAGGAAAGCTAATAAAATGTTATCATTTATTGTGAGAGGAATTGATTACAAAAGTAGGGAGGTTATGCTTCAGTTGTACAGGGCATTGGTGAGACCACGTCTGGAGTATTGCGTGCAGTACTGTCTCCTTATTTAAAGAAAGATGTAAATGCATTGGAAGCAGTTCAGAAGAGATTTACTAGACTAATACCAGGAATGGGCAGGTTGTCTTATGAGGAAAGGCTGGAAAGGTTAGGCTTGTATCCACTGGAATTTAGAAGAGTAAGAGGCTACTTAATTGAAACCTTAAGACCCTGAGGGGTCTTGACAGGGTGGATGTGGAGAGGATGTTTCCTCTTGTAGGAGAATCTAGAACTAGGGGTCACTGTTTAAAAATAAGGGGTCGCTCATTCAAGACAGAGATAAGGAAAAATTTTTCTCTCAGAGGGTTGTGAGTCTTTGGAACCCTCTTCCTCAAAAGGCGGTGGAAGCAGGGTCTTTGAATATTTTTAAGGCAGAGCTCGATAGATTCTTGATTAACAACAACACAGCCTCCCTATGGGGAGGTGATGGCATAGTGGTATTGTCACTGGTAGTAATCCAGAGACCCAGGGTAATGCTCAGGGGACCTGGGTTTGAATTGTGCTATAGCAGATGGTGGAATTTGAATTCAATAAAAATCTGTAATAATTCCAATAAAAGTCTAATGATGACCATGAAACCATTGTTGATTGTTGTAAAAAACTAATGTCCTTTAGAGAAATAAATCTGCTGCCTTTACCTGGTCTGGCCTACATGTGACTCTGGACCCACAGCATTGTGGTTGACACTTAACTGCCGCACTGCACAAGGGCAACTAGGGATGGGTAATAAATGCTGGCCTGGCCAGCAATGGCCACATCCAATGAATTAAAAAAAAGGGGGTGAAAGGTTATGGGGGTAAGCAGGAATGTGGGGTTGAGGTTATATTCAGATCAGCCATGATCCTGCTCGTATGTAAGCTTGAATCATTGTTACCACTACAATTCCAAATATGTACGTTTTAATCGACTGAGAGTAATTGTAACTTGTTACTGCTGAATATTTCATGCAGATTTTTACACAGAATTGTTGCAACATGGAATTCTTTGCTCGAGAGTAGTTGAGGCTGCCTACTGCATTTTTAAGTGAATGAATAAACATTGTTGGCATAGGGAGAAATAAGACAGCTTTCTTTTGGATTGCTGTGGTGTTCCATACACAACGAGCTCAATGGCTTCCTTTTAAACTGTAAACTAGGATTCTTTTTATGTAACTTTCTCAAGAAAGCACATTCACATTTCATGAATTATATACATTATAGATTCACAGATACTTTACAAAGCCACTGTGTATTCAATGCACATTTAGATACATATGAGGACATACCCAATACACGGTAAAATGGGTGGCCATTTCGGAGGGTAAGAAGAGCTGGGCATTGCAGGAATCCTCTGGGGCTGTGGAGCTCACTCACCAGTTTTCGGTACTGGTGAGGGCTATGACACCTTGGGGGAGTGCATGACGGAATCGTACAGCAAAGGGCTAGACAGGGAGACACAGCAATGCATAGGAATGCAGATGTTACATGATGTGTTGCCTCCATCGTGCCAGGGCCCTGTGGTGGGGGGGGTGTGTGTGCACAAGGTGCAAAACGCCGGGGCCCAGGGGGTTAGGGGGGGTCCCGAGTTCGTCATAAATGGAGTTCTCGTTATTGCCCAGACTGAGCAACCAGAGTTTCAGATCAGAAAGGGCAGCTTGAAAAAAAATCCAAGCTGTCAGGTTCATCTCGCTGACGGTCGCTGCACTGCTACTTCCGGTCTTCAGGCAGCTTTGTGGTTCCGATTTTTTTCAAAGAGCCCACCGGAAAACCAAGAAGGTGCCCTAGCAGCCTGAAATAATGTCTTATAAATATTCAGATCTGGTCCTGGATGTTGGGATCGTCGATTAGAGAAGTAAATAACTTCTCTGGAGAGGAAATTCAGCAGGAGTGAAAAATAAACATTCAACTCAAGCCTGTCCCTACTGGGTGAGTTAGGATAAAATCCTAAAATCCAACTTAGCTTGAGGTTATAATGTGAACACAAACAGAAACTATAACTGGTATGTGGAAGCCTGTCAGGTCTAAAATGAATTCCATTAACACATACACAAACAACCTGTTTCTTCGTAATATAAATTTATTACAAACATTACCCAAATAGAGTTTTTGTAATTTGCAGTTCCAGATTTTATTCAAATAATCTGAAAAATAACCAAAAAGATTTGGACTTGAATTTTCAGATGGTGGGGGCTCAATATCGCAGGGTCAGCGACGCATCCCCGCTGACTGCAGCAACCCCGATGCTATATTAGCCTCTAATGAGCATTGATTAGCACAAGACATGACTTCTGCCCTTCACTTGGGAGAAAATCCCGCCTTGGAGAGCTGCCAGCTAATCTGATTGGCAGGCAGCTATCCAGTCCCTCCAGGCACAGCGCTGCAGTGGCCGGAAGAGGCACTGCAGGGAGCGGCCTGGCACGAAGGCCAGGATTTTGCCCCCCCATCGGGCGGGCTCGGCGGGGGCGGGTAGGAGCAGTCGGGAAGCCGACCACCGCCTGTGATCGGGCCGCGATTTCACGCTGGTGGGCCAATTTAAGCCCCAGGGCAGGGAAGGTTGGGAAAGCCTGAGGGGTCACGGGGTGGGGGGGGGCGATCAGGGTCTCTCGGGATAGGCCAGGTGGGGAGGGAGGTACGGAAGTCACCAGGCCTTAAAGGGAGGGCACCCTCAGTCAGAAGGGGGCTTCTGATGGAGGCGCCTCTCCCTCCTCCCCCACATCCCACAGATCTAAGAAGGAATAAGAGGAGCAAAGGTAGAGCATGGGAATAACTTAGTGACAAACATAAAAGAGAACCTGGAAGTCTTTTATAAACATATAAATCGTAATATGGTAGTCAAAGGAAGGGTGGGCTCAACTTGGAGCACAGAGGAAACATTGTGGAAAAGAGGGGATGATTGATTCACCAAATGAGAACTTTGCATTTGTCTTCACTTGAAAAGAAGATGCTGTCATTGTAGCAGTGAAGGAAGAGGTACGAATGATATTTAATAGGATAAAAATAGTTAAAGAGGATATACTCACCATGTAAGCGCTCAAAGTAGAAAATCACCCAGTCTACATGGGGTGCTTCCTTAGGTACTGAGGGAGGTGAAAGTTAAAAACTGGGGAGGCTCTGACCACAATCTTCCAATTCACCTTGGATATGGAGGTGGTGCCAGAGGACTGGAAGATTGCAAATATTCAAACTCTTGTTCAAAAATATGCAGGGGGATAAAACCAGTCAACCTAATGTCAGTAGTGGGGAAACTTCTATAGAAAATAATCTGGAACAAAGCCAATGAGTAAAGTCTGGGTTAATAACTGAAAGTCAGCACAGATTTGGTCAAAGGCAAATTACGTTTAACCAACCTGATTGAGTTATTTGCTGAAGTAATGGAAAGAGGGTAGTGTATTTGATGTTGTGCAGATAAACTTGCAAAATAATACCGCATAACAGACTTTTTAGCAAAAGGATCAAAGGGGCAGTGGTTATAGGATAAGTACACGATTGGCTCAGGGACATAAGGTAGAAAGTTCTGTAGTCTGCCAGATTAGAGAAAGTATACAGTTGTCAGTATTAGAGCCATTGCTGCTTTTTGATATATATTCATGGTCTAGTGGAGGTCTTGTGGCTCAGTAGGTAATGCCCCTGTCTCCGAGCCAGAAGCTCTAGGTTCAAGTCCTATCCCAGGAGTTGTTGGCCATAGAAGAAGCATTCATGATGCAGTTCAATAAGTATATAACCAGCCTGCTAATCCTCCCAACACATCCCCAGTATTCCCAAATGGGGAAAAATAAAGCGCAGATACAAAACAATGGTCTGGTATTGGATTTGCAGGGCATAATGTCATAGTTTGCAGTTGACACAGAGGCAGTATGTCTGCAAGGACAAAAAGGGCCCTGACTCCTCAATTAAACCTCTCAAGATTCCAGACCTGGAAAAATACATTCTTTGTCCCAAACCCAGGAGAAGTGGTGGAAGCTATGCCACAGGACCACCCCGAAGCTGCTAGAACCTGTAATATTGCTGTGTGGAAGTAAACCCAGGCAGTCTACCATTTTAGCACCTCACAGGATCACAGAATTGTTACGGTGTAGGAGGCCATTTGGCCCATCTGTCTGCACCGGCTCTCTGAGCATTTTAACTTAGTGCCAATCTCCTGCCTTTTCCCCGCAACCCTGCACATTGTTTCTATTTAAATAATCATCCAATGCCCTCTTGAATGCCTCAACCGAATCTGCCTCCACCACACTTCCAGGCAGTGCATTCTAAACTCTAACTACTCGCTGTGTGAAAAAGTTTTCTCTCACCTTGCAGCTGTTTCTTTTGCAAAACACTTTAAAACTGTGCCCCCTGGTTCTCAATTGTTACTATCTACACTGTCCAGACCCCTCATGATTTTGAAAACTTCTATCAAGTCTCCTCTTAGATTTCTCCTGTCCAAGGATTTGACAGGTAGCAGCACAAAGAGCTCTGTCTAGGTAAACTGCCTGGCCCTAACCTATACTTGAATTACTGGAATATTGGAACTTCTGTATCTGGACCTATAAGACTAATTCATCTTTACCGCCTTCTTCCACCAGGGAAGTCCTCACTTCTGCACCCTGCAACAGTTTCAGCCTGCTAACTTCTGAAGGAATACACTATTGGACTTTTTATTCTGGACTCTGGACTCACGTGAAACAATAACTCTTACTTTGCTTGTGCTCTTGCCCTGAACCCCCTTTCTTTCCCTTATCCCTCTTTAATTGTTTGAGTGCAAAAAAAGGTCAGAAGTTGCGAAACCCCTTTCCATGTTTTGTGTGTGTGTAAAACAAAATAAAATAATTGCACTTCCTGCTTGCTGTATTGGAGACTTGTGAGGCCATTTATCCTGAGTGCCGCATGGCTGAAATCCTACGACAGTAAACAGTATGAAGTTGTTTTTGAACTGTAAATGTTCTAGTCAGGCCACCCCTGGAGTACTGTATCTAGTTGTGTTAACCAAGAAGAAGGGAGGTATTCAAACCATGTAGGTGATGCAGAGAAGAGCCACAAAACTGACCCCTAACCTCACAAACTGTGAAAGGAATGACCATATTGAAATGATTGCAATATTCATTGATTGTATTGATGCACCTCGTGATCCATGTGTAAAAGTTGAATCTGATTGTGCTTTTGTGATGGCGATTTTGAAATGTTTTGTAATGTTCTTCCAGATATTTTATGAATAAAGTATATTTTTCAAAAAAAAAGGTGATTTTTTAAAAAGCTTTTTAGAATAGTAAATAATAGCAAATATAAATCTGGAACTCTAAATGGTGACATCGGAAGAAGAAGAAGTGTTTAAACTAGTGAAAGATAAATGAAGATTAATACTTGGACGTTCTTCACACAGAGACAGAATAGACCTCTGGGTAAAATGGTAAAATGGAACCTAAAACCCTGGTAAAACGTAAGAAACGGCAGGATGTTGCTGAAAAAGAGCAGAAGGGTCTTTCTGAATTGGTCTGATAGTAGACGTAAATAGCTTTTCAATGCCATCCCTGTAGCGTGATCCCAGATTTAAGAACACGTTATCACTGAACCATAGAAACTTAGTGTGCACATCACAGAAACTGATGTCGTAAACTAAATAACCTAAATTACAGACGGAACTATTCAATTTATTTCACTGTTTTCATTTGCAAGTACATCATACAGGATTATGTTCAGAAGGGAAACGATGTGTGGCGCTGTCTTCGTTTGTGCCCATCAAGATGAGAGGTATTAGCTCTGGGAGCCAACATCAAGCATTTCCCAGGTGAGGTCCCACTACACTGCACAGGTAATGTCTCTCAGGCCAAAAATCTTGGCAGTATCCTTACCTTGTTTTTTCACATTTGAGAGATCAAGGCCCATAGTGCATCACGCTATAAAGGCCAGCAAAAATAAAACTGCTCGGGCAAATCAAGAAGGCTGACACGTCACTTGGATTTTAAAAGCCTGAAGAAAGGAAAGGTTAAGTCGTAAGGACCTTTACAGAAACAATAAAGTTAATGTGGGAAGCTGTGGATCCTAATTTCAACACAAGGGGGATGCAAGTTCTATTCTAATGGATCGTATTAGGTCCTTACCCACCACATGTTCTGATTTTCTTTACTGGAGGACAGTGAGTCTCTGAGAAAATAAGTATTTTCTGGGACCACACCTAACTCCTTGCTGAAGGAGTGTGCATGTACGCCCTCAGGTCTTATCACTTTTATCTCAAAAGGTACCAAATTGGATAGAGTGCTATTCCTTCCATTATTTCTAAAACCCTCAATCATATCTCACCCCACCCCTGCCCACCTCGACCTCAAGAATGTCTATCTCTGAAGTACAGCCCTAACTAATCAGATAACAGAACTGTATAACATCATTGTTGCTGCTTTGTTCAAAAACTATCAATTACAAGGACGTTGGATACTAAGACCAATGCAGACCATAAGGCAAATGAAGAGGTGCTTGAAATTGCCAGAGCAAAAAGTGACATCCAAAAAAGATGTCAGTATTTCAGCATTTGATCAGAACTCAAAAGCTCCAGAAACCTCTCCTCGATGGAAAAGTGGAGAGCAGCAGAAAGAGGGATTGTGTAGTTGGATGACGGATGTCACAGAGTGCATGCAGCTGAGCTACAGTGGATGCGTGAGGATGGCACAAGACAGGTGAGCATGACATACCATGACAGAAGAGCCCTGGGAGCAGTATCTACAAGGAAGACAGGGCAGGAAAGGAGGATATGTACTCCCATCGGAGCAAGGGGATTGGAAAGTGCATAGTTCCCAGACATTAAATGGTGCAACTCCATTGGAACTGACGTTAACTCACAAGCAATGAAAGAAAAGCTCAGGAAGCTTACATTCATCACTTGCAGAAGTGCCATAAAATCAATGAACTGTCTAAGGATCTCTTCTCATCAAAGCATTTCTGCCAACTGTGATCTGATTTCAATAGCAGTCAATGTGAAAGCAAGGGCAGCAATGCCTCCCTAAGTGTTGAGAACCACCTGATGAGGGTGTAATCATTCTCACAACTTGCACAAAGTTGTAGCTATGCTTCAGTGGCATTGGGTTGCTATTTCAAAATCCTATACAAAACCCTATAACTAGTTTATGGTATGAAATCTAAAGTTGTGCTAAATTTGTGACTAAGGTTATAATTTGACAATGGGTTACTGGAATTCACTCCTTTGTGTACGTAATTTGTACAAATAAGGATACCTAGGAGAATTGTAAGGTATTTTCTTTTTTTAAAGTTTGTTCTGTGGATCTGGATGATTCTGTCAAAGCTGCATTTAGTCGCCAACCTCTGTTAGAGGTGGGTCTTCTTTTTGAACCGTAGGAGATTCGATTATTAAGGGATAGTTAATGTCCTCTGTAGTCATGACTGAGAATTGAGGAGGGTGTGTTACCTACCTGGTACAAAGGAAACAGAGCAACTGGAGAAATTAGGTTAAGAATCCAGTAGTTTCAGGTCAATGTTGGGGCCAATGACATGGGAAAGAAAAGGGAGGAAGCCCCACTAAAGGAATATCAGAAGTTAGGAACTAAATTTTAAAAAATTGAACATCATGGGCAGTAATCTCAACACTATTACCCGAGCCATGGGATAGGCAAATCAGGAAGGTGAATGTGTGGCTGAAAGAGTTATGTGTGAAGAAGCGGTAACATTTCTTGGGACACTGGCACCTGTACTGTAGCTGTACTGTACTGTGCCAGTGCAGGGGTTGTACCGCTGGAATGGACTCCACCTGAACCAGGGTGGAACCAATGTCCGAGTGGAAAGGATAGACAGGGCTGTTACTAGGACTTTAAACTGGCAAGGAGGGAGAAGGATCTGGCGAAAATGACATAAGTCTGAACATGAAAGAGATAAGAGTAAAGGTCGGATCAAGGTAATAAACATACGCACAGGGGAGCAAATACAGTTAGAAGGATTTAACAATGAGGACGTAAATATAAAGTTAAAGGAACAGCTACTAAAGATAAATTAAACCGGTTGTACAGCAATGTGCACAGCATTCAGAATAAAATGATAGAACTGGAAACAATCTGCAGCGAGAAACCAGATGTAGTAGGAATAACTGAAACATGGCTATATAAGGAACAAGATTGACAACTAAATATTGCGCTTTATGATATAATCAGAAAGGAAAGGGAAGAAAGATGGAGGGGCAGTGGTGGGGGCGGGGTGGGGTGAGGGGGGTGATGTAGCTCCACTAATTAAACGTAATATGGGAGTAGAAAGAGACATTACCAAACAAAGGTGAGAAACAAAATCCATATGGATTGAAAAAGGCATTGATCATGTGAATAGGGGTATACTACAGATCACCTCATAGCGGAAGGTGAAATGAGTCAAGGGCTTAGAAGAATAATCAAGGGAGATTTTAACTACCCCAAACAAACTGGAAAGAAGAGATAGCAAAAAAAAAGGTACAGGGAATGGATTTTTAACAGTTTGTGAAAGACTCCTTTCTTATAGCAAGAAAAAGAGCACTTCTGGAGCTACCTTCTGGGAAATGAACCAGAACAGATGAGAGAAATAAGTGTAGGGAATATCTAAGCAATAGCAATCACAACATAATAAGGTTTAAGAAAAAGATTGATCAGGACATAAGTAAAACAAGACAAAAGTAATAAATTAGCAAAAAAGCAGATTTTTAAGGAGAAAATAAACAGGACAAAAATACTCAAAAAAGAAACAGTGACATTTAAAATGGTGATCAATGCAATCCAGGAGAAATGTATCCCACTAGAAAGCCAGAATAAACTAGCCAGTAATCATACGTCATGATGAAAAAGGAAATAAGGCAAAACCGAAACTAAATAAAACAGTATGCACTAAGTAAACAGGCAACAAAGGAGTGGATGACAAAAGGAATACAAAAAGTTTAGGAGGGAATTAAAAAAAACAATTCGGAAGGCAAAGAGAAATTACAAAAGTAAATTATCAAGGAATATAAAAACAAATAGTACAGTATTCAACGGACACGTACATAGCAAAAGAAAGATCAAGATAGGAATGGGGCCACTAAGGGATGTTATACTCCAGAAAGCCAGTTGGTAAAGTATGATAATGGAACAAATGTTTACTCAGTCTTAATTTATTTGCAGACTGAAACATTACCAACATACACCTCCTAACTCAACCACACCACATTTTCAGTGTCTTTTTAAAAGTGCTCAAATGAACTCCCTAATAATGCCCTCTACTTGCATAAAATTGAACACAACTGATATACAATTAACAAGGGATATGTGGGTATTCACAAGTAATAACAGTGAAAAGGCAGAAATATTAAATAATTATTTTGACTCAGTATTTACCAGGGAAACTAACATGGTGGATATGATAGTGGAAGATGCAAAAAGGATTTTAAAAATTGAAGGTAGAAGGGGAGGCGATAATTGATAAGCTAATCAAACTTTGAGAGGATAAAACCTCTAGTCCAGAAGGATTGCATCTGCGCATATTAAAAATGAGGGCAGAGATAGCAATGGCACTATTACATACATTATAAAAGCCACAAGGAATTAATTAGTGCCAGAGGTCTGGTAAAGAACTAATGCGATTTGTACATATAACAAAGGAGAAAGGACAAACCCAGAGTACCAATATGTTTAACATCAATGGGAGGAAAGATAATGGATAAAAGTTTCAGGATGGTGTGTTACTATAATCTTGTGGTTCGTTCTCCTGTTGGTGGTACAGCTCAAAGAGTGGGATTTGCTGTCAAAGTTAGTTTGTTGACTTGCTGCAGTGCGCCATTTGAAAACTGCAATTCTCAAGCCGCCATGGTGGGATTTAGACTTGTGTTCACTGGGTTAATCAGTGCAGATCATTTGATACTAATCCAGGAACATGACTGCTAAACTATTATAAATTCTGATAGTTCTTCACAAGTAGTTTCAGGTCAATGTTGGGGCCCCTGACATAGGAAAGAAAAAGCAGTGCCGCTAAGGGAATATCAGAAAATTTTTTAAATGTCGACACTATTACCCGAGCCATGAGATAGGCAATTCAGGAAGGTGAATGTGTGGCTGGGAGAGTTGTGTGCGAAGAAGCGGTAACATTTCATGGGACACTGGCACCAGTGCACCAGCACCAATGCATGACATGGATATCCGGGTAGAATAATGGAAGTGAAAGCCTTTGGATTATTTAAGAGCCAACTGAATGCGGCAAGGAGAGATCTGAGGGCTGTTCTACATGGAAGAGCTGAGATTGGCCAAACGGCCTCCATCCGGAATTATTTTCGGATCTTGTGTGAAACTCCAGAACACAGGGCAGCTCGACTGCAGTGGCATCCTTCTAAACTGCAGGCTCCTAACTGTCCAAAAGTCAATTTGCAAGTCACAATTTGGGTTGGTGCCTGCCTTTTTAAACATAGGTGTGTCTGAGACACAGCCACGCAATTGCGAATCAAGGGTTGACGTTCATGGTACTAGCACATAAGCTGCGACCAATGTCAGGGGAGAAACAGGCTCACTGCTGGCTCTTTCACACTCAACTTCAATGCCAGTGCTGATATCAGGCCTGATGTCTTTTCCCTGCCCAATCAGCAAAGAGACGTGGCGCATCAAGTTCAATTGGGACAGAACTGCGTGCAGCAGCTTAATGTCCCTTTTCTTTAATCTAGCATCCTAGAAATCAGCTTACTATACATGTCACTATGCAAAGCAAAAGTAGCCCTAATGCTTCATTCCTTCATATGCTTCTCATTTATTCAATGTGATACCTCTCAGGAAAGCATGTGTGTCGCGCTATTTATCACAGGCCTTAAGAACTGACTGACCAAATTATCCTAAAGTCTGGGGCTCTGCAGATTTCTCTCTGTATGTTCCACATTCCAGCCAGTATCTGTACGCTGCTCCCCCACCCAACACATGAAAGAACCAATCAGATGACACCGGTCTGAAGATATTTTTCTATTATAGTCATTATTTTGTCTAATTTAATGAGGCAATTTATTCCCTCCTGCATGACACTTCTAACAAAGATCAGTTAGTCCCTTTTCAAAGTCACTACGTGAAACCTTCAGGCAACATGTTGCTTTATTCATTCAGACTGAATGCAGGGATGGAAATGAATTGAATTAATTGGCCTGTGATCAAACCATCTAATAGTTTCAGGATTATAGTAAAATGAAAACAGCTATAGGGGAGGCGGTGTAGTGGCACTGTCACTGGACTAGTATTCCGGAGACCCAGGGTTTGATCCCACCATGGCAAATGGTGAAATTTGAATTCAATAAACATCTGGACTTAAAAGTCTAATGATGACCATGAAACCATTGTCAATTGTTGTAAAAACCCATCTGGTTCACTAATGTCCTTTAGGGAAGGAAATCTGCCATCCTTACCTGGTCTGGCCTACATGTGACTCCAGACCCACAGTGATATGGTTGACCCTTAAAAATGCTCTTTGAACAAGGGCAATTGGGGATGGGCAATAAATGCTGGCCTAGCCAGCGATGCCCATGTAAAAAAAAAAATTGTAAGAACAGCATCGTCTAACAGATCAGAGGAAAGCCAGGAAATTTGAGTTACTCTACTGCTCGCCTGCGTCTCTGGCAAATTTGAATCCAGAATGGAGCTGGGAGCACATTGAGCGGCTAACCAGCTTGTGTGAAAATACTTTGGGCAGAATTTTCTGCCTGTCGGGCAGGCAGGCCCGACCCAATCTCCAGCGGGCGTGGAGCCAATCGCCACCAGCGAAGTGGGCCGCACCGCCATTTTACGTGGGCGGGCCAATTAAGGCCCGCCCAGCGTGACGTCCGCCGGGAAGCGCTATGCGCTCCCTGTGCGGGCAGGGGGGAATCCCTAAAATCGAGAGTGCGCTCTTTCGCACATGCGCATGAAAGAGTGCACATCTCCCTGAGGCTAAGTGCTGCCTCAGGGAGATCGCTTCGACTTTTAAAACTATTAAAAATAGAGAAAAGAAAAATCCTTTACATGTCCCCTCATGTGACAATGTCACATGAGTTGGGACATGTTCATAATTTACAGAACAACTTTATTACAATTTTTAAAACCCTACATGAAACCTCATCCCGCCGCTGGATGAGGTTTCGTGTTTTTTCTATTCCCCGCCGGGGCTCCTGGCCGACCCACCAACCTTAAGGTTTGACGGGCAGGTCCTTTAATTGTTTAAATGATCCTGTTAATGGCCTCAATTGGCCATTGACAGGTCGGCGGGCGGACAGCTAATTTTGCTGCGCCCCCGCCTTCCTGAAAATTTAAATGGGGCGGAATGATGTCGGGAATTCCACCCGACGTCACTGTGTGTCATTTTACGCGTTGGCGAGCAGGCCCCACCCCCTGCTCGCCGACGGCAAAATTCAGCCCTTTGTGTTAGTTTTAAAATCATTAACCTTGTTAAGGCTTTGGCTTTTTAAAACGCTTTCCTTTTGTACTGTCGCCAGCTGCCTCAGCTCATGTGCTGCAGAAACCCGCATCCATGCTTTTGTTACCTCTAGAGACTTGACACACCGCTGGTCAGCCTCCCATTTTCTACGCTCTGTAAATGTGAGGACGTGCAAATTTAACCATCACACCCATGCTCGCTGACCCTACACTGGCTCCTGGTGAGGCAACGCATTGATTTTAAAACTCTCATCCTTCTTCTCAAAGCCTTCTATGACCTCGCCCCTCCCTATCCCGGTAATTTCCTGCAGCCCTCCAATCCTCCGAGATTTCTGCATTCATCCCAGCCTGACCTCCTCAACATCCTGGATTTTCATTGCTCCACCATGAACGGCTGACGTCTTCTCCTACCAAGGCCCCAAGCTCTGGAATTCCCTCCCGAAACCTCTCCACATCTTGGCCTCATTTTTTTTCCTTTAAGACGCTCTTTAAGATCTACCTCTTTGACCAAGCTTTTGGTCAATTGCACGAATATCTTCTAATGTGGCTCAGTGCAAAAGCTTGGTAATGCTCTGGTGAGGCACCTGGAGACGTTTAACATATTAAAGGCGCTATATAAATACAAGTTGTTTTTGCTGAAGTACCATTTTCCCTGTCAGCGAGCTGTGCCCCTCATGGATTGTATGAGCTGTGTAGCCCAGGATTAACAACTTACCTTACTTTCTAATCGCATAGGATTTCCACTGTCCGTTTTAATAATGGATTAAACAGGAGTTTTACACCAGCATTTTAACCAACGTAACAGAGTGAGTGAGGGACAATATGAACCATGGGCTTTGAGATTCCTACATCTGCTCAGAAGTGCAACTTTAAGAAACTGTAAATGTCAATGGCCAAGACAAAAGGTGGTAGTGCCATAAGAAATCATTAAAGGCAACTAAGATTAATTAGGAATGCTTCAGTCTTTTATCCTTTGAAGCTGGGAAATGTTCTTGTTTTGCTATGCTAAAGGCACTGTATAAATGCAAGGTGCTGCTGTTATTGTTATCCAACATTATTTTTCTCTTACGCTTAGTTTTAAGAAGAATTCTGGCTTACAATCTGGTGTTCATGAATACAACATTAACCTGCAAAAAGCACTGGCGTGCAGGGTACTTAACATAAACAACTGTTTACTGCCATTCTCGCTCATGTCATTATGCAGTATTATCACTAAATAGTTTACAGTAGATTACAAGGAAAGTCAATATCCTGCACTGATTGAGACTTGAATGTTTGATCCTTCATGCTGATTTGACCTATGAATGGAATCGGGCAGGTGTTTTTTCATTCCTCCTCTATTCCGAAATGGGCCCTAACTGGTGCTAGCTGACTCCATCGTCAATGTTCTTCTTTTTCTAACGTTTCCTTTCGTCTGAGGTGCATCTCAGGGCCTGTTGAATGTCACACAGAAAATAAATCACCTTTGAAGTTAAATCTCAAGTACAGAGGCGTACTCCAGTATCTGCCTACTCACTGATAGTTTTAGTGGCATCCTTGAAAGGTCAAAAGTATTTACGTTGTGAACATGATTTCCTGCTCATTGTCCTCTCAAGGTGCAGTGCGTATGCACGCCTCAACTCCAAAGAATTGTTCATGACAGGATTAAATGCTTTGTAATAAATCCTTCCAAACATGGCATCCCCAAGGCTGCTGGAGAAGGCATTCACTTTATTTTGTATGTTGAGCTAGGGGTAGCTATTTTGAACTGAGCAATGAAATGATATCTTAGTAATGGACGGAACCTCATTGACTAATTACACCACCTAGCTCTTTGTTGGCTGTCCAACTGATGATATAGTGATAGACAAAATAACCTTACAATCATTAACCCATCAGTCATTCTGATAGCATGGTTTGCAGGACACAAGTAGAGCTTGAACTGCAGTCTCCTGGCGTTCTTTCATGCACAGTAAACTTGGTAGGCATCACTGAGCAACATTACAAATTAAGGACTAGAACTAATTATTTCCTGCAGGACATAAAGGAGCTATTTCTTTGCTGAAGAATAAAGCCTCTTGATTTTATGGGGCTCTTGGGAAATACCAGAAATATGGAAAGCTTTTACTATGGTCCAAACCAATTTCACAACGTGTATAATAATGCATTCATGTTAAAACAAACGTGAGGTGCAATACAAATTTCCTATCAATACCTGGTGTTGCAAGATCATTAAAAAAACGAATCACCTGATCATAATTTGTATGCACACTAACTCACTGAGCTATAAAAGATACGGCTCCAAAGTGCAGCCGTTGGAGCATTTGTTTTGATCTTTTAAGTGAAAGAGTGACGCTCAATAGCACTGCTTCCTTTTATGAATGAGATTATTCACCCCAATCCTTATAGGAGGCGGGCAGGGGAAAGGTGGAAAATCCTGCAAGGCCAAGGATGTGGAGGACCCGCTGAATTTAATGTTAGGATCTCCTTATAATTGATGTCATCCCTTTCCCTCACGGCAGCCAGCCAAATTCATAGGGTGCCGAGTGGGAAAACCAGCACCATCAGGTTGCCGTCGTGGAGCCTTGGGGGCAGCCTGCCGGGTTACAGGACAGACTAGAGATCAGGGATTCAGGGGTGCGCTGGTTGAACGTGCACATTGCAGGGGCTAGAGAGAGTTCATGTTTGGCAGAAGGGAGGCTGGAGGCTTCCTTGAGGGTCCGAGGGGAGGAGCAATCCTGCTGCTCCTGATCCACATGGAGTGCTACATAGAGCACTTACCTTCTTGAGCTGACAGCTCTAGCTTTCCTTTTGCTGCCAGATTTCCCTGGTGGGGTGGGGGCGGGGTGGGTTCCTCCACATGATGCCCAAAACTGGAGTCCCCCTCAGCCTGAAAGAAGGCTCAATATCTCCTGCCACTGGTCAAATACCAGCGGCGGAAGGAGGAGTCCCTTAAGTAGCCATTAATTGCACACTTAAGGGTCTCATATGGCCCAGAATGGGCGGGCCACCTGATACTGCCCCCGCTGCTGGTAAAATAAAAGTGGAAGTGGGCAGGTGGTGGGCATGGCACCCGATTTTACAGCCCACCATGCCTGCCAGCCAACTCCCGAGAAGGCCAATAACTCAGTTTCTCTCCCCATGAGTGTTACCTGACCTGCTGAGTATCTCCAGCACTTTTTTGTTTTTTATTTCAGACTTCCACCATCTGTAGTATATTGCATTTGTTTCACATAGCTACTGCAAGAAGATACATGAGGTTCAGCTGAGCTGAGTTGCCCTTATATCTTTTGTTCACTACCTTCATTTGACAACCACCTAAGACTGTGCACCTTGCAGTTTTACTGAAGAATTTCAACAAGGCCAGCAGTTGATGAATGCCAATGGGCCATCACTGTAACAAACGCTAAAAATGTTACTGGTTACTATGCACCAGTATTCCAGGAGCAGTTTACAAAAAATTCTTGCACAGGAAATGTCTGGAGCAAATAAGCACGTTGGTTGGCTCTACAATATTTACTGGTCCATTAGGCCTGTCACACTCTCACTAATTCGCTGATGAATGCTCACACTGTCTGTGAGAGCAACCAAGATGCAAACATGCATCATCGATCTGCCAGCTCCAAACGTATTGTGGCGCTGGCCCACTGCTGATTAGGGTGCAGGACCCCAGGAAGCAACTTTCTAAAGTACTGACCATATTTTACCATTAGTATCTTTTGATGAAATGGCCTATAGCTGACACATTCCAATTGACCTGTACTAGTTTTGTGCAAGGCTGAAATATGAGCACCATGGAACACTTGCTCCTCAGTCACAATAAGAATGACTGCGGTTTGCGACTTCTTAAGTGAAGAAGAACAGATGAAAATATGCTTATGGCACTAGGTAGATTGATGCTGGCAATAGCTTGAGTTGTTTTAATTTGTTTAAGCTAATGAACCACGAGTAGCATTCTCCTTTTATTCCTATGTCATTATGGGGTTTTAATGTAACCTGAAGATATTTGATTTTGTAAGCTTTTGATACTTGAAAGAGTCAGCACCAATCGGGATTGTATATTTGTGGTTTCAGGCAGTTAATCTCCATCTTCATGCTGCATTTCTCCCTTCATGCTGCATTTCTCCAGGATTTCCATTCATTCCTTAAATCAGACAGGATCAATGATTTTCTATTTAAGATACACTTTTGCACTCTCGCAATTTGATTTCAGTACCAAGTTCATGTGCCTCATAAAAACTGAGCTGCATTGAGCCAAGGTCAAGGACTAATTTCACTGGACTAGTAATCTAGAGGCCCAGGCTAATGCTCTGGGGACATGGGTTCAAATCCCACCACTGTAGCTGGTGGAATTTAAATTCAATTAATAAATCTGGAATATAAAAGCTAGTTTCAGTAATGCTGACTATGAAACTATCATCGATAGTTGTAAAAACCCATCTGGTTCATTAATGTTCCTTAGGGAAGGAAATCTGCTGTCCTTACCCAGTCTGGTCTACATGTGATTCCAAACCCACAGCAATGTGGTTGACTCTTAACCGCTCTCTGAAATGGCCCTAGCAAGACATTCAGTTCAAGGGGGAATTAGGGATGGGCTGCAAATGCTGGCCTTGCCAGCGATGCCCACATCCCGTGAAAGAATAATTTTTAAAAAAAATCTTGTCAGACAGCAATTAAAGAAGGACCCCAAAGCCTCCTTGTAAATAGAAAGGCATTAATACAGTACAGTCCTAATTAGTTAAAGAAAAAATATGTAGTTATAATAATAACTGTTTTGCTTTCATCAATAAGGCAAAGCAGTCTTAATAAATATTTAATAGTAAATAAAGATTTAAATAAATAATGATCCTGAGCTAGGAGGGTTTCCGAAATATTAGATTCCCTCATACATTAACATATAGGGCCCCATCCATATTTGATGTTCTCATAGCCAATTAACCATGTTATTTGGAGTAACCGATCATTATTTGAGAGTTTAGCTTGGTCAGCACCTTGGGTGTTTAATGGGACTATTAATAGCTTTCATTTTTAAAAATTTATCTTTCCATCACTGAGCCTAGCTTTATATCCCAGATATATTAATGGAATTTAAATTCCACCAGTTGCCCATAACGGTGGGATTTGAACCTGTACCCCCCAGAGTACTAACCTGGGCCTTGGATTCTTAGCCCAGTGACACTGCTACAACAACACCATCTTCCCATGTTACCTGAAGCCATTCTACTAATGTCAAACAGCTCAGTTGAATTTGTCAATATAAGACTGTTGTAACCTAATCAACTTTATCAATAAGAAGGCTTTATCAATAATTATGCGTCCACTTTTCTGACAAGTTATCAAGCGTGTAGTGGGAACAAAGGTACTCATTCAGTCACACACAATAAAAGGTAACATGGAACAATTAAGATAGATCTTAGCCGGTTGCTCAGTTTACTTTCAACAAGATGGTAATGGGATTAAGTGTAGATCTCATCCATGCACATTGTTCCCAACCACTGCCAATAACTCATGATCTGGTCTCAGAAAACACAAAGGCAAAAATGTATACTGAAACAGTCTTACCAAGTCAAGTGCTTCATTGGAAAGGAGCCTCTTTACATCTGAACTCCAGAAATGCTTTGATTTCTTCCAAGGGTAATAAGTGGCACTAATGTTTGAAGGAATACCAAGAAGAAAAAGAAACAGAGCCTAGACATATGATATGGAGTGGCAGATATCATTCCTCTCAGATGATGCTTCATTCAGTCAAATGCTGGCCGGTCACACCTCAGCGGACAGTTCCACTTAAAGTTTGGGTTAGAATAAAAATACCTCAGATTTAAGAGTTTTGAAATGGTCTGGCACTGAGCATAACAAATGCAAACTGAATTTCTTACAAAACAAATGGATTAATCTTCCATTAACAAGGTCAGAGCTCAAGATGTGGAGGAAGGTAACGATAGATACATCTGTCCAAAGCAACAGTGTAGGGCAGTTGCTATTTTTTTCATACCCTCTTCATCTTTCCTCTGCCTCTGTTCTGTCAAACAGCTTGTCGCAATTTCCTCCATTTAACTAGGAAATCTAACGTCTTGGGTTTCTTCACTTTCAACCTTCGCATCAAACCTTTAGTCACTGATTCCATCCCCTTGAGTGGACGCTTTCTCATATTGAACCAGACTTTGGCACCCTATTTGATCCTGACTGGAGCTTCAGACACTTATATCCTATGCATCTCAAGGTCCGTCTATTTCCACTTCCACTATATGATCCATCTCCACCCCTACCCCAGCCGACTGACTGCTGAAACCCTCATTCGTGCCTCTGTCATTTCCAGACTCGACTGCTTCAATGGTAAAAACAAAAAGCTAAAAGCTACTGCAGATGCTGGAAATCCAAAACAAAAACAGAATTACCTGGAAAAACTCAGCAGGTCTGGCAGCATCGGCCAGACCTGCTGAGTTTTTCCAGGTAATTCTGTTTTTGTTTTGGATTTCCAACATCCGCAGTAGCTTTTAGCTTTTTGTTTTTATCTCTGTGTTTAATTGACCCCTCTTCAAGAAATGCCCTCTTTGAAGAAGTACGGTTCTAACTGATTTCTTCTCCGCCGATGCTGCCAGACCTGCTGAGTTTTTCCAGGTAATTCTGTTTTTGCTCCAATGGTTTGCCTGGCTGGTCTCCAATGCTCCCTCTAAATTCTCTGTGCTATGCATGGCTTGTTTTTTGCTTTGCGCAGTCCCTTTACGGTTGGTGCTTTCTCGCACAAGTGTGCACCTTACAGGGAACATTAACTGTGCATTGGTTCCCTGCATGGTAATTCTGGATTCTTGCAAGACTGCACACCCATGCAGCTTAGAGGGAAGACAGCTGGCATCCCATCCTTCTCCCCCCAAATAAATTTCAGCTCGTCCAACACCCATATCTCAGGTCACCTGTATAAAGTCCTGTTTACCCATCATTTCTATCCTTGCTAACCCACATTAGCCAAATCCCCTAACACCCCTCATTTAAAATTCACATATTCATGCATAAGTACCTTCGTGGCATTGCCTCTCCCTACCTCTGCACCCACCTCTACACCTACACCCCACCCCGGAGTTTTTTGTTGCTCCTGTACCCCTTAAGCTCATCATTGGCAGCCAAACCTACACAGCTTGCTCTGGAATTCCCTCCCTAAACCTCTTTGTCTCTCCACTTCCTTCAGTCCTTGAAGACTCTCCTTAAAACTTACTCCTAAGACCAAGCTTCTCATTCACCCTCCAGTTAGCTCCTTTCCTGCCTTGTTGTCCTGGTGTCTCATTATGTCTCTTACGCTCTTCGATGTTAAAGGTGCTATATAAATGTAAGTTGCAATGGCATTGCATTTGCTGACAAGGTGAGTGAAAGCTTTCTGAACGAGATGGCACAGTTATCCGAGAATGTGTGCCCACTGGTATGGTTTCATTTTTAAAGATTCACAACTTTCTAAGCAAAATGCTCAATGGGCTGGGTTTAATGCATGTGGCAAGGGTCTCGCCCGCCAGCTGGAGAGCCGGTGGGAACCCTGCATCGCCTCTTTTAGGGAAAGCCGGACAAATTAAGTGCCACTCAAGCGCTCGACTGAACAGCAGCAGGCCTTCCCCAGGATCAATGACCCCAGGGGAGATAGAGGACACGTCCCCTGAGAACTGCCAGCAGATCCATTCAGTGGCAACTCCACCAGGGAGATGGTGGCTACTCCCAATGCGGCACCCACCTGAGGCCTAGGATTTCCCAGGCCAGATGTGAGCGATGGCAGGAGGCGGGATTTGCGGGGTGGGGAGGAAGGGGGCTCAGCAGCAACGGGGGGGGGAGTGTGGCTGTAAGCGGGTCTCTGCCCCGGCTTCCCAATGCTGTGTCCCTCAGTCAGGCACTGAGTGCCTTTGCATGAGGGACCAGCCTCGGAGCCGGCAGGCAACCCTGCACGGGTTCGCTTGTTGTGCCCCCCTGCACACTTGAGCCCCCCGCCCACCACTGGTTAATACCAATGGCGGCGAAAGTGGGCATTAATTGCCCACTTAAGGGCTTCAGTTGGTGGTGGGGCAGGAAGGCCATCCAAGGGCCTTCCCATCACGGTCTTAATCAGGGTGGAGGTAGGAAGGCGGTGGGGTCTCCAACTGTCACCCTCCCACCTGAATAAGTGGTCCACCTCCACCAAACACGCCATGGAAAAGGGCATTAAATTCGGTCCAGTATATTTCAAGTCTGACTATTATCTAAATGAATTAGGATTTTCGTTGAGAAACTTACCTGAATAGTTAAGTCCCATAATGCCCAATGCAACCAAGTTTAAAAGCTGAGATAAATCAAGGAGTTAAATCAACTTACTTTGAGTAAGTCAAAGTAAAATCATTTGAGCAAATGTAAAAAGAAGACAGATACAGCTACGCAGCAAATAATGATATTGCAAATCTGAGGGTGAATTACTCTCAACTCAACTTTGTGACTGTAGGACTCAGTGACTTTTATGTGGCAGCTCTGTGATGGAATATCTTTAATCTCTATCTACATTCATTTGTTTTAATAGTTTCAAAAAATCCCATTAAACAATATTAAAATGCCTAGAAAAATCAATATTTAAAAGGTGAAATGTAATCCCAGGGATTCTGCTCAAGATGATCTTTTGTTTGATAAATCTATTCTGAAATCATAATTTGTAATGATACACTTAGTCACACGCCGCATCACACAAATTTATAATAATTTAATGGATCAATTGAGAGCTACGAACTAGGCAGAGGGCTGAAAGGGACTGCTCCTGGTATTATTACGGCATTTTATGTCACGTTCATCCACAAGTGCTTCCTGGATGTGGACACATGCACAAGGTAAATTTGTTTCTGTGTCAAATAATTTATTGCATGACTGAGTTTACCCCATTGCAACACCTTGTTAACAGCTGGGGGTTGTTAACATGCAAAAGAATGTGGAACATGGCAGTGCCAATATTGGAGCACTACAACCTTCAACACACAATGGTGTCTTCACATGGTCAATGTGAATTGAGGGTCAGTTGAGCTCTGTGGGCTGTGGAGGCACAGTCATCGAGTACGTTCAAGGCAGAGATCGATGGATTTCTAGATAGTAAAGACATCAAGGGATATGGAGATGGTGCAGGAAAATGGCATTGAGGTACAAGATCAGCCATGATCTAGATGAATGGTGGAGCAGGTTTGAAGGGTTGAATGATCCACTCCTGCTCCTATTTCCTATGTCAATCCAATGGATGAACAAGAGCACTGGCAGAGTGACAATGATGGAAGAACGAATCCTGTCATCCTAACACAGGATGGCAGATTCCTGCTCCATGGAGCCACTGCAGCTACCCCTTGGCACACCGCCCCCCACCAACTCCCCTCCAGCACTTCCAGGGTCGCATGTCAGCACTCCTAGCAACAGGTTGGAGGATAGATTGCTGGACTGCAGTGGAACGCTGCTATTCCCTTTGCAGACTGGTAATCACAGCTGTGCTGTCAGCAAGCTGAGCTTACATCAGAGCAGTTTGTGCTAGCACTGCAGCAGCAAGGCATTGGGTGGCTTCTGCTTGTGCTATAATGGAAGTTGAGACATCAGCCATCAGACACTGCATCGTGGCTTGGTCAGCAAGGGTGAAAATGGGGTTGATCACAGCTTCCATGTTGGAAGGGATGGGCTCCAAGGTCTGCGAAAAGCCCTGTGCCAAGTTGGTGATGGACTCCTCCATGTTCCTCGACAGTGATGCCAGCCCTCTAGCAGGCCTGATCATGCACCAAGCATTTCATTGTTCGTACCTGGCAGCGTTCTTCTGTAACATAGTCTGAAAATGCTAGAAAAACTCAGCAGGCCTGACCACATCTGTGGAGAGAGAAACAGAGTTAACGCTTCGAGTCCCGTATGACTCTTCTTCAGAACTCCAGAACGTTGGAACTATTTTAGTGTCCTTCTGTAGCCTGCGCCCCCATCAAAGTCCTCATCTGAGTCCTCACTAGTGGAACTTGTGTACGACCTTACCCTCCGGCAAGCTGGCACCTGTGCTAACCCTGCTCTGGCTGCAGTCTGCTCACGTCCAGTGTCTCAGCTTGTGTAGGTCCCATCTCTAGGCTGTCCTCTAAAGTATGCACAGCTGAGGGGGTGACTGTGAATGAGAGAGCGAGTGACAATATTTCATCACTGTCTTCCTGTTCTTCCACCTCTTGCTCTTGTGCTGCTGCCTGGTCAGATTACAGTCCTTGGGTATCTGAAAGGAGAAAGGCACAAGGGTATGTACGGCTGTGGGGAGGGCTGGAAAGCAAAAGGTACACGTTTACACACCTGTAGCTTGTAAATCAGAAGACAGCGTGGGATGGGAAGGAAGCGGAATGTGAAAAGGAGAGCTGTGTATGAACATACCCTCATTTTCAATATTTTCAGCGCCTTTGCTGGCCATAGCCTCAGTCATGGCCACCCCAAAGGTGACGATCACCTCTTCTGCATGGGTATGAGGACATGCAGCTGTGCCTGTCTCCCTGCTACCTTTGGTTCCGCAGCACATTATCCAGACGATAGAGTGAAGTGTGTCAGCGAGTGTGATAATGTGTTTGACTTTTGTAGCTGTCATGGTTTATTAGTTTGCAGTGTGTGCAAGCTGTGGGATGTGGGTGTGAGGCTTGTAGCGCAGTGTGAAGTATGTGAGGGTGAGGTTGATGATAGTTAGGCATGAGTTGTGATTGATAGGGATTGTTGGTAAGTTAGTAATGGGGGTGTGACACACTGAGCATGTGTGTGAGGCTAATGGTACAGTCAGTGGGTTTTGGTATTTGATGATGTAGTTACTGACCTCGATCACTCATGTGAGGTTATTAAACTTTTTGTGGCACTGCACCCAGGTCATTGACCGGTGCAGCTATCAGAAGCCACTGCTTTCTGAGAGTTTTTCTGGAGGGTCTCCTGGCCTTGTGTGGGTAGAGGACACCTTTCCTCTTCAACCAAGGCCTCCAGTACGATGTTGGACAATCATGCAGTTTGCTCTCTGTCATGTTGGCGCTATCATTCTGTGTTCTTCCAGTTCACACTCTCCTCTGCAACCAGTTCCTGCACCTGCTCCAGCCACAATGCACCTCCCCTTTTAAGAGAAGCAGCTGCCTTTAGTGAAGGTTGGCCCCTCATGATTTTACATCTCCTGTTTGGCTGTGCAGCCACACAGCAGCACACTACAGTCACTTAACTGAGCTGGCAGGGGGAAGCTTGCGCGCTGCCCGCATCGGAAGCAACGGGCACAGGGTTAATTGGGCAACCCAGACCCCCTCATCCATTTGAGCCCTATTGAATTTCACATCCAGGGAATCTCCATTGGAAAAAAAACAAGCAGCCAGCTGGAATTTCACCATACTGAATATTTATTAATCGAGGGCAGCCCAGGTATTGTGAATTTTAAGGTTTGATATATGTTTCCGTACCTGTGCGGGATCATCATGTGAAATAGCTGCCAGTTTCACAAGATGCCAGTTAGGAACCAGTACCCTGTCCTCTCCAAAGCCCAACAATCACTTAACTTGTGATAAATGGCATCTGCATGGACAGCAACTGAGTCATTTGTTCCAATGAGTATTTTAGCACTGATAGATACATTAGTCGGAAATAAATGATTATTTTTACTTCAAGCAAGCTTGAATGTATAATCTGTTGCCACTCTTCTGTCAATTCAGAACTTCATTCACGTGAGCACTTTTCTTGTCTAAGGATGCAGATGCAGTGTGGGTGTACTATTTGACTGTGTGTGTGGTAGGGGTGGAGGGCAGCTCACAGATCAGCCCAACTCAATTGTCATGGGCAGTTTCAACACCGTTCAAAACCTTGCCAATTCTTGGCACAAATTGGCAATAACTCAGCAGGCATGATAGGAGAAGGCTGGCGAACGCTTATTATGGGATATGGAACAGTCGCTGCTCGACTGTGACAAGTTAACTGTGTGTTCAGACCAGCCGATTTGTGTTTTTAGAGTCAGCAGGAGGCAGGTTTGCTGTTATTGTTGACTTTTTAATGGTGTCACGGCACCAGTGTACCACTTTGGATTTCTCCCCAGTACACAATAGGCTCCATCTTTCAGAGGCCGAGATGGCAGCTCAGAGCCTCTGTTGCTTGGTGAATATGGTCTGTCAGTCCTATATTGCATGTGCTGTTGCCTTGCCCCTCATCACCCTCTGGAGTAGCTTGACTTTCAGGTCAGGATCCTATGTCACCACACATAAACAAATTGCTTCATGCTCCAATGCATTTGATGTTCAATCTGGAAGTGACCCTGAGGTTGACCCTGCCAATGTGTATCATCTTGCACTTCTAATTGCCTGCTCTCACCAAAGAACTAAACGGCAGACTATTTTCTACTGGTAAGGAACACCGAATACTTGAAGGAAATGTATTTACTTTCTCACATTACAAACCACAAAGAAGGTGCCTCACTCTCAGAATTTATCCTTTTGCATGGAAGCCTCAATATGCAGACAGGCCACATACTAAATTGGCTTTGTTTATGCTTTATGCAGGCTGCCAAAGAATTTTTTTTAATCATTACAATATGTGATTGTAGGCAATATGGAAGGGGCAGACTGTATTTTAAAACCACTATTCAACTGGTTACACTGTGTAATACAAGGAGAGCGACATTCTGTCTGAGAATTAATTGTTAATCTATCAACACCCTGGGGGTTACCATTGACCAGAAACTGAACTGGACCAGCCATATAAACACTGTGGCTGCAAGAACAGGTCAGAGGCTGGGAAATCTGTGGAAAGTAGCTCACTTCCTGACTCCCCAAAGCCCACAAGGCACAAGTCAGGAGTGTGATGGAATACTCTCCACTTGCCTGGATGAGTGCAGCTCCAACATCACACAAGAAGCTCGACACCATCCAGGACAAAGCAGACCGCTTGACTGGCATTCCATCCACCACCTTAAGCATTCACTCCCTCCACCACTGATGCACAGTCGCAGCACTGTGTGCCAACTACAGGGTACACTGCAACAACTCCCCAAGGCTCCTTCAGCAGCATCTTCCAAACCCGCAACCTCTACCGCCTGGAAGGGCAAGATGCATGGGAACACCAGCACTTGCAAGTACCCCTCCAAGCCACACGCCATCCTGACTTGGAAATATATCGCCGTTCACTGCCTTCACTGTTGCTGGGTCAAAATCATGGAACTCGTTTCCTAACAGCACTATCGGTTTACCTACACTACATGGACTGCAGTGGTTCAAGAAGGCAGCTCACCACCACCTTCTCAAGGGCAATTAGGGATGGGCAATAAATACTGGCCTAAGCCAGCGATGCCCACAGCCCTTGAACAAATTTTTAAAAATTAATAGCTGATTTTCCACACTTCATTTTCCTTTATTATATTTGTGCTCTGCTTTAAGTCATACATTGGGAGTAATCAGCACCGATCCCTGATTATTCTGCAGGTAAATGTTGCACTATAGATATACATTGAGTTGTGCATACCTGGGAACATTTAAGATTCAGTACCTGGCCAGCTGATCTCAGCCAAATTTGCTGATAGGGCACTACAATGATGTGCTTCCCCCTTCCCATCTAACTTGTACAAAGGCCACTCGATTGGCAATGCTGGGAGAGAGACAGATATGCTGACTTCTGGTAAAGATTGACACTCAACAGGAAAGGCATCATTTCTCAAAGGAAAAAAATTGGGGGATGAAATCAGACATGGTAAGATCCACATTTTGGGCCCTATGAGTGCCCTTAGGGTTCCAAAATGATGATCATTACGCACACACTCACTTCTGCCAGAAATGGATGGCATCTTGGTAAAGGGATTAGTGCGTGCGTGTGCATTTAACATCGCTAAAGTATACACAATAGATAGATTGTGATGTCAATCTGCGTGTAATGCTGACTTGACGCTAGAATTGCCATTTTAGATTTCTATACACCAGCCAATGCCATGTCTTAACCTGGCACAGCTGAACATGCATTAAACAGCTCTATTTAAAGTAAATATAAACTACTTACAGGTTGATTTCTTTCAGTTTTTGCTACAACTCAACATACTTTTGGTGCTTTACACAGGTATTTCATGTTTGGTCTGGTAGGTGCTGAAATACCTTTTGCTCACTTTAAGGCTTCAGCCCAAAGCAGCCTCTTAGGTGCACGAGGAGGCCTCCTTCCTGGAACACAGCATGGCTTGGAGAATGAGCAGAGGTCACACAGAACAGGACAAGCTGCTGGAAGATGGAGTAGGAGGGAGGAGAGAAAGGCTCTTAGCATGAGGCCGGGGTAAGACATGACACGCCAAATGGCCTCCTTCTGTGCTGTAACAATTTTATGATTCTGTGGGTGCTTAGGGAACAATACTCCTGCCTAAACCTCAGCGATGATCAATGTTTAATACTTCTGCATTCCACTAAAGAGTTCATCACTAAAATCTAACAACTGCTGTAGCCACAACTCCAAGCTCAAAGCAGGGTAAGGACCACCATGGCTGTGAAGGTGACTGTGGTGATGAGCTTTACGTGTCTGGATTCTTCTAGGCTTGTGTTGTAGATATTAGCAACATCACAATGTTGCGTAAGAGCACCGAGGCTTTCTATACAAAGAAAGGTAACTACATTTTATTCCCCCATACCAGAGAGAAGCAGGCAGAAGGGTGAGGGTTTGCAAAGATTGCAAGCTTCCCCATTTTGCTGGGTGTCATTGCTTTGCCTGGGCCTCCTGTCAAAGTACCTGAACAGAAAGGGACTCCAGGGCCTCAGCATGCAACTGACACATGACCATTGGCAGCGCATCATCCCAGTCAACACCGGTATCCTGGCCGCAGTCATTCTAAGACAGTCTGCTGTGCCCGCTGTACTTCAGCCACCATTTCAAATCGAAGAATGGCTCCTAGGCGACGAGGGGCTATCATCTGCTGACAAAATGCCTCATGAGCCTAGTTTGAAAAGTGCACACATGTGCAGCATGGATGAGATGAGAACCACGCTGCCACAAGCAATGTGATAGGGCAGACCATTGGCGCGCTGAAGTAATAATTCTGCTACCTGGAGGAGAACTGCAGTACTTGGCTGACAGAATTTCAAAATCTGAGGCTGTATGCTGCACAAGCTGGCCATCCTGAGTGCCTCTGCCACCAGCCCACCCCGTCTGGTAAAAAAGTGAAGGGGAGGAGTGTGAGGAGGAGGAGGAGGAGAAGGTTGTGAATGAGGAAGGGGGGAGCCTGATGCCCATATAGCCATTTTCTGCCCAGGCTGTACACAATGACCTAATTCAAGTGCAAGGTCAATATCCTCAGCCCCAATTCCAGATTCACCAACAATCTCACACCTCGTAAATTCCCTCTCTCACTGACCATCACGTCATCCACGGCGCAAAAATAAAAGCCAACACATAATTGCTCCCTCTTCAAGCAACATCCTTGTTTAAATGAGGGTCAGCTAATCATGGCTTATGCCATGACATCACCATGGGGCAAGCTGAGGAGGCAGGCCCTGAGCTGGTACCTCAGCTGTAGCAGAACTTGCGTGTGACCTCGCCCCCTGGCAAGCTGGCACCTGAGCTATCTGTGCCCCTTGCCCAGAATCTCATCACATGCAGACCCCCAACTCTATATGTTCCTCTAAATTACACACGCTGTCAGTATCTGAGCCAGCGGCTGTACGTGAAATCATGGGATGATGCTGTGCCTTCAGCGTTACTGTCTTCTTGGTTTCCCCCTACTGCCTTGGGGGTGGGGGGTGGGGAAAAGGTTGCAGTTCTTGGATATCATTTTTTTTTTATTTGTTCATGGGATGTGGGCATCTCTGTCTAGACCAGAATACATTGCCTATCCCTAATTGCCCCTTGAGAAGGTGGTGGTGAGCTGCCTTCTTGAACTGCTGCAGTCCCTGCGGTGTACGTACACCCATAGTGCTGTTAGGGAGGAAGTTCCAGGATTTTGATCCAACGACAGCGAAGGCTCTGAAAGCAAAAAAAAACACACAAGTGTAGGGTTGTGGGGAGGGCAACAGGAAAAGTAAGAAGTGTATGATTATACCATCTGCAGCTTGTAAGCCAGAAGAGATTGTGGGATAAGGGGGAAATGGAATAGATGAAAGGAGAATTAGGTATGAAGAGACTGTCCTCTTCAGTCGATTCAGCCTTGTCACTGGCCACCACTTCAGCAATGGTCTTTTCAATAACACCGAGCACCGGAGGTGGCTAGAGGTGGGCCTCACTCCCTTCGGTTCACTCTTGCTGCCTCCAGATGTGTGCCACCTGACCCTGCAAGAGAGAGGGAAAGGGATGTCATGCAGTATGTTTGGGTGCTATGACTGTAATGATTGATTAGAGGGCAATGTGTGAAAAGTGTGAGGTAAGGGTTTGAAGCTTGCAGCAGTGCTACTAAATGTGTGAGGGGAAGGTCAAGTGTATGAGTATCAGGTATAAGTGCTGATTTTTAGAGGTTGTTGGTAGGTCAGTGATTGGGGTGTGTTGATTTGAACAGTGGCTGAGGCTAGTGGTGCAGTTGGTGAGTGATGGCATTTGAAGATGCATTCACTGACCTTGACCACTCTTGTAAGGTTATTGAACTTCCTGCAGCACTGCATCCAGGTCCTTGTGGATAAACTCCTGGCATTGAAGTCCAAGGCTCTCTGTTCCTACTGCCTTCTCATCGCCCTGAGGACCTCCTGCCACCCCTGCAGATACAAAACATCTCTCCTCCCTTCCACCTCCTCCACCTTATCCTCCAATGGAGCATCAGAAACACTTGGTGCGCGCGCTGCTGCAAGGTCAGCCATCAAACACAGCATCTCCAGCAGCCACGATATGCTTTCCCTTTAAGTGGCACAGGTAGCTTTAAGTCATGTGGGCCCACAGGCGTGCAGCCAAGAAACAGTGCAGTTAGCACTGGCTACATGCAGAGATCATGATAATGAACAGGCAACACAAAGATGGCGTGCTGTTTGCATTACATTTAACGGGCACGGGATAGCCACTAATCACTATTCTCGCGCCTGCTTTTGGGTGCTGCCCAATTTAACTAGCTTTTGGTATGACTTTCTGATTGAAATGCCATCCTTTACAGCTTCTCAGCTTGTTTCACTCTCTCTTTTCTTCTCTCTCTCTTATCAGGAATGTGTAGCTTGTGTGATAGGTGTGATGGCAGGGTACCCCCATCTATCCAACTTTGAAGCAGATGGCCCCATTTTCTTGATGTTAACCAGCTGTACCTGCACAATTAGACTCATTAGCTCAATTTGATCATGTATCTCGATGTAATGCAGGAAGCAATGGCCTGAAAATAGCACTGGGTCACTTGCAACCCCATTGAGCTGGATGGACAGCCTAGGCTTGTATCCACTGGAGACTTGATTGAAACATATAAAATCCTGAGTGGTCTTGACAGGGTGGATGTGGAAAAGATGTTTACTTTTGTTGGAGAATCTAGAACTAGGAGTCACTGTTTAAAAATAAGGGGTTGCCCATTTAACACAGAGATGAGAAAAAGACATTTCTCTCAGGAGGTTGTGAATCTTTGGTTGTGAGTCTTCCTCAAAGGCAATGGAAGCAGAGTCTTTGAATATTTCTAAGGCAGAGGTAGATAGATTCTTGATAAGCAAGGGGGTGAAAGGTTATCGGGGGTAGGTGGGAATGTGCAGTTGAGGTTAAAATCAAGTCAGTCATGATCTGACCGAATGGTGGAGCAGGCTCGAGGGGCTGAGTGGCCTACTCCTGCTCCTAATTTATGCGTGTGTGTGTGGGGCCAATGAGAGGCCTAAACAGCAGTGTTTAAAGGGACCAAGTAACCACTGAAAAAAAACAAAGATATGTTCAACTTTTGTGAGGCCTGATCGAACAGGAGGAACTGACCACACAAAAAATACTCCGGCCATCTGATCAGGACCCCTCCCCTCCCCCCACCAACTACCCTGGCATTGTCTCCCCTCCTACAATCCAATGTTAGTTCCACTTGGTTGCCTCTTCCCATAATCTCCAACTGGTCAGCTGGCTCCGAGGGCCAGTTTGGCATCAATAGCTCACAAAGGAGAACAGGCCTCAAATAATGGCTGAGTGACACACACATAAAATAAAAAAATTGACCCCTCTATGATTTCAACAACCCCCACCACCCCCACCCAGGTACCACCCCCCCTTCCCCTCCCCCTCCCCCTCCCCCTTGGATTTCCATTTAGTTTTGCACTGGGCAAATGATCCAACTGCAATGGCTGTGATATCATGCTGCCTGTATACACTGTGATATAAGGTGTATGAAACAGCAGTTGCCAATTAATTCAATTGCCTTGATAAACGGTATACAAAGTGGCTCTATCCCATCCAATGAGTGTGACAGCAATGATGAGACATTTTAAGGGATTCTACAAATCATAAGGCTTTAGGAAGAATGTGAAGACATTGGAGAGAGTGTCGAAAAAATTCACGAGAATGGTTTCAGGGATGAGGAACTTCAGTTATGAGGATAGATTGGAGAAGTTGTAACTGTTTCCTTGGAGAACAGAAGGCTGAGAGGAGATTTGATAGAGATATTGAAAATCATGAGGGGTCTGAACAGAGCAGATAGGGAGAAACTGTTCCCACTCGTAAAAGGTTCGAGGACGAGAGGGCACAGATTTAAAGTAATTGGCAAAAGAAGTAAAAGCAACTCAAGGAAGTGTGCATGCAGCGAGTGGATAGGGTCTGGAATGCGCTGCCTGAGTGCGGTGGAGACAGGTTCAATTGAAGCATTCGAAAGGGAATTAGACTGTTATCTGAAAAGGAAAAATGTGCAAATTTACAGGGAGAAGGTGGAGAAATGGCACTCGGCAAAATGCTCATTTGACGAGCTGCTGGAGACACGATGGGTTGAATGGCCTCCTTCTGTGCTGTACCAATTCTGTGGTTCTGTGATTTGATGTAATGATGAAACAGAGCACAACATAGTGGCTTGTGTGCTGTGCCTTGTGGTTTCTGCTGCAACGATTTAAATCGCTTACTTGTTCAGTTCCTCAACAAAAATCGGAATGCCAATAGAGCCCAGTAACAAGAAGGAAAGCCTTTCCCTCGACAAGAAACACAGGAGACAAACGGCTTCCTTATGAAGCAGATGATGATGGTGTAATAGAGAGAAAGTGTTCCCAGTGCCGAAAGGATCGATAAACAGAACACATCGATTTAAGGTACTTAGGGAGGCATGAGGAAAAAGATTTTTATGCAGTGCACAGTTAGGATCTAGAATGCATTGCTCGACAGTGCGGTGGAGGCAGGTTCAACTGGGAATTGGATCAATACCTGAAGAGAAGAAAGCTTCAGGGCTATCGGGAAAGGGTTGGGAGCGGGACAAGCTGAACAGCTCCTGTAGAGAGCGGCCATGGGCACGTCAGATGAATGGGGTCCTTCTGTGCTGCAACCATGCATATTTTTCTATGATGATGCACTGTCTATATAACACACATTTCTGGTGGATGGCCAGTTATGCTTTGTAGATTAATGCTCTTGGGGAAAGTTTACAGTGTATATTAGGTCCTTCCCTATCTCTGTATTCTCCAGCCCTAATTCTCCGGGTATTCCATGACGTTTCAATTCTGGCCTATTTTGCATGCCGGACTTCCTTCTCCTGACATTTGCAATCATGCCTTCAGCAGACTAGACCCTAAGCTCTGGAATTCCCTCCCTAAATTTCTCTGCCTCTCACGCCCGCTCTCACTCGCTCTCTGTCCTCCTTCAAGAAGTTCCTTAAAATCTACATCTTTGATCAAACTTTTAAGCAACGTTCTAATGTCTCCTCCTTTGTCATGGTATCAATGGTCTGATTAAGTTCCTGTGAAGTACCTTGGGAAATTTTAGTAAATTAAAGGCACTACATAGACGCAAGTTGTTGTTGTTGTGGGTCCAAATAGCATCATTAATTAATGTTATCCCGAACACAAAATTATACCCTTGAAGGTTCTTTAAGTTAAGATTAATTGTTTTTGTGTGATTGCATATCATGGAACCATACTTGCATATCATCAGCACACTTCAATACCAGCAGGTTTGATTATGATAACAAAATGTCCTTCTAAAGTTTTGCAAGTGTCTGGAGCTGTGCGTTTTGCATGAATAATGAAAATTTACAGACAAGGTCACACTGACAGACAGCACTCCACTCTAACTATTACACAGGGAAAGCAATGAGGAATTTGTAACATTAGATCATGCAGGTTGTAGGGTATTATGCTCTTATACATCACAGAATCCTTTGTGGATGACAACTGTTTATTAAAACTCACAGCAAAACAGAAATCAACTGAAAGTTTAACCAGTTAGAAATATTTAATTGGATCAGGAATTGTGCACAGGAAGTGCTGTGATAATCTGGTAGATGGGACTTGATATGTGCTTTCATAGAGGGAGTTGCGGATACCTAGGATTGTTAAAGTGTGTATGTATGTATAATGCATTCTTATTTAAATGTAAAGTTAGGTTAATTTTCTTTTAAGGTTTTTCCCTTGTACCATGCATCTATGGGAAGCAGTAGGATCAGCTCCTCCCACCACCTGCCCGCACCCACCACACACCCCAAGACCACCCCCTACCCCGGCCTCTAATCTGGGCTGTTCTAGTGGATTCCCGCATCCAGATAACATTTGAAGAAATCAATTGTTGACTCTCTGGGCAAAACTATGATGCATGGTGCCTTGAGATAGTGACAGGGATAAGATGAGAGTGCCCTGTCAGCACACTTAGATACAAACTCTGCCAAAAGCAGTGCTCAGTACACCACCGGAGATGACCAGGAAAGTCCTGGCCAACATTTAGCACAGGGATTAAAGCGAGAGGGCAGGCCACTAAATTCATCTGTTTCTTCTGGCTTAGTACTAGACCAAGTGAGCAGTAACATCTTTTAGAATAGGAAAGGCAGCAGCCTTGAAGACAAGGGGGAAACAAGAGCACAGGAGTCATCTTGGTGGTAATGAGGATGGTAATTGTGTTGGAAAAGGCTGTGTATGGAGTTTTTAGAAAATATATGAAAGATAGCTCGAGTGGGACTAGATGTGCTTCATTAAGATATCTATGACTGGAGATTTTGATGCATCAATATTCCCTCTTATAAACCTCCAATGTTCTAAGTAGCAACAGCCTAACAGCTCCTGTGCTTTATTGCTTTGTGATGCTTATAATAGGAGAAATATAAGCACAAAATCATTTTGACCCATTGTGCCTGTAGTACAGTGCTAGCCCTGGCACCAAAGCCATTTAATCTCGCTTTCTCATTCTTTCTCTGTACTATTTCGTAATGTTCTTCTTCAAGTACTTAACTAGCTCCTTCTTAAACATTGTAATTACATTGTAATAGCCACTGGGGGTAACATATTCAAAATTCTAATCATCAAAGTATCATTCAGCACAGAAGGAGGCCATTCAGCCCACTGTGCCTGTGCTGGCTCTCTGAAAATGCAACAAATTAGTCCCACCCCTTTACTCTTGCCCCATAGACCTACGATTGCTTTTCCTCATTATGTATGCATCCACTTACCTTTTGAAAGATACAATTGAATCTGCTTCCACCACCCTTTCAGTCCATTTCAGAGCATAACAACATGATGAATAATATGGCCACTGGATATTTTGCCAATCACCTTAAATCTGTGTTCTCTGGTATTCAATCCTTCTGTTAGTGGAAACAGCTTCTCTCCACAATTCCATTAAAATTCCTCATAATTTTGAGCTGCTTTATTAACTCTCCTTAAGCTCTTATGCTCCAAGGAGAACTATCCCAGGTACTCTCGTCTAATTTAAATAACTGAATTTCTCCATCCCCTGGTACCATTCTGGTAGATCTCCTCTGCACCCTTCCCAAGACCTTGACTTGTTTTCTAAAGTGTGGTGCCCAGGACTTTTTTTATTCTTTCATGTGATGTGGGCATCACTGGCAAGGCCATCATTTATTGTCATCCCCAACTGCCCGTGAGAAGGTGGTGGTGAGCCACCATCTTGAACAGCTGCAGTCCATCTGGTAGCAGTTTGGTACAACTTGCCAGACCATCTTAGAGGGCATTTAAGAGTCAACCACATTGCAGTGGGTCTGGAGTCACATGTAGGCCAGACCAGGTAAGGACAGCAGATTTCTTTCCCTAAAGGACATTAGTGAACCAGATGGGTTTTTACAACAATCAACGACAGCTTCATAGCAACCATTACTGAGACTAGCTTTTAAATTCAGGTTTATTAGTTAATTTAATTTAAATTCCACCAGCTGGTATGTTGGGATTTGAACCCATGTCCCCAAAGCATTAGCTTGGGCCTCAGAATAACTAGCCCAGTGACATTACCACTGAACCACCAACCCCCAGCTAAGGACAAGGTCTGACCAGTGATATATGAAGGTTTATCATAACATTCTTTTTGCCTCTATCAATAAACTCAAGAATTCTTTATGTTTTATTAACAGCCTTATTGACACCCTATCACCTTCAAAGTTTTCTTTATTTGAAACCCCAGGTCTCTCTGATTCACCATTAAAACGTTGTCATTTAGTTTATATTGCCTCTCCTCATTCCTCCTTCCAAAATGCACCACTTCACAATTCAATCCATTGAATAAAAATATTTATTTCGAATCCACCTTTCAGTTTATAGTACTGATCTCAAATCCTCGGTTAGAAAGGCATCCCGATTGAGGAAAAGTAGTGTGGGAAATTATTATACCTGGGTTCCAATCTAGTCTATCTCCAGTTTGAACTAGCATAATGTGAGACAGCTGTTCTTGCTCTTGTTTAGAGGAGTGCATGTACCTCATCTTCACCAACCCTTCCTCTGCTGCAGCCTGGCTGAGGGGTCATGAAGCTTATCGCACACGCGCTGCTAGATGGCTTAAGCGGCAGGCCTTACTAGATCTCCCCAAAGTCACGGAGATGTGAGGCAAGACAACTAAATCTATTCTATCGGATCGGCTGATTGCAAGAGTGCCTTTGGCTTTCAGAATGCATTTCAATATAGTTCACACAGAATAATTCAACAAAGAAGAATGCTGCTTTCAACTCAGCCTCTTTCCAAATGTGTATTTCATGCAGGGATGATGTCACTCTGGGTTATGTAATGCATAGCACCAAAACAAGTACAGAGGAGGAGACCAAATGTACTAGCATTAGAATCCATTGACTACATCATTCATTTAGTTATGAATTACACAATGAACAAGCCACAATTCACAGTCTGACTTATTCCAAACTGTGATCTTCGAGGAAAAGTTCAGCATTATAAATCAGAATGAAATGAGATGACGATCAGTGAGGAGGAAGCACAACAGGAGTAAAGAATCTAGGAATGTAAATGAAGATCTCAAGGTGGATTTAAAACCTTTTGGGTTGAAACTTTGTGTTGCAGCATTAAACAAACATGAAATTTTGTTGTCTGCTATTTTAAGGCAGCAAGTAAACCATTTAAAATAAACTGATTTGTTACTAATAGCACAATTTCCAACCCAGTGTATACTCATGAATCACCTTATGAGATTAGTCATGAGAATATAGGGCTATCCCTAAATAAATTACAATCTTGGCATTTTAGGTTATACCGTCATCAGAAACATTTTGTTTAATGTACGTATATTACAGTCACATCTATGCCTGTGGGAATACTGCACTGTATCAGGCAATGGAAATGGTTTCAAGAGTCATAAGATAATAATTTCACTAGATAATAATTATACAATTAGTTATCTGGAGGGAGAAGGGATTGACTATCATGGTGACAAATAATGGGAATGGGCTTGTTCAAGGGCAAAAAAAGAGATTCTTATTGGACCTGATGGTTATTCCAGCTCCTAAAGATTAGAATATATTTTTCAACTGGCCTTCTATGGTCTATCCTTTATTTTGTTCTCAGCTTCTGACCTATAGAAGCCTGGCTTGTGGAAGCTGATCACAGAATACCACTGGCAGCTGCTGTTAAGTCCATTGCCTAGGCCAGGGGCTGACAACCTTAACAACAAGAGGCATTCTTTAGATTTAGTCAAAAACGCAATATCTTCAGAGTCGCAATGGTGTTACTCCAATGTCAATACTAATGAAAACCAAGACACAGACAGGAGACAGGCATATTTATATTGGCATAAGTTAGACGACGGTTGCAAAAAGCAGGAAAAAAAAGTAACTTTTACTTTAATGCGATTTCTGCTGTTGGGTTTCTTCGGACAAGTTGAAAAACATGTTCAATTGACCAAGGCCGGGAGCTGCACATGAGTCCTTAACGAGCCGGATACGACTCCGGAACCTTAACGAGCCGGATACGACTCCGGAACCTTAACAAGCCGGATACGACTCCGGAACCTTAACGAGCCGGATACGACTCCGGAACCTTAACGAGCCGGATACGACTCCGGAACCTTAATGAGCCGGATACAACTCCAGAACCATGTGTTGCAGACCTCCAACCTCGGCCTTGTCACCATCTCAGTTTAAGAAGGAAGAAAAATGTCAGTGTATGACAGAAGGCTGGACTGTCTTACTCTCCGCTGAATCAGAATGAGCATGGCAGCAGCAAATAGCGCACTGCTCTCTTCTCTAAAGGAGGTAGATCCTGATGAACATCACTGGACGCTTTCCAAATCTATTATCATTAATTTCTTTCTTCTAATCTTGTGAGTGTTACCAAGAAATGGGAGGGTACATTTTTCAAGCTTACGTGCCAATGGTGGAACCCCTTGCATGACAAACACAATCAGAAAATTCGCGGCAGTGTGATTTTCCAATCCAACTGCACGCCATCTTTCACTGGCAGCATGAGATCTCAGAAGGTCCCTCCTGTATTCTCAAGGTCATGCTCATGATAATTCCCATGTGAAAGCCACTTCTAAAGAATACAAACTCTAGTCTTGTAAAACTAAAGTCACTTTGCTGCCATAACTTGCATCTCCAAAACAGATCTTCATGTACATTCATGCAGAATGGGTTAAAAAGGAATGACATTAGAAAAACCAAGGAAAAATCTGCTTACCCTGTGCCAACAAGAGCGCTGTGGAGAAAGAGAAGGAAAAGAGAGAAAGGATCAAATCTCAGTTACAATTATTAGCAGCCTTCCATTTTCGCTTGGAACAGATGAGGTAAGTGCAGCTGGCAATGACTCTCAGCTCCTTTCATTTTTTCATTTCTCTGGCTTGAAATGTTTGACATCATTCAGTTTTTATTCTTGCAACTTTTGCAGACTATCAAAGTGTATTTTATTAGCACACCCCAAATAGCACCTTAAGGATATGGAACAGTAAGAAATATATTCATTTACTCTTAATGAACAAATAAATAATTTTAATCAAAATAAATATATTTTGCGCCATTATGCAAAATTAGGTTATATCCTGATCAAGGCATAAAGCAGAGGGCATTTATTTTACACCTGGACTGGTTAGAAAATTCGCGGCAGTGTGATTTTCCAATCCAACTGCACCCCATCTTCCACTGGTAGCATGAGATCTCAGAAGGTCCCTCCTGTATTCTCAAGGTCACGATGGTCACTGAATGTGTCCGTGGTTACTTTGAGGTGGTTTTTATGATGTATTTCAACTGCCCAATCCAAATTCTTTTGGGTTTAGGGGGTTGGGGGGAGTGGTTTCCCACTCTACATTTATATAGCGCCTTTAGTTAAAAAGCCCCAAGGTGCTTCTCAGGGACATAATCAGACAAAAACTTACTCTGAGCCAAAGGAGGAGATATTAGGACAATTAACTAAAAGCTTGGCCAAAGAGGTAGGTTTAAAGTGTGTCTTACAGGATGAGAGAAAACTTGGTGCCTAGAGCCCTGCATGGATGAAGGTGCATGACTGCCAATGGTAGAGCCAAGATGTGGGGACGATGCAGAAGACGCCAGAGTTGGAGAAATGCAAAGCTCTCAGAAGGTTGTAGGGCTGGGTGAGGTTACAGAAATTTGGCGGGGGTGGGGGTGAAGAGGCTAAATCCATGGAGGGATTTGAACACAAGGATGAGTACTTTAAATTCAAGGCCTTGGTGGACAGGGAGCCAATGTAGGTCAATGCCCACAGACATGAAAGGTGAATGGAACTTGGTGCAAGTTAGGATACAGGGAGCAGGTTTTGGCTAATCCAAGTTCACAGTCACTGTACTTGAAAGTAATTGAATCCATTGAGCACAATGCGATACAGAGCTGTATCAAAATGCAAGTTGTGAAATTGGGGCCAATTGGGAACAGGGTCGCACATGTTATAATATGCCTAGATCAGGATTACCTGCATACTGAGGACGAAGGAGAACGGTCATCCTGCATGCTGGAATTTGGGACACAAATTTCAATTGGATTAAATAAACATTAGTGGAATCTGAATTTCTAACATTGCACTATATGAATCTCATGTTCCAGAATACTACACCAAATCCAAGGCCCTGTTCCATATCGAATAACACATTTCTGCATAGTCTTCTTAATATTGCTTATTTCACTAGGAATTGCTTTTTTGTAGCAACCGCTTGCTGTACACAGGGATTAGGTAATGAGCCAAAAAGAAAACAATGCGGAGTCAACAGTATCCACTCAATTCAATGTGCACAGGCCGGATTTCTAACAATCCAAAATAAAATAAACGCAACAGGAGTTTGACTAACAACACAGTGTAAAACGGCTAGCCAGTTCCTGCACTCCTTCTCCAGGGTATATCCCATTTTGGTAATTATTTAACTCCTTTGGCCACATTTTTAAACAAAGGGAGAAAGCAACAAAATAAAGTGTTTCAAACCCTTTTCTTTATCGTGCGATAACAGTTTAAAATAAATACTACGACCTGTATTTAGTTAACCATCATCTGAATAACTTTGATTGACTGTTCAATCAAGGTAACCTGGAGAGTGGGAGTATGCTGATTGGGCAATTCAGGCTTGCTCATCCAATTAGCTGGAATCAAAATGATCTAATTGGGTCCTTCAATTTAAAGGGAAGCCACTCTACAAATTTAATATGCTACAAAGTATGTGGCATGTGAGAATAAAAAAGACTAAGTGGTCCATCAAATCCACCCCATTTAAAATATCTGAAGAATGGTCATACAGACTTGAAACGTTAACTCTGTTTCTCTCTCCACAGATGCTGTCAGACCTGCTGAGCTTCTCCAGCATTTTCTTGTTTTTGTTCCAATTAAAATATACTTGCCTACAATTAAAACCCCAGTAAACTTGAAACAATTCAGTTAGGTACATTTAACTCAGTCAAATCGCTCAGGGGTAAAATGTCTGCAGGATCAATGTGATCTCCCGGACTGCCTAAGGGGTTTAGTGAGGGAATTTTCTAGATTTCCACCATTTTTTTTGTCGTGTGTTTTTTTTTTGCCTCTCCCAGGCGACTGGATGCCAGGGAGGAGAAGTATAGGAAGTGTCAAGTCATGATACTTCAGTCATTGTGAGTGTGTTATAGGCTAGACTGGACTTTTCCTGCTTGTCCATATGTAACTTTCCTCAATTAAGTGGCTCATTTTTCAGTTCTCTTTTTAAGAACGGAAAATGCTGTAAATGTGCACCAGGCAGAGAAAGGACAGCTTGTGTGTAGACAGTCCAACTGAGCCACCTTTTCCTTTTCTGGACAAGACTCCAAAGGGCCTGCATCTGAAATGTTAATCTGTCTTATCTTGTTTCCAATGCTAATGGGCCTGCTGTGTAGCTCCAACGTGTTCCCTTCATACTTTGGCTCCTAGTATTAGCAGTGTTTAATCTTATCATGTTGCTTTTGCTGTTTTTCACTTATTGCTGTCTACCACTGCTGGTCACGTGACTCTTGTGACCAACGGGGTGAGCAAATGGTCTGTTCCAAGCCTTTGGTTTATACGCCTGTTGAGTCAGCTGCTGTGAGGTGAGGAACAGCAGCCATCTTATGACTACCTTTCCTCTCATTCCCCTTTCCTGAGCGAGGAGGTGCCTGCCCTCATCACAAAAGTACAGTTGAAAGCAAGATCTCAGCAGATCAGGGGTTAGGGATTTGCTAGGAATCAAATACCTGCTGTGACATTCCACAACTTGTATTCGTTTATACATGCACCGGCTATAAGCATGTAACAAACCAATAGTAATTATAAATCACAGAATGGAAAAATCAAGTTTGGAAGTGCAATTTAAGTAGCTACATGAAGCGGAATAAAATCTGAAATAAAATCTGAATTAAATTGGAATAAAGTGGTTCTCTTTGGAAAGAGGATGTGCTAAATCTAAATAGAATTGTTCTTTTTGGAAAGGGGATGTGCTGACTTGCTCATGAGCTGCTCTTGGCATGGAGTGGCTCAGCTGTTGATCATGTCCTAACCCAAGGAAGAAGCTGCAGCAAACCAAACTTCTGGCCCAACACTGCATGCACTCAGAACTCCAGATCACATTCAAGAGAATAAATGCACAAAAGGCACATTGGATGGACTTTTTCAGGAATTAATGGTGCTCAGGTCTTGGCTTATAAGATTCCAACCTCCCAAAGCATTCCCCAGTGTGTTACTTTCTCCCATTCTAAATGCCATCAAAAGTGAACCAAGTCGCAGTGCTCGTACTGAATACTTTCGACACTGCTTTTTAATTTTTTGCAATATGCATAAACAGCATTGCATATCAAAGGTTAGTGACTCCTTCATCTCAGTTTTTTTTTATTATGTAACCTTTGTATTGCCAGAGCAACTGAGAGATGCAAAGCTCCTGAGAAGGTGAAAGGATCTGGGGGAGGGGAAACACTGTGCAAACTGCATTTTTTACACGGTTACTGAATCCGGTTTGTGTAGATCACGAGAATGATACTGTTGCTCCGTCAAACCTGCAGAGCCTCCACTTTGTTGGTAATTTCTGCCATGGTGAGTCTCAGAGCTTTTCTGGCATGCTTCTTTAACCAAACCAAGATACAACACATTCTTGTCATTCAACAGGCAGGACAGCAACAGAACGGGAGAGCAAACAAATGTGAAGAGGTGCACACAACTGATGACAGCACTGTCACAAGCAAAAATGAAAGTGTATTTAAAGAGACAGCATCCCCTTCATGATTATTATTCAGCATTACATTAGCTGAAAAACGACACCTGACTGAACCCTGGACTAGAAAGTTACAGCTTTTTATTTACTGAGGTGGGGCAGGAAAGGAAAATTATTTGAAATTTGAAAGCCACCAATTGAAATTGTTTAAATAGCTCATTTAGCATGTTCATCTTTTAAAAAGTAAACTGCATTTGATTAGACAAAATATTACATGGGAGTTTAATATTGTTGAGTGCTTTATTAAACAGCCACAAATATTCAACGGAAATTATTAATAATTTCAATAGCGAATTCTGCCCTGTTGTAAGACACAAAGAACTGGAATAAAATGTGTTCATTTAAAACTGGGCTCTGGCTGCCTGGTTTCTATTTTCAAACTTTCGAGACAACCCACGCACTATGCTATCCCAGCAACGCTAGTGTGGGGTGAAGTCAAAATTAATGATCACAGATGGCTCCTTAGACAGCATCTTCCAAGCCCACGACCACTACTACTTTTTTTATTCATTCATGGCTTGTAGGCGTCGCTGGCTAGGCCAGCGTTTATTGCCCATCCCTAATTGCCTTTGAGAAGGTGGTGGTAAGCTGCCTTCTTGAACCGCTACAGTCCATGTGGTGTAGGTACACCCACAGTGCTGTTAGGGAAGGAATTCCAGGATTTTGACCCAGCAACAGTGAAGGAACGGCGGTATATTTCCAAGTCAGGATGGTGAGTGGCTTGGAGGGGAACTTCCAGATGGTGGTGTTCATCTGCTGCCCTTGTCCTTCTAGGTGGTAGCGGTCGTGGGTTTGGAAGGTGCTGTCTAAGGAGCCTTGGCGAATTCCTGCAGTGCATCTTGTAAATGGTACAAACTACTGTCACTATGCATCGGTGGTGGAGGGAGTGAATGTTTATGGATGAGGTGCTAATCAAGTGGGTTGCTTTGTCCTGGATGGTGTCTAGCTTCTTGAGTGTTGTGGGAGCTGCACTCATCCAGGCAAGTGGAGAGAATTCCATTGTACACCTGACTTATGCCTTGTAGATGGTGGACAGGCTTTGGGGAGTCAGAAGGTGAATTACTCGCTGCAAGATTTCTAGCCTCTGACCTACTCTTGTAGCCACAGTATTTATATGGCTAGTCTAGTTCAGTTTCTGGTCAATGGTAACCCGCAGGATATTGATAGTGGGGGATTCAGCCATGGTAATGCCATTGAATGTCAAGAGGCAACAGTTTGATCCTCTCTTGTTGGAGATGGTCATTGTCTGACACTTGTGTGGTGCCAATGTTACTTGCCACTTGTCAGCCCAAGCCTGGATATTGTCCAGGTCTTGCTGCATTTGGACATGGACTGCTTCAGTATCTGAGGAGTTGCAAATGATGCTGAACATTGTGCAATCATCAGCGAACATCCCCATTTATGACTTTACGATGGAAGGAAGGTCATTGTGAAGCAGCTGAAGGTGGTTGGGTTGAGGACACTACCCTGAGGAACTCCTGCGGTGATGTCCTAGAGCTGAGATGACTGACCTCCAAAAACCACAACCATCTTCCTTTGTGCTAGGTATGACTCCAACCAGTGGAGAGTTTTCCCCCTGATTCCCATTGACTCCAGTTTTGCTGGGGCTCCTTGTTGCCACATTCAGTCAAATGCTGCCTTAATGTCAAGGGCAGTCACTCTCAACTCACCTCTGGAGTTCAGCTCTTTTGTCCATGTTTGAACCAAGGCTGTAATGAGGTCCAGAGCCGAGTGGCCCTGGCGGAACCCAAACTGAGCATCAGTGAGCAGGTTATTGCTAAGCAAGTGCTACTTGATAGCACTTTTGATGGCCCCTTTCATCACCTTACTGATGACAGTGGACTGATAGGGTGGTAGTTGGCCGGGTTGGATTTGTCTTGTTTTTTGTGTACAGGGCATACTTGGGCAATTTTCCACATAGCCGGGTAGATTCCAGTGTTGTAGCTGTACTGGAACAGCTTGGCTAGGGGTGCGGCAAGTTCTGGAGCACGAGTCTTCGGTACTTTTGCCGGAATATTGTCAGGGCCCATAGCCTTTTGTAGTATCCAGTGCCTTCAGCTGTTTCTTGATATCTAGTGGAGTGAATGAAATTGGCTGAAGACTGGCATCTGTGCTGCTGGGAACTCTGGACGAGGCTGAGATGGATCATCCAGTTGTTACCTCTGGCTGAAGATTGTTGCAAATGCTTCAGCCTTATCTTTTGCACTAATGTGCTGGGCTCCCTCATCACGGAGGATGGAAGTATTTGTGGAGCCTCCTCCTCCTCCAGTGAGATGTTTAATTGTCCACCACCATTCACAACTGTGGCTATCTAGAAGGACAAGGGCAGTAGACACATGGGAAAACCACCACCTAGAAGTTCCCCTCCAAGCCACTCACCATCCTGACTTAGAAATATATCGCTGTTCCTTCACTGTTGCTGGGTTAAAATTCTGGAGCTCTCTTCCTAACAGCACTGTGGGTGTACCTACACCACATGGACCGCATCGGTTCAAGAAGACAGCTCACCACCACCTTCTCAAGGACAGTTAGGAGTGGGCAACGAATGCTGGCCTAGCCAGCGACGCCCACATCCCATGAATGAATTTTTAAAATGTCAAATACTGTGTGCAACCTGATCTTTTAATCCAGACGTAAGTAAGTTGTCTTCGAAGAAGTGGAGAAGTAACTGAAAAGATGCGGTGTGAGGCAGGACCACTCATTGTGATGAGTCATTCATGGCCATTGTCATGATTTTCAAACTGTTTTGAATCAAACATGTGCCACTATACTGTGACCCTCACATTACACTGTGACCCCACACACTATAATGTGACCCCTCGTAGCTATTGTGACCCTTCATAACTATTCTGTGACCCCCTCACACACTGTGACCCCTCATAACTATTCTGTGACCCCTCACACTATTCTGTGCCATCTCACACTACATTGTGAACCCTTGCACTATTCTGTGACCCTTTACACTGTATTGTGACCCCTTACAGTATTCTGTAACCCCTTGCACTATTCTGTGACCCCTCACACTATACTATGACCCTCCCCCACACTCTACTGTGACCCTTCATACTATTGTGACCCCTCACACTATTCTGTGACCCTTCACATATTCTATGACCCCTCGCACTATACTGTGACCCCCATACTATCCTGTGACCCCTCACACTATACTTTAACACCTCACACTATTCAGTGACCTTCGCACTATACAGTGACCCTCACACTATTCTGTGACCCCTTACTCTATACTGTGACACCTGGCACTATCCTGATACCCCTCACACTATTTCATGACCCTTCACACTATACTGTGACCCCTCACACTATACTGTGACCCCTTGCTCTATATTGTAATCTCTTGCTAGGCCTCAATAGCTCCAAACCAATTCTGCTCAACAAACATTATTAGTCAAGGCTATTTTGACAAATTTGGTTAAAGTTTTGAATTCTTTTGCATGCTTTACTGTTTTTGACTGATCATTTGCTGTTAATCTTGGGTTAAGCCTCTCGTTCCCAAAGTTCATGACAGCCTCACACCACAGTAGCAAGCTATAAACATCAAAGGAACAGAGCGAAATCATTCCGATTTGCCACTTAGCATTGCTGCTCTTTTACTAGTGTCCCTTTTGTGTGGATTAGACAAGTCAAGATCAGGCCCTGTTGTAAGGGCACTTGAACGTCTCTTGGGGAAGCTGCTTACCCTGACATGGGTCAGAACCTGGAATCACAGGATCGTACAGCATGAAAGAATCGTTCAGTCAGGATCTGAATGATCACAGCTTGAAGTCTATGGGTAACAACAGTTAAGGATCCATCATAATGAACGGCCTATAACACTCCAACCGGTACTTCAGCTCTCCACTTCTTTGAAGGCAATTTCATTACTTCTGCATTAAAAGATCAGATTCCATGGAACATTTTCCTTATTCTGTGATTAGTAATGTGGTCCCTGCCTGGTCAGTCTTGACGGGAGAGCACAGTATGAGCGTGTCAGTGCTGCCTCTTTGAAAGAGCAATCCAATGACTCCCACTTCACCTGCTCTTTCCCCATAGCCCTGTAAATTTTACCCTTCAAGTATTCAAGTATCCAATTTTCTTTTGAAAGCCAATATCCATCGCCCTTTCAGGTTGGACATTCCAGATCACAACTAAGCGCCGTGTAGAAACATTTCTCTGGGCCTTCTCTCTGGTTCCTTTGCCAATTACCTTAAAACCTGCCAGGGTTAACAGTTTCACCCTATCTACCTGATCAAATCCCCTCTTAACTTTGGACCACTCAATTAATTGCCCCATAATCTTCTCTGCTCTAGAGAGAACAATCCCAGCTTCTCGAGCCTCTCCACAGGAGAGAGAGAATGGAAGGTTTGCGAGACAAGGTAGGGGAAAATGGAACAAAAAAATACTACTGTCATGATGAGCACAGTCATTTAAAGTTGGGTTATTTTCTTGTTATTCATTCATGGGATGTGAGTGTCACTGGCAAGGCCAGTATTTATTACCTTGAAACTATGCAAGTAGTTGCAGTCAGTTTAAGAAAATAAAATGGATGTGGTTGTTGCAAGGTCCCTGGGATTCTATTGGAGTTAACCCCCTTTCTCAATCCCATTGAACACTGATTAAAAAAACAGCTTGAAGAACATCCTTAGCTGCTCAAATCGAGGGGATGCTGTCTCCTCAGTGATGGACATGTACGGCTGACTGGCTGGAAAGATGCTAATCTTAAATTTTCTTAAAATAAAGTAATGACGAATAAAAGAGCAACAGAATTAAGCTGATCACAGGAAAATGGAGACATGTGCATTGCCTCAGGACCTCTGGAGTTTGGCTCACAGGAATAAAGAAGAGGCCTCATGCCCTTGTGGCAATGAGGCAAGAAGTACAAAATAATAGACCAGGCTGAGGCAATACAGTGCACGTTGTCTTGGAGAGAAACAAAAAAAGCACTAGGCGTAGATGACCGAAACAGGGTGAGAGCGGGAATACAGGAGGAAAAATGATAGATTTTCTCAAAAAGCCGTTACATCTCAGGATCTCACACCTGATATTCCTCGTTTCATCCATTTCGGTTCACCAAGCACAATGAAGAAATGTTCTTGCTTTTCGTATTCCTCATCATCATTTATTTTAACGCTTATGGCTTTCCTGTAAGGATATAAGAAAGAAAATGTACAATGGGTTGCTACAAAACCACTGCAGTCGCACATGCGATTTTTTATTTTTTGTAAACTTGCTTGACGGTTAGTGGGAGGCGGCCTGCAGCACACCCAGATTGGTGTCACATGTCACCATTCTCTTGGTTTATTAGTAGAACATATTAAAGCTAAATTTAGGCCTTCTTCCCCATTCATCCCTCCACACTCCACCCCCCCTCCCCCACACACTCCCTCCCCCCACCCCCAACTCTTAATTACATCAAGTGCTGGTAAAGAGATGACAAAGTTCCAGTCATATAACCTGCCAAACCCTTCAAGCGTCCAACTCTGAGTAGCTTTATTCTGAAGCCAACTTAAATCCCAACTCAAGCCGATGGGGAAAGCAAAAATAAGTCCGCACCCAGGACGCAAAAAACAGCTCAGACCAGAACTCTTATTTCCCAGTTTATGCTGGTGTCCTATTTTTAAGGTATACAAAACCAGTTCGGACCAGTGTTCTTATTTCCCGGTTTTTACTGTTTTTTTTCCCTTTTGGGCAGTTTTTATTTGGACGTCCTTGTCACTGCATTCCTGCCTGGTGAATACCTGGTTCAGTCAGTCAAGGCAGGTGAAGAAGGTGCTTCTAACGTGTTAAGTGTGGTTGTTATTGTGCAGTCTAAAAGTAGTGCAGGGACTGGCCAAAGTCTTTTGAAAGGGAAGGGTTTTTAAAAAAATTTTCATGGGATGTGGGCATCAGTATCGAGTTCAGCCTTTGTTGCCCATGCTTCATCGTGTCTGAACTGAGAGGCTTGCTAGGTCATTTCAGAGGGCAGTCAAGAGTCAACCACATTGCTGTGGGTCTGGAGTCACATGTAGGCCAGACCAGGTAAGGATGGCAGATTTCCTTCCCTCAAGGGGATTAGTGAACCAGATGGGTTTTCACTACAATCAATGAAAGTTGAAATATTGCTATCTTCCAGATTTATTAATTTGAATTTAAACCAACCCACCAGCTGCCATGGTGGGATTTGAATCCCTGTCTCCAGAGCGTGGCCTGAGCCTCTGAATTCCTAATTCAGTGACATTACCACTATACCACCATCACCCCATAAATGAGACATTTAATGCCAGCACACTTGCCCTGGTACGTTTATACAGGCCAGTCAAATTGCAGTCTGAATTCAACCATATCTCAGAGTTTCAGTGTCAACTCATGTGTGGTTGGTGATCAGCTTGCTAGACCACTGCATAGATCTGTTAAAAGTCAACCACGTTGTATGGGGCTGGAGTCACATCGAGGCCAGATTGGGTCATGTATTCTTCCCAAAGTTAGTGAACCAGCAAGGTTTAACAGAGTCTTTATTTTTAAAACTGAATTCCAATTCTCAAACTTTCATGATGAGATTTGAATTCAATATCCTCTGGATTATTAGTCCAGGCATTAGACCAGGTTTACAACTGCACTGTGCTATCATGTCCCTTCCTGCTGCCACCCCTAATCCCTTGCGCTAGAGGTGAAGGAAATCCTGCTTTGTGTGTGTTTAATTTGCCGACAGCTCATGTTGGTCTGTGAGGCCGTCAGGTCTCAAGATTGAGTTATTGTGCTGAGAACGACTTGGAAAATGCTGCAGCAAAGCACTGCGTTGTCATAGTACCATCAGAGTGTGCTCTCAGGCAAGATGGGGTTAGGATACATGCCCCTGTACCTGCCTGCTCCAGCTTTTGGAATAAACAGTGCAGCCCAGGTACTGCGAGCTAAGGGCAGTATGCACCACTCACACAGCAGAGCACTAGCCTCCCCTCAAGCGCCTTATCAAAGTAACCCTCCCCTTCAGTTATTTGATCTGGAATTTGAAGAAATGGTGTGATGTTTTAATATTTCAAATTCGGTGGCTCTCTGCAGGATGAAAAGTTAATTTTGGGCTGCAATTCCTTTTGCCTGGGATTCCCTCAGCCGTGGCATGGCCAAGAAGCCTTTCTGTTTCCAGGACACTGCACGCTTCTTGGCATCCTATGTTTATTGAACACAGGGAAGCACCATCTTGATTTCATTGCTGGTACGTCAAGGTCGTTGTGCCTTCTTTACAGTGCAATGCTGCCAGTGGAGGTGGTCTGGGCCTTTGGGACAACACTCCAGTTTAAATGTGGTGTTCCTGCCAGCAGAGGCAAAACGCACCATCTCCAGAGATGCTGCTAGCCTCCTCCTGCCAAGGCTGCAAATAGCTATTTCTTTCTGGCTGCTGACAGTCCAGCAATGCAACAACCATAGTGTTGGGCTGTACATACCCTACCCCTCGCCAAAACTGAATACCATGATTTGAACAGTGCAAATACATGATGGTTCTCCCCTGTCACCCATGCAGCACTGTTCAGCTTGAACCAGCTCAGGTATATGTTTATTTATATCAAGGGGTCATATTATTCAGCTTGCAGGGACCAAAGTTGGACCAGCACACTGACACATGCTCATGGGCCGCACTTTCTACAATGGGCACAAGAGACTGTAAGCTGTTGGCAACAGGAAAAAGCATGGTTGTCATTTAAAAAAGGCTCAGAGTTGGCAGGTTATTGAAACGGTGATGGGTGGGTCAGCTGGGCAGCTCACTAATACACCAAGGTCGAAATGGGCGGCATGTGACAGATCTGACTGCGAGAGTGCAGCAGTGTTAAATATCTCTTGGGAATCAAGCAGTCAAACAAGACAAAGAGAGAGGGGGAGGGGGAAATAAGAGAAAGGGAAAGAAGGAAGGAGAGAGGAGGGTCTTCAGCAGTGGCTCATTCTGGGCGAGTACTCCACCTTTCTGTGAACTCATATCCACCATGCGGGGGTCCATCAGCTCAATGAAGAAACTCTTGTTTTTTTCATATTCCTCATCATCAATTATTTTGATCTGAGCTCTTTTGCTGCAAATGAAAAACAATAATGTCACAAGGGAAGGGAAAGGAAGGGAGGAGGGGGAGGAAAAGAATGGGTGGGGGAAGGGTGGGACCATGGGTGCAGTGATGGGTGAGTATCGCCAATAAGGGCAATTAGTACCCCAGAGCAGAGATTACATTGTCAGTGATGAACTGTACTATACCTGTGGACAAACAACAAACAAAACCTGGAAAGCTCCGCTCTGGTGATCAGATGCATTTTGTGTATTAGTATAACCTACACAGTAATATGTTTGTGTAAAATTCCTCTGTCTGCTATTCTAACACAGACCAGTCTAAAATGCGTGGGCACCTCGCTGGGCTAAAATGCCGTCAAAGGAATTCACACTGATGTGTTGATGGTTCTCTCATGATCTCTCCCACAACGTGAGGCCTCCTCAGGATTAAGGCAGTCAAAATGCCGCTGCTATACAACGCTCGTTAGTCAACACAATGGGCTACTAGTTTCCCCCTCAGCAGATCACTGCTGGTACACTCTAATGGAAAACTCCTCCTATATGCGTTCAGAATTTAGTTAAAACTTCCACCAGTTAAAAAAAAATATTAAAAATAAAAATTCTTGAAGATAAAGTCCTCTCCTAAATTTCCACAAAATATATATATATTTAATTAGAACATAACATAAGAACACTTATAGGAGCTAATGGCAATAATCACCTCTTTGCATATATTTAGACCTGCTTTATGAGCCTCCCTTTAATATGCAATGATTATGTACATAACGAGCTGTTAGTAACCAGGCTAGAATTTGACTGAAAAGTTCTAATAAGATCAGAAATCACTAGACCCTGAGTGAATTGGCAGTATGAATATTTAATACAGTATATACCCTGTCATCAGTTCAAGGCCGTAATCCTATCTTGGCGACCTGTCAGCTATCTTCAACCAATACAATAAACACACTGCACGATGTTATCATAGATGTTGAATTGCTTGATGAGATTACTGGCTTTTTATCACTCTCCATCACCCTATACACAATTTGCACAGAATGTGTTACATTTCTTCAAAGCAGAGTGCCTTCAGAATAACTCTGGCAAGGGCTTGAATCAATTAAGAGTTGTATGAGCTTACGAACATGTGGAATAGGAGCAGAAGTAGGCCATTCGGCCCCTCAAGCCTGCTCTGCCATCCAATAAAGATCATGGCTGATCTGCTTGCGTTTTGAATTCCACATTCCCATCTACCCCTGGTAACCTTTGATACCCTTGCCTAACAAGAATCTACCTTAAAAATATTCAATGACCCCGCCTCCACCGCCTTCTGAGGCAGAGTTCCAAAGTCGCACAACCCTCAGGGAAAAAAAAAATTCTCCTCATCTCAGTCCTAAAACGGAAACCCTTAATTTTAAAACAGTGCCCCCTAGTTCTGGACTCACCCACAACAGGAAACATCCTTTTGACGTCCACCTTGTCAATACCGTTTACGATCTTATATACTTCAATCAAGTCACCCCTCACTCTTCTAAACTCCACTGGATACAAGCCTAGTCTGTCCAACTTTTCCTCATAAGACAACCCGCTCATTCCGGATATGAATCCAGTAAACCTCCTCTGAACCGCTTCCAATGCATTTACATCCTTCCTTAAATAAAGAGGTCAAAACTGCACATAGTATTTGAGGTGAGGTCTCACCAATGCCCTGTATAACTGAAGAATAAAATTCCTACTTTTTTGTTCAATTTCTTTTGTAATAAAGGAAAGCATTCCATTAGCCTTCTTAATTACTTGCTGTACCTGCATACTAACTTTTTGTGACTCATGCACTAGAACACCTAGATGTCTCTGCACTTCGGAATTCTGCAGCTGTTCTCTGTTTAAGTAATACTTATTTTTTTTATTCTTCCTGCCAAAGTGAACAACTTCACATTTTCCCACATTATACTCCAACTGCCAGATTTTGGCTCACTCACTCAACCTGTCTATAGCCATCTGTTACCTTATGTCCTTTTCACAACATACTTTCCTACCTATCTTTGTGTCATCTGCAAATTTAGCTATCATGCCTTCACTCCCCTCATCTAAGTCATTGATATAAGTTGTAAAATGTTGAGGCCCCAGCACAGACCCCTGTGGGACTCCACTCGTCACATCCTGCCAGTCAGATAAAAACCCTTTCATGCATACTCTCTGCTTCCTGTCAGCCAGCCAATCTTCTATCCAGGCTAATATGTTACCCCCTACACCATGCGCTTTAATTTTCCACAACAACCTTTGATGTGGCACCTCATCAAATGCCTTCTGGAAATCCAAGTATAGTACATCTACAGGCTCTCCTTTAACCACAGCGCATGTTACTCCTTCAAAGAACTCCAGTAAACTGATTAAACATGATTTCCCTTTCACAACGCTTACCTTGAGCTTCTCTAAGTGCCCAGCTATAACCTCCTTAATGATCGATTTTAACACCTTCCCCATGACAGAGGTCAGGCTAACTGGCCTATAGTTTCCTGTTTCTGCCTCCCTTCTCTGCATTCTTGAAAAGAGGGTTTATATTTGCTACTTTTCAGTCTGATGGAACCTTTCCGGAATCTAGGGAATTTTGGAAAATGAACACTGATGCATCTACTACCTCATTAGCCACCTCTGTTAAGACCCTAGGATGAAGCCCATCAGCACCCGGAGACTTGTCAGCCCGCGGCGCCATCAGTTTGCTCAGTGCTGCTTCACTAGTGATTGTAATTTCACCAAGGTCCCTTCTCCCTTTCACCTCCTGACTTACAGCTATTACTGGAATGTTTTTTGTATCCTGCAAGGCCTCTCTCATTCCAGGTTTCATTACGGTCATGTTTCTGATGGCTACATAGCGCCCACTGCTGGCAAGTGAACTTCTGGATGCAAATGTTGGCTGGGGACAGAGCCTGGCTGATCTGTAACATTCCCCTGGTGGAATACCTCACCGACAGTTTGGTGTCCAGGCTGACATATAATGAGCCTCTGGGCGAGGTATTCCAGCATGGGCTACAGGGTTTAGGCATGAAGGGAAAAGGCACACACTCCAAAGCCATTGTATTTAAACAGTTGAATTCCTGTCCTTGGATTAAAAGTGTGCCAAATAAAACATAGGATAGGCAACTACAGACCCTGTACCGTAAAGAACCAATAAAGCATCAGTCAACCCATTAACATCGAAAGTAATACAAGGAATCTAATACACTCAAATTAACAATCAAATGGTTGATTTTAATTATTGATTTATCACTGGCATTAAAAATATAAAAATCAAAGAGAAACACCCTCATTTATCGATCAACACCAACTTTCAGCTTAGATATCTGGGGCAAGTTCCAGTGGGAGTGTAACGGGAATAAATAAGTATTGTTTCATATTTATGAAATTTAACATTATTTGGTAATAAAATGAAAAGCCAGGTCAGATTATATTCAGGTGTCTCACATCTCTATAAATGCATAAAATTAGTCAATTTAAAGGCCAACGGTGGCTTGCTCACTATACGACATGAAGACATGACATTAGCCACAGGCCTCTTTGACTGTTTGGTCTTGACACTTTACGGGCAGTGCAGACTGAGCTGCCAGGAACTGACAGCAGGGTCATGTTGTTGGCTTGCTGTGACTCAAGGAGGTCCCTACCTGTACAAAGCAGTCGAAGGTGCAACGTGTTAACTTTACAGGAACCAGCCGTAGTCATGGTTTTATTCTTTCCATTTGATTGGGAGGATGAAGGTTGTGCAATGGCACTCTCTGCTCTTAGTTGGGTCAGTTGCAGAGTAAAGCTCTCTCCTTTGTGCCTTCAAAGGTGTACTTTTTAGCAAGAACATCAAACGAATCGAGCACCCCTACTAAAATTCCATGCAGCCCTCCTCCTCAGATTGCCAGTTTGCGGGCAGTTTGTGCTGTAGGCAGCTTCAAACACCCTCCCGGTTGTCAGTATGTGGGAATCTAAACTCATTTGGCATAAGACTCTTAAAATTTAGACATAAACCATCAGCCCAGGCCAGGGGTCGGCAGCCTGAGACTCATTAAGGACTCATGTGCAACTGCTGGCCTCAATCCATTTTCACTCGTTATTTATATTTCGAAAATAGTTATTGAAATGTGTTCCTGATTAAAAAGAGCATCAGGCATCTGAAAATCTCCTTGCCGATGGATATTTTAACACATAACAGCTAGCACTTGTGACAGGTTTAATCATAAAAATACGAAATTCTATCAAAACACCCAGGGATCAAAAATCATGATGAATTACAGTTGTACTGTATTTCTAAGCAAAATGACATCATGTGCCATTGCTTATCACCCACAGATATTGATGGCAATTAAGTGGCTTGTTTCATTTTCTTAAATGCTTATGAACATTGTACTTGTGTGAAAGTGTTATTCATTTAACAACTTTTTTGTTTAAAAAAACCTTTAAAATGTTTTTGGCAATCAAATGACTGCTTTCAATGATATTAATTCATGTATGTTTATGAGCGTCAGTGAAAAGATGTTGCACAGAAATCCAAAAGTGAAGCCCTGTCCTGTTTTTCATGATATGAGTAACTGCACTGCGGCTCTTACGATATTGCATTTTTGATTGCATTTTGAAAATGGCTCTTCGTGTTATTAAGATTGCCGAGCCCAGGCATAGAGAGTTTAATATCAAGGTCCTGAAAGGAAAATAAAACCCCTTGACCGGGATTTTCAGTGCCCGCTGACGTTGGGCATGTTCAGTGGCGTCGGCGGACAATATGGCACAATCGGTTTCAAGGGGGCGCGAAAGCAGCTTGTGATCGTCCGCTCTGCCCGCTGATGGCGGCCGTGTTTCCTGCCATCACGGACATCGTGCACCTCGCTGTAATATATCAGCATATCATAAAAGGCCAGCCCGTCGGACTCATCCCCCCCACTCCACCCGCTGGATCGTCCGCCCATGTTGGTGGGAAAACACGCCGACGTGTTTCATAACAGCACGTAAGTGACATGCACCTCGTTTGTCTGCCTACCTTGCTGCAGTCAGCACTCGAAGTCATTAGCACCAGGCCTCATAGGCAGCACCACATAACTTTTAGGGAGGCTCATGAGCAGGTCGCTACCTACCAGATCAGCCATATGTGGGTGGCTTTTCAACAGCTGCAGGGCTAGGGCTTGTTTGGGGAAGGGGAAGAAATGGCCTCAGGTAAGGGAAGGGGCTGCAGGATGAGGCCTGTACTGGGGAAAGAGGGTAACCCAGGGTGTGTGTTGATCTGTGCAAGTGGCCTCAAGATGGTGAGGGCTGAGGGGGCAGTCTCCAGAGGAGATGAGGCCAGATGGAGATGTGAGGGTGTGTGTGAGAGAGTGAGTGGTGATGTCCCTTGAGCTGGCAGTGAGTGAGATGCCAGTGAATGTGCGATGGGCTTGAGTGTATGAGTTTAGAGTGATGAGATGGTTGCCATACCCTTGCTGCACGGATGAGATCATTCGTCCTCTATCTGCATTGGATGGCCAATCTCTTCTGTGCAGCATTGGCACTGACCACCACTGCCACACCTGCCATGCTGGATTGGTGATGCCACTGCCCATCCTGCAGCCAGAGCGGGGACTAGAGGACATCACAGTTGGCCTCCATAGCGTCCACATGGCATTCCAGTGACGCGTCATTTAACCTGGGGGCTGAGGTTTTTTGCCTTTCGTGGACATCTTCCCTGCGATAGTCGTGGGCTGGAAACACTGCGAGGTGTGCGCGTGGCTGGACTTTAAATATAGCGCCCGGCGTGATGAAGCAGTGAGGTGATGGCATAGTGGGTGAATGAGAGCCCGCCTGCCATTGAAATGCTTGTTTCATGGGAATGCATAAGTAATGTGGCGGGTTTGGGACGATACAGCGTGAAAACTCGCCATCACGGCCGGCAGGAAAAACATCGTTTCACCCGCTTGCTACTGCACTTAGTGCAAATCTGGAGCGCTTCTGCCCTTTGTTTTAGCCCCTTCTTCCACACAGTTTGGAGAAAATATTGTTGGTGGGGATAAAAAAAGGCAGACAGTTAGCAATCAGCTTGAAATGGTTGGGGGGGGTGGGGGAGGTGGCGGTGCTGTGGGGCTGGGGGAAGGGTCCCACGTTTGTTGAATCTTTACCAGTGCAACAAAAGGCCTGATGATTGAGTCCAATCTAATGGAGGAAAGGTACAAGCCAACACCACACATGGCCCAGGTTCAATATCCCAGAGAGCTTTGCCAAAGAAAGGTCAGGGATGTGAAGGAACCTGTCAGTATTGGAAGGGTGAACAACATCTACAGCCATAGACAGACTTGTCTTGGTCCCCGGCAGGAAAAAAACATCCACGGAGCATCTTCATCACAATGTGATGCGATATTATTTTACTGACCACGCTTCTCGAAGTGGCTGGAATTTTACGGGACTTCACAGGGCATGCTGGGAGATGGGGTGGGGCAAACAAATCAGGTGGGAGGACTGGGGATGACAGGCCTGTCGCCTTGCCATTGGTATCTTACCCATAGGCCGCACCCCCACCCCCCCACCACCCTTCCCCACCCCGGCTGCAAGGATCAAAACTTCTTGGCTTTTATACTCTGTGCCTCCATTTATAAAGCCCATCGAAAGCTCAGGTTTCAGTATGATGCATTTTACAACCACAGCTTTGTCAGACAGTTACACACAACTTGGTCGTTCATATTATACAACCAGCTCAGTTTCTTTGAACCTGGCCCTATGCAATATCCAGACAGCAACATCCAAAAAAGTTGGCCTTCACAAGCACAGCAAGCAACAATCCAATGCACACATAAGAATTTCTTGAACTAACAATGACATGTTCTATTGGCGCATGACTCCTGGTTTCACTTCCAAGTTTAAAAATGGCAAAACCTTCCAGTAAATTAGCGCCAACCTATTCATATGTAATCGTGCGCTGTTTCTATCCACACAAGTGGCCTTTGTGAACAGAAAAATTACACTTTGCATTGAGTGATAAATATTTTCTCATTCTAAATTGAAACTCACCACACTTACAAATGCTCAGCATGAAGCATATAATAGGAGAGCAAAGTACTGCAGATGGTGGAAATCTGAAATATAAACAGAAAATGCTGGAGATACTCAGCAGGCCAGGCAGCATCTGTGGAGAGAGAAACAGAGTCAACGCTACAGGTCCACGATCTGCACTAGTTCTGCAAGAGGTCACTGACCTCTGTATCTCTCTGCACAGATGCCGCTAGATGTGCCGAGCATTTCCAACACTTCCTGTTTCTATTGGAGTTAAAATAACCCCTTTTGCCAGCCCCCCAAAAAGCCGTCAGACTTCTTGTGAGCCTTTCATTCCCCTTCAGCAAGAAGCCCAGCAGCAGCTGCCTGAGATCTGGTTTGGCACAACATTAAATTAAAGACCTGGGATAACAGAATCAGGCTCCCTATTCCCTTCCCAAAGGTGCAGATGGTAGACTACTCGTCTTCCCATTAGTGACTCAGTGTTTCTCTAACGGCAATTATGGTTGTATTAATCTGTATCAGTTCCCTGCTGTGGGATCCACACTGAGTAAACAACACAATGTATTAGTCAGAGCTACCTGTGACTCAATACAACCTCGTGTCATTGATATGTTACTTGTACTGCAGCCCTCAGCTGCACACTTCGGCTTAATTTGCACTTCTCTTGTTGACAAATACTGTTGCCTGTTTCCTATAAGTAAAAGATTTATAATATATATGCATTTATATTACACACGCACACACATACACGCACAAACAAACACACACGAATACATGCGCCCGCACACATATATACACTCACATACACACTCTCACGCACACATATAAGCACACATACACACACTCTCTCACACACATACAAGCACACACACATGCGCATGCACACATACACACACTCTCTCTCACACACACACACACACGTGCACAGATGCGCCCACACACTCACGCGCACACACACATATAAGCACACATTAAAGGGAGGTCATGTCTGACCAATTTGATTGAATTTTTTGAAGAGATGACCAGGTGTGTAGATGAGGGCAATGGATTTGACGTAGTCTACTTAGACTTCAGCAAGGCTTTTGATAAGGTCCCGCATGGGAGACTGATAATGAAGGTAAGAGCCCATGGGATCCAAGGCAATTTGGCAAATTGGATTCAGAATTGGCTGAGTGGCAGGAAGCAGAGGGTGATGGTCGAGAGGTGTTTTTGTGACTGGATGCCTGTGTCCAGTGGGGTTCCACAGGGATCGGTGTTGGGTCTCTTGCTGTTTGTGGTATATAAGAATGATTTAGACTTAAATGTAGGAGGGTTGATCAGTAAGTTCGTGGATGACACGAAAATTGGCGGGGTGGCAAATAGTGAGGAGGATATAAACGGGCTGGTCAGATGGGCTGATCAGTGGCAAATGGAATTTAATCTGGATAAGTGTGAGGTGATGCACTTGGGCAAGACAAAGAAGGCACGAGAATACACGATGAATGGTGGGACCCTGGGAAGTACCGAGGAGCAGAGGGACCTTGGTGTGCATGTCCACTGTTCCCTTAAGGTAGCGGGACAGGTAGATAAGGTGGTTAAGAAGGCATATGGGATACTTGTCTTTATTAGCTGAGGCATGGAATATAAGAGCAGGGAGGTTATACTGGAACTGTATAAAACGCTGGTTAGGCCACAGCTAGAGTATTGCGTGCAGTTCTGGAATCTGCATTATAGGAAGGATGTGAGTGCAGAGGAGATTTACCAGGATGTTGCCTGGGCTGGAGAGTTTTAGTTATGAGGAGAGATTGGATAGACTGGGGTTATTTTCCCTGGAGCAGAGGAGATTGAGGAGGGACATGATTGAGGTGTATAAAATTATGAGGGGCATAGATAGGGTAGACAGGAAGGAACTTTTCCCCTTGGTGGAGGGATCAATAACCAGGGGGCATAGATTTAATGTAAGGGGCAGGAGGTTTAGAGGGAATGTGAGGAAGAATTTTTTCACCCAGAAGGTGGTGGGAATCTGGAACTCACTACCTGAAAGGGTGGTAGAGGCAGATACCCTCTTAACATTTAAGAAGTATTTGGATGTGCACTTGCGATGCCATGGCATACAAGGCTATAGGCCTAATGCTGGAAAATGGGATTAAAATAGTTAAGTACTTGTTTGACCGGCGCAGACTCGATGGGCCAAAGGGTCTTTTTCTGTGCTGTAGACCTCTATGACATACACACACGCGCACACACACGTATATACGCACACACACACTCACACATGTGCAAACACACACACGCACACACACACTCTCACACATGCACACACGTGCAAACACACATGCACACACTCGCACACATGCACACCCGTGCAAACACACATGCACACGCACTCTCACACATGCACACCCGTCCAAACACACATGCACACACACTCTCACACGTGCAAACACACACACACATACGTAGGTTCCTTTATCACTTGTACTTGTTGCGTATTATCTCCAACCTAATATGTGTTTGCTGGTGTCAGACACACTGATTATTTCTATCTCTGGCAAATGTTCATTATAGTTCAATAGGTGGGGAAAAGAACAGCAGCAGCCTATTTTTTTCAGGACCTGGGTTTGTATTCTTTCTCAGACAGATGGATTGAAGCTTATTTCTCTCTCCTTTGAGCTGGCTGTAAAAGCATATATGTTAAACTAGAAAATCAATGGAAGCTGATCAATAGCTGGGAAAAGCTGACACAGATCTATGATATGTTGTTACATAGAATCTTTCAAACCTGAAACAGATCATTCGGTCCAATTGGTCTATGTCAGCGTGTTCCACACGAGCTTCTTCCCATCTTGCTTTATTTCAACCCTACCAACAAATCCTTCTATTTCATTCTCCTTCATAAGATCCTAAGAACATAAGAAGTAGGAGCAGGAGTAGACTATTCCGCCCCTCAAGCTTGCTCTGTCACTCACTAAGATCATGGTTGATATGAATTGTGGCCTCATTGCTACTTTCCTGCGCACCCCTTCAACCCCATAACCCTTCACTCCCTTGTCGATCAAAAATTGTCCAACTCCGCCTTGAATACATTCAATGGCCCAGCATTCACTCCTCGCTGGGGGAGAGTTCCTCATACTAATGACCCTCAGAGAAGAAATTCTTCCTCATCTCTGACTTAAATGGGAGACCTCTTATTTATAAACTGTGACCCCTAGTTCTAGGCTCCCCCAGAAAGGAAAACAGCATCCTAGCACCCACCCTGCCAGGTCCCCTCAGAATCTTTTATCTTTCAATAAGATCACCTCTAAACTCCAATGAGTACAGGCCTAACCTACTCAACCTTTTCTCATACAACAAAACTTATCTAAGTAAGTACTTCATGTACTTAACTTTACTCCCTTTAAATGCATTTCTGCCACTCGCCTTTTTTTATTCATGGGTATGAGCATCTCTGACATTTATTGTCCATCCCCAATTGCCCTTGAGAAGGTGGTAGTAAGCCACCTTCTTGAACTGCTTCAGTCCTTGTGCTATTAGGGAGGGAGTTCCAGGATTTTGACCCAGCAATAATGAAGGAACGGTGATATGTTCCATCACACTCCTGACTTGTGCCTTGTAGATGGTGGACAGGCTTTGGAGAGTCAGGAGATGAGTTACTCATCACAGGAATCCCAACCTCTGACCTGATCTTGTATGGTCAGTATTTATTTGGCTAGTCCAGTTAGGTTTCTGGTTAATGGTAATCACCAACCAACCCCCACCCCATACCCTGACAGGATGTTGATGAAGTTATGTTGAACCTTCATAAAGCTCTAGTTAGGCCACAACTAAAGTATTGCATCCAGTTCCGGTCTCCGCACTTTAGGAGAGATGCGAGGATCTTTGAGGGATGCACAGGAGATTTACCAGAATGGATCCAGGGATGAAGGATTGTAGCTAATGTTAGATTGGAGAAGCTGGGGTTGTTCTGTGGAGTAAAGGAGGTTGTGAGAAGAGATCTGATAGAGGTGTGCATAAGTATGGCAGTTTTAGATAGGATAAATAAAGGAAAAGTTGTTTCCATTAGCTGATAGTGCAAGGACTAGGGCACACAGATTTAAGGCTTTGGACAAAAGATACTGGGAGTTGGGAGGAAGAACTTTTTTACACAGCTATGGCTCAGTTGGTAGCACTCTTTCCTCTGAGACTGAAGGCTCTGGGTTCAACAGCATTGAAGGAGTACTGCACTGTTGGAAGGGCCTTCTTTTGGCTGAGATGCTAAACCAAGGCCTGGTCTACTCTCTAACATGGTTGTGTAAGAGTCCAAGGCACTATCCTGAAGAAGAGAAGCAGGGTTCTTACTCATGGCCTGGCCAATATTTATCCCTCAATCAACATCACTAAAACAGATGATCTGGTCATTTTCATATTGCTGTTTGTGGGAGCTTGCTGTCCGCAAATTGGCTACCGTGTTTCCTACATTGCAATCGTGACTAGACTTCCAAAGCACTTCATTGGCTGTGAAGTGCTTTGGGATATCCTGAGGTTGTGAATTGTAATACAAATGTAAGTTTTTCTTACCTGATCTTCCAAAATGCAACACATCACACTTACTTACATTGAGATTCACTTGCTATTGACATGCCCTTTCTGCCAGTTTGTTGTACTGATTGTCTAGTGGGGTGAAGGGCTTGTCATAGTATAAGCTGCGGGCATCCAAAGGTTTAGGGAGGGAGTTCTACAGTGTAAGGTTGAGGTGGTTGGAGGCTCATTGACTCAGTAAAGAGAGTGGGTGATGAACAAAATGGCCCAACTTAGAGGCTCAGTAGCAATGCCCTATATTCCATTCACTGCATTACTTCAATCTCTATATATGTTTCCATATAAGTGTACCATCAGCATGATATCACTGTAATGGTTGATGCTGTTAATCCAATCCTCATCTAATTCCCTGTTCTGAGTTCCGGATGTATCAAATATTAAGTGAAAAAGATTAATCAAACTATGCTCTCAACCTTCAAACCACCCCCATGACATATTACTTTGGACATTTCTCATAGAACTGATGCATTGCATTACCCAGTATTGAACCGTTGTGATGAAACACTGCACAGGGAACAAACCAATCTCATTCTGCCCATAATGTTGGACAATAAGGGCACAAACAAAATTAACAATTCCAACAGGAGTCAGACAGAACCCCGAACTGCTGAGCTCACTGTGGTCTTCCCAGAATCAAAATAATCTCATTAAGTGTTTCAGTATACGAATACAGCTCTTGTCATTCAAATACAAGCAATGCTAACCTGGACACTGAAATGCACTAACAATCCCTATCCAGCTGTTTGAGTATTAACAGCTCCTGTACAGCGGCTCAAGCACTAACAGCCCCTGTCCAGCTGTTTGATTATTAACAGTCCTGTCCAGCTTTTTGAGTACTAACAGCCCCTGTCCAGTTGTCCAGGTATTAACACCCCTGCCCAGCTGCTCAATGACTAACAGCCCCTATCCAGCTGTTCGAATAAGACTGCCCTGTCTACCTGTTCGAGTGCTAACAGCCCCTGTCCACCTGTTCGGCTACTAACAGCCCTTGTCGAGCTGTTCAATTATTAACAGCCCCTGTCCAGCTGTTCAATTATTAACAGCCCCTGTCCAGCTGTTTGATTATTAACAGCCCCTGTCCAGCTGTTTGATTATTAACAGCCCCTGTCCAGCTGTTTGATTATTAACAGCCCCTGTCCAGCTGTTAGATTATTAACAGCCCCAGTCCAGCTGTTTGATTATTAACAGCCCCTGTCCAGCTGTTTGAGTGCTCAAAGTCCATCTCCAACTATTTGAATATTAACAGCCCATGTCCAGCGGCTCGAGTACTAACAGCCTCTGTCCAGTTGTTTGAGTACTAACGATCACAGTCCAGCTGCAAGAAGTACAACTGTGTGGATTTTAGGCCGAGTTTACCTGTGGAGTCTTTGATCTGATCAGCCTGTTGAAGGCCACTGTCAAGGCTTACACCAGGAAAAAACAGTCAGCCAGGATCCCAAGGGCTGTCTCATGCCTGTGCCTCTGTATTCCAGCAAGAGGTCACTGTCATCAGAGGTGCAGGGCGGGAAAGAGTGGAGGGGAAAAGAAACTAAACTTGCCAGCACCCAGCCACTACTTCACGATTTCTCCCACTCACACACGCCCAGAAGTCACCACACGGACACAGGCCAGTGGGCCCATCCGGTCTGTATTGGCTTTTATCTTAAACAACAACAAATAGTTCGAATGGCATTTTCACATGTCTTTAGAACCTTTTTATTTATTTACCTATACAATCTAACCTAGTTTCTGTCTCAACCTCTACACCGAGAAGTGAATTCTTCTCCTGCTCTCTGTTCTCAATCTGTTACAATTAATCTTCTATCCATGGCCCCTCATTCTTTATCCCTCAAGTATTACAAACACTCTGCTTCCATCTATACTGTCCCATCCTTTCACAATTTTAAATACCCCGATCTCAACTGACCCATAATCTGCTTTATACGAACATTTTCAACTTTGATGATGTCCCGCCTTGACCCTTCATCTAGATTCCTCAATAGATCAATAACAAGCTCTGCTTAGGGGGCTATTGCACCATATTTGAAGTTAACTAAAGATTTGATTCATTTTTCAGTTTTTACTTCTCATGAGACAAGATTGAAAACCCACACAAGTGCATCGCCTCATCTGTGACCTTCTGTAGTTTATTTCTCTCCGAGGCCTCGCTGTTTCATGGCTATTTTATTGAAGTCATCAAGTGTTGACAGTTCCTTCTCCTAAGTCAACTGCAAATGTCTTGGATGGTTTATTGGGAATTTTTGAAAGGAACTTGGTGATCTATGAAAATGGAAACTGCCTTTTCAACTTGTAGCAAGCTCAAGGGCTTCATGGAGGCACATGATTGAAGACAGTGCCAGCGAAAGGAGCCTTCAAATAGTCAGTAAATATCGACTAGCCTACAAAGTTATATTGTTCACGGGTGAACGTCAGTCAACATGCTTCCTTCTCTGAGTCGTAAGGGTACTTTTCGAATTAGCACAAGGCGCTCAATGGTGGAGCACGTGGAACCTACTTTATCAATACAGGTGGAGTATCCTTTAACCAACCCCTCGGGACCGATCATTTCAGATAATTTTGGTTTTCGAATGCGCCATATAGACCTAGACCTACTTACATTACAATGGCCGAAGCCTACGCTAGCTATAGCCTAAAGTAATTAAAATGGCTAGAAAAGTAAGATGTATCACTGAGTAATAAATACAGGGGACTTGTAATAAGTTCCCACCATCTGCAATTCTGCTTATAGGAGAGGGTAAACAGTGCAGACAAACAACTAGACTTCCTGCTGTAAAGGTCGGGTGCAGTTGATGAGGTTCGTGTCTGCTCGGGTCACAAACTTCCCGTGGTAAAAGGTTGATGAGATTCAAAAAAAGTGCAGTTTTTGGTTGTGTTCGGTTTTTGGATTTACGATAAAGGATATTCGAACTGTATCTTGTGTAGGTGATCGGCCTAACCAGGCGCAGACCAGCTCTCATTTTCTAGATCTACCTTTTGAGGCTAGTGAAGTACCATTGTAAACCGCATGCTCCTTTAGGCACCATATTTTGCCTAAATCGAAGGAACATGCCACAGATAGGACCTTATGACATACCCATTCCTAAATCCCTTGAAAACAGTCTACTCATGTAAAGAGCTGTAGCTGTTTACGCCGAAGCTACTTCCCTCAAACAAGACTGCCTAGCTTAACTGTTCTCGAATCCTTTGAAGAGGAGACTGTTAACTATTATCTTTCAATACAATAGTTAGTAGATCCCTCTGCCCATGTGTATTATCCTAGCCACTAAATAAAGTTATACTTTAACCAGTCATGGTTGATATTGTGACTGTCACTTACATTCTGACAGAAGGACATCTTGTACACCATGATTTCTTCTCATCATTCTTTCAAGTCATTCTGTTTATACTGAAAACTTTGTTGCTCCGTGGTGGAAGGATTTTCAATTATTAATCCTTCGCTCCTCAAGACGTCCAATATTATATTGTCCCCACCTAAAAGAACAGTAAGCTCATAACAGCAACATGTGTAGGTTGATAGCCTTCCAGCTGGAAATCTGGATGGCAAGGTCTCCTTAGCTGCTACCTTGTACGAGAAAGGTCGAATGACTGAATATCTGCTTCTGCCTAAGATGGACTAATCCTTTACCAGGGACTGGGCCTTTTAAAAGAGTTTCGTATCCAGTTACAGTCTATTGCAAAGTTAACACATAATTGTTCATTGTACAAAATACTTTATTGATATTCTCTTAGCCGTATCCTGGCTGCTAAGTCATGCATGAAAGAAGGAAGAATTGATATAATGCCTCATTGTATCTCGATTTGCTTCAATTAACTTCTTTGTAAGACTGTTATTGTATAGACATACACAACAACCATTCCTGTGTTTAACAGAAATGACACAAATGCTGAGTTTTTATTTTCATTGGTGCTGATTGAAGGAGAGTTGTTTGTCCAGGACATTAGGAGAATGTCTCGCTCTTCTTTAGAGACCAACTCAAATGCAGCCTGAATCACTGGAATAGGTGGATATGGACTCAACTTGGATAATTCATTACACCACCTGAGTACCAGTCTTTTTCCTTCTGAAATCACTATAAAGAGCACCCATGCACAGCTTCCTTTCTGACACACAGATGGTTTCTCATGCGATGCACAGAAAATAATGATCGCCTTAACAAAAAATAATGATGACCAACTCCAAAACACATAGACCCACACTCACTCAGACAAAAAAGGACAGGTTGGTTCAATAAATAAGATGAACATCTTCAGTGCATAAGGCGAGCGATCCATCTCCAAACAAGGTAGGGGAGTCTCTGTGCTCGCTACCCCACATCCCATTGAAACTCTTCTCAGTAGTTAAGCTTCTAGGTTTTGTTTTCCTTTTCAAGATACAGTACAGCACAAGTGGCAAATTATAATAAACTGTAAGCTGTTTGTTAATGAAATTTGATGCATCCTGGCACATGCTTGCAATGCAACAGAACTAAGTACGTGAGCAAGTCCTGGGAACTTCATCTTTCTGACCTTCTACGATGAGGAAACACTCAAACAATCTGTTTGGAGATTGTCCTTAGGTAACCCTGCCTACTCTGCATTGAGTATGATAACTGGCTCAGCTGGATGGTGAAGTACGAAACTATACACAAGTCCTTTTCTTGATTGTTCCTTTATTTACAGAATACAGCATTACATATGTCTGCCTTCTACTTATCAACCCAGTGCCCTAGCAGTCCTTCTTTACATGTGCTCGATACTTCACCAATCAATAACCTTAACAATATAATTAACATAAAATTAACAAGTATCCACCTCCATCTCTTCTTCATTCCCAGTCCCTAATATATGAGGTTCCGCAAATGCATTCCCTCACACTAAGGGGACAAGATGAGGCACACCTTAGGCCCATGATTCCAGGTGGAGACATTGGCCCAGGTTTTGCTGTCAAAGTTATGGAAAAGCTGATGATTCTCACAGCTATTTATTGATAAATGCTATAGAAACTTCAGGCAAGGAGCAAATGTGCAGTTAAATGTGGATATCCAAAAGGCTAAGTATTCTTTTCATAACATATTAAATGTTAGTGATTGCCAAACGACTTTGCTAGAACTGAAAATGAACTATTCCAAGTGTGGAGCCTCATTCCTTGGCTTTTCTGAATTTTTTGGTGAGATTTTAAAAATGTAAAATTTTAATAATTTTTCTTACTTTTTCTTTCTGTCTTTTCTCTCTCTACGTCTAACCTTTCTTCCCCTCAATTTATTTCCCTTCCTGAGCCTGATCTGACATTGAATTCACTCTCTTAATCATCCTCCTTCTCAGTCCTTGTACTGTTTATGACCCAACCTTTCCATCTCATTGGTTAAGGATATACACAGTTGCTTGCCCTGTTCCCTCAGGCTCCTGAAGCCCTGCTTCCCTCGCTGCTCTGTCATAAGCTCGTACTTTCAGCAACTTTGTGGGCATAGGTACTCTGAGCTGAAGGGTGCAGGGTTGAGTCTAAATAACAGCAGATGCCGGCAGGTGCCCTGCCACAGCAAAATCTGGCCCACGATCATTTCTGTGGCTACTGGAGGCTTTGAGCCCTGCACTCTAGACCTTAGAGGAAACTGCAAGACACACAGGAAAAAAGGAAAGGAGATAATGTGCATAAGAAATAAACACACTAGATATTTAGCAAAAGACAGAAAGACATATACAGAAATTTCATGAGCAGCATAGTGATAGGGTTAAATTAAGCAGGGGGGGGGAAGAGGCTCGTGTGGAACATAAACAATGACACACGCCAGTTGAGCCAAATGGTCTGTTTCTGTAGTGTAAATGTTTCATCCTTCACGCGTGCTCTGCCTGAAGGCAGGACCCTGCTCATTGCTGATGTTTCACCCTGAACCACTTTCTTGACAGTTTTTGCTAGCGGCAGCTTGCCACGGGGGTCAGGGGCAGCACGAGGAGGCAGGTCCCAAGTCTACCTCAGCCAGGACAGGGATGGAGCCCACGCTGTTGGCATTGTTCTGAATCACATGCTAGCCATCTAACCGACTGAGCTAACCAACCCCCATTGTAAATACAATGGCCGGGATTTTCCGACCCGCCGTGGGTGAGGCAGTGCCCCAGCCAGATGCCCATTGACTTGCGGCGGAACCGGAAGATCCCAGCGGCGGGCAGGTGCGGAAAATCCCGCCCTATGAGTTCTCAGAAGGAAAAAACAGTAAAAACTGGGAAATAAGAGTACTCGTCTGAACTGGTTTTTCCTGCTGGGTTACTAATAATTCACAGAATGCATCACGGGGTGTCTGGTTACATTAAGTATGCAACTTGGAGCCCATCATCAGCTTTGTCAGTTTTGGTTTCTGGACAATTCTGTTACTCAGCTTAAAGTAGCGTGTAGCATGTGCCCCTGTTGATGCCACATGGTTCGTGCACATGTCACGGCCACATTCCCAATTAAATCCCAAACTCAGTTCCACACCCAGCTAACTTACACAAAATCACCAGTAAATCTAACAGGTTTACGGGGTCACTGTGGAATGAACAGAATTGGAGACTTTGCATCAGGGTCTGCCCTGGGGACTCGCACACGACTCCCCAAATTAATGGCACGCTTGCGATAACCATTGTTCTATCAGTGAAAGTGACAGTTTTAAGGTGAACTGCTTCTTAACTCTTAAGCAATTCACTTTCCTGAACGGAGGCTCAGGGTCAGAGGAGGGCCAAGCCAAAAATGGCCCCTGCTGGCTGGTATGCCAGTTCTCCTGCTCCACCTCACCTCGGGTGCAGTAGAGCGGAAGAACTGACACACCAGGAGGTGTAGAGGCAGGATCAAGGGCTGGCAGGACTACCTGCCTGCACAGCAGCATTATGAACCTTACTGAGTTTAAATAAAGGTGAACATCTGGAATTTTCCAATTGGCCTCCAGATTCTTGCAGGCAGTGGGGGCCAGTTTAGGTGTCTGGAGGTGAACATCACTGGGGTCCAGAGAGGCCTCGAGGTTGTTCTTGCCTGCCAGGGTGCAGAAGCAGCCATAAACTGCCCTGCAGAGGAGTTCCCCCTCACCACAGTGGTGGCCTGGTAGCTAAATTTTATTTTCACAATAAAGTTGGAGAAAGGGCATCTCCATTTTTGAAGCTCCCTCTCTCTTTCTTACCCATTAAAACCCGCTGCTCCTCTTAAGCTGGAAGGCCTCTAATTGGCCTGCCGGTTTCAAAAGCCCGCCCACTATCCTTAATTGGACAACAAACCTGTCTCCAGGCAAGTAATTGGATGCCCTGTGGAAAATCACAGTTGAGTGACTTTCCCCCCCCCACCCACAACAGGGGTGGGTTCAGGACCCAGAAACCCAGAAGAGAAAGTCCAACTCTAGGAAAATGAAGCTGAATGTCACTGGCATGAAGTTATCTAATCCCAGCTGCACTGATTCTCTGCTACTTGGCCCTCTCCTTGTGTAGGGCCTACTTTAGAGGCTGTTGGCCTTGTAGTTTCTCCACAAGCTGGGTGAGGTATCTCCTACACCTGAGAAAGCTTGCGACATACCATCAGTCCGGCCTGCCTGTCACCCGGGTAAATCACCGCATGAACACGAGCATCCTCCAGGAAGCGGGATGGGCTGCTGCATCAGAATGCTGAATACTTTGCCTTCAGAAGTTTGCTCTCTACTACCAAATCGTGCAGCGGGAAAGTTTCAAAGATACCCTGAAAGCCTGTTTGAAGAAGACTGGCTGGGAAGAGAGTGCACTGGACCGCCCACGATGGCGAGCTCTGCTTCACCAAGGTGTCGCTGGTTTTGAAGCGGGGTGGATAATAAAGGCCGAAGACGCAAAAGCAAGAAGAAAGCTTAAGAAGGCGCTAAACTCCTCATCGACCATGGACTGACCAACTGGCTGACTAATGACTGACTGCCGATGTGGATTTTGGATTTTTTTCTCCTGTTAATGCTGTTTCTCCCTTAGCCTTTTCCTTTCCCTTTTCCACTTTCTTTATGTTGCACTAACCTCATCCCTATCTCTTACAGCCTCTCTTTCTTTCTCTCCCCCTTCTCTCTCTCTCCCTCTCCCTACTCTAGGACTCTATGGCAAGCGTCCTCCTCGCTCCGAGAGCCCACGATTAGTTTCCCCAATGATGGAATGCAACAGATCCCGGTGTTGCACTGGCCCAATCCTTCATACCAAAGCTTCACACTTGCCTTTGTCCTTCACTAGCTACTGAAGAAAACAAAACTGAACAATGGATGAAAAAATGCATCAGCCCCACACAGCATCCCACACATACCAGGTGGAAATCACATACGCCATACCATTGTCAGCTGTGGCTGACCTTTAGGTCAGGATGCTGTGGGTTCAAGCATCACTCCGCACATAATCTAGACTGACACTTCAATGCAGCGCTGATTGATCACTGCCAGAAGCACCATCGTTTGGAGGAGGTCTTAAACCATCTTCTCAGGATGGTGCAAAAAAATCCCATGGTACCATTTTGGAGAAGAACGGTTGACTTCTCCTCAGTGTCCTGGCCAATATTTGTCCCACACCCAACCTTTAAAGCAATTTTTAAAAAAATTATTCTTTCACGGGATGTGGGCATCGCTGGCAAGGCCAGCACTTATTGTCCATCCCTAACTGCCCTTGAGAAGATGGTGGTGAGTTGCCTTTTTGAACCACTGCAGTCCATGTGTTGTAGGAACACCCACAGTGCCGTTTGGAAGGAGGTTCCAGGATGTTAACTCAGCAACAGTGAAGGAATGGAGATATATTCCCGAGTCAGGACAGTGTGTGACTTGGAGGGGAACTTGTAGGTGGTGGTGTCCCCATGCACCTGTTACCCTTGTCCTTCTAAGTTTGGGGGTTTGGAAGGGGCTGTCGAAGGAGGCTTGATGAGTTGCTGTAGTGCATCTCAAAGATGGTAAACGCTGCTGCCAGTGTGCATCGGTGGTGGAGGGAGTGAATATTTGTGGAAGGGGTGCCAGTCAAGCGGGGCTGCTTTGCTCTGGATAGTGCCAAGCTTATTGAGTGTTGTGAGAGCTGCACTCATCCAGGCAAGTGAAGAGTATTCCTTCATACCCCTGACTTGTGCCTTGTAGATGGTGGACAGGCTTTGGGGAGTCAGCAGGTGAGTTACCTGCTGCAGAATTCCTAGCCCCTAACCTGCTCTTGTAGCCACAGTATTTATATGGCTAGTCCAGTTCAGGTTCTGGTCAATGGTAACCCCCAGGATGTTGATAGAGGGGGATTCTGTGATGATAATGCCACTGACTGTCAAGGCAATATATATGACCATGCCATTATATCTGGCCATTATCACATTTCTGTTTGTGGGAATTTGCTGGAACATATTTGACTGCTGAGTTTTCAGCATTACAACAGTCACTACACTACTAAATGCTTTGGGATGTCCTGAGATTGTGCAAGGTGCTATGCATTTCCCTGGGAAAATCCATGTACATCGATATCATACGAGGAAAGGATCGGTCTCAAACACGGCGCCCCAAGTGGTTGAATAGCTCACCAGCACTCACAGCCCTATCTCACTCATGAGGAATTACCATGTAATGGAGGTAGCTTCCATCTTGGATCAGCACCAACAGCAGAGAGGGGAGGGAGAAGAAAATTGTAACAAATGTGCTTCATACTATGACAGTAAAAGCTGCCCCTTTTTAATAATAAATGAATACAGAATATTAAAACACATAATCAGCTTTATTTTCCCTCTCCCAGTGTGATTAAAACATAATCTTTAGCTGCCTCATTAAAGGATAATTCATTTTTCATAAACTTCCCAACAGCTCTGCAATTTAAAACACCCTGCACCGGATGAATGTTTGGAACTTCTAAATCCATATTTCAATTTACTGCAGCATAAAACGCATCTCGCACCCACGCTTTGCCTCAGAACACTCCAGCACTCCCCTGTTCCCAAGCACAGGTTTCATATTTTGCCAATAAACCACCCACACTGCAGAAAAACAAATTACTACATTAGCACTTGCTAATGCGCCAATTCCATTTCAAATAGATATGTCCACATGATATGTGCTGCTCCAAGTGTATCATAAATCTCGCTTCGGCTAAAGACTCATGTTAGGAAAGGTAGAGTGGGATGGGAGTGGGGGAGAGCAGACATGCCTGTTAAACATTATGCAGAGAATCTTTCCGATTAAAGAGTAGGAGGGCCGATTTTCCAATTGCGCGCTCCAAGCGCTTGCCAGGAACTCACGGATCCCCAGATTCTTATTTTTTCCTTTTATTTTTCCAACGGATAGGGCAAGGCCAGCAATTGTTGCCCATCCCTAATTGACCTTGAACAGAGTGGCTTAGCTAGGCCACTTCAGAGGGCAGTTAACGACATGGCTGTGGGTCTGGAGTCACATGTAGATCAGACCAGCTAAGGATGGCAGAAAGCCTTCCCTAAAGGACATCAGTGAGCCAGATGGGTTGTTGCATTGGTCACCATTCCTGAGGCAAGCTTTATATTCCAGATTTAGTAATTAAACTTAAATTCCACCAGTTGCTATGGTGGGGTTTGAATATATCCCCAAAAGCATTAGGCCAGGCCTCTGGATTACTAGTCCAGCGACATTACCACTGTGTCATCATATTCCCTGTTTATTTGAATTAATGGGCAGAAAAATGGACAAGCTGATGATTTCCTGACTCGTGGCCCCGGTGAATGCCACACCCTGAAATCAGCCCTAGGTCAGGATTTTCCCTTTGTCAGGCGGGCGCACTGGGCAGCCTGGGAGTGGCCACGAAATGGACCGCCACCTGCAATCGGGCCTCGACTGTGGTTTCACACCGGCCGGCCAATTAACAGCCAGCCAACGTCAAAGGCCCGTTGAAAGGCTCAGCCCTGCCATGGTGGGTGCTGGAGGAGGGCGAGCGTGGAAGTCTGCGGACGGGCGGGGGGAGTGCGCGCTAACAGCTCCCTGAGGGCACAGGGCTGCCTCAGGGAGCTGAAGATTCGAATAAAGGAGAATAAAGCTTTAATAAATTATATGAACTTGTCCCCATGTGTGGTTCAATCACATGAAGAGGGACATGTTTAAAATGAAGTGGAAACGTTTTGTTCTTCCCGTTGGAAACCTCATCCGGCCTGTGGATGAGGTTTCATAAAAAATGCAAAGGCCGCCCGGTCTATTCGCCGGCCCGCCAACCGAATGTTTGAGCGGGCAACGAAAATAGAACTTAATTAATGATAGGCCTTAGTAGGCCCCTTAATTGTCGGCGGACACGCTGCTGACGCTCGCACGGGCCAGCCAACCGAAAGTGCGCGAAGGCATCGGGACACTGGCAATGGGAGCCAAGTTAGAATAAAGTCAAAATTATGGGATGTGGATCTGCTCCATCTCTCTCTTCCTCAGCAAGTCTCACTCCAATAGTTTCAAAATGAAATCCATTTTAATCTCTTCTCATTCTTAGCAAGTGAAAGCTTAACACACTTGCGCAATATGGTTTTGATAATTATTTTAAGCAGCGTGAAAGTTACGAGCAACGATTAGACGCTGTATGCTTGCAATGAGCCTTTTTCTTTGTCATTCATCTTTGGAATGAGATTTCAGGCCAGATAACAGAGATAGTAACACCAGAGATACTCGGAACCCAGCTGGTTGCAGGTGTTACAATTTGGCTCTTTAGTCATGCTCACCACAGGAAGAAAATTCCAGAACCACGTAGAATGAATGAATTCCCCAGGGTAACAATCTACCTTCCTACAGGATTCTGTTGGATATAATAGGTTTCCTACCATATAATTTCTTCAGTAGGTGGAAAACCGTCATGTTCACAGAGCAGACCTCAAGCTAAATTGTGAATTATGAGAAAGAAATATGAATCAAAAGCAAACTCAATCAGCAGATAAAGTGCAATACTTTGCCTTCTTGCATACTTAGATGTTATAAAATTTTTGCAATTTTCCATTCATTTCCTTTACCTGAAATGTTCATCTAAATGCACTCTCCTGGCAATGGCCTAAACATATAGTTGAATTGAATCAAATGCTAACTTTGAGATCTCCACAGTGTTACTGGCAGACAGCCCCTGTCCCCATTCTGAGGGTACAGTCTTACAAATAAAGGCTCAGTCTATCTCCCTCAGGGGTAAGCTGTATGCCGCGTACAGTGGGCAGAATTTAATGTGGGTGACAGGGGTCTCGCATGGGGCTGGTGAGAGCCCTGCGCACCTCTTTTTGGGAAGGCCTGCCGAATTAAGTGCCACCAATCAGGCACTTAACTGGGCAGCGACAGGCCTGTCCCGCAAACATCCCCGCCCACCAAGAAATGCCAGCCAATCAGAGGCCAGCAGCTCTTCGCTGCTCGGCAGTGCCACCAGGGAGGCGGTAGCCACTGCCAGCAATGCACCAAGGATTGCCAAGGTACCCAGGCACAGGTGAGTGATGCAGGAGAGGGATCACATAGTGGAAGTTGCGGGGGAGGGGTGGTCAGCAGCAAAGTCGATGGGTGACTCTCTGTGGGCCCTGCCTTCCCGATGCTGCATCCATTGATCAGGCACGGAGGAGGGATCCCACCACCACCCAACCCTCCTTCAAAGCCTGCAAGCTAAGATGCCAGGGTTCAGGGTGACCAGCTTTGAAGAAGCAAAATAAGGGTCACTTGGAGGGAGTGGTGGAGGTATGGGTCGAACATTACTGAGAGGAAGAACTTGCATGTGCACCATCAATCCAGCACCCTGCTCTTCCATGCTTGCCCTCCTCCTTGTGGCCACTAGCAAGAGCCTACTGCACCTGTGCAAAAGGGAAAAAGACACAAAGGCAGTGACACAGTAAATAGCCCCACTACCATCTAGAAGGACAAGGACAGCAGATAGATGGGAACACCACCACCTGGAAGTTCCCCTCCAAGTCACTCACCATCCTGACTTGGAAATATATCGCTGTTCCTTCACTGTCTCTGGGTCAAAATCCTGGAACTCCCTCTCTGACAGCACTGTGGGTGTACCTACACCACATGGACTGCAGCAGTTCAAGAAGGCAACTCACCACCATCTTCTCAAGGGCAATGAGGGATGGGCAATAAATGCTGGCCCAGCCAGCGACGCCCACATCCGGTGAACAAATATTTTTAAAAATTACTACCACACGGAGTGGTTGAGGTAAATAGCACAGATGCATGTAAAGGGAGGTTAGAGAATCATATAAGTGAGAAGATTGGAGGGTTATGCTGACAGGGCTAAATGAGGAAGTTTCTTTATTCTTTCATGGGATGTGCGCAACACTGGCAAGGCCAGAATTTGTTGCCCATCCCTAATTACCCTTGAACTGAGTGGCTTGCTAGGCCATTTCAGAGGGCAATTAAGAGTCAACCATGTTGCTGCAGGTCTGGAGTCACATGTAGGCCAGACTGGATGGCAGATTTCCTTCCCTAATGGACATTAGTGAACCAGATAGGTCTTTACGACAATCGATGATTGTTGTCATGGTCACCATTACTGAGACTAGCTTTCAATTCCAGATTTTATTAATTGAATTTAAATTCCACCAGCTGCCGTGGTGGGATTTGAACCCATGTCCCCAGAGCGTTATCCTGGGCCACTGGATTACTGGTCCAGTGACATTACCACTACCATCTCCCCAAGGGAGATGGCTTGAATGGCTGGGCTGAATGGCCTCTTTCTGTGCAGTATATCCTATGCAATTCTAAGAATTAAAGTCACTGTTGTGTGGAGTGGCAGATAATTTGTGCACTGAGCAGCAATCTGATGAATGACCTTTGCCTCTGTTGGTGATGTTGTTTGTTAGTGAATGACAGATACTGGTCAGTACACCGGAGAGAACTCCCCCCTGCTCTTGGCTAAAATAGTGCCATGGGATCTTTTACATCTTATATAAGAGAGCAGGTATCTCATCAGAAAGATGGCATCTCCAACAGTGCAGCATTCCCTCACTACCGCACTGAAGTGCTGGCTTAGGTCATGTTCTCAAGTTTATGGAAATGGCCTTCGAGGCTTTTAAGAAGCCAATGCTGTTGCAGGAAAGCCGGAGCTGGAATATGGGAAGTGAAATTCTCACCCTGCTACAGAGAATGCTCCTCTTGCGGCTGGGAGGTTAAGCTACATTCTCAGTATAGAGCAAGAGCGGCTTTACTCTGCAGCTTAACGTGCAAGACAGTAAAAGCCTTCACTTACTAATATAACTGAGCTGACAAACAAACAAATAACATATAACTGAAAAGAGAGAGAATAAGCAGGCAATATCACCACAAAATGCTTTTATAAAGTTCAAAAGACTACATGTTTGGATTGAGTGTTAGCCCATAATTTTTCTCCATGTTCCCCTTTTTGCTGTCACTGGCCCATATATCTTCTGTAACGCATTCCTGGTTAAGTAGCAAGGTGCAAGGACAGACACTGATTGCTGCATTGACCCTTCCCTGCCTCCTGTGAAACTATCCGGTCTTAATGCACTGAACAGGCACAGAATCAAACATCAACTTATTTGAATCCCACCACAGCTCAATGAACAAAACAGTCCTTCAGCTCTCCAACAACTACAATGGAGATGGAACATCTCTCTGCTGGTGGAGACTGACCCCCGATGAAGCAAAGCAGATACCATAAGAAGAAATTGCAGTTTACAAAGCCTATCTGTCTCTTCATCGCCTGCAGTTAATTCAGGGAATTGTATATGTTCTTGTAAAAAGAAAAAGAGACTGCAGTACAATGGGAAAAGAGCGACGGATTGGCACTAATTGGATGGCTCTAATTGGAATCACAGAAACAATAGGCTGAATGACTCTTTTTGCAGCGCAAGATTCTATGATTATCACAGTAGTGGCAACCCTTAACCAAAGTCAATTGTTTACCATCTTTTGGCAGCAGTGGTAGCACCATCTTACCTCTCGGCAAGATGTAAGAGATCCACTATTTCGAAGTAGAGCAGGGGAGTTGCCCCCTGGTGTCCTGGCCAGTATTTATCCCTCAGCCAACGTCGCTAAAATAAATCAGATCACCTGGTCATATCACACGCTCTGTTTGTGGGAGCTTGCTGTGCGCAAATTGACTGCCAGGTTTCCCGCATTACAACAGTGGCCACACTTCAAAAGTGCTTCTGTGGTTGTGCTTTGGGGTGTCCCATGGCTGTGAAGGGTGCTTTTGAAATGCAAATCTATATTTTTACCAGAGGCACAAAAGGAAATTTTACATGGGGTGTGGAGGAGAGATATTACTACAGTAAGTAGCTCAGGGGGCTGTCCAACCTTGTTTCTAAGGCCTTCAACGCCACATTCATAAACCACAGAGCCCTCTTTTTGTCCTGGCATTACACTTGACGGGTCTCCAATTGCAGCACTGTCAGTCAGTCGCAGCATCCTGTGATTCAGTGCGGCTTCCCTTCAAGAGAGACAGGCTGCCTAGTTGAGCTGGAGGCCAGCTGCAACACATGCAGGCCTCACACTGTGTTAGACCCTCTGTCGTGCGTGCAGCCAGCCAGCAGTGCCAGTCACACTAGGTTGCCCACAGAAATCATGAATATGAGGAAGAAGCATGAGGTTTGCCTGCTACCTGCCTCGACGGGCGGGAGTGCAGTCAGATTGAGAATTGCAGTCCCCAAGCCTGAAACCTAGTCGAATTTTCCCCCCACCACATCTCCAGTCCAATAAGGACGAAAGCAGAATTTGATCTGGATCTAAGAAGTGAAGGAAGGCAAGAGGAATGTGCTTTTTTTATTCTTTCATGGGATGTGGGCATCAGTAGCAAGGCCAACATTTGTTGCCCATCTCTAATTGCCCTCGAGAAGCTGGCGATGAGGCACCTTCTTGAACTCCTGCAAATCATGTGATGTCGGTACATGCACAGTGCTGTTAGGGAGGGAGTTCCAAGATTTTAACTCAACAACAGTAAAGGAATGACGATAATGTTCGAAGTCAGGATGGTGAGTGGCCTGGAGGGGAACTTGCAGGTGGCGGTTTTCCCATGTGTCCGCTGCCCTTGTCCTTCTAGGTGGTAGGGGTCATGGGTTTGGAAGGTGCTGTTGAAGGAGCATTGGTAAGTTGCTGCAGTGCATCTCTTGCCACTGTGCATTGGTGATGGAGGGAGTGAGTGTTTAAGTTGATGGAAGAAATGCTGGTCTAAAGGGCTGCTTTGTCCTGGTTGGTGTTGAGCTTCTTGACTGTTGTTGGAGCTATACTCATTCAGGCAAGTGCAGAGTATTCCATCACACTCCTGACTTGTGCCTTGTAGATAGTGGGCAGGCTTTGGGGAGTCATTACGCTAAAAGTGAAGAGGGAAGTTACAGGTAGGACAGTAATAGAGAAAACGCAGTCACCTGATCCAGATGGAATGTATCCTAGGTTGCTGAAAGAAGCAAAGATAGAAATAGTAGAGACATTGATCACAATCTTTCAAACCTTATTGGGTACAGGAGTAATGCTGGGGAACTGGAAGGTTGCTAATGTTATATTACTATTCAAGAAAAGGGAAAGGGATAAATCAGGAAGCGATAAACCAGTCAGCCCAACATGGTGGGTAAGTTATTGGAAACTATTATCAGGGACAAAATAAACATTTATTTATCTTGGCTCACCAAGAAGAACCAGCAAGGATTTGCTAAAGGCAAATCTAATTTGATTAAAGATCTGATTATTTGATGAAAGATCGAACAGTACATCCCTTCAGCCATTTTCAATAGGCAGAGTACTAACTGTATTCAACTAGCATGCGCTTTCAAAACCCAGAACATAGGGCAGAATCTTCGGGTCAGCCGTTCGCCGACGCGTAAAATGACGCGTGGTGACGTCGGGCGTGTGTCCCAATGTCACTGCGCGTAATTCAGGTCTTCAGTTCGGCGGGTGTGCACCAGAGTTGGCTGCGCGCCGGCCAAATTGTCAAAGGCCTATTAAGGCCATTTAAACGTCAAATCAAATGCTTAACTGAGCTTAGTTGAGCTTAAGTCCGACCTTAAGACAGGCCAAGAGCCCAAGTGGCCTATGCATTTATCATGAAACTTCATTCATGGGCGGGATGAGGTTTCATGAAGGTTTTTAAAGTGTAATAAAATTTTTACGTAAAATTCATTGACATGTCCCAGCTCATGTCACATGAGGGGACATTTCTTAAAACTTCTTTTTTTTGGCTTTATTAAAATGTTTTTAAAAAACAAACTGATCTCCCTGAGGCAGCTCTTTGCCTCAGGGAGATTGCTGCGCTCTTTCGCGCGTAGGCCCCAACTCAGCCTACTCCCCCTGCCCACACAGGGAGCGCTCAGTGCTTCCGGGTATGCGTCACGCTGGGTGAGCTTTAATTGGCCAGCCCACATAAAATGGCGGCCCGCAGCCGATCGTGGGCGGCGATCGGCTGCACGCCCGCTCCTGCCCAACCCCCCCGATGGGGAGAAAATTCTCCCCATAATGTTTAAAGTTAGATGTGATTCCATTATTGTACAGCACTCGCTGAACTATCCTGACTGTGCTAAGAATTGCACTAACAATGAATTTAAGATTATCAGCCAGTTTTACAATGTGGCTCACTTATACTTGCTAGAAGCTGCATATATTCTTATGCAGGGACCTGTTCTCCGCAGGGAAAAGGAACATGTCCAAGCATTGAGCCTTTTTGAATTAAACAAAAGCCGGGGGGACAATAGTTCCCTTGTACATTCTCCATGGCAATGACTCGATGACTCAGAATTGACTTGCCAATCAATCAGCACCCTTTTTTCATGTAGTATAAGTTGTTCCTCCCTTTCAAATTTGGTATTCTTGCATCTGTCCTGATGAGTGCAAGAAGAAAAGCTTTGATAACTTGTCTCTTTCTTCAGCTATACTTAACTTGATTGAATTCTTTTGGGGTAGCAGAGAAGATTGATCAAGGTAGTAGAATAGATGTTGTGCACATGGATTTTTGGAAGACATTTGACAAAGTGCCACAAAGGAGATGTATTAAAAAGATGAACGTCCATGGGAATTAATGGGAAAATGGTGGTATGGATACAGAATTGGCTCAGTGACAGGAAACAAAGTGGATGCGTGTTTTTTAGACTGCAAGGTGGTTTGCAGAGGTGATTCCCCGACGGCCAGTTTTGGGACCATTACTCTTCACAATTTTTGTAACCAACCTAGACTAAGATGTAGAGAGCAGCATTAGAAAGTTTGGAGATGACATGGATCTTGGCAACATCACAGAGATTGATGAATGGCAGATGGTGTACAATGCAGAGAAGTGTGACGTGATGAACTCAGGAAGGACCAATATGGAAAGACAGCGTACTATAATTTTGAGTAATGCAATTTTGAGAAGCGTAGATGAGCAGAGAGACTTTGGTGTTCATACATACAAATCCATAAACCTGGCACAGCAAGCTGATACGGTGGTTAAAAAAGCCCTTGGTTACTTGGGCCAGGATTTCCCGGTCGATGAGCGGGGCCCACTCGCCGACATGTAAAATGACGCAGGATGGCATCGGGCGGAAATCCTGACATCACCGCACCCCATTTAAATTTTCAGGTAGGCAAGGGTTCAGCAGAATCGGCTGTGCGCCCGCCGACTTGTCAATGGCCAATTAAAGCCATTGACAGAGTCATTAAACTAATTAATGGAGCTGCCCATCCAGCCTTAAGGTTGGCGGGCAGGCCGGGAGCCCTGGCGGGCATTAGAAAAAGGCCACGAGCAGGATGAGGTTTCATGTAGGTTTTTAAAAATGTAATTAAACTGTATTTAAAAGCGATAGACATGTCCCAACTCATGTCAGGGAAATTATTTTTTCTATTTTTCAGATTTTTTATTGTGGAGCCGATCTCCCTGAGGCAGCACCTAGCCGCAGAGAGATGAGTGTGCTCTTTCGTGCGCATGCATGAGAGAGTGCAGTCTCAGCTCAGGGAATCCACCCCACCCCCCGCCCGCACAGGGAGCGCATAGCGCCTCCTTGCGGATGTCACACTGGGTAGGCCTTAATTGGCCCGCCCACATAAAATAGCGGCGCACCCCCAATCAGGGGCGCCGATCGGAGGCGCACCTCTGCGCACCCGCTCCTAAACTTCCCCCCCAACAGAGAGAAAATTCTGCTCTTGGAGTTTTAAATAGAAGCATCAAGTATAAAAGCAAGGACCATGTTTCAACTTTATAAATTACTGTATTGTTTGGATTTAAGTGAGACTACTGTGGACAGTTCTGGCCACCGGACTTCAGGAAACATGTAAAGGCTTTCAAAAGGGTCCACAGGAGGTTTACTAGAATGTTACCAGATGTGAAGGAGTTCAGTTAGGAGGAGAGTTTGGAATAGTTAGGACTGTTCTCCTTTGGAAAGAGAATGTTAAGATTATTAGAGATCAAAGGAAGGTTTACATTATTTTACTGAGAAGAAGATGCAAGGTATCTACACTTGAGGACAATGGCAGTAGTCTCAGAGTTTACAATGAGTAGACTTTGAGTTTCCCAAAGTCCCAGAAGGTGTTGCAGATACTGGGTTGTAAACAGTTATGCTGTAAACTGTCCATTTACTTTTAAGGTAAAAGGGAGTTGGGATCAAGAATAGCTAATTAGCATTTCTACCCAGATAAAGTTAAGGTGTTTCATATTGTCATGCGGAAGAAGGCAGAGGAAGCAATTTTTGAGATCAGGTTGCAGGCTTCCCTATAAACTCAATGAATATCACAAACAGGAGCAGTCCTGTGTGGTCATCAGAGAGAAAAGGCTACTTGGCTTGTGAACCACCACAGCCAGGTGTAGGAGGGAGACAGTCTCGCGTAGAAGAGATGCATCCTGCAGCCTTCTAAGGGTTCCAGGAGATTTGTTCTGGCATGGCCAGGGGAAGAGGAATTGTTGGAACAGGCTTTAATGCTGGTGGACTTACTAAATGCTCCAAAAACTAAGGGCCTTGAGACAGTCATTCAAAGTTACTACTTGGTGAAACAGGGATACGGGATCCCAACAGAAGCTGGAAGCAACAGTGAACTGTTTGCGATCAGGACTGTAATTCCATAGAGAGTAAAATATGTGCAAAATACAAGAGGGGAATGTTCTTTTCTGCAGTTTAAAGTATAAGTTGCCTACAAAAATAGTGTTTAGTCAATAGTGTTTTAGTCATTAGTTACAGTAAAAGTTTTAAAACGTGAAATCTTGATGTGTAATCCTTTCAGCTATTAACTGGAAGTTCGGGCTTTTTTTTAAAGTTATCAGTCTCTACAGGGATTCTGGCACACTCTACCTGAAAAGGAGGCGGAAGGTGTTTTCATAAATAATCTTAGAAGGTTGTCAGACCACTTACTTGATGATGAGGAATTTAGGATTACGGGCAAAAAAACAGGGATGTGAGACTAAAGAGCCAGCACAGGTACATCGGGCTGAATGGCCTCCCTCTATGCCATAAATTTCTATGGTTAAATGAGCTTTGGTGCATCCCTACTTGAGGAAACTAGCTCACAGTACTAATCCTGAACTGCTGTTAACACTGCTAAAATAATTTCAATAATATAATCATGCTGAGAGCAGTTGGACCTTTAACTCTACACAAGTTCTCTGCAGCTCAAAAACTGCCTTCTTAAAACACCTGTGAAATGGCCTCTATGACTTTGAAAGCTCTTATAGGTCTTAAAATAGGTTGGATTATTGCTTCTATAATATCTAATAGGTTTACACTATAACATATATGAACTTGTTCCAAATATTAGGAGTTGCAAATATTAATGCAACACCCAAACATTCAAATATACACGGACCTACACTAACAAGGATGATTTTGTTTTAAAGCCGTGATTTATCCTTTGAACTTTTTTTTAAAAGGGAAATTGGAGCATAGATGAAATTTCCAGAGAAGGTAGTTCACTTGGAGTCAACTGTCAATTTTAAAAGGCAGCTAAATCAATATTTATAGAAAAGGAAGATTTGTGGGGCAGAGAGAGGTCAATAGTATTGCAATTATTTGAGCAACATTGGTGGAATACCAGTCAAGGCCTCTGATTGGAACCGTGTAAGAGACTGTCCTTGGCACTGAAAATATTTCAATTGAACTGGCCTCATATTTCACAAGCAATGAGTATGTTATATAGATCAAGGTATGGGCTGGTTGCCATATGACAATACTGTATCAATTGGAGCAGCAAACAATTTTCTATCTACACCACCAAAGTACTTTGAACCATTGACTCAGAAATGGAACAAATTCAGACAGTGATTACTCCATGCATTTCAATTTTGTTCCTTGGCTCAAGTACAAATACAAACATGGATAAGTATATACATATAGATAATATCTGTTTCCCCCTACGTTTACAACAAATCACTTCAGTCTCTTTCATTTCTGCTATATTGAATTGTCTAGAATGCAGCAACAGCACAGGGTTAAACTCTTCAGCTACCAGAAGATAAGGGCACTGTGTGCTATTTCCATTAATGCAGTTGAACTTTCTAACACCACCATTCTGCTCCACAGTGAGGGACTCTCTCACATAACCTCTCTTTCCAGCCCAAAATAGTTACCGAGCCATATGACTCCTGCGATGTGACTTCTTTGCATAACCATACATCATTGCTGAGGTGTAATGTCAAGATCCAAGTAGCTCCACCATCCAGGCTATGCAAACAAAGCTATTCCAATGTCCATGGGGGCTCTTTTATCCCATGGCATGATATTTTAGATTGGCGGTCACGCTTCAGATGCACAAGTGTGGTTTTGCAAATGGCTGCCTTTGTTGCGGAGTTGCTATTTGTTTTATCTTAGACTGAACAATCTTGTTTCCTGAGTCCTGTGCCCCAGAAATGATTCAAATGAAACCTGGATGCCAAAATCCTGATTTGTATTACAGACGCTACTATTTTCTGTGTCCCGTGATATCAAGGCATTGAAGATTCCAACGAATATTCACCAATAGCAGAACGGAAGCCAGGATTCCATCCATTACACGCTGCTTCTTTTGTCATCCTGTCCAGTTCTGAATTTGAGAAACCTTATACCGGGGAAAGGATGGGATAAGGGAGAGGTTCTCTCCCTCTGGAGGGAGACGGCATGCTTGTACAAGATCCTGCTGTGTGAAACAGCTACTCTTAAGCTGCACCTTCTGTGACAAACTAGACCCAAGCTCTGTACATGTTAAGTAAACTGAACAGCAAGACTACTCAAGCTGGCTAAATATTCAATGACAAGGGCCTGAATCTAGAAAGGTGAAGGCCATGTTCCAGGAGTGAAACAGGCTTCCAACAATCCAACATGGCAGGTGGGATGTGTGCACGAATTCCACACATTAGACAAGGTCCCTGCGACAGGATCTGTAAATAGGTGCACACAACAGCAGTTCAAGGCCCTTATTGCAAAATCCAATTGCCACTGACGATAGCCGGAACTGCGCATGATGTGATCAACATTCTAAGCTTAGTATTTTTTTCCACTTACATTATGTAGGAGTGCTTCTCCCAACTGCACATTAAAGTCATGGGCCAGTGCTGCCACTTACTCTCCTCCCCACACAATGGCTCCACCAGCACCCCAGTCCCTACTGCCACACCCACCATTGCCTCCAACACCCTCCCAGGCTTCAGTTACAGCCTCAGCCTCCCACCACCTAAGCTGGTCAATTCTGATGCCTCCCTAGACTGAAGAGTTGCCTTGGTACCATGATTGGCATCCACGGCTCATCGGGAATAAGCCAACGAGGCAAGTGGACCAATCTGCTATTGCCCTACTGCCAACCACCACATAGGCATGCACAGCACACCCTAATTTACATGTCATCCAATTCGTAGGCCATCCATATATCCTATTTCAAAATGGTGAAAATCTGTAGGCTTTACAGTCAGGGAATGGGGGGCCGGGGTGATGAGGGGTGGGTGGGGGGATTGCCTCAAGAATTTACCAAGTTGTTAAGACTCAATTCTCCTCCACACAGACACCCACTGTTTGTCCCTCACATTCATAGGAGAAACCCAAAAACTCAACTGGGTATTCCAAACCATTTATAAATCATGTAAGATGAGAGTAAATAAATTGTTCATCTAAGAAACATACGTACTTTATGCATGTTGAGCCTCTGTTTGTAGCACTGTCAAGATACAGTGCCCTGGACTCTAAATTTCCATCAATACTTGGTATAAACGTAGTTAAATAAAATCAACGAACACCGGTACAATGTATAAATGCGAGTGTCAGTGGCTGCCTGTGCAGCAATTCATTCTACCAAATCGCAATACTCCATTGGGACTTATCCATTCAATTGCAACATGCTATTAAGTATCTCCTTAATCCGCTGTCGCTATTAATAGACTCACACGGGGCTCTGGGGATGTCCTCAGTTAGTATCAGCATTTCCACCAACGCCTCAGTCTCAGAGCGTGATATCAACAGTGGCAGCTTATTACTGCCCTTTCACACAATGTTCCTTCTCTCTGCTTCTTTATCTCTTATTTAGGAGCATAAGAACAGTAGACCATCCAGCCCCTGTAGCCAGTTCTACCATTCAGTTCGATCCTGACAGATCTGTATCTGAACTCCATCTACCCACTTTGGTTCCATAACTCTTAAGACCCCTGCCTAGCAAAAATATATCAACCTCATGTTTGACATTCTCAATTGCCTCCCAACCTCAACAATTGTTTTGGGGGAGAGATTTCCAGATTTCCATTATACTTTGTATGAAGGAGTGCTTCCTGGCTTCACCCCTCTATGGCCTAACCCTGATTTTAAACGGCTGGGCTACCCTGCCAGGGGAAATGGTTTCACTTTCTGTCCACATTAGCAAATCCTTAATCACCTTACGCAATAAACATGCTTTCAGATAATCTTGCAGAGTTGGCTGACACCTCACAAGTCAAGTGGGAATTCTTCATGCCTCAGCCAAGGGTGCCCAGCTGCAGAGACATGCCTGTTCCTGTCCTCACCAAGATTTTCAGAGCATCAGCAGCGTCCCACATGAAAGACTCTTGCACTAAAATTAATGGAATAAATGGGGATGCGCTGAATTCAATAAAAACGGCTCATTGAAAGAAAGCAAGGAACAACAGTAAATGAGAGGACATTGGACGAGGATTCTGTTGTTGGTGACGTGCCTTAAGAATTAGTGTTGGGATCATTGCTGTCTATCATCATCATCAAAAAAAGTGTTGTAAATGACTTGGAGATAAGAGTTAGTCCAAACATGTCTAAGTTTTCGAGTGGCACTAAAATGGGAACAGTGAAGTATAGTGAAAACTAATGCACATGAATTCAAAAATACTTGAAGATGCTAGGCCCTGTGGGCAGAAAAAGTTGGCAAATACAGTTTAATGTATGAAAATATGAAGTGAATCCTGTTTTTTGAATAATTCCATGGACTGTGCTGTACTCCAATTTTCCTGGCTACGCCAACCTGCATGAGTATAGTACGAAATATGGAATTTATCTTGGTGAATCATTCAGCTATTCATTCTGAAGATCCGTGGAGTTCGTACTCATTGGCTGCATGTGGAGCTCAATATATCTGGTGTGCAAGGGAATGGCGTTTTAGTGCTACCTGACCAGGAAGCAACATCAGACCACTGAGACCCTAAGTCGCTACATAGCCTGATCTGGAAGTAACACTGTCAGGTGACTGATATTGGAAGTAGCTGTATAGTGCCACTAATCATTCCATAAAATGATTGGGCCAGTGCAAAACTGTAAATGGCAAATTCAAACAAGGTCAAAAATGACAATATTCATTCCTGGGCTGATAAGTGGCAGAGAACGTTTATGTCACACTAGTGCCAGATAACGAATATCTCCAACAAGAGAGAGTCCAATCCCTTCCCCTTGACATTCAATACCATTACCATAGTCAAATCCCCCACCGTTAACAAGCTGAGCATCACCATTGACCAGAAATCTAACTGGGCCAGCCACATAAATACTGTGGATATACAAGAGTAGGTCAGAGACTGGGTGTTCTGTAGTGAGTAACTCACCTCCTGACCGCCCAACCTACAAGGCACAAGTCAGGAGTGCCATGGAATATTCTCCACTTGCCTGGATGAGTGCAGCTCCAACAACACTCAAGAAGCTCGACATCATCCAGGACAAAGCAACCTGCCTGATTGGCACCCCATCCACCACCTTCAACATTCACTCCCTCCACCATTGGCACACAGCATCAACAGTGTGTGTCACCTACTAGGTGCACTGCAGCAACTTGGCAAGGCTCCTTCAATAGCACCTTCCAAACCCACAACCTCTAACACCTAGAAGGACAAGGCAGCAGATGCATGGGAACATCACTGCCTGCAAGTTGCCCCTCCAAGTCACATGCCGTCCTGACTATCGCTGTTCCTTTACTGTGACTTGGTGAAAAATCTGGAACTCCCTCCCTAACAGCACCGTGGGTGTACCTACAACACATGGACTGCAGTGGTTCAAGAAGATGACTCACCACCACCTTCTCAAGAACAATTAGGGATAGGCAATAAATGTTAACCTTGCCAACAATACCCACATCCGATGATGAATTAAACAAATTAATATGTTATAAAGGGGTCAAATGCCTTTTAAGGGCCTCTATAAAATTGTTACTATTGAGGTGGGACAGTGTCATTAGGCCCTCACTGCTCAGGTTTCTTCAGTTGTTCTTGTGGCTGGCAACTAAATATCAGCAGGTGTGCTCCCCGCAACTCCCAGTCCTTGCAGCCAACAAAGCAGCTAAGACAGTGGCCAGGATTTTCCACTCAGCGATTTGGGTGCGAGGCCCGCTCGCCGAGGGGAAAATGACGTGGGATGACGTCGGGAGGAATCCCCGACATCATCCCTGTCCCTTTAAATTTTTAGGAAGGTGGGCGGACGGCGAAATCAGCTGTCCACCCGCCAACCTGTCAATGGCCAATTGAGGCCATTGACAGGCTAGTTAAGATAATTAAAGACCTACCCATCCGAGCTTAAGGCTGGTGGGCAGGCCAGGAGCCCCAGCGGGCTTCTGATAATACGTGAAACCTCATCCACTGGCGGGATGAAGTTTCATGTCTATTTTTTTAAAATGTAATAAATTTTAAGTGTTTATTATTAACATGTCCCATCTCGCGTGACATTGTCACATGAGGAGGACACGTTAATAATTTTAATATTTTTCTATTTTTAGACTTTACTTACCTCTCACGAATCTCCCTGAGATAGGACTTTGCCTCAGGGAGCTGTGCGCATGTGTGAAAGAGCGCACTTTTACAGATGGGGATTCCCTCCACCCCCACACAGGAAGCGCATAGTGTTTCCTGTCGGGCAGCCCGCTGGGTGGGCCTTAATTGGCCCGCCCACTCAAAATGGTGGCGGGCCCCATTTCGGTGGTGGGGGTCAGCTGTCTGCCCACCGCCGAGCCGGTGGGGCCCACCCGCCATCCGAGGGCAAAATTCTGCCCAGTGATACCTCACAAAGGCAAAGGCTGCACAGATGCATTTTGTTTACTTCCCTGGGGATAGGGGTTCAAATCCCACCACAGCAGCAGCTGGTAGAACTTGAATTCAGTTAATAAATCTGGAATATAAAGCGAGTCTCAGTAATGGTGACCATGAAACTATCATTGGTTGTTGTAAAAACCCATCTGGGGTTCAGGAATGGGAATCCGCCATCCTTACCTGGTCTGGCCTACTGGTTACTCCAGACCACGGCAACTCTGTGGTTGACTCTTTACCTCCCTCTGAAATGACCTAGCAAGGTCAGTTCAGAGGGCAGTTAGGGGATGGGCATCAAATGCTGGCCTTGCCAGTGACACCCACACCCGAAGAAAGAATAAAGAAAAAAAACTGTTGCTGTCCTTGTTCTATTGTACCTTAAATCATGCACAATGCCACACAGACAATACACGCAAGTAAGTCTCTGGGTCTATGGAATGAGGTCAGCTGCTTCATTCAAATTTAACTGCGCTGTCAGAGGTATTAATGTCTCACTTGTGATAAAGTCTTACATTTGGAGACACTGTCCTTCAGAAGAAGGTTCTGCACAAACAGAACTTTCTCTGTGTGCTATTTACTAACAAGAACCACTCGCTTTCAGACAGAACCATTAATGTGTCTGATGGTGCTTTGGGATCTTAAAGGAGGAGGGAGAGACAGATGTCAAAGTTGTTTAGGGATGGAATTGCAGACCATACGGTCGAGGTGGATGAAAGAAGGGCTGCCAATGCTATTACTGGGGTAAGGGAAGGAGTGAGGAATGCACCAGAGGTCAGGATTACAGATGTGCAAAAATCTCAGAGATTTATAGGGCTGGAAGAGATTACAGACATCAGGAGGGGCAAGGCTGTGAAGGGATTTAAACACAATGATAAAAATCACAAATGAGGCATTTGGGGTCCAGGAGCCAACACAGTTCAGCGAGGATGAGAGTTATTGGCTAAGAGAAGCAGAGTTTTGGATGAGCTAGCATTTACAGATGTTGAAAAGTGGGATGGTGGCTCAGAAAGTATTGGAGCAGTCAGTCTGGAGTTGACAAATGCATGGATGAGGATTTCAGCTGCCGATTGGTCGATGCAGAAGTGAAGATAGGCAATGATACCGAGATTGAAGAAAGTGGACTCAATGTTGGGAGAGAAACAGTGAAAGGTCATAAGTACTGAAAAGTGAGTCATTGGAAAAAGGGCATAAATTTAGGGGAAGTAAAAGAGGCAGATTGCCTTTTGCTTAGAGGGTTGTTAGAACATAGACTACATTATGCAAGGGACTACCAGAGCTGAACCAACTGTGGCATTTGAGAGGGAATTAGATAGGAAGAAAAATGTAAAAATGCACCAAGAAAGAATGCTAAAGTAGGACTAGAGTGGATGGTTCTGGTGTGGAGCGGATATTGACACATGGCCTCCTTCTGTGATGAAATGTCTATGATTGATAATGTGTGATTCGTGGTATTTGGGAAGTAAATGTACAGGACTCAGTGTACATTTTCATTCAGTTGCACTCCATTGATAGACTCTGGGCAGAATGGCATGTGCCCGCTGGTGTCGGGCATGCTTGGTGGCATGAGCAGACAATATGGCGAGAAGGCCAAAAATCAATTTCACGACTCATGAAATCAGTTTGCGATCGTCCGTTCAGCCCATTGATGGTGGGCCATTTACCTGCCGTTGGACGTCGGGAACCTCATTGTAATATATCTCCATATCAGTATAAGGCTAGCTCACCAGACTCATCCCCCCCATGCTGGATTGTCCAACCCAATCACACCGACGTGTTTCACAACAGCACATGAGCAATGTGCACCTGGTGAGCTGCACTTTGCTCGGGACTTTGAGGTTTGTTTGCCTGCCTTTGGGCAGCACTCGCAGTCATCAGCACCAGGCTTCGCAGTCAGCACCACATCACTTTTAGGGGGGCTCACGGGCAGGTCTCTACCTACCAGATCAGTCATAAGGTGGGGGTGGCTTTGTATAGCTTCAGGGCTAGGGCTTGTTTGGGGAAGGGGGAGAAGTGGCCTCAGGCAAGGGAAGAGCTGCAGGGTGTGGGCTGTACTGGGGAAGGCGGGTATCCCAGGGTGTATGTGGGGGCACATGTTGATCTGTGCAAATGGCCTCAAGATGGTGAGGGCTGAGGAGGCAGCCTCCACAGGAGATGAGGCCAGACGGAGATGTGAGGGTGTGTGTGAGAGAGTGAGTGGTGATGTCCCTGGAGCTGGCAGTGAGTGAGATGCCAGTGAATGTGTGATGGGCTTGTGAGTGTGTAAGTTTAGAGTGATGAGATCTTACCCTGGTGGCACAGATGAGATCATTCATCCTCTATCTGCATTGGATGGCCAAACTCTTCTGTGCAGTGTTGGCACTGATCACCACTGCCATCGCCTACCAAGCCGGAGTGGTAACGTTGCTGCTCCTCCCGTGGCCAGAGCGGGGGTAGAGGGCATCATGATGGGCCTCCACAGTGTCCAAAGGGCACTCGAGGGATGCGTCACTAAACCAGGGGGCTGCAGTCTTTTTTGCCTTTCAGGGCCTTTTCTTATTTGCAGCAGTCCTGGGCTGGAAGCACTGAGAGATGTGCACGCAACTGTACTTTAAATGTGGCACCCAGCATGACGAAGCAGGGAGGTGATGGCATGGCGGGCGAATCGGAGCCTGCCCACCATGGAAACGGCGTGTATCCCGGGAATGCATAATTAATGCAGCGGGTTTGGGATGATACGGCTTCAAAAGCCGCAATTGCAGCTGGCGGGTAAAACGCCCACTACCGCACTTAGTGCAAATCTGGGACGATTCCGCCCTCTGTCTGTGCAGAATCGCTGGAGTATTTTTAATAAACTCAGGATCAAATTGATCTTTATTCATTCAACAATTAGCGGCTGGAGCGTGGATACCAAAGCACTTTAATTTATCAAACAGGAGACGGAACTGAAAGGCATAGTGATTCATTCTTGGTGCTTTGTTTTCAAGTTCCCCTCCTCACTTTTCCCCATTACTCTTCCAACTCATGCAAGCGTGTGGTTTCAGTTACCAACTATAGCCCAACGCCTCACTCAAGTGGCCATTTTATCATCTATAAGCCCTGACAGAGAGAAAGGGAAATGGGAGACAGACTATTTATTTTCTGCCTCATTAGTCAAATGGTGGGAACGCAATTATCTTTCAAGCATGCCTGAGAATACGATTGTGTTAGTGGGTCATCAGCTACGGAGGTAGTTGGGATTCTCCCATGTTTTACTAAAGAAGCGTATTTCAACTTCCAAATGCTGGTGGGCTATTTGACTAAAGAGTCGCCACAAGCAAGCCCAATTGCGCTCTTAGTGGATCTCGTTTAGCATGAGTCAATGGATGGCAACCAGGGGTTTTGGATCAGAATCCCTAAGTCAGGGTCAAATGCAGGTCCCGTCCCTGCAATGTGTGGGGAACAGTCACCAGGCAGTGATTTACCATGAATTGGCCAATTAGTGGCCAGATGGCGCCCTCGCCCTCCAAATAACAATGGCCGATGGGCTCTCAATGCCGGCAGGCCAAATGGAGGCCCTCCTCCAGCTCGGAATGAGTGGCAGCCCGCCATTTCAGGCAACAGAGGGAGAGGGTGCCCCGTCTTCCAGCGCCCTCTCAGCATTTCAGTGAAAATAGCCAGAGCTGCCAGCTCAACATCGTGGAGGGGGGAAGCCCCTCGGCAGGGCGGCCTGTGGTCGCAGCTGTAGCCAGGTAGGTGGGGAAGGCCTCAAAGCCTGCCTGGAGTACTGATCCACTGGTTTGCTGCCAGGGAACCACTTCCAGGCAACTGGCTTGTTCTCGTTGCCGTGGGGGCCCGTAAGCCAGCTGGAAAATTCTTCCCCCCCCCCACCCCCCCACCACCACTGGGAAAATGGCCCAGGGGCAGGATGGGTGCTGACAAGCCGGCACCCCAACCAGCAGCGAGAAATACCTGTCCCCCTTCACACTCACCCCCATACTGAGGTGAAAGTTCAGCCCCAGGAGCTAATACCTGGGCTAACCTTTCCTCTCTCATCGGGTGACATAGGGCCTAACTGTTAGGAACATAATTTAAACAGGACTTTTTGTAAACCCTAAAACTGTTTAATGAATTATTGAGCGACAATTGCAAAGTGTCAAAGGAAATACTGACGTACCAGCATCTAAATAAATCCACCCTCCTGCATTTTCACAGTGCGACTGCTTACAGTACCTGAATTCTGTTATCAGCAGGTAATTAAAAACTCTAAATATAGATCTACGCTTTGGGGATTCCAAGCTTTTAAAATCAAAGGCTAAAAAAATGTTTAAATAAATTCAACTTTGTGCCCAATGCTTCAGGAATTAATGAAAACAGTTTGTTTGTTATTTGTCAGCTGCTCGATATAAAGAGTGATGTGTGAATAGCCTCTAGATGGAACTAAAGCCAGTTTTCAATTGGGGAAAGGGTGTGTCACCTTCCGGCTCAATTTCTGCAATTGTCAGTGCCAAAAACTGTGTGATGTGCATGCACCTTTAAGGGAACATATTTTAAATTGCTGTCCATCACTATCTACCACGAGAGAGGATGTGATGTATAATGCCATGTACTCGGTAGATGGAACATAGCAGCAATCCTACAGGTTAGACATGTCTACATAGCCTCCCACTTACCATTACATTACCCAGTACATAGTCTTATCTTCAAATAAAGAATCCAGATTATTGTTTTACCAATCCTTGCTGTATGATTGGTACATTTGTGATAAACAGAAGAACACAACAAAAACTACATTCAAAAAGAAAGAAAGGTTTGCATTTTGAACACACCTTTCATGACCTCAGGACATCCCAAAGTGCTTTACAACCAATGAGGTTGTAGAGCAGTCACTGCTGTAATGTAGGAATACCTGCAAATACATGGAGGAGAGTTCGCCATGTGCGTAACCCCTTTGGTAAGTGTGGCACCCATTGTAGCACTGAGAAATACAGATTGGGAGGATGGGGGTGTTGGGCCAGTTGGGTTCCTGGTCTGAGTGGAGACCAGAAGTGGGGAAGATGACGATTTAAAACTAACCTGGCCTTTGGAAAACTGATGAGATTGGACGTAATGACGGCTTCTCACCCTGCTTGATTTTACTCTCCACTGAAGTAACATAGGACGGGGTGTTAAACCAGCATCCCATCCAATCCTATGGCGAGTTAGGTTAAAATTACAACACCCCCCACCACCCCCACCAAGCCCCCCTGCCAGTAATAGGGTTGCTACAAATGGCCCTTGTGTCCCGGGTTAGGGAAGGGATTTTAAGCCAGGATTCTCACTCCTGATTCCTTGCCGGTGACTTGTGCTGGTCAAGCCCCACATGTGATAGTCAGATGAGGATGTAGGATTGAACTCGGCTGTTGTATGTGAAAAGTGTGCCAATGTTCACCACCTCATCTCATCTGTGGCGAGTTACCATTCGATAGAGGCTGCAGGAGGCAGTAGCTGACAGTGCAGCTGTAACACAGTCCATTCCTCTTGAAAAGGCAATGGCTGAATGGAGACTTAATCACAATGATCAGAGTGGCTGTGCCTACATGAGTGTGAAATTGTGCCGCATTCCTTTCCCTGCTGATTGATAAAATAATATAGTGGTCAATATAATGGGTGACATGATCTGGCAAATTTTAATCCCAAAAATGGGTGGATTCGGGTTGAGATGTTAAAATAGCTCAAAGCTGAACCCAACCTGCCTAACGGAGGTGGAATATAGAGGGCAGAATATTACAGCCGCTGTTCAAAAGCCCATTGACTTCGGCGGGACTGTAAAATCCCACCAGCGTAAATTTCCACCCAGGGGATGGGAAACCCACTTTTAATGAGACTGTGTGTCTCAGACACTGTCTCTGTTGCAGCTTTACTGCTGGCTGCCTGGGTTTCTCAGGTCCCAGGAAACCTTTGAAGGGGGCGGGCGTGGCAAGGGCTGCTTATTGGAAGATATGAGTGTTGTTCCAGCTCTGCTTGTGGGTCAGGAGGAGCAGGACTGCTTTGCCTCGGCCCCCATGTCAACCTGTTTCCCACTCCGTGTGCTCAGAACCTTCCCCACGATTAATGACACCCTACCCCAGCACCCCCAGCCCCGAGATCGGTGATCCCCACCCCCAATCTCCCTCTGATGCGCCTCCCCGACTCTCATGATCACCCCCTCAACTCTACAAATCACCAGGCCCGCTCATACAATCCATAACCTGAGCTGCAAGAAACCTACCAGCACATAGGCCAGGGCTTCTTCTGCAGTATTTTCCACCCGGAAGATGGTCGAACCTGTAAATCAGGCTGGTTCCGGCTGGGGAACACAGTGAAATTTGGATTTTACAGCCCCAATCGAAACTTCTCCCCAGCCCCCCAACCCCCTTGCAAACCTTGCCCCAGGGAATATCAGGACCAAGATGTCATCATTGCACCAGTGCTATCAGTCCATATGCCTTTTGTCTTCAAACTTGAGGTCTTGTGCATGATATTATACACCAGAAACTACCCCTTTGAAATACTCAAGCACATTTTATATGTTAATGAATACAGCCTTGACATCTCGTCATTATAATCCACTATTTATCTTGTTCCCAAACATTGCTCTAATGAGGTGCTACAGAGGTTATATGCAGCAACTAGGTATCAATTTAATATGATAATCTGCTCCCAAGTCGAGACAGAAAGGGAGAGAGATCCACAAGGGTGGAACATATTTTAAAGATTTCTTCCAATGAATATCAGAATAATGCAACATTAACTGGTGAGATATTCTGCTTATTTTTCAGGTTACTTTGAGACAGATTGCAATTCACTGTGGAGATCTACACTCAGCAGACTCTATTAGGGAGTATGTATTACCTATTGAGATTATTATTACTTACATACGAGCATACGAATTAGGCGCAGGAGTAGGCCACTCAGCCCCTTGATCCTGCTTCACCATTCAATAAGATCATGGCTGATCTTATTTTAACCTCAACCCCACATTCCTGCCTACCCTGATAACCTTCCGCACCCTTGTTAATCAAGAATCTATCTCGCTCTGCCTTAAAAATATTCAAAGACCCTGCTTCCACCAGCTTTAGAGGAAGGGAGTTCCAAAGACTCACAACCCCGAGAGAAAAAAATTTCTCCTCATCTCTGTCTTAAATGGGCGACCCCTTATTTTTAAGCAGTGACCCCTAGTTCTAGGTTATCCCACAAGAGGAAACATCCTCTCCACATTCACCATGTCAAGACCCCTCAGGATATTCGAACAAAAACAAAAATACCTGGAAAAACTCAGCAGGTCTGACAACATCTGCGGAGAGGAATACAGCTGACATTTCAAGTCTGTATGACTCTTCATCAGAACTGAGCAAATATAGAAATGAGGTGAAATATAAGCTGGTAGAAGGGGTGGGACAGGTGGAGCTCAATAGGGGGCCTGTGAAAGGTGGAGGCCAAGAAGAGACTGCCAAAGATGTCATAGATAAAAGGACAAAGGGGTGTTGACAGTGGTGATATTATCTAAGGAATGTGCTAATGGGGACATTAAGGGTAGCAAGCAGGACAAGCTAGTGGCAGATGGAAAACAAAAACAAAAATAGCTGGAAAAACTCAACTGGTCTGACAGCATCTGCGGAGAGGAACACAGTCAACTCTTCGAGTCCGAATGACTTTGCCCTAGTGGGGGTGGGGTGGGGGGAAGGGATTCGAAATGGGCTAAAAGGTGGAGATAAAACAATAGATCAAAATAAATTTAAAATTAGGCGGGAAAAGAAGAATATATTTGTAAAAATATTATAAATTATTGGAAAAAGGGGGATCGGAAAGGGGATGGGGATGGAGGAGAGAGGTCATGATCTAAATTGTTGAACTCAATATTAAGTCCGGAAGGCTGTAAAGTGCCTAGTCGGAAGATGAGGTGCTGTTCCCCCAGTTTGCGCTGAGCTTCACTGGAACAATGCAGCAGGCCAAGGACGGACATGTGGGCAAGAGAGCAGGGTGGTGTGTTGAAATGGCAAGCGACAGGGAGGTCTGGGTCATGCTTGCGGACAGACCGAAGGTGTTCCGCAAAGCGGTCGCCCAGTCTGCGTTTGGTCTCTCCAACGTAGAGGAAACCGCATTGGGAGCAGCGAATGCAGTAGACTAAATTGAGGGAAGTGCAAGTGAAATGCTGCTTCACTTGAAAGGAGTATTTGGGCCCTTGGACGGTGCGGAGGGGGGAAGTAAAGGGGCGGGTGTTACACCTTCTGCGGTTGCATGGGAAGGTGCTGTGGGAGGGGGTTGAGGTGTAGGGGATGATGGAGGAGTGGGCCAGTGTGTCCCGGAGGGAACGATCCCTGTGGAAAGCCGCCAGGGGGGTGAAGGGTAGATGCGTTTGGTGGTGGCATCATGCTGGAGTTGGCGGAAATGGCGGAGGTTGATCCTTTGAAAGCGGAGGCTGGTGGGGTGATAAGTGAGGACAAGGGGGACCCTATCATGGTTCTGGGAGGGAGAGGAAGGTGTGAGGGTGGATGCGCGGGAGATGGGCTAGACACGGTTGAGGGCCCTGTCAACCGCCGTGGGTGGAAAAACTCGGTTAAGGAAGAAGGAAGACATGTCAGAGGAACTGGTTTGGAAAGTGGTATCACCAGAACAGATGCGACAGAGGCGAAGGAACTGAGAGAATGGGATGGAGTCCTTACTAGAAGCGGGGTATGAGGATCTGTAGTCGAGGTAGCTGTGGGAGTCGGTAGGCTTGTAATGAATATTGGTGGACAGTCTATCACCAGAAATTGAGACTGAGAGGTCAGGGAAGGGAAGTGTCAGTGATGGACCACGTGAAAATGATGGAGGAGTGGAGATTGGAAGCAAAATTAATACATTTTTCCAGATTCAGACGAGAGCATGAAGCAGCACCGAAGCAGTCATCAATGTACCAGAGAAAGAGTTGTGAGAGGGGTCCTGAGTAGGACTGGAACAAGGAATATTCCACATACCCCATAAAGAGACAGGCATAACTGTCTCCGTCTTCGACTTACCCCACGTGGATTCCACCTATCACTGGCCCCCTATTGAACTCTACCTGTCTCATCCCCCTCTACCAGCTTATATTTCACCTCATTTCTCTATTTCCTTAGTTCTGATGAAGGGTCATACGGACTGGAAACGTCAACGGTATTCCTCTCCGCAGATGCTGTCAGACCTGCTGAGTTTTTCCAGGTATTTTTGTTTTTGTTCTAGATTTCCAGCATCTGCAGTATTTTGCTTTTATCCCCTCAAGACATTAAAGGTTTCAATTAAGTCACCTCTTACTCTTCTTAACTCCAGTGGGTACAAGCCTAACTTGTCCAGCCTTTCCTCATAATTTGATGACTAGCAGCCTTGGCTTAGCAATGGTTAGGCAAAAATAGAAGATTTTCCCTTATGGCTCACTGACAACAAATTATGTAAGAAACTCTCATTGGTGGAATGTAAATAGACATTACACATGTGCCAAATATATATCCTACAGGTCACTTTGGGCGGGGAGAGTCTATTAAATAAGGTGGTGTAGTACACTGAAAGGAGAATAATTTTGTGAGAAAGTGTTTGACGAAGTGTTCCACTCAGGAGCAGAAGCAGCTGGAAAACCATAATTTCTGTCATGAACAAGTGATAATTTCTACGCAATTTGCATTACTGCATTGTTTTCCCATAAGCAAATGCAAGACCAAACGCTTACACAAACACTTACACAATTAGGCTGATGTATAATGTCACAGGAGAAAGCTCCTGTGATATCACATTAGTCAATGTGATATAGTATAAAGATCTTGCAAGCTGTTTATATTTCACAATTAACACATTACTTCTGGTAGAAAAACTCAGAAATTACTATATGATTGCGTGTGGGATCTTGTTCCTCAGCAAGAGGTATACCTCTACTGTCTGTCATCCTCTCTGTATCTTTCAATTTCTGAGTCCAATCCAAGTTCTATGTTCCCTTTTGTGTAAGTACAATAGCCAGTATTTCCTTTTAAATAAATTCATATGGTTTGTTGCCAACCGGTGGGATTGCTATCGCAACTATTGTGAACACTGCTGTATAGTTTTATCTTGAGAAATGTGTATGCCTATCTACAGCTGTTACTTTGCCTGACTGCATTTCTGGATATTTTCTCTACCAGTCAGGCTGGGGAGTGTTTGTTCTTTTTTTGATTATCTGTGAGAAGAGAAGTGCCCTGTTCTAAAGACTGCTCTTATCACCATAAAGTGAACTGTTGCCACCTCCCCCAACATTCTCCCTCTCTTCTTCCTGCCGAACTTCCCTCGGCTTATTACTATACCCAGGATACCATACACCTTCTGCAGTACACTGCTAAAATATCATCAAATAGGAACAAAGTTCAGAGAAAGGAGCTAACCTCTGGCAATCCACATCCAAGACTGCAGCATTTTAGAGATCTAATCCTGAGAGTTATACTGTCCAATATTAACTGAACAATGCTCAACACATTGATATCAAGTTAGCCTCTCCATTCCCTCCCATGCTCCAATCCATCTTGTCACTACACTTCAACTATACGAACACAAATCCAAGGCCACTGCACATACACTAACAAAGGGACGAGAGGGTGTATTAAATCATCAGTCGCTCAATGGAGAAAATCAATGATAAAAGCTCAGTCAATGTGATTGCAATTCCTAGGAGGTTAACAGGCACAGATATAGCCACATATCAAGAAGACTCAGCGCTCTTCTGGAAATGGGATTGAGTCTGAGGGGCAGTGAGGTCTCACATCTAGGAAGGTCTACAAGTCCATGCAGGCAGAGGGGCTAAAAATGTAATGGTCTAGGGTCCCCTAAATGCTCACAGCTCCAGGGACACAGCAAAGAGCAACAAAAAGTTCCTAAGAGAGAAGCAAGCAAATGTAAGGTAAAGTAGAATTCATTTGTATCAATTATAAGGTTAGTTTATGGCAACTTTAGTGATTGTTGCCAGTTTAAATTTTCATGATTTTATGAAGGTTTAAATATTATTTTCAGAAGAAGTTAGCTGGCTAGGCATCAAATATTTTGGTGGAAAGGTGCCTATAGTTGAAAGCGTTTAATTGCATGGCTTTGTGGTGCTTGTTGGTTGTCCAATGATAGCTTTTCAATAACTGGATATTTTTTAGAAAGTTATTTAGTAAATTTTGTGTAAATATTGGTTTTCGTTTGCTTGTTTTATTGTTATTATTATTAATTAACTAGCATGTTTTGTCCAACAGATGGTTTGTGATTCATTCATTTTTTTTTTGTGATTCGGGTATTTGACCCATTCAGGTACTTCGTACTGGCGGACACTTTCCCCCATCCTGACACTTCCCAGACCTCGGATAGGCATAGATCCAAGAAACGGAATATTTAATGCTCTAGCTGGGCATGAAGGCCGGGGCAGAAAGGTGTTCCGCTTTCATTCTCGTCAGCCTGTGATTTTTAATTCAATCATTAATGGGTGGAATAATCACTGGCTGCCAAACACAGATGTGGAACCCTACTTCCCTACAGCTCTGGAGAAGGGGCATACGGACTCGAAACATTAACTATCGCCGCAGATGCTGCCAGGCCGGCTGAGTTTTTGCAGCATTTCCTGTTTTTGTTTCTGATTTCCAGCATCCGCAGTGTTTTGCTTCCATACAGATGTGGAAAGCCGCAGCTGACGCGATCACAGGTCAACCACAACCATCTGACTCAGGAATCTGATCAACAGTTAACGGTGTGACACGTGACGAATGACCACATCAAACAAAAAGTGCGTTACATGTGATGATTTCAGAACAGCCAACAATGGACATGCTTTAAAAGTGTTATCTCTTTTTTTTTGACGACATCTTCACATGTGTTCCTTTGCCTGGGTCATGCTCTCTCTTGCGACGGAAGGTCAAGTAGATCACCTGCCCCCAGCCTTCTGTCAACACTTTGCTAAAGTCAGAACCTTGAAATAAATGAAGCTAGCTTCGGGATGCTTCCACCTTGAATTATTCCTCCTCCTCTGTTTAAAACTGCCTTCCCTGTCACGTAGCACAAGCGTCATAGGAATGAACTTACTTCCATCCTCTCCATGCCCCAGTTTGTCAGCGTTGCACTGCATTATGTCACCATGCCATTAAAGAGACATTAATTTCAAATGTGCTCTTGAGCTCAGTAATAGATATACACTTAGTTGGATTAAATGTCTGGGCTTCCTGCCTCAAGGTTTAAATTGACTCCCTAGCTGTTTATGGCCTGCTACATTCCCTGGCAATGCATGCTCATGCTTCATGATCTCACTGGGGCACTTGCTGGGTACTCCTCATTCCAAAAAGCACACCACAGTGCTTATATGCTGCCCATCATAACAAATATTGACACTGCAGATGCTAGAATACCAAGGCAAAATTCTAAAGTAATGAAACATTCATGGCACTTGTTATAGTGTCCAAGTGACACTAGAGACAGAGATGGTGGAGGTCCGAACAAGATAACAACTTTATTACAAGTGTGCACACAGGGGACACAGCTTGTGGAGAGACTGCCTCCCCGGTCGTAGTTCGTTTTACAGATTTATACACTTTACAATGAAGTTGGTTACTTAGGTGTTCTGATTATCATGTGACTACAAGCTATGCAGAGCTATTACAGTACTTTACATTTCTTTGCGAAACCATTCGAGTCTCTAGCTGAGGCATTTTACAGTGGTCATGTATCTTTGTGTTTTAAAACAGGTTTACAGCAATCATTTCATTTTAAAGTTAAACGAGTTTTACATATATTACTATGGCCATGTCCTCTTTGTGTTTTAAACAGGTCTCGGTTTTGAGTTAAATATGTCTCGGCCCCTTTTGATGCCGACAGCCATGTGTCGCCCCCCTTTCTATATACCTGGCTAATCGTTTCTGTATCTATGGGCAGAATTTTCTGCTCATCGGGCGGGTGCGCGCCCGACCCAAACGAGCGTAAAATGACGCACGATGACATCGGGACGCTTACCTAACGTCATCGTACGCTCGGCACGATATTTCGCTCAGTGGACGGGTGCGGGTGTTGGCAGTGCACCCACCGACAATTAACAGGCCCATTAAGGCCAATAGCAGCCCAGTTGACTTAAATTTTTCGCTGCCATCCAACCTTACAGAGCAGGCAGTATCGGCGGGGATGTGCTCTCTGCCGACTCTTCGGATGGTGGGAAGGGAAACCCCGCCATCCTAAAAATCCTGGCCCAGGAGTCTATTCCACATGGTCATCACGTGTGAAGAACCCCCAGACATCAGTAATTGCACCACTATTTTGAACCTATTGAATTTGAAGTCATGCGTTGGATTTCCCTCTTCTGTTTAACATCTTATTTCTCTGTGGCCAGTCTCCTCCTCTAAAGGCTGAAATGCCCAGGTTGTTCCAGTCTTTCCTCATGACTCAGTCTTCTGTGCACTGTCTTCAGTCTCCTTTGGGATTGACCAGAACTGGACACAACACTCAAAATAATGGCCTGAGCAGAGGCCCGGACATGCACTACCTTATTTTGCTCATGTAGATCAGCATCATTCTAGCTCAGCCCTAGAAACATTGGAAAAACATGGGGATGCTTGGGGCGGGGGGTGCGGGCAGGCTATAAGTTATTTCAAAGATGTTAAAAATTGTAGGAAATAGTACACATTAGAGAGAATTGTCTCTCCTTTATGACATTTTGTATTAGAAGCTAGTTCCACACGCTACACTTCTGATTTAAATAGCAAAATATGCAGGTCATATTTTGACTACTTTCAATAATTAATTCTCTGAGCTCAGATGAACCGTGATCTTACTGAATGGCGTACTAGGCTCAATGGGCCGAAGGGCCTACTCCTGTTCCTATTTCGTATGTTTGTATGTTCTATGTCTTTAATGGTATTCATCCACTAATCCAGCAAACTTCATCTGTACATTGTTGTTAATAATCTCAATCATTGACACACAAATTCAGTGAGTGCAGTGACGAGCAGCAGTGTCTCTCAATGTGTCTCTAAGCTTCGTGTTGTGTTGCTTCCGTTACTTCAAAGAAAAATAACGTACTCTTAAAAAGTGAAAAAATCCAAATTGCTCTTTTGTCTCTGAATTGAACACAGATATAGTCAGCATCCGTGGAACTTTGGGAGCGAACCAGAGTAAACCCACACACGTACAAACTCCACACAGACAGGCACCTGAGGTCAGAATCACACCTGAATCCCTGGAGCTGTGAGGCAGCAGTGCTAACCGCTGCGCCACCATGCCACCCCACACCCAAACAGTGACTGTCAAACTCATATTAATGTCCTGTTGCCTCCTACTTTCCTATCTATTGACACACCTGTCTGGAAATTGGTAATAGGCCATGTTTAAAACCAACTGTTAAACTTCAATTTCGGCCTGAACAATCAAATCTATCCGCTCTGATATTCATGTAAGCTTTGTTACTTAACGGGGTATAGATCTTTCCAATGAAGAGATTTATGTTCCTACACTCAAATTCTCTGGCCCAGAAAGATAGCAATGGGAATTGTGAATCTTAGTTTCAAATTGTTGTTAGGGTTTTAAAAAAAATAACTGGCTTTACTTTACTGTACTCTTTCTTTTCCTCTCTTTATTTCTCTTTCTGTATCTAATTCAGCCTATTCCCTCCCCTGTTTCTTTCTTGATTCTTAAATCTCATCATTTGAGGAGACACACTGTTTGGTCCCATCTGTCACCAAGGTCCCAGAGGCCCTGTTGCCCTCACCCTGTTATTATCAGCTTGCACGTCAATAGTTAATGGCAAAAAACTTTCGAACAAAAAGGTCCAACTAGCAGGATGCAAACTCTAAGACAGTATATTTTAGAAGTAATCAACTGCAAACACTCTTGCATTGTAGAGAGGAGAGGGGACTGAACAGTCAGTGCTTTGCTTTGATCCTTTTCTGCACACTATTTGGCACAGTGACTGATGCAGCCTTGCTAACCTAGGCGCAGTCTGGTTAACACATCGGTGCACTGACAAGGAACGAGGAGGAGTTCATTAAAGTTGCAATAAGCAAAAGATAATAAAAGGTGTACGGTCCATTTAAGAAGTTTCATCAAATCTATAAAGCAAAACTCAAATCACCTGGAAGTGGCAGGTGCTTTGTCCTGGAGCCTGAACTCTGGACTGTGCTGTTTCAAATCTCTGCTGCCAAAGCACTATACTGTTGAATACTGCATTCTGGCTGGAGCGTGAACTTATCCTATGTGATGCTCGGGTTTTGTCCCAGTTACAATAACAAGTATGTACAACAATGTAAAATATTTTTGCTTAAATACCATGAGGCACATTTTCCAGCCACTCTTTACCATCCGCAGTGTTCACATTTCTAGCCCAACTACCAGAAATAGGCTAATACACATCTATTTGAATATTTCATTTAGTCACTACGAATATCTGTGTCTTTTCTGCCAGTGGTTGCTCACTAAAGTTCACTAATAGCAAAATCCCGGTCCCAAAAGGTGGACGCTGAAGATACTATGGGGTTGAATTTGTGTTGAGCAACAATAGCAATGAATAATTTATCAATTTTATGACCTTTGTCACCTATGACAAGCCTTGGTCTCTAATCATTTGTCCTTCGATCACCTCCCCCTGCTCCATCTCTCTTACCTCTGTTTTAACACCCTGTTCATTTTCCATACCCCCAAACCTGACCCTGTGAAATCCTCCCTTTCTTCTTCCTCAGTTTCTGAACCAAATGAAGTTTTTAATTCAGTTATTTAAATTTTCATCATAGCCCCCCTGCTCTTCTGAATTGACCATCCACATGTCCCCCCTATATCTTCCCTTCATATAAATCCTCCCACCTATGTACACAGCAAACTCCTTGACCTCGCCAATTCTCATGCTGTCCATCAGTGATGGAGCTATCTCTGACCACTTCCTTATATTCCCCAGTTCCTCAAAAAAACACCCTGAACCTTTCTATCCATGTTAATAACTGCCCTTTCTCCAAGCACCATTTCCTCTGTAAAGTCTTTGAAGATGTTGTTCCTCTCCCAGATCTCTTCCCATAGCTTTCTGAATCTCTCCAGGTAGGAATCCACCCTACCCAAATCACTGAAATAGCCCTAGGCATTGCCATGAACAACATTCTCTGTGCCTGTGGCCATGGTGTATAATCTCTCTTCAGCCCCTCCGCAGCGTTTGACATGGTATAACTCCAATTCCTTTCTTCCCTCCATCAGCACCAAAGACACCCTATGCTTAGTTCCAATCTTATCTATCCAATTGTAGATAGGGCATCCCTGCCAATGGCTTGTTCTCCTACCCCGTACTATCACCTCTGAAATTTCCAAGAATACATTCTTCACTCCCTCCTCTTCCGTTGGTGATATCATCCAAAGATATGGGGTCAATGTCTACATGTACACCAATCATAGTATGCTCATCTCTCTACTACTTCTTTCGACTGTGTCCATGCTTCAGACTGCTTCTCTAACTTCCACACTTGAATTACCTTAACTTACTCTGAAGCTATCGTTTTTAGCTCCCACAACAAACTCCTTATTGCACCACTTATTCAATCCCTGAATATTGACTCAAGCTGGTTCTCGACATCCTGAGCTTCCTCGTCATCGCCTACTGCCACCGAAACCCATTTATACTCCTTAACTCAGTCTACTTCCTGTTGAAACCCTCTGTCATCTCCAGACTTAACCACACCAACACTCTCCTAACCAGCCTTTCATCCTCCATAATCTTTGGCTCATTGAAATCTCTGCTGCTCATATCCTAGTCCACAAATCTGGCTCATCCGTGGATCTTGGAATCCAGACCACCAACCCGACAAACTTAAAATCCTTAATCTTATGTCTTCATCGTGCCTTTCATTTGTCAAACGTTCCGGGGTACTTCACAGGAGCGTAAGCAAACGAAAGCTGACATCGTGCCACAAAAGGAGTTATTAGGACAGGTGACCAACACGTTGGTGAAAGAAGTAGGTCTTAAAGAGCATCTTACAGGAGGAGACAGAGGTGGAATAGTTTATGGAAGAAATTCCAGAGCTTAGAGGCCAGGCAGCTGGTGGAGGAATGAAAATCTAGAATTGGAGGAGGGTAATGATTGGCGGGCAATAGGGCTGTACCAGGTTACAGAGATAGGCAGAGGTGAGTACATAAAGGGATTTGAACACAAGAATGAGAATTTTAAAATCAAGGCATGCAAAATACCATTTATAACCACATTTAGATAGTTTTATTTTGTAAACTGTACACACAATCAGACATAACACAGCAAATAGATAGATAGCCTAGCTCCAACCTTTGCTCATCATTCACTCACTCCTACAGTTCATCTATTTATTCCCTAGTTAATGTTTGAGCTGATTTATCCTTTCATGGGACATCACTGGCAAGACCAGCATTTGTTGCCCATCCCTAATTGCCCTTGAACTGAGTAGCTAGCTAGGCTATTTCAGAGGGTAGCTATGAGTCAACTCCATTGCTGTGGGTCAGGAGTCACATGTAGGTCAGGCCAGGTAAGGACGGCAGATTTCCTTCCCTAAAGGGCATTAGTGAACTAGATGGGTTTTTGTGACAATTGCTGATAGTTGTTACAGTCACCATTACTGAAACTAGTTTCCAACTCCAGACTTATTAAATGAATTTAAATTCCACCAGCTACCATGATGGGATTTGAACCCATGTCCCCTGAGCATATGCCTGGGCACCTAGATTATTAGTCCAGTGACATTACCATTACACCACCATCTCCCCAGTTGTGCACTCTTTTCATCTCATGTCAGTGCCAAGTACTCTTTGCTTCAGCATGATGCAGGCTAAATATAGAGTAAAACTTTCCTCATTCTGTCCCAAGAATATGCTTTAAATCCAACCTTAGGGCAGAATTTCTCAAAATGAATTATCCATTCTCACATATCTGTCATTCTGCAAACCTTGTACTTTGTGCAAGCAGAGATACATATATCTTGATTTTAAAATAGTTAAGATCAGCAAGGCTCTCACCTTCTTGCTAAGCCGGATTCTGTAGTTAATTCTGAACTCCCCTGCACTCTCATCAGCTCCCCGTTCATATCGAGAGCATGGACACAGGTAGAAGACAAACAGAGGCCTGAATTTTCATAGGGTTGGAAAGGGTCTCTGGTTTAGCCAAAATGGCACCGGAGACCCAATTCCAGTAGTCCAGCCTCCAAACCCAGAACTCACCTTTTCCACTGGGGGGAGGGGGGGGCGGGGCTAGTGCAAATCCGTGGTTCAAGGAGGCAGTGTACATTGAAAAGTGCAGCTACTTTCAAACAGTTCCAATTTTCGTTGGTGGGATGTCAAAAGCATGACTCGTGGGCTTTCGACCTTGGAAGAAAAGGTCCAAAGCTGCCAGAATTATTTGGCGAGGTCAGGTATTTTTTTTGTATAGGTCCAGCGACCCCTTTTGGATAGAGGTAAGGTACATTTTGAGATTGGGAGAGGTAAGGTACCTTTTGAGATTGGTAAGAGTACACATAAATTTGCTTTAGAAGTGGATAAGCTCTGTGGAACTGCAAAGCTTTCCATGAATTTAAATCTACTGCCCTTTAAATTAAAAAGAAGTTTTTTAAAAAATTAGCGCTTGCAATTTCACTCTGTCTGTTGACATAAGCCTGAAGGCTATCATTATAGGATTTGTGCTACATGACTGATTTCACAACCTACCATTATCACAGTGGAATATAGCACTTTTTCACAGAGATCATGTCAGATTAAAAATGTTAAAAGCAAAACATCAGTCCGGGGATGGCGTTTGCAAAGGATAATATTCAATCTGAAATATCTCACAGCTTCTTGTAGTTGAGCCACTTCTTTCACTAGAGTCGGACTTCTAGTTAGAAGAGCCAACATGGCACTAAACATTCTCACTTCAGAAATGGAGAATTTCTTCTCAAAGGCACAACATATTTTTAGCCATATTTGCTGGGTGAAAGGGGTTTGTGGTTTATATGGAATGAATTTTCCTCCACCCAGGATAACATTCTCTTCTCTCATTTTTTTGCAGATTCTTACACTGTTGGTGGAAAAGGAGATGAAAGCAGTTAAAATAGACCACTTTCATTTCCTCCTGTGTTAGAACATAAGAAGGAGGAGCAGGAGTAGGCCATTCGGACCCTCAAGCTTGCCCCACCATTCAGTAAGATCATGGCTGATCTGCCCCAGGCCTCCATTCCTCTTTCATGCCAGCTCCCAGTAGCCCTCAACTCCCTAATATTTCATAAATCTATCTTCCTCCTCTTTAAGTACTTTCAGTGATCTAGCCTCCACAACTCTCTGGGGTAGAGAGTTCCAGACATTCACTACCCTCTGAGAGAAGAAATTTCTTCACATCTCGGTTTTAAATGAGTGTCCCCTTATTCTGTAGCTATGTGTCCTGGTTCAAGATTCCCCCACTAGCGGAAACATCTTCTCAACATCTACCCTGTCAAGCCCCCTCGGAATCTTGTACGTTTCAATAAGATCGTCCCTCATTCTTCTAAACTCTAATGAATAAAGGCCTAACCTGTTTAGCCGTTCTTGATAAGTCAACCCCTTCATCCCAGGAATTAGTGTTGCCAGTTTTTAACACCACAGCTTTTGATAGTAGACATGCCTCCAGTCAGACTTTGGCAAGAGTCTCGTTAATAATACGAGTCAGGGTCCGGTGATGTGCATAGGATCCTGTTGGCCTTTAAAACCCCCTCCTGGGTCAGGTGCCTGCTGTGGCCACCCAGTCAGGTAAAGCAGTTCAGTGATCAGCGAAGCCCACTTAAAGTAAGTTAAGCAAGTAGGATCAGGACAGACTCCAGACGCGTATTCTGCTGAGCCAGACACTCCACCCCCCAACCGAACTAACCCTTACCCAGCTGTGGGGCCCAGTCACAACATCGCACCACAATCAGACTTCCTTTGGTGCCAGCAGCCTTCTCTCGGAGGTGCCCACCTGATTTTTAGCCAACCCATGTGCACCCGCCCGCAACCACCCCCCAAAAGTGTTGCTTTCCTAGCAAAGCGGATGAGCAGTGCCCCAGCAGTGTTCAACTGATGCCCAATGGTCAAAGTCCGACAGAGGCTCCAGCTGGGATTGCTGTCTAACCTCCCACAGAAGTTCCCCATTAGGAGTGAAAACAGGCCTTAGTGAGTCTTCTGGTGTAGTTGTATGCAGGGGCTGGGGCTGGCTGTGTGGGCACTTGTCAAGCTTCCAGAGTTTGCCTGCGAATGCTTCTGTATTATCAGCACTCTGGCCCAAAACCCCTTACCCCCTCTAACTCCGAGACACCCACAGAACCCCGTGCTCTTTTGGAATCAATCTTCTTCTTGTAGTGTATCATGTTTCTTGAGGTTGTAGTTATGGTGGATTAATGTGGTGGAACAGAGTGACTTAGACTCTGGATTCAACCTATGCTTGGTGAAAGCGATGATGGGGTTTAAAAACAAAGAGAGACAATATCATTCTCCTGTACTCCCATTTCCTTCAGCACGAGCACCACATCATTTATTTTTAGTTCAAATTTCTTTAAGAATTGGCAACTATACATAATTATTTTTTCTCATGAATTGATTTAGTGGCAATAGAAAAAGACGAGATGCACTTGGAGATTTGACAGATCACTAACTCGAAGAGTCAGCTTGCCACTCTGACAACCCGAGTTTACAATCTTTCAGAAAGACCAGCATTAGCTGACAGAGGGAGCAGCAGAGCTGTTGCGAGAAGTGATTGAATATTTAGCAGCAAGAAGAGCCCTGCGTCTCCTTTTAATTAAACATAACTGCTCGAAAAATATATATCAACAGAGGACGGGATAATCAACAAATCCCTCCACAAACCTATACCGAGAGATGTTGTTCAGTTATTCGACAACCGTTATCTGAATTATCAGTGTTTACGTATTTTTAAGTTTAGAGTGGAAATGTGAATTAGCTTTCCCTTATAGTAGTTAAATAATAATACAGTAATCGTTTGCCTCTAGTTTTCAGTGTACCATGCTCCAGGCATTTCTACAAAGATTACTCAGGGATGATGCAGGGTTGGTCTAGTGTCTCTTCAGTTTCTAGATTCAAAATCTATAATCTGACCTTGTATCCATGGTAACCATCTTTGCACAGATTCATTTAGGCATCACAATCTCCATTTTAAAAAAAATATATATACCTGTTAAAAAATCAATTCATGATACATATTATTTGCATTTTTAACATTCTCTAGCGTTAACAGTCAAAGCACATAACCCCCTGGGGAATCGAATAGAAGTTCATTTGAAATCTGCTTTTTAAACATTAACTAATATCTTTGAGCTCCACGCCACATCTCATTCTGCTAAAGTCTAGACTCATGCGCTATGCATCAGCTATTGCTGTAATGTTGACCTTCTGTACAGGCCAGGAGAAGAGGGGCATGTTTTAAAAATAGACTATTTAAAGGCTTGTTAAAGGGACAATGCTGGGATATAGGGTGAAATTGAATACCCACTACCCCCTACCCCGACCCGGGTGAGTTCAGAGGTGTGGGGGAAGGTGAGGGCCTCATCGCGCCACCTCTGGTATTCAACAAGTGGTGGGCAGGGGACTCGTCATTTTGAGAGGCCGCCCCCCCAGAAGGAAAGACCAGTTCAGACCAGTACCCTTATTTCCCAGTTTTTACTGATGTTCCATTTTAAGATATAAAAGACCAGTTCAGACCAGTACCCTTATTTCCCAGTTTTTACTGATGTTCCATTTTAAGATATACAAGACCAGTTTGGACCAGTACTCTTATTTCCCAGGTTTTACTGTTCTTTCCTTCTGGGCCAGAAAACCCTATTGGGTTTGCCAGTGACCTACCAGAGATTTGGGGCAGTGAGAGGAGGGAGGGTCCCTCATTCCTGGGTACTCCGTACCTGATTGAGGGACCCGACTCACCTGGCATCTGAAGAGGGCAACCCCGCAGGAAATCACTCCCCTGCCCGTGCTCCTGACCCCCTCACCCAGTCCACGTGACCTCCATCCCGCCCATACTCACCTCTATTGGGATCCATCGGAGATCCTCAAAGTAGGCCCCACCGTAATGCCGGCAGTTGGCATTACTGGCACTGGACAGTTGTTGGCCTCTGATTGGCCAGAAGCTCTCAGGGTGGGATTTCCTCTCTACAGGGGGCTTGATTCAACAGGAAGCTCAGCACTGCCCATTTGGGTGCGTGACTACCTTGAAGCAGCATCAGGCCCTCCCGGAAAAAAGTGACACAGGGCTCCTACAAATTCTCCAACTGGTATGCGAGACCTCCCCATTACTCACATCAAATCCCAGCCATAGTCTCAAACCAGGAGTTGATCTACAAATATTACATTCGGAATATATTATTTCCTAGACATACTTTCCATCCAGAAATTTTTGTAAGTCAACATGGTGGACTGCCACCAAACTATCCTGAGCCCATTATGACGCTGACTCACTTTGTCACACTGGCCTGTCATGTCTTACTATAGGAAACAGCTTCAATACCTACTGGTCCTTGAAGCAGGCATGTATGGTTATATGCCCTTTGAACCAGCACAGCGAAGGTGGCCATGTCACCAAAGATCAGATCAAACCGCCAAAGGTTTTTCAACTGAGGTCGGGGGGATGTTTTAACCTAATTCACCCAGCAGGCAACTGACGGCACTGGGTCAAGCACCCGGGTTACATGCTACCCAAGTTTGATTTCAATTGAAGTCAGTATGGTCGAATCTCACAGCCTGAGGTAAAGGCGTTACAATGAAAAGCAAATGAAACACCAGAAATTTTTTAAAAATTCAATCTCCCATTAAAATCTCCTGACTAAAACTAATCATGACGTGATGCCTACACCCATCATTCACCTTCCTACCTTTTCAAAGTGCATTGTGGAACAAAGTTTATTTTTTTAAATGAGCATTGCTGAAAAAGGACACTTTGTCGAAGCTTTTCGTCTCACACTCACCAGGACAATTGCAAGAATACCAATGTCAGAGGAAACAACAACTTTATACTGTATGAGAAGAGAGTGCTGACTGGTTGGCAAGTGGACGTACTAGTTGAAAAATCTGACGGGGGGTTCTCTGCCACAGTCTACCGTCAGCCTACATTCACTGGTCAATACACGCGTTAGGATTCTTACAGATCTGCGTGCTATATAACTGGCCTTATCGGCAACCTAGTAAATAGTGCCCAAGCCATTTGCTCACCATGCAAGATTGAAGCTGAAATAGGGCACATCAAAGACATCCTGCGGGATAATGGCTACCCTGATCAGATCATTTTGCGCTGTATATCACGCAAACTCATGAACAGACAAAGGCTGTCACCTATGGCCCTGAAAAGTGCCCAGTCTACCTTAGATTACCCTGGAAGGGCAAAGTATCTCAAAAATTTGAGCAGCAGGTGAAGTTGGCTGTTTTACGCTGTTACTATGCAGTAGCAACATGAGTGGTATTCACCACTAACAGGATGCTGCTGTCAAGCCAAAAAGATGCTCTGCCTATCACACAAATGAGTAATGTAGTATATGAATTTCAGTGCCAGTATGATGTGAGGTATATAGGCCGTACGTCCCAAAGACTGGCAGATCATGTCAAACAACATCTCCCTTTCACTGTTCACAATGGGCAAGGTACACACTGTACCCAACCAGCCCGTATTTGTAAACCTCAAGACAGTGTCCAGCATTAGATATGATTCTGCGATTGGGTATTCGCTAAATAATCCTCAGCATGTTAAAAATTATGCTGACAACCAGTTTAAGATTGTCAGTCAGGCTCACAGTGGGACACATTTGCGTGTACTGGAAGCTACATAGATTAGTACACAGGACCCTGTTCTTTGCAGACAGAAAGAACATGTATACACTTTGTGCCTGTTTCAGCTAAACAAAATAATTGACAGTCATTCGCTGGTTCATTTCTCAGGGCAATGCCTTGACCAATCAGAATCAAGCTGCCTGGTTTAAATTTCAAACAAAGCTTGGTTTTTAACGGTCAGTGACCATTAACTGGTGCATTCTCCATGGCAACGTCTCAACCAATCAGAGTCCACTTACCAAGCAATCAGCACTCTTTTCTCATACAGTATAAAGTTGTTGCTTCCACTGACATTGGTATTCTTGCGATTGTGCTGATGGGTGCAAGATGAAAGGCTTTGACAAAATGTCTTTTTTCAGCAGTACTCAAGTTCTGTACTCCCAAACAGCTATTTTTAAAATGTCCTAAATAAAATGCAAGCTTTTTTGTGCTGGTATGGCTAATATTGCCTCAGAAGAACGTTCTGACACTTGAAGAGGTTATGGGTAATAAAGAAAGGATGTCTGTTGCTTGGGATGCCAACTGAGACATTGCCTTGCCTTCCAATGGACTATTAATTAAGCTAAAAGCTGGTGGGATTCCAAGAAAACCTTAGGAATGGACAAGAAGGAAAGGAATGTTAATTATGTCAGATGTGGGAGGTTACTGAGTAGTATACTTCAGAGCTCGGGACTGAGACAATGACTGTTTCAAATTTATAGAATTGGTCAGGATTTAGAAAATAAGTAGTACGTTTTTAGATTTTGAGATGATGCCAGACTAGGAAAGGCAGTGAAACTGGAAGAGGCAGCTGAGAAATTACACAGCATGCTGACAAAATGTGCAAGTGGGCAGAACAATGCTAGATGAGATATAATGGCAATTTAAGGGCAATCAGAGATGGGCAATAATTGCTGGCCTTGCCAGCAACACTCACATATGAATGAATAAAAAAAATTATAGCGTGCTACACATCGGAAGGAAAAATGGACAGCATGCACTCTGCAAATAGTTTTGGAATATCCAAGGATAAAGAGACCATCAGGCTTAAGATGGTTCAATGCTAAACACAACCAGCCACTGCAAAGTAGCAATCAGAAAACCATTAGGACATTGAACTACACAAAAAAAAATGCATAAGCTACATGAAAATAGAAAATTGCTGTTGTGCTTATTTAGCTGTGCACACTAAACTGTTTTGCAAGTTTCCAGCATTTAAACAGTGACTACACTTCAAATGTACTTTGTTGGCTGCAAAGCAATTTGGGAAATCCTGAGGTTCTGAATGGCATTATACCGAAGCAAGTCTATCTTTGAACTCCAAGGACAGAGCAGCGGAATTAATGATCAAACCATTAGACTGCAGCTTGAATATGCGTCCAGCTCTGATTGCAAAAAAAACAATTGGAGGCATTGCAGAGAAAAGCCATGAGGCTGATGGCCAGAGAAGGGGTCCAGGATTTTCATGGCTCTGTCCAAGTCAGAATGGATGGAGGTTGCAGAGGGTGTGGGTGGGGGGGGCGGTGTGGGGTGGGATTAAAACATGGCAGCCAGGGCCCGACTCCAGGATTCCTGCTGCCATTGTCGGCATGTGGGATTTTTAATGGATAAGGGTGCAGATGGCAATCTCGCACACAACAATCCTGCCCTTGCCTACTTTATTTACTCCTTTGCAGGGGTGGGCATTTTAGACCTCCTGCTATTTTCATGGAGTCTGGCCCATTAGGATACATGGTTCACTGCATGTCAGAGGAGTCAGGAAGCCTGTTGTGGAGTGGGGAACCTATTGACAGGTAAATGTAAAAGATCTTAGCAACTTCAACTGTCATATGTGATGCTCTATAGGTGGAATATGTTTTTTTTAATACAGTGATTGATCAAAGAGCTCTGTTCTTAAAAGTTGACCATTAACTTGACCAGCAGTATGTCAGTGTTCATATTCATTAGAGTACTTTATCCAGTGGATAAAGTTCTCTTCTCCATTCAGGATTATTGAGAATCTGACTTTAATGCATCCACTAGACAACTGCTTTCATTTTTCCATTGATCTAAAGTCCAGAAATCTGTTGAACCTTTGAAGAATGTTTCCAGTATCTATTATGGGCTGAACTGCTCATGAAACTGTCAAAATACGCAAACATCCATTTAAACCTCTTGAAAGATAAAGCTTAAATCCAGTAAGTGCTCAGAAACTGTCAAGATAAACAAACAGGCATCCAAAAAGCACTTTAAAGGCACCAAAGCCCCTCAGTGGCTCATAAAACTGCCAATCAAACAATGCACATGGAGCCATTCACAGATTTGTAAAGTACCCCTAGAGAGCTGAATCCAATTTTAGGGCTTGGAGCTCAGCCAAACACTCATAATTAGATTCCATTTCATAGTTACATAAACAGAGGCTCTAGAGATTAATCCATTTAATCCATTGAAGCAGGTTGAAGAGATGGCCATCTGACTCAACAGATGGCTGAATTCTTTGCTTGACAGGTGATTCAAAGCTGAGGTGGAGAGTTGGTGGGAGTTGAGGTGTAGAGAGCCTAACTATTATTTACAGAACTGGGCCATTGTCTCAGTGAATAACCTACCCGCCTCAGCATCTGCCCGACTCCATTCCTGCTTTGGGCCTGGTTCAGGAGGTGATGGCCCCGGCTCCAGCTGGTCCCACCCTCCCCAACATGAAAATAGCATTGGCAGGCATTGCTGGGCAGAAGACAGGATTGCAAGGTTGGAAAATTGCCCGATCATGATTCCTGCCTCATGGGTGAAAATCTAGGCCCAGGTTTTTGTTATGTGGAAAGATGAGGGAGACCAGGCCGCAAAATTCAATAAGGCCTGAAAATGGGTGTGGAGATCACGATGCATGACTAACTAATGACCATTGCTTGCTTGCTCATTTAAAGGATTGCTGCCTGCAGCCAATGCTAAAGTACAGGCCGTATACAGGCTGCATGCCTGGGCAGGGTATAAAACCATGAGAGGCAAGCACCATTTAAAGATAGTGCGTACTACTCAAAGCCAGCCTGCACCTCTTATGGCTGCAGCAGGTGCTGGACCATGTTTCAGAAGAGAGTATGAGCTACTGGAACATTGAATGATGGTGTAACATGGGAGAGAGCAGACTCCAAGATTTTCCGACCCAGTTCTGGAGGCCTTGGTTAAGGTGGTGCAGAGGAAAAGAGGTGTAATCGATCTACTGCAGGCAGGAGATTCTCCAGACAATTCCCAGACATTTCATGGGAAATCTTGGGACCAAATAGCTGTGGCAGTCATTGCTAAGAGTCTAGCCTCGATGCAGTGCTGCAGCCAGTTCAATGACCTCACTTGAACGGTCAAGGTCAGTATGTGCACCAAGTGCCAAATCTCACCTACTGAACCATTAGTCTCACACATTGCTCAGTACAACACATCCCCATCACTCTCCAGCCAACAATCTCTATCAGGCCTCAGACCTAACATTCATATACTTCCCCTCATGCTCACTCATTTGCACTTCTGCAACCCTCACACATATGGCAGTTATAACATCTGAATACATTGCATCACACTCAGTGGCACCCTTCCCTCTCTCTTACATGACAGTATGGCGTTTAACCAGAGGGAGCAGTAGCTAACCTGCGGCAGACAGGTGTCCCTGGTGTCCTCACACCCATGGAGGAGACACTGCTAGCTAATATTTGAGCAGCCATTGTTAATTGTATATCAATTGCATGTTAACTGGGGAGCCACACGTGCCTATTTATGGAGGTTGACAGACAGTTTTTGGTTGGAGGTGCATTGTGTGTCTCTGTAAATAAAAATTTGTTTAGAATATAGACAAGTCTTCAGTGTTCTCTCCTGTCTGTGTGAGCCACAGCTGAAGTCATGGTCAATGGTGGGCCTGAAACCATCAGGGATGATTATATTCTCATACCTAATCTTCCTTTTCACTTACCATTTCCCCCTCATAACACAAACGCTTGTGATTTACAAACTGCTTTTTTAAAAAATTCATTCATGGGATGTGGATGTCGCTGGCTAGGTCAGCATTTATTGCCCATCCCTAATTGCCCTTGAGAAGGTGGTGGTGAGCTGCCTTCTTGAACCACTGCAGTCCCTGTGGTGTAGGTACACCCACAGTGCTGTTAGGGAGGGAGTTCCAGGATTTTGACTCAACAACAGTGTAGGAACACCGATATATTTAGTTTGCCGTTGTCATTTTCAGTGTCTAGGTTGATGCCGGGTGGTCTGTCTGGTTTCATTCCTTTTAGACTTTTTAGCAGTTTGATAAAACTGAATGGCTCAAAGGACATTAGTGAACCAGATGAGTTTTTCCGACAATCAACAATGATTTTTATGGTCAGCATTGGACTTTTGATTCCAGATTTTTCTTCACTGAATTCAAATTCCACCATCTAGAGCATTGTCCTGGGTCTCCGGATTACCGGTCCAGTGACAATACCACAGGCACCATCGCCTCCCTCAATGCTGATGGTGCAAGCATGCATCTCTCACTTACCACACCCACTACCCCCACACTTTCCTCACCACAATCCAATCCTTGTGCCTTTCTCCTTTCAGACACCCAGGAAATGCAACTTGGCCAGGCAGTGGGCAGAAAAGGAGATGGAAAAGTAAGAAGAGTGTGATAAAGAGGAATCGCTGTCATCGGTCTGACACTCGCGTGCAGATTACTGGACAACATAGATGGGATCTGCACATGTTGAGGCAGCTGGCACAAGTGGCCTGCAGCCTTGGCAGGAATTAAGCTCTGCTCAGATGAGGACTTTGATGGGGTGCCACAGGAGATGGCTGACGGGTATCCATGCTAAATTGGCAGACCTACCCGAAAGCCTACAGTCACTGTCAAGATGCAGAGAGGAATCCAACATCAACTTGCCACATGACTTTGCACAGAGCTTGCAGCCCATTCTATCCAATGTGGAAGTGAAGGCCAACTCCATTAGCACACTTGCAGATCCAACTAAGATGCAATATCTGATGGCTGATGCCTTAGCTTCCATTGCAGTATAAACAGAAACTACCTAGTACCTTGCATGGAATCATGCGAGCTCAGCTTCCTGCTACCCAAGTTCGTGCTGCTGCTATCATAGCTGCAGATATCGGTGTGCAAGAGACTTTTTGGGTCTGACAGAGGTCTAGCAATCTGTCCTCCAACAGATTTGTTTAATTTTATTCTTTCACGGGATGTGGGCTTTGTTGGCTGGGCCAGCATTAATTGCCCATCCCTAATTGCCCTTGAGAGGGTGGTGGTGAACTGCCTTCCTGAACCGCTGCAGTCCAGGTGGTGTAGGTACACCCACAGTGCTGTTAGGAAGGGGAGTTCCAGGATTTCGACCCAGCAACAGTGAAGGAACGGCGATATATTTCCAAGTCAGGATGGCGAGTGACTTGTAGGAGAACTTTCAGGTGGTGGTGTTCCCATGTAACTCCTTCCCTTATCCTTCTAGATGGTAGTGGTCGTGGGTTTGGAAGGTTCTGTCTAAGGCACCTTAGTGAATTCCTGCAGTGCATCTTGCACACTGCTGCTACTGTGTGTCAGTGGTGGAGGAAGTGAATGTTTGTGGATGTGGTGCCAATCAAGCGGGCTGCTTTGTCCTGGATGGTGTCCAGCTTTTTGAGTGTTGTGGGAGCTGCACTCATCCAGGCAAGTGGGGAGCATTCCATCACACTCCCTACTTGTGCCTTGTAGATGGTGGACAGGTTTTGAGGAGTCAGGAAGTGAGTTACTCGTCGCGAGATTCCTAGCCTCTGATTTGCTCCTGTAGCCACTGTATTTATATGGCTAGTCCAGTTCAGTTTCTGGTCAACCCCGAGGATGTTCCTGTGGGAGATTCAGTCATGGTAATGTCATTGAACATCAAGAGGCGATGGTTAGATTCTTTCTTGTTGGAGATGGTCATTGTCTGGCACTTGTGTGACGCGAATGTTACTTGTCACATGCCAGCCTAAGCCTGGATATTGTCCAGGCCTTGCTGCATTTGGACATGGACTGCTTCAGTAATTGAGGAGTCGTGAATGGTGCTGAACATTGTGCAATCATCAGCGAACATCCCTACTTCTGACCTTATGATGGAAGGAAGGCCATTGATGAAGCAGCTGAAGATGGTTGGGCCTAGGACACTATCCTGAGGATCTCCTGCAGTGATGTCCTGGAGCTGAGATGATTAACCTCCGACAACCACAACCATCTTCCTTTGTGCTAGGTATGACTGCAACTAGTGGAGACTTGTCCCCCTGATTCCCATTGACTCCAGTTTTGCTAGGGCTCCTTGATGCCACACTCGGTCAAATGCTGCCTTGATGTCAAGGGCAGCCACTCTCACCTCACCTCTGGCAATCAGTTCTTTTGTCTATGTTTGAACCAAGGCTGTAATAAGGCCAGGAGCTGAGTGGCACTGGTGGAACCCAAAGTGGGCATCAGTGAGCAGGTTATTGCTAAGAAAGTGCCGCTTGATAGCACTATTGATGACCCCTTCCATTACTTTACTGATGGAGAGTAGACTGATGGGGCGGTAATTTGCCACGTTGGATTTGTCCTTCTTTTTGTGTACAGGACATACCTGGGCAATTTTCCACAAAGCCTGTTAGATGCCAGTGTTGTAGCTGTACTGGAAGAACTTGGCTAGGGGCGCAGCAATTTCTGGAGCACAAGTCTTCAGTACTATTGCCGGAATATTGTCAGAGCCCATAGCCTTTGCAGTATCCAGTGCTTTCGGCCATTGCTTGATATCACGTAGAGTGAATCAAATTGGCTGAAGGCTGGCACCTGTGATGCTGGGGACCTCCGGAGGAAGCCGAGATGGATCATCCATTCGGCACTTTTGGCTGAAGATTGTTGTGAATGCTTCAGCCTTATCTTTTGCATTGATGTGCTGGGCTCCCCCATCATTGAGGATGGGGATATTTGTGGAGCCTCCTCCTCCAGTGAGTCCACCACCATTCATGACTGGATGTGGCAGGACTGCAAAACTTAGATCTGATCCATTGGTTGTGGGATCGCTTAGCTCTATCACTTGCTACTTATGCAAGTAGTTCTGAGTTATAGCTTCACCAGGTTGACATCTCATTTTTAGGTATGCCTGGTGCTGCTCCTGGCATGCCCCCCTGCACTCTTCACTCAACCAGGTTAATCCCCTGGCTTGATTGTAATGGTAGAGTGGGGGACATGCTGGGTCATGAGGTTATAGATTATGTTCAATTACAATTCTGCTGCTGCTAATGGCCCACAGTGCCTCATGGGCGCCCAATCTTGAGTTGCTATATCTGTTCGAAATCTATTCCATTTAGCATGGTGGTAGTGCCACACAACACAATGGAGGGTATCCCCAATGTGAAGGCGGGACTTCGTCTCCACAACGATTGTGTGGTGGTCACTCCTACCATTACTGCCGTGGACAAATGCATCTGCAGCAGGCAAGTTGGTGAAAATGAGGTACCTCTCCATTGGAATGGGAATGGCAATGGCTCCGTGGGGCACAAAACTGCTGTCCTCTGTCAGGGTAATAGTATTCATCCTCCAGCCACCAGTAGTGCTCTTGCTGTTGCCTGTCGGCTTAGACTGCTGACAGCTTACTCTCTCTGCCATGTTGTAGGCTGAGTGAGACAGCAAATATGGCACCCATGTTTGGGACCAAGCGGTCTGAGCAGAACTCTTGAAGTCACAACCAAGACCTTCCCTCCAAGGCTAAACTTCGGCAACTTTAAATATAACTTTAGGAAGCAGTACGTACCACCAAACACTTCCTAACTAACTCAGCAGCTGCCAACAAAAACCGATCAGCAACTAACCCGAAAGCAGTTGATGATCTCTTTCGATAGCAGTTGTGAAAGTTTCTTTCAGCTTCTGGATGCATGTTAAGAGGTTAAGGGAAGTCATTAGATGAAGCATCAAAAATGACACCACTGGTGCCAAATCAGCTACACATGCTGACTGGCACTACAATCGCCCTACTCTGCATAATGCAAGTACCCATTCTAATGCTATTACCAAAATAAAAGCAAAATACTGCGGATGCTGGAAATCTGAAATAAAAACAGAAAATACTGGAAAAACTGAGCAGAGCTCTGAAGAAGAGTTTTACAGACTCAAAACATTAACTCTGTTTCTCTCTCCACAGTTGCTGCCAGACCTGCTGAGTTTATCCAGCATTTTCTGTTTCTGTTACCAAAGTGAGGTCCAGTGCGGCCCACACCAGAAAGGTGTGCACAAGGGACGGACACCATTTTGAACCCACGGTGGCAGCCATAGTGTCAGAACTACAGGTATTATGCAACCGAATTTTGCAGCCTGGAGCTTTTCAACTTAATAAGGAGGGACCTGATGCATGACCCCTGGGATTATGTGACCGTTAGGGGTACAAAAGTCGTAAACACCATTAGTACTTTAAGCTAAACTGCATTAGACAAAAAGCGATGCAGATTCAGAAAGCATGAAGGCAAAAACCCTGGAAACAACTGGATGGTACAGAATGTGCAGATGCTCGGATCTTCTGGATGGATGAATTAATATGAGTCGAATATTCTTTTTCTCATCCATAACTGTCTTGTTAGTTTGTCACCCCCAAAGTTTAGATTCATGTGCAATTCCAGCCAGTTCTACCAAGTGTATTACACAAAGGAAGTCAGGGCACAGCAACAGTACAAGCCACATTGTTCATCATGCTAATTCATCTTAGAATTCATTTCTGAAACATACTTCTGAAAAATGTTGTACTTGTCCAATAAATATGATTTGTATAAACAATAGATTATGAAATACAGGCAAAATGCCAGGGAATGATGGCATTGCACAGATTGGACACAAGCATTACTGACCACAAACTCTTGGGCTGCAGAATTCTGAAATTGAGTTACAATTTCAAAACCAACTCAGCTATGCAGGGATTTACCGAGAGTCGTGCTATTACAGAATGCACAGCAGCTTCTGTCAGCTTATCGTGGAGCTAAGATCTAATTACTAGCTAACATAGAAAGAATATAATTGGCATTTGTCATTGACCAACCTTAAGGGTTTTGTACTCTATTAATTTAGGATCAGTAAAATTGTTAGGTGTTCAAAGAACATTTGCATAGCATTAAGTGCTTCATGGGCTGTGTCAGTACAAGCACAATATGCTTTAAAGCTGAAAGGATTTGAACATGTTTCTCACTGCACCACTGCAAAACGAATGATCGACATTTTGTGACATGTTGTAAAATTGCAAGAAAGCCACTGATACACAAGATAATTAGTATGAATTTTGTGAGCCACGCTTAAGGCTATTGTTTTGATGAGGTGTCTGATGGGTTGCTACAAGGTGCTATAACAGTAAGATTCCAGGAGCCTGACTCCCATTTGCAGCCTTCCCCGTTCACAGCTTCTAAAACTACAGCAAGACTACAGCAAAACTACAGCTCGACAGAACCTCGGTGGTACCAACAGCATAAGATAGCGGATTTAGTAGCATAAACCCTGGAAACCAGCACACAACTCTCAGTCTCCCTGAATCTGAACTGGAGGAACAACAGGGTAAAAGCCTACATAGGCTGGGAAAGCAGGGGAGTAACTTTTTTATCTTTAAAATTGGAGTTAGAGAACCAAGGCTGCTAATGCAGAGCATTTTAAGCACCATTCGCGACTCCTCGGGTACTAAAGCAGTCCATGTCCAAATGCAGCAAGATCTGGACAATATCCAGGCTTGGGCTTACAAATGACAAGTAACATTCGCACCACACACGTGCCAGGCAATGACTATCTCCAACAAGCTAGAATCCAACCATCACCTCTTGATGTTCAATGGCATTACCATCACTGAATCCCCCACTATCAACATCCTGGGGGTTACCATTGGCCAGAAACTGAACTGGACTAGCCATATAAATCCTGTGGCTATAACAGCAGGTCAGATGCTAGGCTAGGAATCATGTGACGATTAACTCACATCCTGACTCTCCAAAGCTGCCCACCATCTACAAGGCACAAGTCAGGAGTGTGATGGAATACTCCCCACTTGCCTGGATGAGTGCAGCTCCTACAACACTAAAGAAGCTTGACACTGTCCAGGACAAAGCTGCCCGCTTAATTGGCACCACATCCACAAATATTCACTCCCTCCACCACTGTTGCTTAGTAGCAGCAGTGTGTACCATCTACAAGATGCACTGCAGGAATTCACCAAGGCTCCTTCAACAGCACCTTCCAAACCCACAACCACTACCATCTAGAAGGACAAGGACAGCAGATAGATGGGAACACCACCACCTGCAAGTTCCCCTCCAAGTCACTCATCATCCTGACTTGGAAATATATCGCCGTTCCTTCACTGTCGCTGGGTCAAAATCCTGGAACTCCCTTCCTAACAGCTTTGCGGGTGTACCTACTCCACATGGACTGCAGCTGTTCAAGAAGGCAGCTCACCACCACCTTCTTAAGGGCAGCTAAGGATGGGCAATAAATGCTGGCCCAGCCAGCGAAGCCCACATCCCATGAATGAATATTAAAAAAAAGTTAAGATAGAAAAGAGTGAAAGAGATTAGGCAAGTCGGTCAGGGAATGATTGAAATAAGAAGGCACAAGAAAATCCTTGTGTGACTTTACAGTGTGTATGAGAGGTAGCAGCAGTACTAGCCCAGGTAATCCCAGGCAATTATTACTGTGCAAGTGTGATGTGGTACCAGTTGTGTAATAGAGTTGTGTAATATTTATCACCTTTACACAGCATGAGTGCACAGCTTTGCAAATGCAGAATTATGAAGCTGGTGCCACCCCTGCCTCCTGGTAAACTGATGCCACATCGCCCTGCTGGGCAAGCTGGTGTCATCTCACCCTGCAGGTAAATTGATGCCACCTCACCTTGCTGGGCAAGTTGGTGCCATCTCACCCTGTTGGGCAAGCTGGTGTCATCTCACCCTGCTGGTAAACTGGTGCCATCTCACCCTGTTGGGAAGATGGAAAAGGGAAATTTCTAGGTAAGGGCTCAAATCCATGGAACCAGCTTTTTCAAACCAATGTAAACATCTTAACGATTAAACAGAAATGTCAAGATAGTCTCCATTTTTCAAAATCTGGATGGCAGTAGAAGGATGACCATTTTCCCATTTGAAAAATAAACGTATGCCTATTTTTGCTGGACCTTTCTGGTCACTGATTATAAACTGCAGCCAATGTGCATCAAGGTGCAAGAGCAACTCTTCCAGACAGGTTTTGTTACAATTCAAGTCATTATCAATCAGTGTGTTTTATTTTTGCATTGCCGGCTCTGCTTTAATAAACAAGCCTGCACACTTACTACCAACACTAAATAACCCAGAACTAGACCTTATGCTTAATATGTATGATAGAGCATGCCATGGGACAAACTATGAATCCTACTACAGTTTGTATATGGAGCAGAATTGGTGCAAATTGCACACTTTGTCCTCCAAAACTCTGAATCAACTACAACATCATGCTGGAAGCCCATAAAACTCAGGCTAAATACCATTAATCAAGTTTATTGCAAAAAGTAAAGTTAAGCAGAAGCAAAAATAAATGAGCAGATTTGACAGCATAGATTAAATTAATTAATTTGCATGAGGTGACAACACTCAATCATCTTTTGAGACCAACATAATAAATGGTAACAAAAACAGAAAATGCTGGGAAAACTCAGCATCTGTGGAGAAAGAAACAGAGTTAGCATTTCAAGTGTATATGACCCTTCTTCAGAGCTACCTAAATAAATGGTTATCAAGCTACTCAGTCCTTCCCTTGAGCCCTTGTAATTTTGTTTGAGCAATACATGATCATGCACATTTCTAGCTCCTCGTGGCCTTATCTCGCCACATTGACATAGACCTGTGATAAATAAATGGAATACATGAACTCAGTTATCAATAGCTCATCATGCTTATCCCCAGACTCTGGATACAAAATAGGTGAATCAATACCAAGGGTAAAAACCGTTGATGTTTTATGGCATACCATGTTAATAAGCCACATTATCCTGTGATACTAAGGAATGTTGCTGTGATACAGTATGTATCTGCCTCAACATATTAAAACTGTAGGGTGGATTTTTCTACATAAGAACATAAGAAATAGGAGCAGGGGTAGACTGCATAACCCATCGAGCCTGCACGGCCATTCAATATGATCATGGCTGATCTGGACTTGAAACCCATTTTCCCGCCTGCTCCCCATATCCCTTAATTCCCTTAGAGACCAAAATTATGGTTATCCAGGCCTTAAACGTATTCAATGATGGAGCATCCACACCCTCCGGGATAAAGAATTCCAACGATTCACAACCCTTTGAGTGAAGAAATTTCTCCTCATCTCAGACCTAAATGATCAGCCCTTATCCTGAGACTGTGTCTCCGTGTTTTAGATTCCCCGACCAGCAGAAACAATCTCTCAGCGTCTACCCTATTAGGTCTCTTCAGCATTTTGTAGGTTTCGATGAGATCGCCTCTCATTCTTCTAAACTCCAGAGAATATAAGCCCAATTTACTCAGCCTCCCATCAAAGTAAAACCGCCTTCTCCCAGGAACAAATTCAGTGAACCTAGTGAATAGGTTCAAGTCATTATCAATCAATGTGTTTTATTTTTGCGCTGCCGGCTCTGCTTTAATAAACAAGCCTGCATACTTACTACCAACACCAGATAACCTATCTCGATTCGCAGATAAGTCAATAACCAGGATGCATGGATTGAAAGTAATTGGCAGAGGATTAGAGGGATTTGAGGAGTAAATATTTTGGTCAGAGTGGTGGGGGTCTGGAACTTGCTGCCTGAAAGTCAAAAAATCTTTATCCCTTAAAAAAAACCCACAGATATGCACTGGTGCCATAACCCACAGGGCAACGGACCAAGATCTGGAAGACATGATTAGACTTGATAGCCTCTTTTTTGATCTGGCATGGAGATGATGGGCCAAATAGTCTCCCTCTGTGCTGTAAATATTCCTATGTTATAAGAAACATATTTTGCGACCATCACTTTGCTTGATTCCACTTCTGGGTAGAAGGAGCAGAGATGCTGGCTGACAAGAAAAGTTTTGTGAGGGCAATCTATTTACCAGTATTTAATATGTGAAGATGGATGCTATATTTTTAAATATTTTTGGGAGAACGGTATTCTGTAAAGAAGGCTGTGTGTGTCTGTGTGTGTGTGTGTGTGTGTATGTGCGTGTGTGTGTGTTGGAGTGTGTTTGTGTGTTTGTGTGTGTGTGTGTGTTTGTGTGTTTGTGTGTGCCCATGAGTAACTGAGCTGGGGGAAGGTTAGTAAAGACTTTCTGTGGGAACTGAGAGATGGAAGGTAAAGGTGCTAGATGCAAGCATTTGTAATGAGAGGCTATGGTGAAGCTTGAATTACAAGTAAATAAATTAGGTTTAAAGTTTGCATTAGGTGATAGTTAAGGGCTTGACTTTTCAGCTGTTAAATTTCAAAGGGAGTTTAAGGCACTTTTACAACTCACAAAGGTTTCATAAGCAAACAAGGGAAGTTTATTAAATTTTACTTGACTCGAAAGTGGAGGCAATAGGAACACATGAAAAATGTTTATATTTTGTAAAAGTGGAGTTCAAAGAGGTGCTTAGGACAATGGAGTCTAGGATGAAAGAGGGAAAAAAGATACTTAAGGGAGATGTTTAGTTGATTTGAGGGACACAGTGGAAGAAATGCCCTGAGACCAGATGTGAGCTGTGAATTTGAAGCAGCCATTCAGTTTCAAGCCAGAAAAGTCTTTGTTTTCAGAAAGCAGTCTGTTTCTGAACTTCCACAGCAGAGTGGAAGGGAGCGAGGAGTCATGTGGTATACTTTATTAAAGTAGATGCAGCTTTTGCTTTGAGTAATACCACTTGATTTTTATGGTTAAAAATCTATAAACTATAAATATCTGTTGCCAAGTAGTTTACTTGTGTGTTCTGGCCAAGTGGGGTTATTTGGGGGGAATGTTTTGTAACACTGTTTCAACTGTGTAACTTTAAGGTTGTGTGTTATAAGTTTTATTTCTTTTTGTTAATAAATCTTCTAATTTTAAAATTCTGTGTTACTGGGATCCTATGCTTCTGGGATCAGCAGCTTTTCTCTTGTTTTCAAAATACAACAGGAAAGGTTATGATCAGTTAAGACAAGTTTCCCTCTGGGATTTGGCTTGTTCAGCGAATAACATCGGCTGTGGTCGGAAGAAATTACAATAATTTGTTAAATCCGCCTTATTACAGGATATGATCACATTCATTATTTACCTTCACCTCATGCCAGCTTCACTTTTCTATTTCTGAAATTATCGCCTCTCACTCTGGTTATTACTTCACCTCACAGGCTCCCCACTTGCAGCAGCAGAGTCAGCTGATAAAGCTACTTTCCAAGCTATCATGTTCAAACAAGCAGTCAGGCAGCAGATGACGTTGGGCCCTGTCGATCAGACAGTGTAAGTGACTCACAGCCCACCAGAGCCCTGGGGGAGAGCGGTGCACACGGTGCTAATCACCGGGGCCTGTGCCTTCAGGGGGCCCAGATTGGGCAGCTCTGCCCCTCTCTCAAAAAGCTGCCTCATGCTTCAACATGCGTACGGTGGGCCCTCCGCTCTGTGACACAGTTCTGTAGTATAAGGGGCTATTGCAGCAAGAGCCCAAGTCCACGCAGCCATTTATTTGACAACCAGGCTGCATTCTGGGTGATGTAGTTCACCCTTGGCCATGCCCTCGTCCTCCCACGCATGTGCCGACCCACTAAAGAACTACAAGAGCCAAGATGGCAGAGTGGGCCGGAGAGGCCAGAAAAAACGGCGCTTGCAGCAACAGCAAGGCTGGAGTGTTAGACAGGACAGGGCCACCTTCCCAGCTGTCCCAAACTCCTCCTCAGTGATCAAATCATTAAATCTCCTGGAGGGTGTGAGAGTGAGTGTGAGGGAATGAGAGAGTGAGCATGAAAGTGAGTGTATGTGAGAGCAAATGGGTGTGTGTGAGAGTGAGTGAAAGAGCGAGAAAGAGAACCCTGAGACTGGGAGCGAGCCGGGGGAACACTCACACAGACAGCTTGGTGCAGACACTCACACACAGACAGCTTGGTGCAGACACTCACACACAGACAGCTTGGTGCAGACACTCACACACAGACAGCTTGGTGCAGACACTCACACACAGACAGCTTGGTGCAGACACTCACACACAGACAGCTTGGTGCAGGCACTCACACACAGACAGCTTGGTGCAGACACACTCACACAGACAGCTTGGTGCAGACACACTCACACAGACAGCTTGGTGCAGACACACTCACACAGACAGCTTGGTGCAGACACTCACACACAGACAGCTTGGTGCAGACACTCACACACAGACAGCTTGGTGCAGACACACACACACAGACAGCTTGGTGCAGACACACTCACACAGACAGCTTGGTGCAGACACACTCACACAGACAGCTTGGTGCAGACACTCACACACAGACAGCTTGGTGCAGAGACACACACACAGACAGTTTGGTGCAGACACTCACACACAGACAGCTTGGTGCAGACACTCACACACACACACACACACACACAGACAGCTTGGTGCAGACACTCACACACAGACAGCTTGGTGCAGACACACACACACAGACAGCTTAGTGCAGACACTCACACACAGACAGCTTGGTGCAGACACTCTCACACACACACACACACACACACAGCTTGGTGCAGACACTCACACACACACACACACGCATACAGACAGCTTGGTGCAGACACTCACACACAGACAGCTTGGTGCAGACACACACACACACACACAGACAGCTTGGTGCAGACACTCACACACAGACAGCTTGGTGCAGACACACGCACACAGACAGCTTGGTGCAGACACACACACAGACAGCTTGGTGCAGACACACTCACACAGACAGCTTGGTGCAGACACTCACACACAGACAGCTTGGTGCAGACACACACACACAGACAGCTTGGTGCAGACACTCACACACAGACAGCTTGGTGCAGACACTCACACACACACACACACACACACACAGACAGCTTGGTGCAGACACTCACACACAGACAGCTTGGTGCAGACACACACACTCACACACAGACAGCTTAGTGCAGACACACACACAGACAGCTTGGTGCAGACACTCGCACACACACACACACAGACAGCTTGGTGCAGACACACACACACACACACACACACAGAGACAGCTTGGTGCAGACACTCACACACACGCACACAGACAGCTTGGTGCAGACACTCACACACACACACACGCACACAGACAGCTTGGTGCAGACACACTCACACAGACAGCTTGGTGCAGACACTCACACACACACACACACACATCCTCCTCCTCCTCCCTCCCCATGTGAATAATAAAAACTTATTCACACGCCAGACTGAGAAAGGAGGAACACCAGACTGAAAGGTAACCCACTTCAAACTCCACGTTCATATGAATTCTGCTGAGGCCAGCTCAGAGTGTGCACCACCAGAAGCGAACGCAAGGTCGGCGCTAGTTAAATTGTTTATGTTTTCTTCATACCTTAACTTTTTTTCTTGAAATCCATGTTTAGTGTTGTACCAAACCAGATCTCAGGCAGCTGCTGCTGGGCTTCTTGCTGAAGGGGAACGAGAGGCTCAGAAGAAGTCTGATTGGCTTTTGGAGGGCTGATAACAGGGGTTATTTTAGCTTTAATAGAAACGGGAAGTGTTGGAAATGCTCAGCACCTCTGGCACATCTGTGCTGAGAGATCCAGAGGTCAGTGACCCTTCGACAAAACTATGTAGATCATGGACCTGAAGCGTTGACTCTGTTTCTCCCTCTACAGATGCTGCCTGGCCTGCTGAGTATCTCCAGCATTTTCTGTTTATATTTCAGATTTCCAGTATTTACAGTACTTTGCTCTCCTATTGTATGCTTCATGATGTCATTTGTAAGCATGGTTAGTTTCAACTTAAAATGAGAAAATATTTATCACTCAGTGCAGAGTGTAATTTTTCTGTAAACAAAACCTACTTGTGTGGATAGAAACAGCACATGATTGCCAGTGAATAGGTTGCTGCTAATTTACTGGGACGTTTTGCCATTTCTAAACTTGGAAGCGAAACCAGGAGTCATGTGCCAATAGAATATGTCACTGTTGATTCTAGATATTCTCATTTGTGCATAAGATGGTTGTTTGCGGTGCTTGTGAGGTTCAAATCTTCTGGATGTTGTGGTCCGGATATTGCATAGGGCCAGATTCAAAGAAGCAGAGCCAGTTGCATAATATGAATGATCACGTTGTTGTATAACTGCCTGATAAAGCCATGATTGTAAAACGAATCATACTGAAACCTGAGCTTTCAACAGACTTTATGAATAGAGGCATCTAGGACAAAAGCCAAGAAGTTTTGCGAAACCTATATAAAACTTTTCAACCCCACAATGACCATGGGTTCCCAATTCTGGACATTCGAAGGATGTGATGGAGAGAGTTAAAAAATTGGGGGGGTTGGGGGTTGGGGGGGGGTGGCGGGGAAGGGTGGTGGATAAGGGCTCAGAATCAGGCAAAACATCAGGGCCCCCTGATTTCTCTCTCTGGCCCTGACAGCCACAGCTGGTTCAAAGTGGCTGATGGCACATAGATGTCAGTTTCAATGCATGTGCAGCCTATGTTGGTAAGGGGGCATCGCATCATTGTGAAGCCAAGTTGGAACTGCTGCATAATCCTTATAAACCCTTTCTGAAAACCAGATGCTTTAAAAAAAAAGCTTAGAAAGTTAAAGCTTTGTTCTGTTTAGTTGTAAAACATCATGGGAATGGCTTATCTTCACATTCACCATCAAAGAAAATCATTCATATCATACTTTTAAAAATAAGAAATCGTGTATCTGATTTGTATCCATCACCCTCCAAATAAAACAATCAAGACATCACATTCGGTTACATATACAATTTTTAAAAAAAGTCACTGAACTGAGACCAAGACTTAATAAGCGTTTACCAAGCTACAATGAAGTCTGATTGGTCTCATCCTCACTTAGCAGCAATTAGGCTTTGGCATCTGCAACTCGCAGCCGCGCCTTAGCAGGAGAATGCACAAAACTTAATACATGGTGGCAGCGTTACAGGTCATTCAGGAAGTCTGAGTATCTGTGGCAATATATTCTGGAGCTATGGATAGTGTTGGTTAAGGCTCCAATTTGCTTTCCATCACATGGCTGACCAGGAATCTCTCCCGCTCTTACCGCCTGCCATTGGCGTGCATTGGGAGGATTTGCTGATTGATACTCAACCAGCTTGACCACATTAAGGACGCACCTTCCTTGACCACCAAGTCCTGAAGTGGGACTCAAACCTGAAGCTTCTGACTCAGAGGAAAAGGACACTATCCTGCCACAAGATCTCCCTTAGATCTAGCTTAGTATTACACTTTCTAAAATAACACATCTACCTTATCATGAGCACATTCATTAGCTTTATAAAATTAGGTGTATAGAAGGTCATACATGAGTCACAAGAGAACAGCAGCCCATATTTATCCGTAAGCAACGTTCTCTTTAACTTCTGTTTGCTGTGAATGGCCGGCTTGTTGCACTGCACAGTCCTTTTAAGGTGGATGCGTTCCTGCGCATGTGCACATCTTAAAGGGGAACTCTACTTGTGCACGATAATAACTGAAAATGCTAGAAATACTTAGCAGGCCAGGTAGCATCTGTGGAGGGAAGCAATGTTAACCTTTCAGGTTGACGGCTCTTCAACAGAATGAAGGGAAAATAGAAATGTAATAGGTTCTGAGCAAATGAAAGGGGTGGGAGGGAGGGGAGGAAGAACAAAAGGAAAGGCCTGTGATAGGCTGGATGACAGGAGAAATTAAATGATAAAAAGGTGACATGATACAAAAGCCAAAGGCCGAATGTGAAGTAAAAAAAAAAGGCCGGAGTTTTACTGGCCCTTCGCACAGGGACAAGGCCGTAAAATAGATCCACTCAGAACTCCAATGGGCAGAATCTTCCTCTCGTTGGCTGGACGAGTGCCCCCCCCATGTCATCGCGCATTCTTGCGATACTTCACTCAATTAACTTCATGACCTCCTCCTTCTCTAGTAGAAAGTCTCATGGATTGTTTCCTTTGTGCAGGGAATCTTTTTTTTTTGTGGTAAGCTCGTGCTGATAAAATGTCAACACCGTGTTTTTTTACTGAAATGGACCACGTCTACCTATTAATTCATCTGGTAAATTATGTTGTTCTCTTTCGTACGTCCATGTGATTCTCCCATTGCTTCTCTCACAGTTTATACCTGAATATCTCATCTCTCTGACAGATTTAATAACGTCTTTTTATTCGGTTAATCACCTGACTATCCGGCTCGGTGAGCAGAATGCACGTCGTCTATCCTTTCAGATCATTAATCAGCTCACAGCTTCTCATCTTATCCTTCTAGAGCCTGCTTCTATTGCTGGTCCTTAGGTTTTAATGTGTTTAAGTGTGGTTACTGTTGAGAAATATTTAATAAAACTATTGGAATTATTCAGGTCTTCCCCACCTGGCCTCCCTCTGTCTACATTCCCCACCTCGAGGCTCAAGAAGGTTCATCTTTTTCAAAGCTTTTCTCTTGGTCAGTGCAAACATTTCCATTATGTTCTTTCTTTATATTTTGACTATTGAGGCCCTTAATCAATTAATTAAATTGGATTTTTCGCTGCCCGTCCACCTGTTGGCGAAAAGGCCAAGCGGCCATTGGATTTTTTTATGAAGCCTCATCCACGGGCAGGATGAGGTTTGCGACAGGAACTAAAAATAAAAAGAATGTTTAAATCTCATTTATAACCTGTCCCTGCTCATGGGACAGGGTCACATGAGGGGACATGTTTTTTTAACATTTGTAAGTTTTTTATTTTTTATTTTAAAAATCTTCAGCTCCCTGAGGCAGCTCTGGGCCTCAGGGAGCTTTCATTGCGCCCACCCGCACGCATGAGCCAACCTCTTTGCCCGCCCTCCTCCCTTGGAGGAAGAGGGGTGTGAGCGGTATAATTTTATTACATTTCAATGTTCCCTCAGTCCTGATGAAAGGAGATTGACCTGAAATGTTAACTTTGCTTCTCTTCACAGATCGTGCCTGACCAGCTGAATATTTCCAGCTTTTGCAGTATTTTGCTTTCGTTTCGGTCTTACTTGTCCACGGCCCGTTTGTTGCTTGCGTGGCCCATTCCCGATTCCCGTGTCCTATCTGGAACATTGTCCAGGCGTTAGTCTTTAATTTACAAGCAAAGCTGATTTTGCATTTCTGTACGATTTGAAGAGGATCATTGCTCCAAATCATACAGAAATGCAAAATCAGCTTTGCTTGTAAATAACAGGATTATTTGACTGTGGGGATCTTCAAGTTGAGTCCAATCCTATCATTCAAGTGTCCACTCCTTCCAGCAAGCAGTTCTAGACAGTGATCAGGAACCGAGCTCTGGCTGAAATTTCCTCGGACTAGCCGGTGGCCCCAGTGATGCCCCAGTGTGGCTTGATCGACAGCAGCAAACTCAACATTGAGTGGGGTGTCTTCCTGGGATTGAAAACAGAAAATGCCGGAAAAACTCAGCAGGTCTGGCAGCATTTGCAGAGTGAGAAACAGAGTTAACATTTCGTGTCCGTATGACTCTTCTTCATACAGACTTGAATCGCTAACTCTGTTTCTCTCTCCGCAGATGCTGCCAGGCCTGCTGAGTTTTTCCGGCATTTTCTGTTTTTATTTCAGATTTCCAGCATCCATGGTATTTTGTTTGTGTCTTCCTGCAATGTGTGGCTCAGCACCAATTTTATATTTCAGGGCTTTATGGCCAGTTTAGTGCAGAAAGAATCTGGAAACAAGCTCCATGTTCAGTGGTGTAAAACTCTAGCTTCAGGTACTGAAATAGAGAAGCGTTTAAATGTTCATAGGCGAGGTATTGAAGACGAGTTCCACAGCGACTGGGAACAAGAGCTGACCTCGTATTTCATTTCTGACTTCCTCCAGATATCCACACCCATTACTACTCGTGACATTATTTATTTTAGCCCAACACGAGGTTTCTGTTGCCAATCCACACGTGTGGATTGAGGGGGAAGGTAGCTGGCTGGTTTCATCAACAGGCCCACTGGCCACTCAATGAAGAGGGAGAAAGACAAACAGGAAATCCATCCTCCTGTCCACTTCCTGTGGTCAAAAGTAAGAGAAAGAGAATGGACCACGTGTTTAATTTAATGACCATGGTGGTGGCCCTGTCCACTGGTTGGAAAGCCAAAGCCAATCCCCATTTCAGGAAACCCCTATCAGGCTGTTACGTATCTGCCGTTGGGGTCCCTGGGGCTTTCAAGGTGACGATCCCATCTCCAATTAGAGGGCAGGCAGCTCTTCAGTCCCAGCAGTGCCACCAGGGGTGGTGACCACTGCTGGGGCTGCAGTAGGCACTGGAGACCTAGAGAAGAGATACTTGGGGCAGGTTCGCTGTGTCAGTCGGGCAGGCAGGCACTTGAGAGGGGCTGCAGTGGTGGTGCTCAGTGTGGAAGGCAGGGTCAGCGGGGCAGCCCTTGCCACTGCTGGGGCCATCTTTGCGGCATGGTGCCCAATCAGGAGGGTTCCCTTCCCCCGAGCCAGCAGGCTGCCCCCAGGGCATACCTGGTGACCTGCCCACGTGGCATGGCCATTCAACCCCACCATTGGTGGAATGCCACCGGAGGGAGGTTGAAGCCCTTAAGTGGCCCTTCAATGGCCGAGGGGCGGGAAGGCTGAACTCGACCTTCCCCGTCCCTGACAGCATCGGGTGCAGTCGGGAAGGTAACAGGTTTGCACCCTGTGGCTTCCTGCCCGTTTACATGGCCAACCCACCTCCCAGCTCTTTCCTGGGTGACCATAAAACCCCACATATATGTCATTCAGTTTGGTGTAAGTGCTGTTGAGGGAGAGAAGTGGAGGAGGGATTCCTTTGTTTAGGAGAGTCAACCGGTCCTTTGGAGAGCCAGTGAGATTCAGCAATTAGACTGACAAGGCATGGTGTGGGATGGAATGCACTGCCTGGGAGCGTGGTGGAGGCAGGTTCAATTGAGGCATTCAGGAGGACATTAGATGATTATTTAAATAGAAATGACATGCAGGGTTATGGGGAAAAGGCTGGAGAATGGCACTGAGCCATGTTGCTCATTCGAAGAGCCAGTGTAGGCATGATGGGCTGAATGGCCTCCATCTGCAATGTAACTACTCTGTGATTCTTTAGGCCATCACTTTCTGTAGTCGGATATCTAACAGCATCTGCCATTCATTAGACGTACCTTAGCACATTTAGGTTTCTTAATGTTTTGCGTGGCAAGTTACTGAAAATGTGAGCTGATAATGGCACAGCGAGGGAAATAGGGCATCAGGGACCTGTATAAATAAGGCAAGAAACAGTATATCTCCTCGGGAATCAGATTGAAGAATTGGCAATTAAACAGGGCAAGAGCTGAGAATGAAATGTAATTTAAAATGGGTGAACCCAAGTCAAATCAGATACAGAAAGAGAGGCAAAGTGAGGAAAAGAGAGATTGGATTGACAGAAAAGAGACGGAAAGGAAAAGTAAATATAAATTTAAATGTTTTTACATTTGACTTTTCTTTAAAAATCTCTAACAACAATTAAAACCCGAAGAAATGAGACTGCACACTTGTAAAAGCTCATTTACAGTGCCAGTGAAGTTAGCAATTAACATCTATCACATTGTTAATGCTTACAATTTTGTGACAAATTTAGATCATATCCACTGCACAAATACAGCAAATTCACGTTCAGTGCAATTCAGCGATGAGGCAGAAAATAAAACGCCGTCTTTGAATCACTAATGGTGGCGCAGTGCAATCTGAGCCAAAACCTTCTGTTGCTGTAGCATTATTAATGTCCAGTGCCATTTGTTACACAGGTATTTAGACAGAAAAACATATGGGCCAATATTTTATTTGCTGCGGGGAATAACCCGGTTACTACAAATGTTCTGTTTGCCTACTTTCCATTGGAGAAGAAAATGGTTGTGAATTTGCATTTTGCCTCCTTTCTTAAAAATATGAATCAGTTGCGTCGTCTGGGTTACGCCATTCGATAATGGGCTTTGAACTTTGAGGCAAAGCAGAGACGGATGGGAATGGCTAACACCGCTGAACCCGAGGAGATATCGAAGGTCGAAGCAAAATTGGGCGTGTATATGTCAAGCACCATCTGATCATGGTCAGCAATAATCATTGCCAGGTTGAAGAAGTGCAGTCAGGCAGCTGCAATAGGTATTTGCCAACCGAGGGAACACATTTTGTACTGAATCATCCACTTGGTGACTGCAACATAGGGCTGGGTCTCAGCAAGGTGGTTTTTGGGTGAAACGGAAGGTCCCTGGGTCTGCAGTACCTACTGCAGCTTCCTTGCCGGCCAGGACTTTTTGGATGGCGGGGTTTTCCGTCCCACCGTCCAAAGAGTCGGTTGGTAACACATCCCCACCGACACTGCCTGCCCCGCAGCCATTTCAGGCTCCAATGAGCATTAACCGGCTGCACATGGGACTTCCACTCATCACGCGAGAGGAAGTCCCGCCGTGGAGAGTGGCTGGCCAATCTGACCGGTCGGCAGCTCTCTAGCCTTTGCAGCACCAGAAGCTGCTGTGGAGGGAAATGAGGCTTCATGTGGTCCACGGGGCCTAAGGGTGTCATCCAAGAATTGCACTAAGTGTGGTACTGGGCGTGAAATACGATGTTTTTGCCGCTTACTGCAAGGGCGGGTTTTTGCGCTGTGTCGTCCACTTCCTGCCTCACTAATTATGCAGCCACAGGAAAGGCGCCGTCTCGCTGGCGAACGGCCTGTGAATTGCCCACCACACCGTTACCTCACCGATTCCTCACTCCGGGTGCCATATCTAAACTGCAGCCACACACACAGAGTTCTCAATGCTTACAGCCCAGAACTGCCCCAGTGAAGACATGGCCCTGAAAGCCGAGAAGGGTTCAGTGACCTGTCACTGGAATGTCTTTTGGAGGCACTCGTGATGTCCTCCACCCCAGCTCTGGCTGCAGGAGGCCCATCAGTCTCGCCACTCCGGCTTGGTAGGCAATGGCAATGGTGATCAGTGCCAATGCTGCACAGAAGAGGTTGGCCATCCAATGCAAATAGAGCATGAATGATCTCACCCGTGCTGCCAGGGTAAGGCAACCATCTCATCACTCTAAACTCACACACTCAAGCCCATCACACATTCACTGGCATCTCATTCACTGCCAGCTCAAGAGACATCACCACTCACTCTCTCACACACCGCCTCACATCACCATCTGGCCTCATCTCCTCTGGAGGCTGCCTCCTCAGCCCTCACTATCTTGAGGCCACTTGCAGAGATCAACATGTGCCCCCATGGGATCCCCTCCTTCCCCAGTACAGCCCTCGCCCTGCAGCCTTTGAAAAGCCACCCCCGTCTTACGGCTCATCTGGTAGGTAGAGACCTGCCCGTGAGACCCCTAAAAGTGATGTGGTGCGGCGGGCAGAGCCTGGTGCTGATGACTGTGAGTCCTGCCCGAAGCAAGGTAGGCAAACAAACCTTGATGTCCCGAGCAAAGTGCAGCTCACCAAGTGCACGTCGCTCGTGTACAGTTGCGAAACATGTTGGTGTGCAATCACACTGTCGTGTTCGGATGATCCAGCGTTGGGGGGGGGGGGGCGGATATCGGTGAGTGGGGCTTATAATAAGATGCTGAAGTATTGAAATTACCTTCCCGACGTGCGACGGTGGGAAATGCGGCCCGACATTGATGGGTGGAGCGGACGATCGCAAACTAGTTTTACAACAACGTGAAACTGATTTTTGGCCTTCTTGCCATATTGTTTGCTCACGCTGCCAAACTGGCCCACCACCAAACAGGCCCACCACCAAACATATCCACCGCCAAACAGATCCAACGCCAAACATATCCACCGCCAAACTGATCCAACGCCAAACAGATCCAACGCCAAACATATCCACCGCCAAAAAGATCCAACGCCAAACAGATCCACCGCCAAACAGATCCAACGCCAAACAGATCCAACGCCAAACAGATCCAATGCCAAACATAACCACCGTCAAACAGATCCAATGCCAAACATATCCACCGCCAAACATATCCACCGCCAAAAAGATCCAACGTCAAACATAACCACCGTCAAACAGATCCAATGCCAAACATATCCACCGCCAAACATATCCACCGCCAAAAAGATCCACCGCCAAACATATCCACCGCCAAACAGATCCACCGCCAAACAGATCCAATGCCAAACAGGCCCACCGCCAAACAGATCCAACGCCAAACAGATCCAACACCAAACAGGCCCACCGCCAAACAGATCCAACACCAAACAGATCCACCACCAAACAGGCCCACCGCCAAACAGATCCGCCGCCAAACAGATCCACCAATGGGAGCGGAAAATTCCGCCCCAAATCTCGGGGGTGCAGGAAAGGTTAAGATTTTGGAGTCTCAGGACGAGGAGCGTGGGGAAGGCCTGAGGTGTTGATAGTGATGGATTGGGGTGTCGGGGGAAAGGCCCATAGGGAAGGGAGGATCTTATGGTGGGGAGGTGGTGATGACCAAATTTAGAAGGGGGCTTCTGATGGAGGCACATTCCCCCTTTCCCACCTGAGGCCTAAAACAGATCATTCTCGGGCCTCCCCCATACCCAGAAAATTATTCTGCCAGCCTAAAAATTGAGGCTGGGTGGGAAACGGCCCTTAAGTGGTCAATAAATGGCACTTACCGGCCTCAAATGGGACAAGGGTGGGCGGGCTGGACGAGGTCCCGCCCACCCCAGCATAAAATTGGCAAGAGGTTGGGATGGGCGGGAACCCAGCAGGAAGTCCATTTGTGCTATTTCACACTCACTGTCTCCCCCTACGTCTAAAAACCCTCCATCAGGGGAGCATGAAATTAAGACCATATTCTCAGTTAACTCAGATCTTCTGCAACGGTGACACATATTACAATGAAGCATGGACACAAATCCATTTTTTGAGAATGTTTTATCATCCCTACACCATTGGAAAATGATAAATATGTTCAATGGGATGAACTACAGCACAAAAGATGTGTATTGTGACCAATACACTGTGCCCAAAACTAGAACATGGGGATGATCAGAGGCTCAAACAGCACAAATCCTTCTTTTTCCCAACACCCAATCGTCCTTACTGAAGAGAATGTGGCTCACAAGGGCAACCAATTCATAGAGAAACCAGGACAATGATCTGAAGCACAAGGACAAGAAAAAGTACAAGAGCAAGGAGCTTATGCTGAGTTTACATGAGACACTAGTTAGACCTCAGCTGGAGTATCGTGTACAGTTCTGGGCGCCACATTATAGAAAGGATGTGAACACATTGGGGAGAGTGCAGAAGAGGTTTGCAAGAATGGTTCCAGGGATGAGAAACTTCAGCTATGAGGATAGATTGGAGAGGTTGGGGCTGCCCTCCTTGGAGAGGGGAAGGCTGAGAGGAGATTTGATAGGGTTGTTCAAAATCATGAGGCGGCTGGATAGAGTAGATGGAGATAAACTGTTCCGGCTCGTAAAAGGATCAAGAACAAGAGGGCACAGATTTAAAGTGCTTTGCAAAAGAAGCAAATGTGATGCGAGAAAAAACATTTTCACACAGCGAGTGGTTCGAGTCTGGCACTGCCTGGAAGTGTGGTGGAGGCAGGTTCAATCGAAGCAATAAAGAGGGCATTAGATGATTATCTGAATAGGAACAATGTGCAAGGGTACGGGGAAAAGGCAGGAGAACGGCACTGAGTCATAATGCTCATTTAGAGAGCCAGTACAGACACGATGGGCTGAATGGCCTCTTTCAGTGCCATAACAATTCTGTGACTCTGATAAACTTGCATTGCTTCCAACTCCCAATTGTGGCAAGAAACCTATCAAAGAAACATCAATGTAAGCCTCCTAGAAGCACGAGGCACAATGCCTTGATAAAATATATATGCGATTGTAAAAATTCTGTAAAGTACAAGAAAAACAGGTCACTTGATCTAAAAAGACAAAAAGATTATCAATGCAGAAAGGGCTTGGCAGAGAGATCCTTAGATCTCTTTCTCCACTCTGTTGCTCTAACATAAGGTAAGCTATGATCGCATTTGACAGATATTACAGCTGAAAAGGGTATGCCTGGCTAACATTTTTATAATTCTCCATTAATATTTTATTATTAAGTCTTTGCTACAGATATTTCAGGCCCAATCGGAAACTCGCACCATTCTGCTTATGTAAGTGTTGAAAGTAATAATTACATGATGAGTCAATGAGCCACATACTGCACTCTTACCTTTGGGGCCTACATTAGAAGCCAGTCCAGATTGATGGGTTGAGTCTTCTTTGTCTACTGGGCATAACATACCTAAATGACATGAGGCTGGGCATGTTCAATCCAATTCTTGGTGGGCCCAAGGCCCAAAATTAGCACAAATGGGTTTAAGTTAGTTTTCAAATGTATGCTGATGACATTCAGCTGTGCTTCATCACCACCCCTCCCGACCCTTCCACTGTTCACGGAATCACAGAATTTTAATGGCACAGAAGGAGGCCATTTGGCCCATCGTGTCTGCTTGTTAAATGATCAGACTGCTCACCTGACATCCAGTACTGGATAAGCAGACATTTATCCTCCAATTTAATACTGGGAAAACTGAAGCCAGCGGGCAGAATTTTTGATTGCATGAGGAGGTGGGTCAGGCTCGATGGGCTGAATGGCTTCCTTCTGCTCCTGTTTCGGGTGGGCCCACAATTACCACACACTAGCTGGTGCGCAGACATGTTCCTGCCTCTGGGCCATTTTGGAACAGGGTTCAAAATACACAAGGACGGCGGGAGAATTCTCCCTCGAAACCTCACAAATAGACTGAAAAATCAAAAATGGGGGCGGAAAATTCAAAATATTGAAAGAAAGGTAGCCCTCGTGTATTTTGACTGGTGGAACTGCGAACATGGCTCCCCCCATGCCACCACCACATAACGTTCTGCCCAAGATGTCAAGATCAAGTGCAGCATTCAGGTCCAGCACTGAGAGGCAAAGTGATCATTAGGAACGGAATTTAACTGCCTCAGCTCTGGGATAAACAGAGCTTGTTGGGGGAACTGGGACTGGCTGCTTCACCTTTCATTGTTGTGTCCTCCTCCTTCAAATACCATGCCCTGGCAAGCATGGACTTCTATTGGATTGGTCCATGGCTACGCTTGGCAGAGTACTGCAGTGGTTCACCATTGCCATCTGCCGTATGGTTGGTCAGAAAACTCTCATGCTCTTACCACCTGCCGTCAAAGCATATTGGAAGGATTTACATTGATCTGTTTGGCCATGTTATACACACACCTTCCATGGATATCAAGTCCTGAAGTGGGACTTGAACCCAGAGCTTCTGGCCTAGAGATAAGACATAACCACTGCACCTCATGGCCATTCATTGTTGTGTCATCTGTTCAAAGGTAGATGGTATGGAGTTAGCTTCTCTTCCAGCTGAAGAACTCCCTTGGCAGGTAGAACCTTCGATTTTGAAAGCTTCTCTTCTAAGTTGCAGAAGGAGAGAGAGAACTGTCAATTGGTCAGGTTGTATGCTTTTGGGACGCTGTGCAGCAGACATGGCATAGGTTATCCAGGGTGCTACAACACTGGGTCATGTTGCTGGAGATGCTGCTTCAATTACTTCTGAAATACTCAAGTCTGTTTCACAGCATTTTGCCAATGCTTGAATACCCACTGAAAAATGGTTCTGAATGCTAATGCTTTCTGTGGCCATGGAAACTCCGTAGAATAGACGAAAGATTAAAAAAAAACTACCCATCAATAAACAAATGTTCGATAAACACAATTGGGGCCACCCTGTCCCAGATGAAGATGGCATAATGTGACCTTTCCATTTTACGCACCTGTGGCCTGTCAGATTGAGGTTGGCAATCTGGGGCTGTATTTTTTAGGCCTCGTGGCCTAAATAGGAGCTGGGTTTAAGGCTGTCCAGATATTGTTCCATACAGTATTCTTCAAGTCACAGGGCTAGACAGACTAGATGCAGGGAGGATGTTTCCCCTGATTGGGGAGTCTAGAACCAGAGGCCACAGTCTCAGGATACTCGGCAGGCCATTTAAGGCTGAGATGAGGAAAAATCTCTTCACTCAGAGGGTGGTCAACCTTGTGGAATTCTCTACCACTGAAGGCTGTGGAGGCCGGGTCACTAAGTACATTCAAGAAAGAAACTGATAAATTTTTGGACATTAGGGACATCAAGGGGTATGGAGAGAAAGTGAGAATAGAGGAGAATTGAGATAGGGGATCAGCCATGATCATATTGAATGGCGGAGCAGGCTCGAAGGGCTGAATGGCCTACTCCTGCTCCTAGTTTCTACAGGGTTTCTATGTATGTTTCTCTCCTATAAGCCAGGGCTAGGATTAAACATAGTTCATGAGGTGAAAGGACAGTGGCATCACCAAGTTCCCCTCGAATTTCTTACCCTTCCCTACCTCCACCTTACCCTCCCATTTGGGGGATCAACATCCCAGAAACGGGGATATCAGGTCACCTTCAAGCTTCTGTTTGTGGGAGCTTGCTGTGTATAAATTGGTATCACCTGATAAAGTAATTAATGAAAATGGAAAATGAGCTCCTAAAAACCATAAGTCGCCCTGAAAATCAAAAAGTAGCTCTCAAGAAAATTAAGCGAGGAAGGTTTATTTTTCCTCAAAAAAAGCCTGTTAAAAAATTACCTTGATCCCTGTTTTGGAACATGCTGGTTCAGGAGGGAAATGGCTTCCTGCCTGCAAGTGGCAGGTAGCCAATTATGCATGTTAAGGGGCCTTTCAATTGGCAAACCAGCCCCACCACGGTGCCAGGAATCCAGCCAGGGTGGCCTCCAGGGGTGGGGGGTGGGGAGGTGCAGTAGGGAGGAAGTGTTTCAACTAGTTTTTTAAATCTACCCCCCACTGCCCACAAATTATAAATATCCACAGTTACAGGGCTTTCCCCTCTACAATGGCATCTCTGGTAGCTGTGGACAGCTTTTATTACAGAAAATTTGTAAGCTTTGAAAGAGCACCTCCATTTTGAGGCTCTCTCTCTCTCTTACCTGCATCAACAGCATCTACTATTGTCAGATGAGCTACCACTCTCTCAGTGGTGCACGGCCTCCCTTGGCCTCTAGACTTAACTATTCCAATGCACTCATGGCTGGCACCCCACGTTCTACCCACTGTAAACCTGAGGTCACCAAAACTCTGTTGCCTGTGCAAGCCCCGTGCACCTATCACCCCTGTGCTCGCTGACCTACACTGGCTTCCAGTCAAGCAACATCTTGATATTAAAAATGTCTTACTTGTTTTCAAATCTATCCATGGCCTTGCCTCTGCCTGTCTCTGAAACCTCCTGTGCCCCATAACCCTCCATAAAGTATCCTTCAAGCCACCGTATGTAAAGGAGAGTCTGTTTCTCTCGTATAAGCCAGGGCTAGGATTAAATATAGTTTGTGAGGTGAAAGGACGGTGGCATCACTAAGTTCAAATTTCTCCCCCTTCCCTACCTCCGCCACACCCTCCAATCTGGGGGATCAACATTCCAGAAACAGGATATTTGGTCATCATCAGGTGTCTGTTTGTGGGAGCTTGCTGTGTATAAATTGGTATCATCTGATAAAGTAATTAGTGAAAATAAAAAATGAGCTCCTGAAAACCATAAGCAGCCCTGAAAATCTGTGCTCATCTAATTCTGGCCTCTCGCTGATTTTAATCCCTCCACTATCGGTGGCAGTGCCTTCAGTTGCCTAGGCCCCAAGCTCTGGAATACCTGCCTCCCAACATCATTTTCCTCCTTTAAGACCTTTAAGATATTCCTAAAACTTACCTCTTGTCCATCTGACCCAATATTCCATATATGGTTTGGCGTCATACTTTATTTTATAGTGCTTCTGTGAAGTGCCTTGGGATATGTTATTATTTTAAAGGCATTATATTTATACGATAAGGATAAAGAGAGCTAATTGATTAATACAGTATGATGTTTGCCATGGAATCACAGAATTGTTATGGTGTAGAAGGAGGCCATTCGGCCCATCGTGCCTGCACCGGCTCTCTGAGCATTTTAACTTAGCGCCAATCTCGTGCCTTTTCCCCGTGACCCTGCACATTGTTTCTATTTAAGTAATCATCCAATGCCCTCTTCAATGCCTCAACTGAACCAGATGGCTAGCATGTGGCTCAGATTAATGCCAACAGCACGGGGTTCAATCTCTGTTCCGGCTGATGCAGACTCTGGGCCTGCCTTTATATCCTACTCATCCTAAAGGAACCTTGGCCCTTTGCCATCGTTTGGCAAATAATTGCCCATGGTCTACCTTCTGGCAGAGAGCTCAAGAGAAAGATATTTGTCATAGCATTTCATCTTAATGTACCCTCAGCAGACACCCAAGAAGAATTTGTCCTTCACACTGGCTAACCTGTGGTGTAGATTAGAAGGCTTCCATAATTAACAATATGACAAATTGCTCTTATTGTTCTCGCAAGGTTATGCATGGGCAGAAAACAAGTAGTGTTGGCCTGGAGTAAATGCCATTGATGGTCAATGGCATTACCATCGCTGAATCCCCCACTATCAACATCCTGGGGGGGTTACCATTGGCCAGAAACTGAACTGGACTAGCCATATAAATACTGTGGCTACAAGAGCAGGTCAGAGGCTAGGAATCGTACAACAAGTAACTCACCTCCTGACTCCCCAAAGCCTGTCCACCGTCTACAAGGCACAAGTCAGGAGTGTGATGGAATACTCCCCACTTGCCTGCATGACTGCAGCTCCCACAACTCTCAAGAATCCCAGGAATGAGTAAAAATAAGTACCACCTAATAAACTTACACCAAGTAAAACTCCCTTCCTCAGGAAATGACTTGCTCAGTTACAAGGGAAACAGTGCAGGACTATCTATTAAAGTGCCATTTTGTCTTATCTATTGATTTCTCTGTTGAATTGAAGCATATTTCTGACTGAACTTCAGTATGAAATTAGGCCATGGAGGAATTGAGTGACACAGCAGGTTAGAGCACTCTCCTTTTACACATGGGATTCCTAAGAGGCCCAAGCTGATGAGATGAAAAGTCTCATCTCGCTAATTACTTTAATGAGTTTAATTCCCCCTGTACATTATTTTTTTAATACACTTGTTAACGCACTTACATGAATTTTTGTCTGCAGTAAAAATGGTGCAGACTGGAATTTATGCAAATACATTAATGAGTTCATTTAAAATTTCGCAGAGGGAATTAAAAACCTAAAGAGTCACAAGTCTTTAAGTAAGTTTGTGCCAATCTCAGCTGAGATCCTGTGGGGTCTGAGCCCACAGTACAAAACTGCCACTCATTTGGAGGCAATAGGTATTTCACGCTTGCACCAACAAGGCAAAAGTTAGAAAATATCACATTGTTCTCAGATTATAACTAAAGCGTATTCTGAGTTTGGTCTTTGTTGTACCTCTGCTTCAGGTATATTCTTTTGCTGGTACAGAACTTGGGTATTGCTGAAAAAAGAGACATGCTGTCAAAGCTTTACATCTTGCACTCATCAGGACAGATTTCAAAATTACCAATAGTAAAGGGAACAACAACTTAAACTGCATGAGAAGAGAGTGCTGATTGGTTGGGATGTGGATGCTGATTAGTAGAGGCATTGCCATGGAGAATGCAGCAGGGAACAGATAACTGACAAGATATTGTTCAAATTCAAACCAGGCAGATCGACTCTGATTGGTCAAGGCATTGCCATGGGGAATGAACCAAGGAATGGCTGTCCCTCAAGCTTTTGTTTAATTGAAAAAGGCACAATGTGTGGACCTGCTCATTCTATTTGCAAAGGACAGGGTCCCATGTGTGAACATATGTGGCTTCTAGCATGCGTAAGTGAGCCACACTGCTATCCCGACTGATAATCTTAAATTGGTTTTCAGTGTAATTCTTTGCAAAATCAGGATTGTTTAGCAAGTGTTGTCCAATCGCGGAATCGCATCTAAAATGTTGGACACTATATTTTGAGTTTTGCAAGCATGGACTGGTTGGGTATGTATGTTGTCTATTAGTACATTGCCTATTGCAAAGAGGAAAAAGCTTATACAGCATGTCTCTCTTGTCAGCAATACTAAAGCATATTTGGGAGAACATCCTACATAGAGTGCAATCCTGAAACTGCTCTGCATAAGCATACTCATAATTTTGTTAAGTAGGTGCCAAGGGCATCTTTCTCCATTGAAGGGGCATAGAGGATTCTATCTACCCTGTGTCCACACCATACCACATCTCACCTAGAATAGCACTGGTACACACAGCGATTAGCTTAATATGCAGAAAATTGCTTCCACTACAATGTCTTAAAATAAAAGTCCAATTCAGAAACATATACTGTATATGCCCTTGTAAATACTGACTCCATTAAAAGTTGACCAATGATTTTTGGTTTAAAATTTTGTAGTTTGTCGTATACTTCATTTAAAAGCCAACCTTTGTTCTCAAGGAAGAAAAGCCGTTCCTCTGCCTCACGCCCCTCACTTCCCACTCTTCTGGGAACCCATTCACACGCACCGAAAAAAAGGTGTCAGACAGGAGGCTACAGCCCAGGAAAGCCCTGACGCCAACCTGCTTGCCTGCCAGGAGCTGCGCGAACTAAAGTTCCGCTCCCATCGCCATTGCAGGCAGCCCAAATCACAGCACTCCCCAAGAAGGTGCAGTCATGTCCAAACAATCTGCTGATCTCAACCCGCCACACCAGGGCTCAGACCTAAAGGGCGCAACCTGTTTGACTGCAGCAGACCAGGCCTTGCCAAGGTACACCATTCCTGCCATAGCAACAAGCCGGGAACAATTGGCCAATCAGTAAATTCATCCGGATGTTCACTGTACACTCAGGATGCTGTGTGGGCCCAAATCAAGCATGTAAATCCCTCGAAAATATTACTCGTGTAAAGATCAACCCTTAACTTTTTGCCTAAAAGACTGGTCTCAAAAATTCAACTTTTGCACAGCTATGCATGTTAATCTTGCTGCTTTACTAATTCCCAGTAAAATTCAGAAATGTAAGGCAAACTCCAGGCATAACAAATAATAACAAATTGCAAAGCACCTCAACTAGGCTGATGATAGATTTGCAAATTCCCTATGTTCCAATGGCTGCTAAAGAAAATTCCTTTCCCTCTGTCCTCATTCTCCACTGAAAGTGCCACCCATCATTCAGCACGACAGCAACTTGTATTTATATCGCGCTTATAATATAGCAAAAACCCCAAGGCACTTCACAGGAGCATAATCAGACAAAGATTGACAGTGAACCATGGAAGAAGACATGAGTGACCAAAAGCTTGATCGAAAGGTAGGTTTTAAGGAGCTAAAACCTTAAAGGAGGGGAGAGAGAGAGAGGTGGGGATGTTTAGGGAGAGGATTCCCGAGTTTTGATCCTGGGCAGATGACAACATTGGTCGCCAATGTGGATGGGGTGGAACATAAGAACATACGAAATAGGAGCAGGAGTAGATCATTCGCCCCCTTTGGGCCCACTCCACTATTCAGTCAGATCACAGCTGATCTCCTACTTCAACCCCATTTCCCTGCACTATCTCCGTATCCCCTGATGTTTTGAATATGTAGAAATCTATCGATCTCAGTCTTGAACATACTCCATGACTGAGCCTCCACAGCCCCCTGAGGCAGAGAATTCCAAAGATTCATCACCCTCTGAGTGAAGAAATTCCTCCTCATCTCAGTCTCAAATGGCCTGCCCCTTATTCTGAGACTATGTCCCCTGGTTCTAGGTTCCCCAGCAGGGAAAACATCCTTCCTGCATCTACCCTGTTGAGCACTGTAAGAATTTTGTACATTTGAATGAGATCACCTCTCATTCTTCTAAACTCCAGCGAATAAAAGCCTAATCCATTCAACCTTTCCTGAATGGACAGTCCCTCCATCCCAAGAATTAGTTTGGTGAACCTTTGTTGCACTCCCTCACTGGCAAGTATATCTTTCTTCAGATAAAGAGACCAAAACTGCACACAATATTCCAGGTGCAGTCTCGCCAAAGCTTTATATAATTGTAGTAAGATATCTTTACTCGTATACGCAAATCCTCTTGTAATACAGGCCAACATACTATTTGCCTTCTTACTTGCGTGCTGTACCTGTATGTTAGCTTCCAGTGACTCACGAACAAGGACATCTAAGTCCCTTTGAAGCTTAACGCTCTCTAACCTCTCGCCATTTAAGAAATACTGTGTATTTCTGTTTTTCCTACCAAAGTGGATAGCCTTACATTTCTCCACATTGTATACCATCTGCCAAATTTTTTGCCCACTCGCTTAGCATCTCCAAATTCACTTGAAGCATCTTTGCATCCTCCTCACAACTCAGACTTCCAACTCGTTTTGTGTCAACGGCAAACTTGGAAATATTACATTTAATCCCCACATCCAAGTCATTGATATAGATTGTGAAGAGCTGAGGCCCCAGCACTGATCCTTGCCGTCAATTAGAGCTAATGCACTAATTGAGATTAAATTTGCAATATCTCCAAAGGAGGCAATAAGAACTTCCATGTCGCTGCCAGAAGCAGATTCCCTTTTCAGCTTGGAGGCAAAGGCATATTTATGTTGGCTGACCTGTGTCTGACCTGCTTGATATGTGGGGGAAAAAACCCTGCAGCACGATTCCAAAATAATGTTATATGGCTAAACTTAGAAAGTAATTAATGCCCGAAGTCTGTGATAAATGGGCACCTTCATCCGGTTGGTTCTCTTCTAACTCAATAATCTATAAAGTTAAATTATTTAAGAAGGCTAATATATTACAAACAATTCAATTGACCTGTGCGGCTACCTTCAATGCGAGTGTCTGAAGAAAATGAAATTAGGCAAAATAAAGGGATTTCTTTGCTGCGTGGGAAGGAAAGTGATAAATTAGAGACATATCTGAGAATAAGCGTCTTCCGTAAGCAAAGAGAAAGGCCAGTGCCTCAAACCGACACCTTCAATTCCGGTGCAGTTTATACATTTTATAGATAATAATTATAATGAGATTTCTAAGGCCTAATACTTAATGCTGCTGCTGCTGCTTGTAGCTACTCTGCCAGGAGATCTGCTGTCGTGGTTTGTCACGCTCGCCTGTCTTGCACCATCCTCACACGTCCACTGTAGCTCATCTGCAACTGTTCTGTGACGTCCATCATCCAACTACACCCAGGTCAACCCCTCTTTGTGCTGCCCTCCACTTTACCCTCTGGATTAGATCTCTTTAGCTTTTCAGCTCTGAACAAATCGCTGAAATACTGACATTTTCTTTTCTGGATGTTGCTTTTTAGAGTTCTTCATCCTCTTACAATTTCAAGCACCACTTTATTTGTCTTCAGGGGCAGAATTTTGCCCTTGGCATGCGGGCTTGGCGGGGGTGGTCCGGAAGCTGACCGCTGCCTGCGATCGGCGCTGCACCGTGATTTCATGCTGGGTGGGCCAATTGAGCGCTGCCTGTGCAGGCGGGAGGAGGAGGGCCAGTGGGCTGAGAGCGAACTTCCTGCATGCGTGCGAGTGCGCGCTACATGGGGCAGGATTTTACACGTCGGTGAGCGGGGGCGGGGCCCACTTGCCAACACATAAAATAACGCACGGTGACGTCGGGGGGAACTCCCAATGTCACCCCGCCCCATTTAAATTTTCAGGAAGGCGGGGGCGCAGCAAAATCAGCTGCGGGCCCACCGACCTGTCAATGGCCAATTGAGGCCATTGACAGAGGCTATTAAGACATTAAAGGACCTGCCCGTCCAACCTTAACGTTGGTGGACAGGCCAGGAGCCCTGGCATGAACTAGAAAAACATGAAACCTCATCCACCGGTGGGATGAGGTTTCATGTATGTTTTTAAAAAATTTAATAAAGTTTTTGTGAAAATGATGGACATGTCCCAACTCATGTGACATTGTCACATGAGGGGACATGTTAGGGAAATTTTACTTTTCTATTTTTAGGTTTTTTACATTTCGAGCTGATCTCCCTGAGGCTGCACTTAGCCTCAGGGAGATGACTGCGCTCTTTAGTGCGAAAGAGCGCACTCTCAGCTGAGGGATTCCCCCCCTCCCCCCCACCCCCCCTGCAGAGGAAGCGCATAGCACTTCTGTGTGGACGTCACGCTGGGCGGGCCTTTAACTTCGTCCCCAACGGAGGTGGGGGGGTGAAATTCAGCCCATAATCTCCTTGAGGCACGGAGCTGCCTCAGGGAGATGAAGCGCTGTTTAAAAAAAAAAATTTAAAAATAAAAATTTAATAAAACATGTCGCCTCATGTGACGTGAGCAGGGATGTGTTTTTAATTCAAGTCTAAAATTTTTATTTGTTTTTATTTGCTTTAGAAATCCCGCCCGTGGATTGGTTTCCTAAAAAGTGCAAAGGCTGCTTGGCCTTTTCGCCTGCCCGCCAGCCGCAAGGTTGGACAGGCAGCGTAAATTTGATTTTAATTACCTTGAAAATGGCTTTAACAGGCCTTTTAATTATCGCTGAACAAAATATCGCAGGGCTGCGCAATGATGTTGGGACGCTCGCCCGACGTCAGCATGTGCCATTTTACGCTCGGTCAGGCCGGGCGCGCACCCGCCCACCAAGCTTAATATTCTGCCCCTGGTCTGTATATGGAATTTTAAACGTACGTCTTAGCATCCACATTTCAAAGGCCTCTACTTTCTTCCGCAGATCTTTATTTAATGCCCAGGCTTCTGAGGCAGACAGGCAAGTGGATAGAATGTCGCACCTCATGGCCTGAATTCTCCTGTCACCCCACTCACCATTGAGTAAAATGACACGGGGTGACATTGGGCGGGCGTCCTGACATCACCGCGCGTCATTTAGATTTCCAGGTCGGCGGGCGCGCAGCTGACTCGGCTGCCCACCCGCCGAACTGTCGAAGGCCCTTTAAGGCCTGTTAAAAACTACTTAAAGCAATTAAATGAGCTGCCCGTCCAACCTTAAGGTTGGCGGGGGGCAGGTGAAGAGCCCAGGCGGCCTTCGCATTTTTCATGAAACCTCATCCACGGGCGGGATGAGGTTTCAGGAAGGGTTTTAAAATTCAATAAAAATTTTTAAAGTAATTATTTGACATGTCCCGTGTCACATGAGGGGACATGTTTTAAAAGCTTTTAAATGCTTTTTTTCAGGTTTTAAATGTCAAACCGATCTCCCTGAGGGACAGAGGTGCCTCGGGGAGATTTCTGTGCTCTTTCGCGTGCGCAGGCCCCGACTCAGGGAATTCCCCCCACCCCCACAGGGAGCGCTCAGCGCTTCCGGGCGAGCATCACGCTGGGGGGGGCCTTAATTGGCCCGCCCACGTAAAATGGCGGCGCGTCCCCGGTTGGGGGTGTCGATCGGGTTCACACACACCCCCGCTCCTTGTTGTTAACACATCCTATCATCTTCACTAAATTACTTCTGGCTTTCTCTATCCTTCTTCTGGCTTCGGCATCACATCAACCATCTCCTGTTATCATTTTCCTTATTTATTTATTTGTCCATATTTAATACACATGGGGAAATTATACTTCAGCTTGACATAGATTGGGCTCTAAGGCACGACCGCATTTGGTGTTCTGCTTCTTTCGTGCTATCAAGTGTGGTGGTAGCTTTGCAGATTTTTTCCCAGCTAAGTAATGGCTTATTATCAGTTTTGGCTGCAAGAGCCATAATTAAACCCCTCATCAACGTTTCTATGAGCTCCAAAACTCCAACGTTGCCAGCAAAGGAAAAACATACTGTACCATCCACCAAGCAACAGCATTAATGCACTTGGAAGTAGATCCTCCAGAGACTGAAACAAGTCACAGGCTCATTAACTAGAAAGGAATTCAGCCATTCTTCATTGGATTAGACTACGTAAAACATAAATCCTTTTTTTGCCTTGCACCTGCTGCCACTTTTACAGAATATCTAAGTATTAAAACTTTGTAGGTCTGAGACAGTATCTGTTTGCAGATTTATCTACATGCTTAAAAACACCAAAGACAAATTGTGTTATCTAGGTTTTTTTTTTGACAACATTCCCAGTCTAGGAGAATCCTTTGGAAGCACTTCCCTCATGGCTACAAATAAAGACGTCAGACAATCAAATGAGGCATTTGTGGCTGTGTTCATCATTTGCGATAAAATCTGTTATCAGCCTGAAACGCTGGCTATAGCTTTCTACATGCTGAAGGGGGAGGGGGGCAGGGGGATTCAACCCTACTTTATTCTAATTTAACATTAGTTGTGATTCTACTGCTCTACTCTAGTATTCCATCTAGTTATCTGATATTGCTGTGAATCGGTGATTAAATTCACCCTGCCTTTCTGACTTTCCTTGACTAAACATTTCTTTTGGCAAAGGTAACCCTCCTTCAAGAAAAATGTCCTGTTGCAATTATTTTGGGCTTCATAGAAAGGGCACTAAAGCAATCTGCTGAGAGTGGGCCCTTTGGCTACTACAGTATGACTTCTTAATGTATTTAAATACAACCTCATTGCTATTTAACACAGGCACTACCCAGATAAAATATGAGTTGGCACTGTTAATATACTGAACAACACAACTTAATTGATGTATTAAGCATTCATGCGATAATACTCAGAGAACTCTAACTTCAAGGTGTACTCGAAGCGTTATTTGATTATTTTCATATAAATAAATACAGATTTTCCTCCAAAATTGTTGGCGAGACTAGAAAATTTTAGCTATGAGGAAAGATTAGATAGGCTGGCATTGCTTTCTTTGGAACAGAGGATGCAGAGGGAAGATTTAATTGAGGTGTATAAAATTATGAGGGATCCAGATGGAATGGATAGGGAGGGTCTATTTCTCTTGTCAAGAGCTCAATAGCCAGGGGCCATCGATTTAAAGTAATCGGTAGAAAGATTAGCGGGCAGTCGAGGATATATTTATTCACCCAGAAAGAGTGTTTGGGGCCTGGGACTCACTGCCCGAAAGGATAATAGAAGCAGAAACCCTCATCGTATTTAAAAAAATACTTCGATTTGCACTTGAAGCACCGCTACAAATGCTGCAAATCTTAGAGCTAGAGAGTGGGGTTAAAATGGACAGCTCTTTTCTGGCTGGCACAGACATGAGTTGAATGGCCTCCTCCTGTGCCATAAATCTCCATGATTCCATTTTGTGAAATGGATGCCATGACAACTCAATATTTCTAACAGGGGGCAGCACTGGCAGTTGAGTGCATGCTCGAATGTGGTGGCTGTACGGTCACAGGGATGAGCTGACTCCTTAGAAATCATCTGGTTAATTAATCTAGGATTGATTAAATTTATGTTGTGAGGGGAAATCATCATCAAGATGAGGGACATCAGAGCGGAGGAATGGGACATTGCTGCTTTGTGCACTTCTGGTGTCTGTGTCAAGCCCTGTCTGGTTAGGCCATTGGGTAATACCTCCTCTTTTCTCCCTGAACTGCAACCATAGGGAGTTAGACTGCATACACATAGGGAAGAATTTTCCCCCCGTTGTGGGGGAAGTGCAGGTGTGGGCGCGCCTCCAACCGGCGCCCCAATTGGGGGCGTGCCGCCATTTTACGTGGGTGGGCCTTAGTGGCATCCACCAGAAAGCGCTACACGCTCTCTGTGCGGGTGGGGTGGGATTCCCTCAGCCGGCAGTGCACTCCTTCATGCATGCGCGCAAAAGAACGCACTCATCTCCCTGAGGCTAAGTGCTGCCTCAGGGAGATCAGCACCAAATTTAAAAATGGTCAATGGACAAAAATAAAATTTCCCTGACATGTCCCCTTCATGTGACACTGTCACATGAGTTGGGACATGTCCATCACTTTTATTCAAACTTTTATTCAATTTTTAAAAACACTCATGAAACCTCATCCCGCTGGTGGATGAGGTTCCACGCTTTTTCTGAAGCCCACCAGGGCTCCTGGCCTACCCGCCAACCTTAAGGTTGGACGGGCAGGTCCACTAATTACTTGAATTAGTTTTTAAATGGCCTCAATTGGCTGTTGACAGGTCGGCGGGCGCACAGCTGATTCGGCTGCGCCCCCGCCAACCTGAAAATTGAAATGACGCGGGGTGACGTCAGGAGTTCCACCCGACGCCATCCTGTGTCATTTTACACGTCAGCGAGTGGGCTCCGCACCCTCGCTCGCCGACCTCAATATCCTAGCCATACACATGAAAATTGTGGTCAGAATCCAGGGGAATGTGGGGAGTGGATTTGAGTAAATTGTCACACTTTTTCCTACTATATATCTATAAGAATGCATAACAATGCTAGCTATCTACTTTGTTTGAGTCCATCTTGCATTTGAGCCCTGCACAGGAATCAGGGAGCGAAGATTTTGGGAGACTTGGCTGGGCAAAACTGAAAAACCAAACGGAGAAGTGCCTGAGACTCAGAACATGAAGAATGAAAAGTTGAAGATGATGAGGTAAAAAGCAAAAACAGTAAGACATATGGGATATCATCAAAACCGGCTCCCTGTTCTATAAGAGAGAGGATAAAAGAAACAAGCTTTAATGTCATGGTGCTAAATTGGCTCCCGAGACATGTTTGAAAGACACTGGTCAAAACAGGGACAGATTAGGTTTTTAAGTCTACAACACTCTTCAGCAATTGAAGATGATAGGAGACCAATGAGATTCTATGGGCCTACTGGAGTTCAGTGGGACCTTCTCAAGGTTCTAGTTCATTACGATGAAGATTCAATTACTGGCTTAAAGATTTTTTAATTTGGTATTCAGCATCTGCAGTGTCACAAATCAGGTTTAACCATGACACAAAAACCCATGACTCTTAAGAACATTAAAAAAAGAGCAAGGAGAGGTTAATCCCTTCACAGTATAAACTTGTTCCTCCACAGTCTATAAACATTTCATCCTTTCACAGTACCTATCCACCCCATTGGGTCTCCTGAGGAAACTAATCAGCTAGACATAGGCCCTCCAAGGTAAAGCTCAAGGCTGTTCAGCTACTTGCACTCTTGGGAGACAGTGGCATAGTGGTAGTGTCACTGGATTAATAATCTGGAGGCTGAGGCTGTTTCTCTGGGGACATGGATTCAAATCTCATTACAGCAGCTGGTGGAATTTAAATTCAATTAATAAATCTGGAGTATAATGCTAGTCACAGTAACGGTGACCATGACACAATCATTCATTGTTGTAAAAACCCATCTGCTTCACAAATGTCCATTAAAGAAAGGAGTCTTCCATCTTTGCATGGCCTACATGTGACTCCAGATCCACAGCAATGTGGTTGACTCTTAACTGCCCTCTGAAATGACCTAACAAGCCACTCAGTTCAAGGGCAATTAGGGATTGGCAATAAATGATGGCCTTGCCAGTGACACCCACATCCCATGGAAGAATGAAAAGAAAGTCAAGTAATCAGGGTTATTAATCCTATTGCGCATCCTTTTCTATTCAGTTGCAAACCACAGGCCCATTATCACTTGTGTCAGAGGCACCCAATTATGTCCTTTAGGGTATTTGACCATAGATTTTTACAGTTGCCCTCATATCTGCAATCTATGCTTCAATGGATTTTTTATCCAGCATTTTCACAAAAGCATTAGGTACTGCATTGACTGGTTTGCATGGTGTTATGACGCGGTAGATGATGTGTGCCTGGCAGACCAAATCCATGAGGGAAATTTGATTGCGCTATCACAATGGTTTTGCAACTAGTATTTATTTTGAGATGCGTGCACTGACTTCAGAAGTAATAAGTCCACCAAGACTTCTAGAGATATTAAAAAATTAAAATTAAAATATTTATTAACAACAGAAAAGATTTCAAGCACATACATAAGACTACAAATTACTACTATAATAAATCCTAAAATTCCTAATTAACCTGACTCCCAATTACACCCCCTTTAAGGCAACGGTCCAAAAATAGATTTTAGATTTTAAACAGGTCCAGAAAATTAACACATCACCTTGGACAGTGGAACTCAAAATGGCTTTTCTCCAGCTCCAGTTTTGATACACAGCTGGCTTATGCACAAATGCAGGAGGCTTCATTAAGACTATTTCACATACTTCTGTTAGATCTCACAGGGCCTTCTCCTGTCACATAGCCTCATTCTCTTTTATATATGTTTCCCTCTTTTTAATATGTAAATTTTATTGTTTCATAAGTCTTTGAAACTATAACTTCCTCACAATATAAAAACTTTCATGCTGCCACTATGTATTGTCAGTAACCTTTGGGAAAAACAAACACATTCCTTAGCCTTGCTTATCTGGTTAGTTGTAAACACACTTTGAGATCCTTTTGAAATCCAAATCCCCCTTCACCTATCTCAAAATGCAAACTCCCTTCGCATCTTACATTCTAAGCCAACATCCATGTTTACTAATTAGCATGTCAAGTACCTAACTTCTTTTGGTTAGTTGGAGCTTGCAGTCTACTTGATTCCAACTGTAATTAAATCAAACACAGACATCCAACTATACTTACCCCGATAAACCTACTTCCCAATAAAACATAAAAATATTATGAACATTTTACTTTCATGACAAAGGGAAGCCATTCTACATACATAATACTCTATAAGGAAGCAAAGTATTTCTCATCTCGAGTCTCGTTCGAAACGGATTATTTCTTTTGTACTCATGTCCTCTATTTCTACACCTAGGCCAGGATATTGAGGTCGGCGAGCCGGGGTCGGGACCCGCTCACTGATGCGTAAAATAATGCAGGATGGCATCGGGTGGAACTCCCGACGTCACCCTGCGTCATTTCAATTTCCAGGTCGGCTGGGGGGGGCACAGCCGAATCAGCTGTGCACCCACCAACCTGTCAACGGCCAATTGAGACCATTTAAAAAGTAATTGAGCTAGTTAATGGACCTGCCCGTCCAACCTTAAGGTTGGCGGGCAGGCCGGGAGCCCTGTTGGGCTTCAGATAAAGCATGGAACCTCATCCACCAGCGGGATGGGGTTTCATGTAGGTTTTTAAAAATTTAATCAAAGTTTGATTGAAAGTGATGGACATGTCCCAACTCATGTGACAGTGTCACACGAGGGGACATATCAGGAAAATTTTATTTCTCAACATTTACCATTTTTAAATTTGGCGCCGATCTCCCTGAGGCAGCACTTAGCCTCAGAGAGATGAGTGTGCTCTTTTGTGCGCATGCGCGAGAGAGTTCAGGGAAGGCCACCCCCGCCCACCGGCCCACACAGGGAGTGCATAGCGCTCCCTTAATTGCCTTAACTGGCCCACCCACGTAAAATGGTGGCACGCCCACAATCAGGGGTGCCAATCGGAGGGACGCCCACTCCTGAACTTCCCCCCCAACGGGGGGAAAATTCTGCCCCTACAATATAGGTTAAATAATCTGGTTGCATTATCCATTCTTCTCATGATTGCAAAAGGACCCACATTACGGCATGCTTATTCTCAATCACCTTTTATGTACCAGGTACAGGTTCGGTTCTGGCAGTCCACCTTCATAACTTGTAGCGCCTCAGCATCAGAATCATCCTTTTATTTTGTACTCTTTCCAATGTTCCATTCAAGAATAAGGTGCTCAAAAGTGCTCAGATTATTCCACCTGCCACATTATCAGTGATTAGTGTCATGAAATCATTTTCATAATACTGTTGTGATTTATTGTAAAGGTGGGTTCATAGTGGGGTTTGGATTAGTTTCTCTGAGTGTATGTGTGTGGGGGGATTTAATTGAATTGAAGACAGATAGTCTGGAGCTTTTGAGTTAGAAATGCTAAATATGTAAACATGGTTGAAGTTTTAGAATGTGAGGTGTGAGGAACATTTGCATTTTTAGATAAACCAGAGTAGTTTGAATTTCAAAGAGATGGTAAGGTATTACACCTAGCCATAAGAGGCTAAGCCAAACAGTGTGTTTATTTTTCTCAAAGGTTACTGATAATATGGGTACTATGAAAGATTTATATTATGAGAGAAGTAAAGTCGCAAAGTCATATTGGAACAATGGAAGTTACAGTAAAAAGGGAGAAACATGTATAAAGGAGCTGAGGTTATGTGTAAGGGGGAAGGCATTCTAAGATCTAAGGAGTGTGAAAAGCCTCCAGCCTCTGTGCACCTCTGTCTACAGGAACCAAAGCTAAGAAAACTCACTGTGAATATGACTGTCCAGGATATTATGCGCTTTGCCTCAGTCTATTGAAATCAAGTTTGTTTTTACTGTTGCCTTAAGGGAGGCGTAACTGGGGGTCAGGTTAATTAGGGGAGCTAGGAGTTATTATAGTTATAATTTGCAGACTTATGTATGTGCTTAAAATCTTTTCTTCTATTAATAAATGTTTCATTTAGTTTTGTAAAAAAACCTCTAAGACTTGGTGGACTTATTACTACTGAATTCAAGGCACGCATCTTGAAATAAAATACAAATTGCAAAGAAAAGTCGGGGCAGCTGTTTCAAGTTTCCCTCTGGGATTTGAGCAGCTCAGCATTTACCATCCGGCTGTGCCATAACAAAATTGGGGGCTCTTTGTGGGATATATTTGAAATTCCTTGGTTTGGAGTTGGTGAATCTTAAGGTTACGAGTACAAGAAGCACTTTGAATTCAGGAGCTGGTGTGAGGTGTTTTTTTTTAAAGTGGTGAGACTGCAATATGGCTTTGGCAGTTGCTAAGACTTATCTGGGATCTGAAGTTATAATTTTGGTTGGTTTACAAAAGGCAAATAAATCCAAGTTAATGGAATTGGCAGATAAGTTACAATTAGTATTATCTGCAGGGGTAAGGATATCAGACATAACTGAAGGTATAGCACAGCATTTAAAATTGGAAGGAACACCCAAGAGACCAAGTTCTCCAAGGTCGTGGGTCATTGGAATGGGCTTAAATTCAGTTGCAAATGAAAAAACTGGAACTAGAGGCAGCAGAAAAAGAAAAAAAAAAGAAAGGGCATTACTAAGGGAAACAGGCAGAAATGCAGGAGGGGGAAAGAAAACAGGAAAGGGAATCTCTGACTCAGAGATGAGAATGCATTGAGCCAGCCTTACAATATAAAAATATTATTCCATTGTGGTCACACAATACACATTTTTCACAGCAACCCAGCACATAAGCAGCCCTGTCAAAGGCCCATTGAAATCTAACATTGAGGATAACTGCACACACTGAATGAAACATTTTATTTCTTCTCATTCTGATTGGCAACAGCGAGATGTTTTAATTTCTTTCTGCCTCCTTGGATTAGGGTTCTAACAGCTGCAACTGCTTTCCAACAAGCTGCCCAGGTGGCCTTGCATTAACTTGAACAGTTAGACAGCTCGGCTATTTGACTGCAGTGCACCTCACAGTCAGGCCTCGGCCTGTCTTTACCTCCTGCAACTCCAGCTGAGGTCAGCAAACGTAGCACAGACCAGACCTCCAATCCACAGAGCCTGCAACTGTGTGTTGAGTACAGCGCAAAGGAGGAGATATTATTCCAAAGCTTTCCAGTACCTTTCATTAAAGCTGGACACGTCCACGAATTCGACACTTTGCTAAGGATCACAGCTTTCCCAGTTTTAGGTACTTGGCTGGCAAACTGGATGAAGTGACAATGTTATGACGAGGTGAGAAGGAGTGAACTGACTTCCCTCTATTCAACCTCCTTGGTTGGTCACAACAAAGTTTAAGTTTCTTCTTCACGAGGATTTGCATTTTCCAAATCCAAACGTATTTAACTATGTTAGCTGTGAGCAATGAGGAGCCAATCAAACAAGGTTTTCTTGAGTCAGAGAAAGAGCAAATTTATTAACCACTAAACCAGAGGGTAAAAAATAATAAAAAGGTGACATCACACACACACGGGTATCAGGAATAATGGAAGTTAGAGTCCAATAAAAAACATTAAAAGAATGTACGGTTAAGTGTCCTTTGATTAGAAACATAGAAAATAGGAGCAGGAGTGGATCATTCGGCCCTTCAAGCCTGCTCCGCCATTCAATATGATCATGGTCGATCCTCTATTTCGACACCATACTCCCACTCTCTCCCCATACCCCTTGAAACCTCTACAGTCTAGAAATCTATGTATTTCCTTCTTAAATATATTCAATGACTTGGCCTCCATAGCCTTCTGTGGTAGAGAATTTCACAGGTTCACCACCCTCTGAGTAAAGAAATTTCTCTTTATCTCAGTCCTAAATGGCCTACCCCGTATCCTGAGACTGTGATTCCTTGTTCTAGACTCCTCAGCCGGAGGAAACATCATCCCTACATCCAGTCTGTCCTGCCCTGTCAGAATTATATACGTTTCAATGAGGTCCCCTCTCATTTTTCTAAACTCCAGCGAATACAGGCCCAATCAATCCAATCTGTCTGCATATGACAATTCTGCCATCCCAGGAATCAGTCTGGTGAACCTTCACTGCACTCCCTCTATGGCAAGTATATCCTTTCCTAGGTAATGAAACCAGAACTGCACACAATACTCCAGGTGTGGTCTCACCAAGGCCCTGTTCAGTAAGACATCCTTGTTCCTGTACTCAAATCCTCTTGCAATGAAGGCCAACATACCATTTGCCTTCTTAACTGCTTGCTGCACCTGCATGCTTGCTTTCAGTGATTGGTGTACAAGGACGCCCAGGTCACTTTGCATCTCAATATTTCCCAGTCTATCACCACTTAAATAACACTGCCATTCTGTTTTTCCTACCAAAGTGGATAACTTCACACTTATCCATATTATACTGCATCTGCCATGTATTTGCTCACTCACTCAACCTGTCTAAATTTCCTTGAAGCCTCTTAACATCCTCCTCACCACTCACTTTCTCACCTAGTTTTGTGCGGTCAGCAAACTTGGAAATATTACATTTGGTTTCCTCATCCAAATCATTGATATATATTGTGAATAGCTGGGGCCCAAGCACTGATCCCTGTGGTACCCCACTAGTCACCACCTGCCACTCCATTTATTCCTACTCTCCGTTTCCTATCTGCTAACCAATTCTCAATCCATGCTAATATATTAACCCCAATCCCATGTGCTTTAATTTTGCACACTGACCTCTTATGTGGACTTTTAGGTTTTCTGAAAATCCAAATACACCACCACATCCACTGGTTCTCCCTTATCTATTCTGCTAATTACATCCTCAAAACAGTAGGTTTGTCAAACATGATTTCCCTTTCATAAATCCATGTTGACTTTGTCTAATCCCATTGATATTTTCTAGGGGGAGAATTTTCTCCCCATCGGGGGGGGGTGGGGGGTGCTGAGCAATAGCAGACATGCAGCCAATCGCCGCCCGCAATCTGCTGCGCGCCGCCATTTTACGTGGGCGGGCCAATTAAGGCTCGTCCAGTGTGACGCGCACCTGGAAGTGCTGAGCGCTTCCTGTACTGGCGGGGGGAGGGGGTTGAGTCCAGGCCTGCGGTCTTTCACGCATGCACACGAAAGAGCGCAGAAATCTCCCTGAGGCATGGAGCTGCCTTGAATTGATATTTAAATGGCCTTAATAGGCCTTTGACAGTTCAATGGGCACCCTGCCGACTCCAGTGCACGCCCGTCAAACTGAAAGTCTGAATGACGCACGGTGATGTCGGGATGCACACCCGACCTCACCACAACCAATATATCCACTATTTCCATGGCCACTTCCTTTAGTACCCTGGAATGTAGAATGTCAGGCCCCGAGGATTTATCAGCTTTCAGTCCCATTCATTTCTCCAACACTACTTTTTTTTACTAATACTAATTTCCTTCAATTCCTCCTGCTCACTAGACCCTTGGTTCCCTGGCATTCCTGTGAAGTTACTTGTGTTTTCTTCTGTGAAGTCAGAATTAAAATAGTTGTTTAATTGCTCTACTATTTTCTTGTTCTCTATTATAGATTCTCCCGTTTCAGATTGTAAGGGACCTACATTTATCTTCACTAATCTTTTTCTTTTTACATGTTTATTGAAGCTTTTACAGTCCGCTTTTATGTTTACTCTCATGCACTATTTTTTTCCTCTTATCAATCTCTTGGTCCTCCTTTGCCAAATTCTAAGTTGTTCCCAATCCTTAGGCTTGATACTTTTTCGAGCAACTTTATATGATTCTTCTTTAGATCTAATACTATCCTTAATTTCTTTTGTTAGCCATGGTTGGGCCACTTTACCTGTTGTGTTTTTGCACCAGAAAGGCATGTATAACTGTTGCAATGCATACATTAGTTCCTTAAATATTGTCTATCTATTGTCACGTTGTTTAATGGAGTTCTCCAGTCTATCATAGCAAACTCATCCCTCATACCTTCATAGTTTCCTTTGTTCAGATTTAGGGCGCTAGTTTAGGATTGGATTACTTCACTTTCCATCCTAATGAAGAATTCTATCATGTTATGGTCACTCTTCCCTAAAGGGGAGAGGCACAACAAGATTGTTAATTAACTCCTTCTCACTGCACAATACCAAATCTAGGATAGCCTGTTTCCTAAATTGGTTCCTCAGCATACTCCAAAAAACCATCCTGTATACACTCCAGGAATTCATCCACCAGAGCATTATTGCTAATTTGGTTTGCCCAATCTATATATAAATTAAAGTCACCCACGATGACTGTAGTTACATGTCTGATGCCATCCCCTACCTTACCACTATTGTTTGGAGGCCTATACACAGCTCCCTCTAATGTTTTCCACCCCTTGTTGCTTTTTAGTTCCACTCAGGCTAATTCTACATCTAGATTTTCTGAGCCAATATCCTTTTTCACTATTATACTCATTTCACCCTTAACTAACAACGCCACCCCACCTCCTTTTTCTTTTTGCCTGTCCTTCCTTGTAGCATAGGTTTATAAGCACTGCAGCCGATCTGGATTAGCTGGTTTCATGGATGTGATCAGAAGTAGAAGATGTTGCAATTATGATGAGATCTTGGCTTGCTGATAGATTTCTAATGGTGTTGGCTTCCGAACTGGGTAATACACTTGTTTCAAAAGAGAGAGAGACAGCCCAGCTTTCAGCCTGTTTCCTCTACTGAAGTCTCGCTTGCAATCTCTCTGCAGTAGCTGCAGCCTGGCCTGTTATACTTCACCCATTGTGTAAGGGGTTTTGGGTGGGTCTGTCTGTGGCAGCCATTATTTCAATATCCAGCACTTTGCATTTTAATGTCCCTTCCTTAGACGGTGATGAGTTTCGCTGGGTCTCTGAATTATAGGAAATGTCTCTCTCTCTCTTCTCACTCCCCTGCCTGATTCTCACCTTTACCTTAGAAGGTGGCCTTGCGTTTTTAAGTAGTTTATTCTGCCTCAATTCGATTGCAAAATTTCCAGTCAGTTAAAAGTTGAAAAATCATACTTTCAAAAAATAAAGGGGTATAGCCTCGTGACAACTTGTGGACAACTGTTTCCCCTTTAAGAAGCTGTTTACATACTTGAGAAGTCACAGTTTACAAAAAGCACTGCCGCCTTCCAAGTATCAACAAACCCTGAATAGGTTTCTTTTCCTGCTGACTGTGCGGTGAGAATTTCAATGTCCGTGCTCATTGTGGTATTCAGTGCCTGCTGTCAACTGTCAACAGATGGAATGTTAAGTGTAGATAGTTGCAAGTCATTAATTATAGAGATCAGAGTGATATACTATCGAGCTACCCTCTAATCCTTTTCTCTCAGCTTCATGGTCACGGCTGAAGCTTAGACAAATCCTCAAAATCAGATTCTGCACCAAGAAATGGCTATGCCATTTTAAACCTTAATCTTTCTTGCCAACTCCAACCCACGTAGCAAAGAATTATGTAAAAGATGGCCCGCCCTATCCAGACAAACTGTGTCATTAATTATCAATGACAAACAAAAAGTCCTGTTACTTCAGAAACACAATCATTGATGTTGACCTTATTTAGCAAAGTGTCAGCATTGACGGCTTAAAGAGTTTTGTATTAATCAAGTTGCAACGATACTGACTAGCCAATAATTTATGGCAGCAATTCGCAGTACATTCTTAAATTCAAAGCCTGCTGCTCAGAAATAGATCAACCCATGCCAGACCAGTTGGTTTCTGAGATCCACAGCAGATAACGTGGAGTGGTTCCCCACGGCGGGATTTATTCTAAAAACATTGATAGGACCACGCAAATGAGGGCTTAACTAAAATGCCTGTTCCAGTTACCAAGGCAAAATACTGAATCACTCTTGATATGTGAAACAATGGCAGCAGCAGTGACAAACCTGCATTAATGAGCTCCAGCTTGTTATCAGCACGCTCGAATTTACCTCCTGAAAGGCTTGCCCTGTACGAGTGAGAAACTCGTTTGCATGGCATCTCCCTGCAGGAACTGTCATTACACAAAGGCCTGCCTGGTCAACTGGGAAAGGAAGCCAAGTGTAAGTGTGTGAGTCAATGTCGGTGTGCATGTGCATGAAGGGAGCAAGAGTGCACGTTTGAGAGCGTGTATGTGAGTGTGAAAGGAGAGAGCAATTGTGCGAGTGTGCATGAGTGAATGTGAAGGGAGAGGGTGTGGGTGTATCACAATATGTGTGTGTGAGTGGTGTAGGTGTGAAGGTATAGAGAGCATGCTTGTGTGCGCACGTGTGTATGAGTGGCTGTGAAGTGTGTGCGCGCGCTTGCCTTCGTGCGGTGCGTGCGTGTGTGCGCAGTGCGTATATGTGAGAGTTTTGCTGAATAAGTGAGCGAATGTCTAAGTGATTGTGCAGTGCATATGTGTCAATTTAAGTTTATGAGAGCCAGTTGGAGGATGTCACAATTGAAATATAGGGCGGAATTTTATGCCCCATTGCCGCTGGGGTGGAGCTGTAAAATACAGCGAGCCGTTCAAAAGTCCACTGACTTTGGCGCGACTGGAAAATCCCGCCGGTGTAAAATTCTGCTAATAATTAAATAACTCAAGAAGTTGACTAACTCAATACAGTGGGAGGTACAGCATGAAGCCAAGGGATACCAGTTAAATGCACAAACAAGTCAAAAACATTCAATAATAGGCAACAGAGCTTTACAAAATATTTTTGGTGGGCAGCAATTATAATCATTCCAATTGCCAGTAAACTTCAGGGTGAAGATGTTGCGCTGGGATTTAATTGTTATGTCATTGTTCCTCATATTATCAAAGGAGTGTTTTACTGACACAAAAGGAACATTGCCAATTGCAAAAGAAAAGGACCTGGGAGTGGTTTTTGTCACATCACACACAGATAAACATGTGTGTCCAGTTTCACAATGGAGCTTTCTGATGGAAAGTGCATAATTGCATCATAAAATCAGAAAACATACTAATATGCTGGCCATGGCCTTTTATGCCTTATTCTCTTTTCTAGTGCAGCTGGTAACATTGGGGCATGGTTGCACAGCAATCGGGCAAAGGGATTGAATTGTTTTGGTTTACTTCTCCAGGTTTTTGTCACTTAAGACACTGATTCATGGTAGAGTATAATTCCATAGTGCTGGCCACTTTCTGGTGTTTTGTTAACACTGGGAACAGAGGACAAGGGGAGGCCATTCAGTACAACACTCATGTTCTGCCATTTTGTTAGCCATGGTGATTTGTTGTCTTTTTGATCCAAATTTCCCATTCTTTCTTCATATGTCTTAACCAGTACTTGCCAAGTAAGTAACTATTTTTAAAGACTCCAATTAATTCTGCATTCATGACCTTCATCGAGATCAAAATCGGGATTTATATCATGTCTTTTGTGAACTTAGGACGTCCCAAAGTGCTTTACAGCCAAAGAAATGCATTGGAAGTGTGGTTACTGCTGTCATGCAAAAACAACGGCAGCCAATTTGCGGACAGCAAGCTCCCATCAACAGCAGTGTGATAATGACCAGATCATCTGTTGTTGACATTGGCTGAGTGTTAAATATTGGCCAAGGCACTGGGAGAAGTTCACTGCACTCCTTCAAAATAGTTCCATGGAATCCACTTGGAAAGGCAGAGGGTCTCATCTGAAATACGGCACCTTAGACAATACAATACTGCACTCCTTCAGTATTGCACCAGAGTGACGGCCAAGATTTTGTGCTCAAGCGTTTGGAGTGGGAATTAGACCCTCCAACTTCTGACTCAGAGGCCATATCGTAAACTGAAGCAGTGTTATTCAAAATTCAGGCGGCATCATAACCAAGCCTAACTCTGTCCAACATGTACTCTTTATCTTGCCATCAAGAGCAACCTTGAATGACTATACCCTGAAGACGCAGAAAATTTGGATTTATTTTAAAGTGCCAGCCAGGGCCAGCAGCTAGGGCACCAAAGCATACACAGACAATCCCAGCCTTACATGAAAACTAAAAGCTTGTACAAAGGGCTCAACTGTAAATTTGCAATTAGGAAATGGGAGACACACACGGGCGGGAACACGGGAAGACTCGATCAAGAAATGGGGAAGGCCATTTAACACCGTCTGATAGCCTCGAACCACATCCAGTCAGCCCCCCGTAGACCTATTGTGTAAAACAAACAAACATTCTTTGCTATCTTCAAAAGGACAATGCCCAGTCTCCGCACTGCAATTACTGTACAAGAACATAATTATCAGCCCACCAGGGGGGTCATTGCGCTGTGGCCTTTGTCTAACTAATACCATTAAGTTGTAACTGACAGTAAAAAATATATAAACTGTGCTCATTTGAACCTCAGTGGAGAAGCGCCTGGATTACCCAGCGTTTGCTCCCCACGTGCGTAATAAAGGAACCACTTGAATATTGCATCTGGACTCCGAGTGTTGAAATTTTGTACCAGAGTGTTCCTCGGACCTTTCAATCCCAAGTACAATAATCTGACCGAATGATGATCATGGGCTGAACTTTGTATCTTCCTGCTCCATCAGGTTCAGCTCCGCACCTTACTGCCTCACTAGAGTTTGCAAGGGTGCCAGCTGAGCAGAGGAGAATTCTGCTTAGGCATTCAGTGGCTGTGCCTCAGGTCTGACTTCTCTGACAGCGGGTGTTATGGAGATGGATGAAGTCAGCTCATTGCTGCATCAGTCAATCCAACTGACAAGGAGGGAGGTGGAACTGACTATGTGTCCGTGCAGGTACTTGCGAGCACCCATGTGTCAAGAAGTGGTTCATTCCACTAACTAATGATGCAATGGGATAGAAAATGGGGGTGGGGCAGGGGGAATGTCTCCAAATCAGCTGTAGTAATGGTGTGAACATTTCAGTGAGGTTTCTGCTCCGAGTTTCGGCAGGTCATCAGGAAAACTTCCACAGATATTCTATCAAAATAAATCAGATCTGTTTTCACATAGTATTACTCTCCCTTTAAAAGGAGCACTCACTTTGTGCATTTTTTTCTCTCTCATTAGCAGGCACACAATGGAATGGCACCTCAATTGAAAAACACTGTTATGCTGCCTTTGTGCAAGGCTATCAAGAAAGCATAAACAAACTAACATTTGTATATTCACTTTACACATTTTCCAGATGTCCCAAAGCATTTCACAGCCAATGAAGTACTTCTTTATTGCTGAAATAAAGAGACATACTGTCAAAGCTTTTTCACTTGCACTCATCAGGACAGATGCAAGGATACCAAATTTCAAAGGAAGGAACAATTTATACTGCATGAGAAAAGGGTGCCGATTGGTTGACAACTCAACTTTGATTGGTCAAAGCATTGTCATGGAGAATGCACCAGGGAACTATTGTCCCCCATGCTTTTGCTTAACTCAGAAAAGGCGCAATGTCTGGACATGTTCTTCCTGCTTGCAGGCAGGGCCCTGTCTATAAATATAGGTGGCTTCTAGCAAGCATAAGTGAGTCACATTGCAAACCCGACTGTTAATCTTAAATTCATTGTTAGTGTAATTCTTAGAACATTCGGGATTGTTCAGCAAGTGCTGTCCAATTGTGGAATCACATCTAATGTTAGACATCATGTTTTGAGTTTTGCAAGTACGGGCTGGTTGAGTATGGTCGGTACTCTGCTTATTGTGAGCAGCCGAAGGGAAGTGCTGTTTGATACGATCTGCCAGTCACTGGTACATACAGCCTATGTTTCTAGCCTCACACCGGCACTGAAATTCATATTTACATTGTTCAGGGAAAACATCTTTTTGGCTTGACGGCAGCATTCAATTAGTGGAAAATACCACTCGTGTTGTCACCGCATAGTAGCAATGTGAAACGGCTAGCTTAATCTGTTGCTCAATTTTTTGAGGTACCTTACCCTCCTAGGGTAATATGAGGTAGACTGGGCACTTTTCAAGTCTGAAAGTGGCAGCCTTAGGCCCGTTCGTGAGTATGCGTGATACACAGCGAGCAATGATTTGACTGAGGTAGCCATTATTCCGCAGGGAAGCTTTGATGCGCCCTATATCGGTGTCAAGTTTGCACAGTAAGCAAACGTTTCGGGCCCTATTTATAAGGTTGCCAATAAGACCAATCTTATAGAGGTGCAGCTGTAGAAATCCCAACATGTACAGTGTTTTGCGTTATAGTCACTGTTGTAAAGTAGGAAATGCAGCAGCCAATTTGCCCATAGCAGGGTTCCTCAAATGACCACGGGATAAATGACCAGATAATCTGTTTCAGTGAAAATGGTTGAGAGATAAATGTTGGCCAGATGATTGGAAGAAACCTCCTGGTCATCTCTGAATATTTCAAGGGGAATGTCTGCATTGTCCAGAAGGATAGATGGACCCTCAGTTTAACCACTCCTCTGAAAGGCAGCAATTCCAGTGGAGCACCCTCTCAGAGTTGCTAAACCAGTCTGGAATGTGTGCACAAATCTGGGAAGCCATGGGCCAGGATTTTACAGTCCCTCCCGCCGCGTGGGATATTACAGTCCTGCTGAACTAAATGGGGAGTTAAGTGGCTTGCCACCTCCACCGGGGGGGCAGAGGGGGAGGGGTGGGGGCAGTGGGGGAGGGGGGAGGCATGCTGCGGCAGGGCTGTAAAATCCTGGCCCATGTGTACTTGAAACCACGAGCTTCTGATTCGGGGTGAGTGCTACCACTGAGGCAAGGTTAACACTGATGCAAAAATGAAATCATCGCACGAGCCTGCCCTTCCCCCCCAAGCACCTTTCCATCAAGATGGAGTTCTTTTAACGGAGAAGACAATAACGAGGCACGCTAAGCTTTTACTCGTTTCTATCAGTGTTAACAGTCAATAGAGTAATGGAATTCAACGTGTATGCGATCATTTTGGATTTGGATTTGCTCCTACTAAGCAAAGTCCTGCCAACAGTTTCTGCTCCCTGCAGTCACGCTCCTGGCAACTGTTTGCAAGATCCCTGTAAAGACTGGGAGGAAAGGATCCATGACTGTGTGTCACAGCGTGTTGTGAAGTGCTATAAAATTTCAATTGTTCGGTTTGGAGAGCAAATGTAAGGTCCTAAGAGATGAGTTTCTGCAATGGAGACAGCTAAAATGAGCCTTCAGCTATTTTCACAGGGGATTTTCAAAAAAAATAGATGACAGAACTGTATTTCTACCCTTTCGAAAGTAGCTGACAAATGGGATTTCAACTTGGAAGCTTCCAGGTGTATGTGGCTGGTGCTGGCAGAACTCCACATCATTATTCAGGAAACTCGAGCTCAAAGGATACAAATTGATTTATGCAGATTCCAGGTTGCGTGTCATTTTTTATGACTTAAAAAATGGAGGCTTCATGTCATTTGAATCTTAAGCATATTCAATATGCAGTGCCAAACAATTTGGCAGGGGCAAATTTACTTTGGTTCGTCCCCATGGTCACCTTCATCTTTGTTCTCAATACTGACTGAACAATGGATCTGAATGAACACCATAAGTGAGAAAGAACTCGCATTTATTTAGCGCCTTTCACAGCCTCAAGGTGTCCCAAAGCATTTAAGCCTGGGCACAATTCTTCAGGGCTCTGCTGAGTGGCTGCTCCGAGTTGTTGTCAGCTGTGGCTCAGGGAAGGTGGTAGCATTGTAGTTTTGTCACTGGACTGGTGTTCCGGAGACAATGCTCTGGGGACCAGGTTCAAATCCCACCATGGCAAATGGTGAAATTTGAATTCAATGAAAAATCTGGAATTAAAAGTCTGATGATGACCACAAAACCATTGTCAATTGTTGTAAAAACCCACCTGGTTCACTAATGCCCTTTAGGGAAGGAAATCTGCCGTCCTTACCTGGTCTGGCCTACATGTGACTCCAGTTCTGCAGCAATGTGATTGACTCTTAAATGCCCTCTGAACATGGGCAATTAAGGATGGGCAATAAATGCTGGCCTAGCCAGCGACACCCACATCCCATGAATGAGTAAAAAATAGAGCTGTTAATACAGTTGTCCCCTGAATCATGGGGCCCTGGGTTCAAATCCCACTCTTGGACTTGAGCACAAAAATCAAGGCTGACTCTGCTGCCACCTTTTCAATGAGATGAATGGGGATTTAAATGAATTTACTTTTCTGAGGCCCCGTCTGCCTGCTTGGATGGATGTAAAAGATCCCATGGCACTACTTTGAAGAAGAGCAAGGACTTATCCCTGGTCTCAGGGGCAATAGTTATCCCTCAATCAGCATTACAGAAAAACAGCTTACCTGGCCATGATCACATTTCTGTTTGTGGGAGTTTGCACAAACTACCTACTGTATTTCCTACATTACAACAGTAACCATACCTCAAAAAGTATGGCTGCAAAGTACTTGAGAGGTCTGACGGTCATAAAAAGTATTATATAAATGCGAGTCTATCTTTTCTCTTTGACCTTTTTCCAACAACAAAAATGGAGAACAGGGAGGGAGAGCTGCAATCTATAATGAATTTGTTACTTTGTAACTTGCAATTGAAGTTGGCCTCACATTATCTCTCAAATGTAATATTAAGCAGTTGGTCTTGTGGCACAGTGGGTAGCATCCCTGCCTCTAGGCTAGAAGCTCTGGGTTTGAGTTGATGGCCAAGGAAGGTGCATTCATAATGCGGCTAAACAGGTTGAATATCCACCCACACATCCTGCCTACACACACCAATGGCAGGCGGTAAGAGTGGGATAGGTTCCTGGTCAGCCATGTGATGGAAAGAACATTGGAGCCACTGTTGTTATCCATAGCTCCATGTAAAAAGTGTATGTTGCCATAGCAACTTGGGCTCCCTGAGTGAACTGTAACAGCCTCTACTGGATGTAGAATATAAGGCTGCCTTGCATAGGCCCTTCCAATCTGCTAATGCCCCAAGAATAGTTCATGAAGAGACTCTACACAACAGTTCCAGGAGGTGTTATGAAGGCAATAAGCACGAGACTTCATGCTTCTATGTTGGGAACAACCTGAGGTTATGAATTCACACCACGTCATGGTAAGTTGTGGAGCTGAATTCAATAAACCTGGTGCAGAAGCATCAGAAAGAAATGACCAGGAAAGAAACCCAACTGGTTCATTGATGTCCTCCAGGGAAAGGAACCAGACAGCCTTAGCAAATCAGGCCCAGTATCCTCTGTAAAAGACCATCAAACCACTCAACTGGACAGGGCAACTAGGGTGAGCAATAAATGCAGGCATGCTAGTGGTGCCAACATTGCATTCCCAAAGTTCATGGTTGGCACTTAGGCAGCAGATAGACAAGCAGACTCTACTGAAGCTTTGATCTTCCATCTGGGTGGAATCACCATTTCTATTGGATTATAGAGTGTGTCCATGCTGTGGTCAAGACAATGGTGGCAATGGACTCACATTTTACAGCAAGCTGTGCCATTTACCACTTGTCATGTGAGTAGTTCCTGGTCTGTGCTGTCTGCCAACTGAGGGCTCACCTTCAGTTGTTAGTTGTTTAATGACAGAGTGGTGAGCACTGACCTGGGACAATAGGAATATAACCACAAAACCAAAGACCCTTACACAATGGAGGAGGCTATTCATGTCTGTGTCAACACTTTGAAAGAGCTATTTAATTAGTCCCACAGCTTTGCTCTTTCTCCGTGGGCCTGCAAGGTTTCCTTCTTAAGTATGTGTCCAATTTCCTTTTGAAAGTTATTTATTAGGGGCTCTTTTGGCTCCATGCTAGTTTAATTCATCAGGTAGCCATGCCAGCCAGGCCTGTTTTAGCCTGGGCACTATTGATAATTGACCTACCTCATTGACGGAACACGGAGGATAACCTTATCACTGTTACTAAGACTCCTTTGCTCTATCAGACCCACTGGACAGTGGGAAACAATCCTGTGCATGTGTCCTGATAAACTGCACACCTTTAACTAGTTAAACTTGGGCAATATCGATGTGCATACTTACAAATCCAAAAGCACTGAGACAACAAGAAAGTTGCTGCTGGGGAAATCTTGACCAGCTTGGGTTGGATTTGGAAACTCTTAAACATGCTGGTGGATTTTTGCACAGGAGGTGTGATCAAAAAATCAGCCCCAGCTACCATTGCACCCCCTACTGAGTCAACAGCAATAAAGGTTTCTGAATCTACCAGGAGTTGTAACGTTATGGATACATTTTAGGGTAATAACTGTAATTACAACATTAATTGATACCGATACATCGGTTATTGCGTAGTTGAGTGTAGTTCCACCAATAACCATATGTTACAGATGAATAACTTAACATAGTAATTACAAAGTAAATGAAGCATCGATTAAAGCATTAACATCACAATAATACTTTTGCAGTTACACGCTCATTCACTGGTGTTTGATGGGTAACAGTGCCATTCTTCACAATTTTCATTCACTAACCAGCAATTCTCTGATGGTGCACCTCATGACAGGATAGAGGATAAATATGCTCTTTCATAAAGACACCGTGCATATGCCTTATGACATCCACTGTATTATTCTGCTGGTGTGTGTAAATTAGCAGGTCCCCTTAAGGCCAGAAAAACGGTTGGTGCCATCCTGGGCGAAAGAGAGGTCAGCTTGTTTTCTTATTAAAACGTTTTCTTTTTAAATTGTGGCTCCTTAAGGTAAGAGATCGACCTGCATGATTGACAGTGCACCATCTTACCTGTGTTGGCCACGAACATACGTTGTGAGCTGCGTTTCTCAGCCGAGCCTCAGGTCAAACAGAATTTAATTGTTTGGTGAGGGAACTGTCAAAGGTGAGGTCAGATTGTGATTGCAAGTCAGATTCCAGACCACAATATCTGGCTTTTTCCCTCTTGTTTTTTTTTTAAGCGTGATTATCGAACGTACTTTTTAAGTGACACACTACGAGAAAACCGTCTCCTGTCTCAGTAAGGTACTTTTTGTTGCTGATAAGTTCTTAATGTTCCGAATGACTACTTTCTCTTATTTGCCTGGGAGAAATCTGCATGCAAGCTAATTAACTGCCTCAAATTAAATATGACATTTGACAAGCAGTTCAAATCCTCTCACATTATGGCTTGTGGACTGCCATCTACAATCACGGGTTACTCCTGCCAGACACGGCAGTCAAGAGATTTTACCTTACTTTTGCAGAAAGGCTAAGATAGAGTGAACCATTTTTCCGTTACCTCAGGGAGGAGAGGGTGAGGCAGCTAGAGCTGAGTGCGCCTCCGAGGGTTGATATCTGGTCAATATTGCATAGGGCATGCCACAAGGTTCTTTGTCACTTACGACAGCGCAATTAAGTTCTGATAACGTCATGAATTATGCACCTCGCGTAAGCCAGAAAGTTATGTGTATCAGCTTGGTTCTGTTGGCAGTAACTCTCATCTTGAAGTCAGATGGTAGCCTCAAGTGCTGCGGAGTATGGCTGACGTTGAATCATGTAAGAGATTCTTTCTGTTTTCCCTCCTTAGTATGCAGGTTTTCCAGAAGAACTTGGCCAGGTTTTTACACCCTCCCCCAAACCCAGTGTGAACTGTTAGACCGGGGGTTGGGAGGTGTGTGTAAAATTGCATGGGATGGTGGGGGGGACGTGCTGTGCCCATCATCTACCAGCCTCCACTGGTATTTTTCCAGCAGTGGGATAGGTGGCAGGCAACCCACCCTCCCTTGAGCCAACCAAGGCACTCAAGTTAAAAGCAAAATTCTGCGGATGTTGGAAATCTGAAATAAAAACAGAAAATGCTGGAAAAGCTCAACAGGTCTCACAGCATCTGTGGGGAGAGAAACAGAGCTGATGTTTAGAGTTCGTATGACTCTTCTTCAAGGCCCAGAAGTGTTCAATTAATGGCCACCTAAGGGTCCTTTCCTGTGGGGTCAAGGGAGCATAGGGAGGGGTGGGGGGTGCCTTCTGACTGGGTGCACTGATGTGAATAGAATTTTGCTGGGAAATGAGTTCAAGGCCTGAGTTTTACCCTTGGCGGGTGCGTGCTTCAGCGATTTCACACTGGCTGACCAATTAAGGCCCAGTCAGCATGAAACGTGTCTTCCTAATGGTCAGGAAGGGGCGGGTGGGGGCCTGTCAGCCCCTTTCATCTTGGACTGCCTGCTGGTCCTGCCCCCCTTGTGCCTGTGCCTCTCCTCCGACAGGAGTCTCCCCTGGAAACTGCATTGGGACACCTGGCCTCCTCTCCTTTCTGCCCCTCTCTTCATCCTCAGAGGAGATGCCTTCAGCGGAGACCACAATCCCCATTACCAGGGTACGGAGGCTGTCTGATACCTGGAAGGGTCCATAACGGTCAAAATCCTCCGGGGGCCTTGGAGACACCAATAAGCCCTGGAATGGGGCCTAGTTATGCTAAGACTGAACAGAGGTGAAGCTGTCAGGTTCAAATAAGCAACCAGCAGCAAACTATCTCCAAAACTCCTCACTACTTACACTGGCAATGCTGCTGACCCTTTTTATCCCGCGCTTGGATGAAGTTTCGCAAAATGTGGGCTGCCCGCCTGCCCATTTTGCCCGTGCGACGAGTGCAAAAGTGCACGGGCAATGTAAAATCGGGTTCAATTGGGTTTTTAGTGGCCTTTTAATTGATGGCAGGCGTGGCTCTGACCCCTGTGCATGCCAGTCAACCTGAGGATTGCATGCGTGCGGGAAGACATCGGGACGCTTATCCGACGTCTTCTCACGCTATTTTATGCCCAATCGGATGCCTGCCTGCCCGTGAGGCATAAAATTCTGCCCCAAGAGATAGTGAGACAAGGCAGCGGGCAGCCAACGGGAAACGCGCACTGAGAACCTCAGCGCTGCCAGGGTGGGGGCGGGAGGAGCGCGAGCGCTGAAGTCAGCGCATGCGCGGAGGGTGCGCTCAGCGAAAGCTCCCTGAAGGCACAGAGCTGCCTCAGGGAGATAAAGAATTTTAAAATGAAAAATTAAGATTTTACATACGATATAAACAAGTGACTCAGTCTCATGAAGAGGGGCATGTTAAAAATTGTAAAAAAAAAATTCTATTGTCTATTTATTTATCATTGGAAACCTGATCCGGCCCATGGATGAGGTTTCGCAAAAAATGCAAAGGCCGCCTGGCCTATTTGCCCACCCACCAAACGAACGGTTGAGTGGGCAAATGAAAAGTACAAATTAATTACTCCTTTAAGGGCCTTAATAGGCCTCGTAACCATTGGCGGGCGCACTGTCGACTCTCACACGTGCCCGACGACCGAAAGATCACGAGAGTGCGCAATGATGTCGGGATGCTTGCCTGATGTCACCGCGCACTAGTTTACTCCCGATCGGGTCGGGCGTGCACCCGCCCGCTGGATGAAAAATTCTGCCGTCTGTTTTGACTACTACCCCAAAAAACAGCGTTCAAAACGCCTCCAGTACGTTCCTGGCTCGACGTCGCAGAGGAGAAGGAATCGATTCGCAAATGGATCTGCTTCCCGTCCCTCTCCACCTCTCTCAGTGAGAATGACTCGGCATCCGATGTTAGGCCCAAATAACACACCCGGCTATTGAAAGAATAGGAAAATGAGGCCAGACGTGTGGGAACCACCCTTACCTCCCAGTTTAAAATGACTGCTGCGACCTGCTCCTGTTGCAAGTGCAAGCTGTGTGCTGAGACCTTCCCCGGAAACCCCTGTTAATGTTGAGGGAGGGTGACCAAGTGCCCCAGGTCTCCATCGGCTTCCTGTGTTTAGCATCCACGGAATCAGCATGCCTCACAAAAAAAACTCTCTCTTTCCCCGCTGTTTAATAAATTAGTACATGCTGTAATATTCCAAACGTCTAAATCCTGCCGAATATCTTTACACAATGGAAAATTAAATAAACAAAGCTAAAAGAAATAATTTAGAGTAAGATCAGCCAAAAATAGTTAATTCAACATGAATTAACTGTCAGTAGTGTTATCTGCATGAATGAGCAAACTTGTGTCTTGGCCTATGTATTTCCCTCAAGGCACATGTCAAGAAAATCTATATTAGCTATAGCTTTTACCACTGCTACTTGTTGTGGACATATCATGTCAGAGGCTGACAGTAATAGATTTAGATCTAATTATGAATTATATTATGGACCATTTAGAATTGCTACATTATTCAAACAGATACTGATATGTTGATTAACTCTCTTACCTTTGCCCCAAAAAATGTACTGTATAAATGGCTAGAGGTAGATGAATGCAGCATATATATGGAATTCAAACTCCCCTCTTAACTCCCCTCCCCTTTTATATAGGATACAACTTTCCCTCCTCTTTCTACTGTCCTGAATCATAGATGAACCCTTAAACAGTCGGTCTTTATCTTCCCCACAATCTTTTCCCGTTCTTCCCTCAGACTTACTTAGCCTTAGAGGGCTTCTGCTCTTAGAGACACGAGACAGACAAAGCACATGCTTTTCCATAGCTGGTGTTTCCCAAAACAGGTTGCAAGGCTGAAGCAGGAGGCAACAGCTTCTAGGCACTACTCTGCATCAATTGTCACTGAGTGAGTGACTCTCCCACCCTTACCACCCGCCACAGGCAGGTTAAAGGATTCACAGGTTGGCAATCAACACATTACCAACCTGCCTTCCATAGTCTTCAAATCCTGGAGTGGGACTTAAAGCCTGAGCTTCTGGCTCAGGAGTAGCAATGCTACCCACTGCACCACAAGACCTCCCTTGCCTGAGGGTGGTGAATCTTATCATAACATGCTTCCACAACCAGAAACCGCTCCCCAGGGCCTTGCCCTAATCATCATTCTTCAGCAGGTTAATCAGTCACAAGAGCCAAGTCAAATCCAAGAGTAATTTCCAACAGGGTCATGAAAGGTCAGTCAACAGCAGAACCCCGTGGCATTTTCTGTCTTTTCCTAGCCCAGGGACACTCAAATCAATTGCACCATATATATTGCCACATGGAGGCCTTGTGGTGCAGTGGGAGCGTCCCTACCTCTGAGCCAGAAGCTTTGCGTTCAAATCCCATTCCAGGACTTGGTGGTCATGGAAGGTGCTTTTGTAACATGGCCATATAGGTTGATTTTTTAAAAATTCAGCCTGTAAATCCTTCCACTAAGCCTGATATTAGGCAGCAAGAGTGGAAGAGTTTCTGCCATACTGCAGAAAGCAACAGCAAACCACTGAGGTATTTTGCCAAGCATAACCATGGACCAGCCCAATGGAAGTCCATAGTTGCCAACACCCACTTGTTATGGAACCAGGACGAGGAGGATATTGAAACATGTGTATGTTTTATAGGGTCATGTTAATAAAGAAACTATACACTGAAAGTTTCTTTCAAGCTTTCTCTGCACTCACTGCAAAATAACTCGTCCTCTCAGCTTACTTACACAGGTAAAGCAAGTGGATTACTGATCTGCATCCAGCCACAAGCTGCCATGATACTAGATCACTCTTCAAGGAGCATCACCAATATATTGCACATTGTCTTGACAAACGCAGGGTATTGTTATCCTGTGCCAAGTAGGCAAAGATTTATGGGTTATACATTTTTTTTTACATTAGAAAGGCCAGCTATTTGGCATTTTAAAATTGGTGTCTGATACCTTTGTTAATGTAAAGTGGATAGCCCTCACATGCTAGACACCGACGATCATTCCCAAAGATGACCCTTCACCCTGCAACGAACCACACGTGTCTCCTCTCAGCAAAATGTCGGGTATCATAGAATCGTCCAGGGTTTGACCTGCACAACCACCTCACCGTGAGTGGCTCACAGGAATTGAGATGAAGCCTCTCGTGAGATCCTATTTTTTGGATTAATGAAAGACTAACCATTCTGTTAGACCAGGTGGTTTAGGCTATCGTCTTTGAATTATATGAATCAGGCTTTTTTTAAAGTGATTTCTGGAGTTACCACACAGTGTAACGCTGATGCATCCTGTTAAATAAGGAATCAGGTGTAACAGCAAGCCTGCCTCCACTCCATCCTGCAGGCATAATGTAATGCTGCTATAGAGGGAAGGTGCTGTAGAATGGCACACAGAAACACAGAGAAACACTCCCTTTAACTGACCTCATTCCTTTAAATTTCACATATGCTCAATTTTCCTCTCCCACCACCCGTTTGCTCTGTACATTTACCCAAGCTTACTTCCGAAGCTTTGCTAATGAGTTGACCAAGGAAAACTTAGTTAAAATCCCTCCTCCACAGCAACCTGTCTGAGCTCTGTAGTCATTCTGGCAGGAAACACGAGGCAGATATCATGCAAGACTGTCCTGATTCATCTACATTTTCAACAGAGAGGAACTGTCTCTGTGACCATTCTTCTAGTCATTAAATGGATTAGCGGTACCCTGAAGAGCAACAGGGTAAACAAACATAACCAGCTGCATATAATGTCACCTTTATTCCTAGCTAAAATGAAGATGCTTGGGTAAATGCCCTGTCAATCACATCTGGAGGTCACCCGACTATAACTAACTGGGATTAATTTATGCACATAATTCATATAATGTAACCATTCTCCATTCACTGCATTTTGCTGGAGAGATCACCCTACCTATATTAAGGGATGTTGCTGCAGTTTTGATCATGAATTCCATTTGCTGGAGTTCATGGAGGCTCTTCTTAAATAGACTCTGTTTGCTGAGCAAATAGACCTTATTTGCTCTAAAATAAACGTTGCTGTGAGTCATGCCCCACTTCCAACTCATTGGCTGACACAGTCACGTTAATGGACACTGAGTTTCTCTTCTAGTCATTAAATGGATTAGCAGTACCCTGAAGAGCAACAGGGATTACACTTGTAAATGTCAGCGACTGTCTATCAGAGATTATTGCTGACAAGCTTTTAGGGGGGTTTTGCAGAGTTGAGAAAGCAGACTAATTCAAAACAGCAAGAACTGTCCACTTCCATGCCCACCAGTCTTTGATTCTCTGTCCATTCATCTTAATGGAAGGGACATTATGGGTTGTCGAGCACAAAAACAGAAAACCCTCACCACCTTTAGCGGCTGACCAATTGAAGACTACACTGGACAGGGAGGTGTAAAACCTTGGGATGACACTTGTGTCATGACTGACCTCTTTCGACATTGCCACAGTGATTTAGTTTAGTTCAGATATCAAGCTTTGCATAGTTTCTCGCTTTTTGAGCCTCGCTTTCCAATGATCACTAATGAGGGTGATGACACACACGTGTTAAAAATAACACCAATCAGAACATCCAAAGTTCTGTATTTCATGCAGTAGGAAGGAATATTACCTCAGCTACACGCAAGTATCATATTAGCAAAACCGTTTCCTTCAAAGTCTTGCTGATATATCAGACTACATACTCTTAGGGATCATCTCTAAAGTTTTTTTTCTAGAGAAACATGTTTCTGGAGTGTTTGGTCTCACTACATACAGAATGCGTTTAAAGGAAGATATTTAAGTCCCTTGTAGATTGATCTATCCTTATTGACTTCAAACCAGCTGATTTTAATTCTGGTGCAATTCCAGGAGGGAAGGAGGGCTGGAAAGGAAGCCCTTTCGAGCGGGAAGGGCGGAGGTCCATGGACAGTGAGATCCAAACTTTTCTAAAGGGGCTCAGAGGCGCATTCCTGATCATGGTATCCTGATTTGCATTTATTAATGATGTCTCACTGGAGTCCAGAGGGAGGCCCAGCTGTCAGCAAAACTAGCAGCTAAACTTGCAGAACAGTGTGGGAGAGGGATCCCATTCCATTTTAACCGCTCCCTACTCCATTCCCTTAAGTATTTGTAACATTAATACTTGCTATGTGTTTCTGATTCTATGTAATTATGGGCAGAATTTCCCTCCCATCGGGGGGGAAGTTCAGGAGCGGGCGCGTGGAGGCATGCCTCCAATCGGTGCCCCTGATTGGGGGCACGCTGCCATTTTACGTGGGCGGGCCAATTAAGGCCCGCCCATCGTGACGTCCGCCAGGAAGCGCTATGCGCTCCCTGTGCGGGCTGGGGGGGGGGGAAATTCCCTGAGCCGAGAGTGTGCTCTTTCACGCTTGCGCACGAGAGAGCGCACTCATCTCCCTGAGGCTAAGTGCTGCCTCAAGGAGATCGGCTCCAAATGTAAAAATGCTAAAAATAGAAAAATAAAATTTCTCTGACATGTCACGAGTTGGGACATGTCCATCACTTTTAGTTAAACTTTTATTAAATTTTTAAAAACCTACATGAAACCTCATCCCGCCCGTGGATGAGGTCTCATGCTTTCTCTGAAGCCCGCCAGGGCTCCCAGCCTGCCCGCCAACCTTAAGGTTGGACAGCCAGGTCCATTAATGAGGTTAATGAGTTTGTCAATGGCCTCAATAGGCAATTGACAGGTCGGTGAACACACAGCTGATTCAGCTGAGCCCCCGCCAACCTGAAAATTGAAATGACACGGGGTGAGGTCGGGAGTTCCGCCCGATGTCATCCTGCGTCATTTTACGCGTCAGCGCGTGGGCCCCGCCCCCCGCTCGCCAACCGGGAAATCCTGCCCTATGTTACTTTTAATAAATTTCGCTATTAATTTTAGCCTGAAGCTTCTCAAAATATACAGAAAAGTATAGTGGGAATCCTTACTGATTGGAGATGCACTGTAATGTATCCGAACAGTTAATCGTTTGTCTTGAGACTAACTAATATTCACAGATCTGAGTCTCACATGATAAGTTGAACACAAGTTAAAAGTACTGGGAGATAGCCAATCTGTAACATTTTGTTCAGAGAAGCTAAGCTTGCACGGTCTGGGGCTTGAATCTAGGGCCTGTCTTGTATTTCTGTATTTATCCACTGAAACATCTGGGCAGCTGTATTTTGTCTCTTCTCACATACCCACTCCCTTTCCCTAAAGACTCGGTAATTATGGTACATATGTCCTCAAAGAAGTTGCATCAGCAAGAAAGTTGTGTTGAACAGTTTTATTTTGGTAATAAGTATCCTTGCCAGTAAACATGTTAAACGAAAATTGATTGGTAGCTGCTCAATTCCAATTAGTAGAATCAGAATCGCACCAAGCAGATTGCACAGAATGTCACCAGTTACAGCCCAGGACTTGCACTGCAATGTAGCTGGTTTTCTCCAAAGCATTGTTACATTGGCTAGAATACTTAATTAAAGGTGACAGGTCTAGCTGAATAAGTTTGCTTCCATTGGCTGGAGAGTCTAGAACTAAGGGTTACAGTCTCAGTACATTTAGGACTGAGATGAGAAAAAATTTCCTTCACTCAAAAGGTTGTGAATCTTTGGAATTCTCTACCCCAGAGGGCTGTGGATGCTCAGTTGTTCAATATGTTCAAGACTGAGATCAATATATTCTTAGGCACAAAGGAAAGTCAGGGATTTATGGGGATATGACAGGAAAGGGGAGTTGATACAGAAGTTCAACCAGGATCTTATTGAATGGTGGAACAGGCTTGAGAGGCTCTATGGCCTACTCCTGCTCTTATTTCTAATGCTCTGATGTTGTAATGGAGGCTTGGCAAAGCCTTTGTTATTCAGGGCAAGAGAAGATTTCTTTGCGTCATTAAGGCATTAGCACAAGTGATGCAATGCTGCCTTTTGTCATGAGTGTATCATGAGTTTGTGACCAAAATAAGTGTCTGCCAAATATTTCTTTGCCTAGGCCCTGAAGCTCAAGCCCAGTTCTGATCACCTAGAGGTGGTTCAGGTAAGAGGCAGAAAATTAACCTAGCGACACAGGATGGTATTAATCAGGAAACTGCGAATCCTGGGCTTTTTTAATGCAGGGAGGAGGTGACTGAACTGACTTCAGAGAAATCGCATAGATCCAAACACTCCCTTAATTAGATAAAAGCAAATTACTGTGGATGCTGGAAATCTGAAACAAAAGTAAAAATAGCTGGAAAAACTCAGCAGGTCTGACAGCATCTGCGGAGAGGAACACAGTTAATGTTTCGAGTCCGTATGACTCTTCATCAGAGCTGAGGAAATGTAGAAATGAGGTGAAATATAAGCTGGTTGAGGGACTGGGACAGCGTGACCAGAGGTCACAAGTTTAAACCAATGAAAAACTATTGTAGGACTGATGTCAGGAAGCTCTTCACCTAAGAAGTGATCAACGCGTGGAATGTGCTCTGGATATAGCAGTATAAGTGAAAACCTGAAATAATTCAAAAAACACAGGTGAATGCCTTCCTGAGCAGATTCTTTCTGCAGAGGGAAATGAAAATGAACAAATGGCTTCTTTCAACCTTCTCTCTCTCACGACGTCTCAGTTTGTGTAATTCAAAATATAAACTGACCTTGAACCCGAAGGTACCATTCTAACTTCCAATGTGATGGTCTGGATAGAACAACCAAAATGCCAGGAACTCCAGTATTGAATGCTTATCCAGTGCATGTCAGATATATGAGAGGATTCCCATACATTATGAGACTCCGGCGATTATGGAATGTAGAAGTGATTTCCAAAGGTTAACATTTAGTAGGTTGCAATACATCCACTTACCAAGTTAAAATGACAGCACCGCTAAGACGTGTTTGGAAAATGGCAGCAGAATTGAGTCAGAGGCAGAGGCAGAGGTTCTTCAGGGTGTGTTGCAAATCCTACACAGAGAAGATGCATTTGTTTTCTTCCCCCACCCTGTATGGTGCCTGGTGCAAGCAGAAGGCAACATGTCATTAACCACATGATGGGCAAAGAATACATACGTAGAAAGAAAGAAACCCTACACTGAGACAGAGAGAGAAAGAGAAGAGGAAGGGACGAGGCTGCATTTTGCATTCGCAAAGCGAGCGTGCTACACCCCCTCCCCCTACTCCCCACCTCCCCATGCGCTGACAAAATATTTGGTGTATTGATGCCGTGTCAGTAAAGCTACGTCATCACACCAGTCTCCCAAATCATGGCAGGCGAGAGAGCACAGAGGTCGCAGCTCACCCGCCATTTTTGACATCACTAGTTTACAAGCTATTGTTAACAACCTAGTCATCCTCAATTTCTCGTTGCCTACTGCATCTTTCAGATGTCGAAAGGTTTGGGAGCTGTACCGAGGTGGCACCATGGCTGAATGTACCGGCAGATTCTGCTGGGGAAGGTGGCAGGGTCTGTACGATTTTTTAATGACAAATTTTTACATTCTTTATCACGCCTTCAATAAAAATGAAGACTGATTCTGAGAGAAGGGGGTCTTTACAATTCTAGTTGTGACCGACTTCCTATTTTACCACCACATGACATCCTGGCCTGCAGGTCCGATTGGGTGCGGAGCTCCCTACCCCTTGCTCCTCGAGTTGGCTTCCTTCCCACCGGACAGCCACTAACTGGCCATCCGATGTTTGATTGGACGATGGGGGTGGGACCAAGCAGACCCCTCTGTTTCCATTCAGCCTCTCTCAGCCTGCCGAGAAATGTAAAATCCAGGCCAAGGAGTGGAGGTAAAAGGCCAATAAAGTATGCGGTAAAACTGGGAGGCTTGGTAGGAGGGAGAAATGCAAAAACAAAGCAAAAGGACGGGGAAAAGTCCCAAAAGGTATGAGAGTTCCTCACTAGGCAGTGATGCAGAGAAGCTGAACTGTCACAAAATCTTGAACGGTTTAAAGGGAGAAATTAGTCCATTTACCTAGGTCTCCCTACCAATACTTTGGGCAGAATGTTACCAATTAGGCAGATGGCCCAACATGGGAAGGGAATGAGGGTTGCCGGTAAGCAGGGGTGGAGAGGGGCCTTCCACCTGGAATTCTACAGGTGGCAGCCCCCAGGTGCTATCAGGCCGCTCAGAGGGCCAGCAGCTCAGGGCCAGCAGCGGCCTCAGCTGAGCCAGACCTGGAGACCTGCTGCGTTTAGCAGGAAAGGTAAAAAAAAAAGTCAACAATTGCACAGGGCTGATTGCTGGAGGGGGAAACCACTCCCGGGAATCTGTGGGGGCCGGGGGCGGGGTGGTGGGCCTACCCTTCTCCGCCTGCGCCCTTCTTTGCTTAAGGCAATCTCCTAGGCTCCATTTAGCTGGCAGCCTCCCCAAGTGGCGGGGGGGGTCAATCTGCCATCGGCAACATGCCTTCACAGACTAAAACTGACTGCCCGCTTCTTTGAGGCAGGCAGCCTACCTGATGTCAATCGTGCTGCCGGTAAAATCTCCAGACAGCAAGACATGGTCGGGGGGGTGGGGGTGGGGGGGTGCCAATCTGCCACGGCTCCCCCACGGTTTTACTGCTCCCCCTTGCCTCCATTCCCGCCTCCTGTGGGAGGCCAGTAAAATCCTGCCCTTCGGTGCCACATTTCAAATCACCACGACTAAAACTGACCTAGTTGCAAAACTAGGCCAGAGGATTTTGACCCACGCAAGTTTGTGATGCTAACATGCATGGAAACAAAAATGTAATTGTATTCTTCAAAGGATTACAGTGTCATGACGACTAGTGTTTCCATGGAGACAATCGCGACTAAATCCATTTTCCCAATACTTGATTGCGGAGTGTTTCAGAACTGCACAGTATGACAAGATTAGTCAACACTGTGTGAGGAAACCATTGAACGTGTTACTTTGCTAACGTGTTTGACAACATTAATGGGTAGGCTACATGAATGGACAAATTTGGCGTTTTAAAATAAACCAACCTCTCATTCTTTCTGCAATACTTGGTTTTCTCAATACTCAAATTGTTTTATAAATTCTCCAAGCTGGGAGGACTGAGTGCAGTTAAACTTTCAACTAAGTCCCATGTGGATCCAGTTCAGAAGGATGCCATAAAATTTAGCTTCTACCCAGTGGTTCTAAGGGTTCTAACTGAAATGAGTTTGTACAGTGTTGTCCCAAGTACCATTGAGTGCTAGCTGACATTATAAACTTATAGCACATAAAATCCAAACCGTAGAGCAACAAAAATAATCAAAAGGTTCAAAGTACTCCAGGCAAAATCAAGCAAATGGCTTTTGTTTGAGTTTTTACCAGGTAAAGAACTTGTATTGCTATGGGACCTTTCATAGCCCTAGGGTGTCACAGGATGTTGCACAGTCAATTCAATACTGTTCAAGCCTAACCTCTGTCACAGAAACACGTAGCAGCCAATTTCCATACAGCAAGGTTGCAAAAAACAGTAAACTGAGAATGTTCAGTTAGCCTGTTTGACGATGTTGGTTGAAGGATAAATATTGGCCAGAACGCCTGGGATTATTCACCTACTTCTCTTTGATATACCATTGTATCACTTATGCCTATTTAAGGGGTCTCAGTTTAGCATTGCATCTGAAAACTAGCACCTCCGACACTGTGGCACTCCCTCAGTACTGCACTAGAGTGTCAACCTTGATTAGGCGCTCAAGTCAATGGAGATGGGCTTAAACCTATAGCCTTCTGATTCAGGCACAAAAGTGCTGCCATTAAACCAAGACTCCAATCCTTAAAGGGCTTTGCTCAGGGAGGGAGAAAAACGAAAAGATCCATGTGTCATTACTCCACAACAACGTCAACACCCATCATGCCATTGACTGTTTCTCATGTTTTTAAACAAATAAAATCAAGTTTCACCGAGAGCTTTTATCGCAGAAATTCCAATATAAATTCAGATATGAAGTTGACGTATGCCCACAAGCCTAGTCATTTTATTTTTGATGCTATATATGTATTCTCCTGGTCATTGTAGAGTCCAGCATTCACTTTAGGAACACAATGACCGGAAAGTTCTCAACACTCACTGTACTCCCTGACTGCAGTGCTGACTCACCAGAAAATTCCATTAGACTCTCACAGCGTCCGCTGAGCAGGCAGCATTTTCACACTCACCGTCTCATTAACTGCAAGCTGGCCCACATCTGAGTGCTTTTCCATTTACTCCCACGGGAGTGGATTCCAAGCGCATACACGGCATTATACTTATTAACAGTTTGCCACCTGCAGCACGTCCCAGCTATGTAAAGGTGACCTTGTTCCATGTTGTGCTGTTGCCTTCAACCATTAATCACCCAGGGCAGCGTTGCAAAATGTGTCTGAATATGCTAATAGCCCATTGTCAAAAGTGAAAATACAGGAACAGTTCATCTCTACATCACACATACACCTCGGATTTCCCAGCAGGATGTCCAAGCTGGGAAGCCTAGTCTCTTGCAATCAAGATCAAGAAGCCCTTATCTGAGCTTATGGTTCTTATTTGCTGGCTTGAACTGTTTAAATTTTCAATGCCTGGATGTATTAGCATCAGCATCTTGAGATATATGCAAATTAAAGTGTATACGAATTCCAACTTTATATACAGCCATCAGGGACGCATAACGTGCCCTTGCAACCTCTTAAAGATGAGCGTATTTTCAAAGCGGGTGTCAGGAACCCAACACCTGGATGAATTCTGCACCCCAATCCTACGCCTCAACTGCGTCACTCTCGCAGCACGAATTTTGAATGTAAATGTAGTTGGCCAGGAGGCTAGCTCGCTGCCCAAATAGTGGTGCCAAGTGCCTCCAGGTAGCGGGAGCTGCCTGCCTGGCGCCAATGGCAAAGGCAGGCGGCAGCCATGTTAGAGCCTGCCACTGCCTTGCCAAGGAGAGCAGGTAGCTCCTCAAAGGGCCAGCAAGGGATAAATACTTGAGAATGATGGCAGGCAGGTCAAACCAAGTTAACATGCACGTTCAGGGGCAGATTACCCGAGGGCTCGATAAATTAGACCATTAGAAGAAATGCTTTCCATTGGCCTGGCAGCAACCCAATCAGCTGTGTACTAACATGTGACCAGGCTGTTCGGGTTCGCCAAAATAAACATTAAAAATTGCACTCCCGACAGCCCTAGCCTCTTAAAAAGCTCCTCAAGGAGCATAATAGGCCCTTCATTAGCAGTGAGTGGGTTCCCTATTCCCTTCCCACCCACCAACTCCCCCCCACCACTGGCACTTTCAAAATTTCAGACAGTCCCTGAGACATTGGAATCCTGAGGCAACCACGGGGGCTGTGATTATTAAATCATGCCCACACTGAGTCCCAAACCCACTGGCATTTGAAAATCTGGCCCAAGAAGTTTGAACACACCTGCAGTAATGCACAGCTAGTTTACCTTTTGCTTTTAACCATTTAGGGTTCTATTTTCCAATTACAAAATCGAGCAGCAGAGGGTGTTCCAAAAAAGTTGGCTCGGACACCACCAGCTGTAATTCCCCCTCCAAGCCACATGCCATCCCGATTTGGAACTTTACTGACGTTCCTTCACTGTCACTGGTTCAAAGTCCTGGAACTGCCTTCCTAACAGCACTGTGGGTGTGCCTTCACCAGATGGACTGCAGCGCTTCAAGAAGGCGGCTCACCACCAGCTTCTCCAGGGCAATTAGTGATGGGCAACAAATGCTGGCCCAGCCAGTGACTCCACGCCCCATGAATGAATGAATTAAGAAGAAATTCTTGCTCAGGTAATGTCACTGGACTAGTTATCCAAAGGCCCAGGCTAACACTCTGGGGCACTGCAACAGCTGGCAGAAAGAAAAATGACCATTTTCTCCCTCCATATAACATGAACATACTTTAATGAATCAATAATTTCAGAACAGGATCCTGGGTTGTTCACTGAGAAGCCATTTCAGGCCTTACGCTTGAGAGGAATTGACACAATGGCCTAGACTGAGAATGAAGAGAGTTATATGACGGCTATGGAGAAGGAACCTGCAAATCACAAAGATGGGAAATCTGACCTCGGTGAGCTGTGGTCTCATTTCAAACAGGCAGCACTGCCGATGCCAACTTTATACAATCTATATTTCTCAGCCTGCAATGAGCTGAGAGGGTGAAACCCAGATGCACATTTGGGGTACTAGTGTAGTTTTGTGTTGAGCCTCCAAGTAAGCCATCTTTACGCCTGTCAATTTGTCTGACTGTGCGCTTATGAAGCCCATTGGAACACTGTACCACACCTCAAGGATAATTCAGAATAACTTTCCAGGCAAGTGCGGAAATTCATGCCGGCTGCAGGCACCCTCCTGCCCCTGGGCATTGATGGCAAAAAGGCGAACCACCACTTGTGGCCGATTAAGAGAGGCTGATTGGAATTTTCCAGACAGCGTGTGGGTCCCCCCAACAGGCAATTTTCCTGGAGGGTGGCCCCCAACCCCCAGCAACAGACCAGGGGGGTGGCCAGCAGTCCAGGCAGCTTTGAGGCACCCCCTGCCTGCCTGGCACAGCTGCAGTCACAGGCCGCCCTGTGCAGGGATTCCCCAGTTATTGCTGCGGCTGGTGTTCTCTGGCTGCTGTTGCCATTTTGAATTTAACACTTTTAAAAGTTGTAGAGAGGTGCCCTCCGTCTCTCTCTTACCTGGGCTGCAGGCTGTTGCTCCTTCTGAACGGGAGGGCCTTCTATTAGGCTTGCAACTCTGAGAACCTGCAGGCCCAACCTTTGGCCACCAAGCGGCCTATTCACTGTCGGATGGCTGTTTCCCACATAGTGCGGGGTTGTGACCCCCAGTTGACTCTGATGAGAGGTGAGGACCCAAAACCCAAAATCCTGCCCGTAATTCTTCATTCAAAACTAAGGTGGGATCTTTTACTGTTGACTGCGAATGGATGGGAGTGAGGGAGAAGGAGGAAGAGCTAACTCCAGTTCTGGCAATCAGCAGAGTGCAGCCACTCTGGGCAATTTTCCAAAAGGCTGTCCTGGAACGTACTCACCCCAAGTGCTGATTGGCACTTTACAATTACGGTTTGATAAGAATTGATACACTCTGCCGCTTCACAGAGAGGGTTGATGTGCAATGCTTCTTGTTCATAATTCTATCAAAACAAAAGTTGGCACAAGCACAAAACTGAATTTCACTCTCATTTCTTCAGTAGAACTATTGACAGCGCTTCCCTGTGCTAGAAAGCAGGTCACTCTCTCCACTAAAAGCAAACTTCCTGTCATTCTACACATCTAAATTTACTATTCTCATACAAGGCTATGAATCACTATGGTTGTGCTCCCAGCCTCTGTAGTTTCCAAGCTCTTCTACAGAGCACCCTCTTTGGCCTGTTTCAGACCAGAATCGTGGATAGCCAACTTGAAAACCAAGAAATAAGATGAAAGGAGAGAAAATAAAACAGTTTGAAGGGACTGAGTGTCCCTCAGCAACTCAGGATTATGTTCAAGCCTTGCACATTTGTCCAATCACCTGGGAGCTCAGGGAGCCCAGTGTTCCCTTTAGCTCCCTCCATAGCAACATCTCGGCCAGAGTCAACTTGCCAACAAATCAGCCTCCTTTCTGCCCGTAGCATAAATTGTTGTGATCATTTGAAATTTGGCATTCGTGCATTTGTCCTGATGAGTATAAGACAAAAAGTTTTGGCGACATGTCTCTCCTTTCAACAACAACTAAGATCTTAATTTTTTTTCTCGCTACTTATTTCATTTAGCTTTCGCTCCAGCGGAGGGAAGGGAAAAGTTCTCAGTGAGGTGGGGAACGGAAATAGGAATGTGGAATGGGAGGAGGCTACTCAGTCCCCTAGAGACAACACCACCATTCAATGGCTCACCTGTACTTCAACACCACTTATTCACATTAGCTCCATATCCACTTCATGACCTGATCTAACAAAATGCTTTTGATGCCTGGAGGAAAATTTCAGTCCAATTGGCAATTCAAACGCTGTGGTTTTCTGCTGTGCCTTTGGTGTGGGAAGGGGGGAGGGGAGGTGAGAAACATGAGGATGGAGGAAGGCAAGAGTATTCTTGATATGTCCTGACCCACAGGCAAGAAACCGCACCTCGAATACTGTGTGCAGTTTTGGCCTCCTTATTTAAGGAAGGATGTAAATGCATTGGAGGAGGTTTACTAGATTGGAGGTTTACTAGATTGATAACAAAAATAAAAATAAAAATACCTGGAAAAACTCAGCAGGTCTGGCAGCATCTGCGGAGAGGAACACAGTTAACATTTCGAGTCCATATGACTCTTCAACAGAACTAAGGAAAAATAGAAACGGGGTGAAATATAAGCTGGTTTAAGGGAGGATGGGATAAGTAGAGCTGGATAGAGGGCCTGTGATAGGTGGAGATAGCCAAAAGATGTCATAGACAAAAAGACAAAGAGGTGTTAAAGGTGGTGATATTATCTAAGGAATGTGCTATTAGGTTACATTAAGGGTAGAAAGCAGGACGAACAAGGTACAGATAGCCCTAGTGGGGGTGGGGTGGGAGGAAGGGATCGAAATAGGCTAAAAGGTAGAGATAAAACAATGGATGGAAATACATTTAAAAATAATGGAAATAGGTGGGAAAAGAAAAATCTATATAAATTATTGGAAAAAAGGGGGATCGGAAAGGGGGTGGGGATGGAGCAGAGAGTTCATGATCTAAAATTGTTGAACTCAATATTCAATCCAGAAGGCTGTAAAGTGCCTAGTCGGAAGATGAGGTGCTGTTCCTCCAGTTTGTGTTGAGCTTCAATGGAACATTGCAGCAGGCCAAGGACGTACATGTGGGCATGAGAGCAGGGTGGAGGGTTGAAATGGCAAGCGACAGGGAGGTCTGGGTCATGCTTGCGGACAGACCGAAGGTGTTCCGCAAAGCGGTCACCCAGTCTGCGTTTGGTCTCTCCAATGTAGAGGAAACCGCATTGGGAGAAGCGAATGCAGTAGACTAAATTGAGGGAAGTGCAAGTGAAATGCTGCTTCACCTGAAATGAGTGTTTGGGCCCATGGATGGTGAGGAGAGGGGAAGTAAAGGGGCAGGTGTTACACCTTCTGCAGTTGCATGGGAAGGTGCCGTGGGAGGGGGTTGAGGTGCAGGAGGTGATGGAGGAGTGGGCCAGGGTGTCCCGGAGGGAACGATCCCTGAAGAATGCCGCCGGTGGTGGGGGTGAAGGGAAGATGTGTTTGGTGGTGGCGTCATGCTGGAGTTGGCGGAAATGGCAGAGGATGGTCCTTTGAATGCGGAGGCTGGTGAGGTGATAAGTGAGGACAAGGGGGACCCTATCATGGTTCTGGGAGGGAGAAGAAGGTATGAGGGCGGATGCATGGGAGATGGGTTGGACATGGTTGAGGGCCCTGTCAACCACCGTGGGTGGAAAACTTCGGTTAAGGAAGAAGGAAGACATGTCAGAGGAACTGTTTTTGAAAGTGGAATCATCAAAACAGATGCGACGGAGGCGAAGGAACTGAGAGAATGGGATGGAGTCCTTACAGGAAGCGGGGTATGAGGAGCTGTAGTCAAGGTAGCTGTGGGAGTCGGTAGGCTTGTAATGAATATTCGTGGACAGTCTATCACCAGAAATAGAGATAGTGAGGTCAAGGAAGGGAAGGAAAGTGTCAGAGATGGACCATGTGAAAATGATAGAGGGGTGGAAATTGTAAGCAAAATTAATAAATGTTTCCAGGTCCAGACGAGAGCATGAAGCAGCACCGAAGCAATCATCGATGTACCGGAGAAAGAGTTGTGGGAGGGGGCCGGAGTAGGTCTGGAACAAGGAATGTTCCACGTAGCCCATAAAGAGACAGGCATAGCTTCCAGAACCATGATAGGGTCCCCCTTATCCTCACTTATCACCCCACCAGTCTCTGCATTTAAAGGATCATCCTCCGCCATTTCCGCCAACTCCAGCATGATGCCACCACCAAACACATCTTCCCTTCACCCCCCCGGCGGCATTCCGCAGGGATCGTTCCCTCCGGGACACCTTGGTCCACTCCTCCATCACCCCCTACGCCTCAACCCCCTCCCACGGCACCTTCCCATGCAACCGCAGAAGGTGTAAAACCTGCCCCTTTCCTTCCCCTCTCCTCACCGTCCAAGGGCCCAAACATTCCTTTCAAGTGAAGCAGCATTTCACTTGCACTTCCCTCAATTTAGTCTACTGCATTCGCTGCTCCCAATGCGGTTTCCTCTATATTGGAGAGACCAAACGCAGACTGGGTGACCGCTTGGCGGAACACCTTCGGTATGTCCGCAAGCATGACCCAGACCTCTCTGTCGCTTGCCATTCCAACACTCCACCCTGCTCTCATGCCCACGTGTCCATCCTTGGCCTGCTGCATTGTTCCAGTGAAGCTCAACACAATCTGGAGGAACAGCACCCCATCTTCCAACTAGGCACTTTACAGCCTTTCGGACTGAATATTGAGTTCAACAATTTTAGATCATGAACTCTCTCCTCCATCCCCACCCCCTTTCCGATCCCCCTTTTTTCCAATAGTTTATATAGATTTTTCTTTTCTCACCTACTTCCATTATTTTTAAATGTATTTCCATCCATTGTTTTATCTCTACCTTTTAGCCTATTTTGATCCCTTCCCCCCACCCCACCCCCACTAGGGCTATCTGTACCTTGCTTGTCCTGCTTTCTACCCTTAATTAGCACATTCCTTAGATAATATCACCACCTTCAGCACCTCTTTGTCCTTTTGTCTATGACATCTTTTGGTTATCTCCACCTATCACTGGCCCTCTATCCAGCTCTACTTGTCCCACCCCCCTCAACCAGCTTATATTTCACCTCTTCTCTATTTTTCCTTAGTTCTGTTGAAGAGTCATACGGACTCGAAACATTAACTGTGTTCCTCTCCGCAGATGCTGTCGGACCTGCTGAGTTTTTCCAGCTATTTTTATTTTTGTTTTGGATTTCCAGCATCCGCAGTTTTTTGCTTTTACTAGATTGAGGCCTGGAATGAGTCGGTTGTCTTACGAGGGAAGGTTGGACAGACTGGGTTTGTTTCCACTGGAGTTTAGAAGAGTGAGGGGTGATTTGATTGAAGTGTACAAGATCCTGAACGGCTTTGACAAGGTGGACGCTGAAAGGATGTTTCGTCTTGTGGGTGAGTCCTGGCACTGTTTTAAAATTAGGGGTCGCCCTTTTAGGACAGAGATGAGGAGAAATTTTTTTCTCTCAGAAGGTTGTGCGACTTTAGAATTCTCTGCCTGAAAAGGTGGTGGAGGCGGGGTATATTTTTAAGACAGAGGTAGATAGATTCTTGTTAGGCAAGGGAATCAAAGGTTATCGGGATTAGATGGGAATGTGGAAATCGAAACACAAGAAGATCAGCCATGATCTTATTGAATGGCGGAGCAGGCTCGAGGGGCAAAACGGTCTATTCCTGTTCCTATTTCTTATGCTCTTATGTTCTTAAAGGAGGCTGAGAAGGGAAGGTACAGGGGAATCATAGGCAAACTGTTGTCCTCCTTCCTTAATCCACCTGAAAAAAATAGCCCAGGGGCTCAGGAGATGAATTGGCTGTAAAAGAAACTCAGAGCACCGCATCAAACTGTCAAAGCATCAGATTTACTGCCAGGTTAACCTGTTACCGGCTATAAATGCACTTGAATACAAATGACACAGTGGGTCTACTCTGACAGGATGACAAATAGTCAGTAAAGGAAATTGAAAAGAACAAAAAAAAACAAAGCTACACAACTAATGAGGGGTTAGTTCTTCTTGCTACCTGTTCTAGAGTAGAGACGCCAGCACATTACTTAACCTGAAAGAGGAACTTTTTAACCAGTTAAGAATCTCGAGTCCCAAAAATATTTTTCTCCAATAAGTCATACTGAATAGCACCGGAAAAGTATCACTGGAGGATCTCAGAGGTCATTTTGCCAATCAACTTGCCCCCCCCGCTTAAATGAAAGTTTGATGTATTGAAGCCTTTAAGTATTACTGAAAGCTGGGCAAAATACATAGCACGCAGTGAAATCTTTCACTGATTCATATTTCATATACCTCTGCATAAAGGTTCTTTTTAATCAAGGCAATGCTCTACTGCTTCAGGCAGATTTTGATGTGCTGGGAGATTGGGGCTCACGAATGGCAAATGATGTTTAATTTGGAAAAGTGCAGGGTTATGAATGTGGACAGAGCAAATACTCAACAGACACACACCCTTCAGTGAAAAGCATTAGAGAAGGTGGAGAAAGAAAAAGACCCAGGCGGTTTGTGTATCTATCGCGAAGCAGCAATTAAAGTGAATAGGGTATTGGGGGTATATTCATAAAGTGAGCGATTATAAGACCAGGCATATTATTTTGTCCTTGTTAAATATCTCAGTTAGACCTCACTTGTAATATGGTGTCTACTTTTGATCTCCTCAAATGGTGGATGATATTGAGGTTTTGGAAAGGCTACAGGGAGGAGCCAGTGGATTCATTCCCAATATAAAGCAGCTTAGTTATCAAGATAGGTGAAAAGAGTTGCGACAATCCGCTTTAGAGATTCAAAGATTTAGGAGTGATCTGATCAAGGTTTATAAGATGATGAAGGGGGTAGCTTGTGATCAAGACAACAGTTTGTTCCAATTAATTAGTTTATGGGGGACTGAAGTTGCCATTTTAAGTTGCATAAGACCATATCTAGGTTTGATGTCTAGAGATCCTTTTCCCAGAGAATGGTGGATCTCCGATACAGGCTACCAGCTTGTGTGGTGGATGCTGATTCGCTGAATTCCTTCAAGCAAGAGCTGGACACATTTCTGGCTGGGTTGGAGATCACCTTTTAAAAACGGTGGGCTCTCTAGGGAACTCAGGGCCAAAGTGGTCTCATGGACTAGTTTTGATCGCCAAGAGGGATTGGAGAGGAACTTCCCAGAACTTATTTTTTGTCTGTCATGGTTTGCCTCTCCCAGGAGGCCACGTGAGTTTTTGGGTAGGATGGTTCATGATACACAAAAGTAGCATGAGTGTGTAAGGTCAGCTGGATAGACCAGAGGGTCTTCCTCTGTCCGTCACTGCTTTTGTGTTCATTAATTACCTGAAGGACCAAGGCCGCAAGAAGCGATTCTGTGTTGCATTGAGATAAAAGCTGAAGTTATTATGAACATCTGGTGTTGGGGCTCTGACTGTGGCTGTACAGATGGTTGAGACTGAAGTACAGGACACAAACAAGATTAAAAAGAAAGAGAAGCAGTCTCTGCCAATAACCAAAATATGATTTTTCTCTCTATTTTATTTGATTTTAATTACTCCCTACAATATTCTCTGGCTGAGAGTGGTGGAAGGTCAGATGAAGTTGTGATGAGGTGAAAAGAGGAAGGGAGCGGGTAAAGGATTGAAGTTCTGAGAAACATGTATTGGTAGAGAATGATGTGAGCAGTCTAGTTTTCAAAACAGTTAGAATACACAGAGGAGGGAGACTATGGAGGATGGCAGATTGACAGCTAAAGGGGAACAAAAAAGGGCTGAAATATGTAGAGTAATTCAGAATATTTTTCTCCAGCAAGTGCAAGCAAGGGGTTTTGCTTTAGTGCTTCACTGCTCTCTGAAGCTCTACCAGTACAGCATGCTCCCACAGTGTAAACCGTCAGGTTTCAGATATAATCAGGAGCATACCCAACGTCAAACCGCAGATAAAAAAACAAGTTCCCTGTGGCCCATTTTCCTGTTAAACATGGTTCGCTGAACACAACTACTGATCATCTCCGCTGCAGGAGGCTATCATTACCTTTATTTCTCCAACTCACTGCAATTGTGATTCTATGTATGATTACATGAAGAGGAAATACCAGAAAACAAGCCCTTTTAGCAAAGCACGTCACCATAGCAACAGAAATAATGGGAGGGTTAGAAGCTGTTGCCCTCCCGACATGCGAGACACATCACCAAATGCAGGTACTGCCCTGCGTTCCTCTGTAGTTGGCACCTGGTACCCATGCTGCTGGCTATGCACCAAGTGTGCAGAGTACTTCCTTGCTGAAGTGCTTTGCAAACCTCTTAACTGTTTCCCAAAGGTGTAAGCGATGACGCAAGAATCTATTTGAGGTGTTTAAGATAACCTAAGGGTAGGATAGATCGAGAGAAACTATTTTAGTCCAGAAGAAAGGGGGAATTATCCTGAAGATTAGAGCTGGGCCATTGAGAGGGGCTATCAGGAAACACTTCTTCACACAAAAAGCCCTTGAGGCTGGAGGTCAATTGAAAATGTCAAAACTGATATTGATGATTTTTTGTCAGGCAAGGGGATTATGGATAATGGTATCAAGTCAGATAGATGGAGTTCAGATACAGATCAGCAATAATCTACTTGAATGATGGAACAGGCTCAAGGGTTGAGTGGATTCTTCCTGCTCCAATGTGCCTAAGTGTGATTGTCCCACAAAATACAACTGCAAAAATTGATCAGGACATCAGGTGTAAAAATAGCAACCAGCCATTGCACTGTTCCACTCCCAGTACAAAGAGAGCAGTGTTGTTTGATCCAAGTTGCTGTCCTCCTTCCCTGCGAGGGTTGGCTCCTATATCTTTCTCAAGTGGCCATTCTTCATGTGTCAGAAAATGACTGTCACAGACATGGCCAGTCCTGCCTCAACTTGTACACATGGGGTTGAACTTCTGGGGGAGAAAGCAGGGTAAGAGAGGGGTCTTCCTAATCATGTCCCGTAAGGCCAGCAGAATATTCTCCGAAGACGCTGTTTACGCTATCTCTCTGCGGTTTCTGCGAACATTCTGCTAATGTTATGGCAGAGGATCGGGGGAACCCCCGTGGAAATTCAACTCCATTGCCTCATTTAGCACGAAACATTGGATAATGATCAATAATGGGGACATGGCTAAATGGTTTTCTGTGTGTAGCTCCTCAGGACAGGAGGGTCAACTGTAGTGTTCCCATCATCAGCCAGCTAAATGCATGAAATGAGAGTGGAACGTGGATCTTCCCCAGTCTGTATGGCTTCACTGGTACCATATTGGGCAGTAACATGAGCTACAGAGGGGACTTCTTTCCTCAAATATAGTGTACACATTCCTTTTTACACTACCCATGCAGACTGAATATCGGCGGTTCATTTGTAGTGGATTATTTTTGGCAGTGGTACGTCTGTTGGTTCCCACAATCCCATAATTGATGCATGTTTGTGCCAAATGATGGCATCATGATAGAGTAGATAAAGAAAAACTATTCCCTCTGGCGTCGGGGGTCATAGATTTAAATTCATTGACAAAAGATCCAAAGGGGAGGTGAGGAGATGTTTATGCACTCAGGGAATTGTTGCGATCTGGGATGCTCTAACCAAAAAGCTGATACCATAAATAATTCTAAAGGGAGTTGGGCAGGTACTGAAGAACATAAGAAACAGGAGCTTGAGTAGGCCATTCGCCCCCTCAAGCCTGCTGCACCATTCAATGAGATCATTGCTGATCTGATGTGGTCTGAACTCCATGTTATTGACTGTCCCCCCAATGACCTTTGACTCCCTTGTCAGTCTAACTCAGCCTTGAATATATTAAATGAGCCAGACTCCACTGCTCTCCGTGGAAGAGAATTCCAAAGACTAATGACCTGGTGAGGGGAGGAATTCCTCATCTCCATCTTAAATGGGAGGTCCCTTACTTTGAAACTGTGTCCTAGTTCTAGATTCCCCCAGGAGGGGAAACATTCTTTCAGCATCTACCCTGTTAAGTTTCCTCAAAACTTTAAACCCTGCAATAAGATCACCTCTCATTCTTCTAAACTCCAATGGGCATAGAATTGACCTGCTCAACCTTTCCTCATGAGATTCACCCCAGGAATCAGCCTAGGCAACCTTCTCTAAACTGCTTCCAATGGAAGTATGTCCCTCCTTAAGTAGGGACAAGGAACTTATAGGAATATGGACAAAAAGCCAGGTTGAGAGATTAAGTGTGATTGCTCTTTCAAAGAGCCAGCACAGACTGGATAGGATGAATGGCCTCCTTTTGTGCTGTAAATTTCTCCTCACACCGGCACCGTATCAGTCACAATGGTCTTGTCATTGCTACAGGAGTCATCGCTCCGCTGAACCACGTGACTGCTCCTGTGACAGCAACACTATCACAGCACAGGCAGCCCACCTTCCATCATGGTAAAGCATAGGGACCTTTCAACAAAATCACCTCCATATACTTCTTAGCTCCACCAATGTTGTACAGGAACCTAGGTGGCCAGGTAAGTTGCCGTAGAACTCAAGAAGACAGTGAAAGGCACTCACAGTCACTCTGAGGGTAAGAGAATGCACACCGTAACAATCTACCAGCGTAACTTTACTTTCTTATACCTGACCATGGAGCAGGTGTACAGAGGCTGAGGCAGACACCGAGTGGTGTGTAGGTCAGTGGAAACCTCTCAAAAAATCTTTTGTTGCAAAATCTCAACACCTGGGTACAGGCACGTGAGACTGCGGGGGAAGGGTAGGGTCTAAGGTCTAACAATTGGAGAATACGATACAGGACGAATGAATATAGCAATGTACACAAAGATCTTTCAGTGTTGGGTGAACAATCCAAGAACCAGCATCAAAACATATCTGAAAGGAAAACACCCCGAAGCAAGCTTGAATTTTCAAATCCATTCCATGGACTTCACTATAAATAATCTCAATGTCTTTTGATTTGTGACGATTTACTTCTAACAGGTTGTTCTCTCAAAGTGCTTTCAGGGCACAGCCAAAGAGCTGCATCCCTGTAAGATCCTCGCCATTTGAACACATGCCGAAAAATAATGGCTGTGCTGTAATTATTCAGCTGCTGTCTGACAGGAAAGGAGAAAAGACCAAGCGATGCATTCCTTTGTTCATTTGCCAGTGGCAACTGTTGTGCTGGCAGTATACAGGAAGTACCCACATGGATCTCACCCTGCAAGAAATGCTTTCAGTAGCACAGTCAAGTTAAAGGGAAGAGCTGAGGAAACATATTCCTTGGAAATCAATGTTTCCAAATTACCAGAACTGCAAACCACACGGACAAAAGACATTCCCCAAAAGATTGTAGATTTGTCTCTGTCCCCTGTAATTATTTATGCTGGCAGCAGAACACTGAGCTAGGTAAAAACAGGAGCAGGCCATGTTGATCCATAAATCCTTCTCCTCCTATCCCAGCCTCACATTTAATAAAGCTAACAGGCCAGCTCATTGACGTCATCATCTGCAAACTGCGCTTGTTGGAAAGGATTACTGAATCCCTTTATTACTCTCTTGCCTTTTCACTTCAGTTTAACAGGAAGTTAAGATTGGTCTGTGATCAGCAGCTAATTAATAAATGATATGGATATAATGGAATTTCATTTAAAAGAAATTCAGCCTTACTTCAAACAACCTACAGTAAGAGCTCCTCTGAGCACCAAGTGCATTATCAACGTATGTGCGTCGGTGTAAGATTTCCTGTGCCAGGTCATTCTAGAAAAATCATAAATACTAACAGTTGCTTGATAGTACAGGACTTGAATATTGCTGAAAAGAGAGAACATGTTGCTGAAGATTTTTGCCTTGCACTCATCAGGACAAACACAAGAGTGCCAAATTTCAAACTCTCATAACAATTAATACTGCACGAGAAATGGGTGCTGATTGGTTGGCAAAGCAAGGGGCAGCTCAGTTTAAAGGACAAGGGGTATCTTTCCACGGCGGTGGCTCTTGGTAGGCTCGACAGGGTATATCTGGCAGTTTGCCCACACGGTGCACCCTGTACCCGCCCTCACTGCTCTAGAACACCACCAGTGGCGGGATGAGGCTTTGAAGTGAGCACCTGAGGGCATCAACTGGCGGAAGTCTGCCCCTGACCCTGCCCACTCTGAACTTAACTGGGTGGAGTCGGGAAGGTGCCAGCCTCTCCACCCTGCGCCTTCCTGTCCCAGTTTTAGGGCCTCCCAGCCTGCTCCCGGGTGGCAGGGTAGGGGGAGGTAATTAAATTCTTCCTAAATAAATATTAGAGTAGGCAACCAAAAGAAAACTGTTGGCTGAAGGAGGAGAGAGAGGTAGAGTGGCAGCAAGGTTAGGGGGGAATTCCCAAGTTTACAATCGAGGGAACTAAAGACACGGACACCAATTGTGGAGTGATGGACAAGATTGGAGGAGTGCAGAGATCTCAGAAGGTTATAATCCAAGTACACTTCTCATCTCCTTCTGCCTGGCCTCATAGTTAAATGTGAAATAAAGGAGCTTAACATCTAAAGTGAATAAATAGGTTTTGTTTTCCCTTGAAATTAGGAAAGCATGAAATAGATTTTAAATTGAACTTTCATAATAAATTGCTGAGACAAATCATTACATTAGTTAGAGGCTGACGTGTATGTGTAGCACGATTGGTCTGGCATCTATTAGAACATTTCCAACCTATCAGAATTAAGCCGCATCGTGACTCTAACATGTGTTGCTTTTCCCAATTTAAGAAAAACTCAATTGATTTAGGTGACACAGAGCTCAAGGTAATATTTGAAGGAAAGTAAACCTTCAGGATGGATACAGGGATTGCATATTCAGAATCTTACCTTTAGTATTACAGCATTTAATGGTCCAGGAATAAATGCTGATAAATGTTAATGTTAACGACAAATGGGACAGTTTAGGCTGAGGATTAGGACACTAACCCCCAGGACCATGGGTGAGAACAAAGAGGCTTATGTCTCCTTCCACTCAGCTGCCAACATTCAGGGGACAAGTGTGAGGAGGAATCATCTAGAAGGAAAAGGAAAAGTAAGAAAGACGGGAAAGATGGAAGGAAGGAGGGAAGAGTGAGAGAGTGGGAGAAAGGCAAGAGAGAGAGGAAGCCGTTGTAAGGGTTTGTTCAGTAGGTCTCATAAAGAGGTTCAAAGGTTTGTAAGGTTGAACAGTAACTGTTTATTGGTAACACATAACTATATATATATATGTACAAAGTATAGCCCAAACTAGGAGCTAACTTCATGTTGGCTTCTCCTCAACTCTCTCCACACAGCTCAGTCTCCTGTCTACTGTCATGTGACTCTCTACATCACAATGTGGGCGGTACTGTTCTCCAGTCCTATATTAACCCTTGCTATGCTGAACACCTTTATACTACAAAAGCGAGGGAGGGAGAGAGAGAGAGAGGGAGGGAGGAAGGGAGGGAGGGAGAGGGAAGGGGGTGGGAGAAAGAGGGAGGGAGGGAGAGAGAGGGGGGAGAGAGCGAGGGAGAGAAATGGAGGGAGGAAGGAAGGAAAGGAGCCGGAGGGAGGGAGAGGGAAGGAGGGAGGAAGGGAGGGATGGAGGGAGGGAGAGGGAAGGGGAGGGAGAGAAAGGGAGGGAGAGGGGGAGGGAGAGAGGGTGGGGGGAGGGAGGGAGGGAGGAGGGAGAGAGCGAGGGAGAGATTTGGAGGGAGAAAGGAAGGAATGAAGGAAGAAACTTGCATTTATTTAGTGCTTTTCACATACATAAATTGGTAACAGCACAAAAATTATGCCAAAACGAGACACGACATATTATTTTGTCACCCATGTGTAATATTTCTGCTCATCCTATTCATCAGAGCTATTGCATCATCCTTTTCTCCTCCATACTGACTGTGATTGCCCATTAAGGGTCTTCATTGAAAATATGGTTTTAGCCTCATCACATTTGCCAATAGACATCAGAGTTAAGTACAAAACTGTGCATAATTTGGCTTTAACAGTGATGACATGAACACTCTGCTTGTGGAGAGAATGGCATAGGAACTAGCATGCCTCTGCAGTGGGGAGTGCACTGGAGAGGTTGGCGCGAGGGCACTTTGTTAGTCAGATCAGAGAGAATTTTATATCACATCTGGCTTGTACTGTGATTGACCTTGGAGACAAGCCTAGAAAAATATTCCATTCCTCACAGCATCAAAGTAAATGAATAAATCATTCACTTTGAACACACATCCTGAACACATTCCCGTGATCAGAGTGACATTTCTGAAGCTTGTGAGTGAAAGATTCTAGTCATGTGACTTATAGTAATGTACTTCTTACAAGGGGTACCTGGTGTGCACCATCTATGACTTATTTGAACAACAACGGCATTTTCTATTAGTGCACATCAAAGGAAAGAATCCACATACTGAGTAATAGAGCATTTCAGCATGTTGTGCCAGCATCAAACACTCACAGATTAGATATAGCCTCAGAATAAAGGTCCCTTGTGCGCTGTCACTTGCGTTCCTCAGCTTTAGGCTCAAAAGACTAGCCCGTTCTACTTCAGTGTGACATTTCCATCTTTGTGGTTTCTTGGCGTGAGGATACAGCATTGCTACTCGTTCCCAAGTTGGAGTTTTATTGTAACGTTCATGATTCAATGTGGGACACCTAAACATGCAACGACCAGTGCTTATACTTATTGTGCAGATCTCGAGGCTCATAAGCGAATTGTGACTGTCGCCCACACAAAGGCTGCCAATTTAATGCTAATTTAAGCCAACTTCAAAAGCAATTAAAGAAGAAAAGACCATTAAACCAACTTGCTTCAGTTCATGTACAACTGGCACTTTAATAGGTTCTAATCAACTGGCTTCTTCTCCTGAGGGGAGCAGTTTGTCACAGGCAAAACCTCCAAGCAACTGATGTTCCAATTCCCTCTCTTTCCTGTCACTAACTCCAAAAAGATATTCATTGAACTCACACTCACAGCATTTACCAGTTGCACAACACAAGTGACTCATCCCTGCACGCAGAAATGCAGAAATGGTGGAGGATCATTGACCGGAAACATTGGACGAGATTTTAAGTCACCCAAAACCCATTCAATTGCGCAAAGTTAAAATCAGGCCTACTAACTTCTGTTTCTCTCTCCACAGATGCTGCCTGTTGTGCTGGGCATTCCCAATGTTTTTGGTTTTTAATTGCAGGTTTCCAGCATTGGCAGTATTTCACTTCTGTTTCACTGCAAGAATGATTGCAATGCGTAGAATATGTTCACCTAGGTCTATGCTTAGAACCTTCAGCCCCAACCTTCAACGTATTTACCCAGCTTCTCCTTCAAAGAATCAATCAACATAACATAACTACATTTCATTTTCCTCAATCTCTATTCAATTCATTCAGTACACTGACTGTTACTCTAACTCGTTCATTCTGGGCATTCATATCGGTAGAACTCCACATCACTTCAACTGCCTCTTCGTTCTACAATCCACAGAGTTTGATGGCATCAGATACCATTAATCCCCAGTTCCTTGCACCTCCATTCCTGTTCTACTCAACCTTGGTGGTGACTTTTTATGAGCCTTGAACCTTCACCTAGATTTCCCAATTAGAAAAGAACTGCATATTGCTTTTATCAGCAGTACTACTTTGAGAAGTATGGGGGATCTCTTTTAGGTATAGCAGTTCTATACTGCGATCTTTATCTTCTTGAACAGAGGTCAAGTCAGCCCAAACTTATTCCGCTAAATAAAACTGCAGCCTACATTTGTAGAGCCAAGGCAAAAAGAGAAGATTTTATGAGGGAGTGAACAATGGCTACAAGCACAGCTACCAATGGTAAGGAAAAGGGCTATGAGGAGCTGCACAAGAGGGGGTGTCAGTGGAATAGTCAGAGGGGGGAAAGGGGTTTTAATAGCATGGGAGGAGGTTACAGAGATAGGGAGAGGCTAGTCCCTCAATGGATTTAAACATAAGGATGCAAATTTGAATTTTGAGGCATTAGGGACATTAGGAGCTAAAGTAGTCATAGTTTGCTTTGCAAATATGAAAGATTTGCCAAACATCTGTCCCAATGTTACTGATTACAGCATGCACCGCAGAGTCCAAAACCTTCTGGATTTTAAATTTCTCTCTGGCACATTCCCAGGATTTGCTCCGACTTGCCTTGAATAATTCTGCTTGATTCTATCGGGTACTGTCAAGTACGGATGAGCACCTATGATATAAATCATTCCCTTATCACTATTATTCTGCCAAACACAAAGTAGCGCTATTTTGTTTTTTGAATTCAGCAGTATCACACATTATTTTAATCTATTTTTTAAAATAGGTTATCATACAAAGAATTCAAAATGGAAAAAGGAGTGAAAGAGAGTTTTTCTTTACTTGAGTAAAGTCAATTGTAAAGGCCAGAGATGACATCACAGCAGAACATTTGGCCTTAAAAGTGCAAGTTAAATGTAGGTGTCATTGATCTGCTTGTCCACATATCCATATTGTGAGCAATGAATTTGTATTAGATGATAGTTTTGGCTCAGTGGTAGCACACTTACCTCTAAGTCAGAAGGTTGTGGGCTCAAGTCCCACTTGAGCGCAAATTTTACTGACACTCTAGTGCCGGTCTGAGGGAGTCCTGTATTGTCAGAGTTGCCATCTTTCGGATAAGACATTCAAACAAAGCCCACTTCTGCCTTCTTGAGGGCAGAGCCAGTCTCCCAATGTCCTGGCTAATCAACATTCCATTCCACAACCAACACCTTTTAACAAACAGGTGACGTGGTCACTTATTTCACCGCTATTTGTGGAACCTTGTAAATTTCCCATGTGACAACAGTGATTACTTTTCAGAGGGACGTCACTGGCTGTGAAGCACTGTGGGATATCCTGGGGTCATGAAAGTTGCAATAGAGACGCAAGTTGTTTCTTTCTTTATAGGCTGTACGTCACTGTGGATCGGAAATAGAAGTTCAACTATGGCTACCAAATCTCCATATTTGATAACCCAAGCATGACCCTCTGAAGTCCACGTCAAATATTATGCACTGTTGTTAAAATGAGCAAATGTTAGGTAACTGGTCAGCTTTGCCTGAAGATAAGTAGCCTATTATTTCTATGAATGGTCCAGGATTATTGCTCCTTTCAGTAAATACAATGAGTAAGAAATAAATACATTTATACTGGAGGCCTAGGCATTAAAATGTTACCGACATGTAATTTGCAGATTGCAAGTGGGTTTGTGCTGATTTCTTCCCTTTGCAGAGTAAACAGTTTAACAAAAACATTTAGAGCATTATAAATTTCATTACAAACATGAAACAATATGCAGCATTGAAGTTTTCCAATTTCAAGAGATGTAAGCTTGAGGTGAATGATTGATTCAACTTCAAACAAGTTCACATTGATTTTATCATTAGTTGAAACATCTGATGAAGTTTACTGGCATTCCACAATTATCAGTAATTCAAATGTTAGTTGACTTTTTTAAAAAAGCCTTTAGGAAAGGGGGGCAAATTCAAAAAGAATAAATACCCAATTTTGCTAGGGATGCTCTCTGTAGCATAATGGGTTAATAATTATGGTAATGAGAGAGTGACATGTATCATGATGTAACAGTGACATCAGCAGTCATGTGCTAGAGGCTCTGTTAGAAAGATGGAATAGTCCGCACACCAGAGAGAAGTACTTACCTCGTAGCTTATCATGCATATAGTGTGAATAAAGTAGTTTTGAAGAAACCTACCTGAGTCTGACCAGAGTCACTCATGAGCAGAAAGAAACCTTCCCAGGATAGAATAGGCCACAAGATTAACCATAAAACACTCTCCAGAGAAAATCTTTGGGAGCACATTTAGCGTTGTGACGCTAATTGCTATGATTTTTCTCCTCTTGTTTGCAAGTTTTATAGCATCAAGCACAACTCGAGTTACTGAGTACGTCTGTGTAACTGTGTCACAAAATAGGAACATTTAGGGCAGAATTTTTCATCCCACAGGCAGGCACACACCCGACCCGAACGGGAGTGAAATAGTATGCGATGATGTCGGGCGAGCTTCCCAACGTCATCGCGATCTATCAGACAGCGGGCACGCGCGAGAGGCAGCAGCGCACCCACCAACAATTAAGAGGTCTATTTAGGCCCTTAAGTAACTAATTAAGTTGCCTTGTTTGCTTCCCGCTCAACCGTTCGGTTGACGGGCGGGCGGGCAAAAAGGCCAGGCGACCTGTGCATTTTTAACGAAGCCTCATCCATGGGCGGGATGAGGTTTCCAACGCTTACTGAAAAAAAAAATCATTTTTACCATCCTTTTTTACATGTGACTGAGTCACATGTGGGAACATGTTTATCTCATGAGTAAGAGTTTATTCTTGTATTTAAAATCCGTCAGCTCCCTGAGGCAGCTCTGTGCCTTCAGGAATCTGTCAGTGCGCGCTCCACGGCACATGCACACACTTCGTCCCTCGCGCTCCTCCCGCCCCCGACCCCCGACCCCAGCACCGCCGAGGCTCTCAGTGCACCTTTCGCGCTGGCTGGCCATTAATTGGCCAGCTGGCATGAAATCGGCGCCCCGATCGTGGGTGGCAGTCAGTCTCGTGGCTGTTCCCGGGCCCGCCCGCCATGCCCACCTGACAAGGTAAAAGTCCTGCCCCTTAGATTTCATCTGCAAATCTTTACCCGCACTAGTCTTAAACAATGCATTGTTTAAACCAGAAGCCCTTCACTTTGGCACATTTAATTCCCTGCAGGCTGTAATTAATCATTTTACGGCAGAGAAAATTGGGAGCAGAATGTGTCCACCAAGCGCAGACCAGATGTGACTGTTATTAGGCACAGAATATAAGCTGAACTGCCTTGGTATTGTTCACACGTAGCCTGGCAGCTGTAGCGCAGTTGTGTGTTGCCATTCTGTGCCAGGCTGCCGAGCACAGCTGTGGAGGAATGGGCAGCTGCGCTCAGCAAAGCGGGGAAACAAGTAGAGTACTGAGGCTGGCTACCGCAAGGATGATACCAGAACTGAGGGGAGATGCTGATTAGGAAAGGCTGAACAGACTGGGGCTCGTTTCTCTAGAAATGGCTGAGGGGGAGTAATCTGATAAATGGCCTTTAAGACGATGAGATAGTGTCATAGGGTGGACATGGAGAAAGAAATTCCACCTGTGAGGGATTGAAACCTAGGATGGTCACTCATGAATTGAACAGGAAATTCAGGAGAAAAGTCTTTTCCTAAACAGTGAAAGAATGTGGAATTTGCAACTACAAGGAGCAGTTGAATGAAACAGCCTAGGTGCGTTTAAGGGGAAGCTAGATAACCACATGAGGGAAAATGGAACAGAAGTATATGTTGATAGGAATAGGTGAGGAGGGGTAGGACGAGGCTTACGGGACGCATAAACATCAGCATATACCAGTCGGGCCGAATGGCCTGTTTCTGTGCTACAGGCACGATGCAATGGGACGGGAGAGGGCGGCTAGGGATTGGACCATGTTGGTTGAGGGGGTTGTTAAAGAGAGCATGTTAATGGGGAGGCAGGATTGGAGTCCAGCAGAACACTGGAAAAACAGAAATCAAATTTTATAGTAAAGTTTTGTGCTATCCAGCACCCTACCAACCAGAATTCTCTACTAACTGGAATTTCTGATGTTCCACGAATACAATTCATCACTTTACCAACTGGAAGCAATTACAAAGTTATCTGGAACCCATACCTGTGTGTTGTATTGTTTTATACTTTAATTTTAGAATTTAAGATTAGAAGAAAAAGGAATATTGCTCTTTACTTCCTGAGTACTTGCATATTAGTTCAGGCTACAAGTATTGCGCTGTATTCCATCGGTAAATGGATTAACTGGCATTGCCCATTCCCCATGCATGCTGGATAATAAAGATTTTATTGTACATCCACTGGGCTTTGAAGATCCTCCCAATGTTATAGAGACAGGGGTGTGCCAGGTTGTGATGGGGCTGCTTAGAGGATTATCCTTCCTGAATTGGATTTCCAATTGGACGCGCTTATCTGGAATGGATTTTTTAGAATCTGCGGTGACTGGCTATGATTGGCCAAAGTTTGTCTAAATACTTATTTTTTGTATGTTAAATTCTAACTGTTCATCAAGAACTGAACAAAGACCAACCAGTCTGTAAGATTGTTTTTGCTTATTTAGAGAATTAACGTTGTTTACAGTTGCTGATTTACCTCCTGTGGCCTTAACAACAATTTTTGTTTTTTTTTGTATCATATTTATAGCTTTTCCTTTTTATGATGCTGTTCATTTATGTTTCCATAAAGCCTGTCAAAATCCACCAGAATACTACAGGTTGTGCTGTGTATGAAACTCACAGCAGTACTGGAAAGACCAAAATCAGTCTCTCAGTACCTATTTAAAACACATACTGTAGTCGTTTGGTAGTACAGAACTTGAGAATTGCTGAACAAAGAGACACATTGAAGCTTTTTGTCTTGCACTCATCAGGACGCTTCGTGAGAATGCTAATATAAGGGGAAAACAACAATTTATACTGTACGTGAAGAGAGTGCTGATTGTTTGGCAAGTGGTAGAGGCATTGCCATGGAGAATGCACCAGTGATGGTGATTGACAGTATTCTCGTGTGTCCTGATGAGTACAAGATGAAAAGCTTTGACATGTCTCTTTTTTCAGCAATACTTTAACACACTATTCAGAACTGAAGTTTCATTTTAATTATTGCTGACTGACTCTTACCACTTGGGAATTTCCATTGAATTGAAATGTGCAATCCAGATTTCTCAGTTTATAATTAATGTTTACTTGTTCGCCTCACCCTCTTTTGGATCTCCAGAAAAGGATAACAATTAGCAATCAGGCTATGAGGGGGTGTATGTTCACACCATTGAACATATTGGCTGTAAACTGAATAAAACTTGAGGCATTTTCAGACAAGCACCTGCTAAGATTTCTAGCTCCCTGTTATGACATCCATGAAAGGAGTCTCCAAATGTTTTGGCTTTGCTTTGGATAATTATCTGAAGAGAACAAAGGTGCAGGACTACGAGGAAGAGGTGAGGGAGAGGGACTCGCTGTGTTGCTTTTGCAGGGAGCTGGAACAGACACAATGGGCAGAATGGCCTCCATCTGTGCTGTAACAACTCTATAATTCTATTTGTAGTTCACAGCTCCATTACTTAACAATTTCTTGTTTTGGTAATTCATTGCTAAAATTGTTCTTCAACTTTTGTGTTACTTGTAGGTGTGTAAAATGCCATACGAGCTCAATAAATGCAGAGATCTCCTGCGCTAGGTCCAGGAACCTGTGAAGTAGGCTGCACAGTCACAATATTCATTTCAATTTTGGGGCAAGAGACTAACTATTTTTATATCTTCTCTGAGCTAGATTGTAAATTCGGTGTTGAGTCCAGTCTGCTATGAATGAGGCGGAGGTAACCTCAAACATATTTTATCTTAAAGGTGGGACCAAAGGGAGATTGCCATACCATCAATCTGAGCTGAATTCAAACATAGGACAGGGGAACATCAAAAACTCATCGCCAGGACAGGTGTCTCCATGCCTGTATCTCTGAACATTACGAAAGACTAATTAAAAAAGCAATCAGTAAAACGAAGCTGTAATTAATTATCCAAAACATTATCACACTCAGACTCTATTAGATGCAAATAGCCTGTAAACTGTTGTGCAATGCACACACTCTCTCCTCACACTATCTCTGATGCAAATGCTAGCAGCTTTTACCATTCTCAGCCCTCTTGATCATATTCTGCCATTAAAGTTTCCGAAAGAGAAATTAAAGACAGCGGACGGCCAACAGGAAGGAGAGCTGGTGATCTACTGGAGGGTTCTTCCACTTATGCTGTTGTCTCTGTCACTTTGGGCTACCCACTTTCCATTTTAAGAGCTTGAAACTCAGCTTGTTCCACCAAAACTTCTGAGCCCCCAGATACATGCCAATTCTGATTTTCTCTAGTTATCACCTTCTGATTAGCACTCAGCAAGTTGGCTGGGATTTACAGAGTCACAGAATTATTACAGCACAGAAGGAGGCCATTTGGCCCTTCGAGTCTGCACCAGCTCTCTTGAGTCAGCAATTCAGCCAGTGCCATTCCCCGCCTCCACCCCGTGACCCTGCAAATTCTTCCTTTTCAGATAATAATCCAATTCCCTCTTGAATGCCTCAATTGAACCTGTCTCCACCACACACTCAGGCAGTACATTACAGATCTTAACCACTTGCTGTGTGAAAGGGTTTATCGTGTCCCCATTGCTTCCTTTACCAATTGCCTTAAATCAGTGCCCTCTCATTCTTGATCCTTCCACCAGCAGTTTTTCCCTACCTACTTTGTCCAGGCCCCTCATGATTTTGAACACATCTATCAAGTCTCCCCTCAACCTTCTCTCCTCCAAGGAAAACAGTCCCAACTTCTCCAATCTATGTAACTGAAGTTCCTCGTGCCTGGAACCATTCTCGTGAATCTTTTCTGCGTCCTCTCTTGAAGCTTTCTCATCTTTCCTAAAGTGTGGTGCCCAGAAATGGATGCCATATTCCAGTTGAAGCCAAACCAATGTTTTATATAAGTTTAACACAACCTCCTTGCTCTTATACTCCATGATTGTCTAACACTTACTAAACCTTCAGTGAGGATGTTACAGAGTGTCAGAGAGCTTCCTGGCTGATGTCTGCCATGATACTCACCCCTAAACGCAAAACTGCAAAAGCGGAGAAAAACTGCCCCCCCCTCATAATAACCTGTATTTATGTAGCTGGTTTAATGTAGTAAAACCTCCCAAGTCATCCCGAATTCCCAGGACACATTATGCAAAATAACAAATTCAACCTTAAAGCCGTGATCAGGGCCCAGATGCTAAACTAAAAACCAACCCTATGCCCTTCAAGTGAGCTCAATGCCACGTACTCACTCCTGAGGAACCGTTCTTCCCTATTCAGAATCCAAATGAGATTTTACGTCTTTGATCGCATTAAAAGCATGAGATCATTCCAAGTCCTTTGTCCTTCAGCATTCATTGCTGTGCTCCAACCTGACAAACAGGTAATGGATCTGAACCGTTCCCAATGAGATGGACAGGGATTGCTTGCTTTCTTGGCACTGCAGTTAAGCTATCAGCCAACAGGGAGATCTCTAAGATTGATATCCCTCCCTGTGGATGGCCTGATAACTCTCCTTATCACAGCAGCTTGGATAACCCCGAACTAAAGCCTTTTCTTGCAATGATCATACTGCTGTACATTCCACAGTCTACTTTCTATACTTCACATTCTACCTGAATTATGGGCTGCAGCAAGGCAGTGCAGACATTTATGAAGATATAAACAGAGGTTCATAATATTGCTGATGGGCATTAATGAGCAAAACCTGAAATTGTTGTAATTCTCACTGGTAAATGATCTGCAGCGCTAACTGAAATAGTATCAGGGCAGTTTCCTTTTTCTCTTCGTTTACAGGATGTGGGCATCGCTGGCTGGGTCAGCATTTATTGCCCGTCCCTAATTGCCCTTGAGAAGGTGGTGGTTGAGCTGCTTGAACCGCTGCAGTCCATGTGGTGTAGGTACACCCACAGCACTGTTAGGGAGGGAGTGCCAGGGTTTTGACAGTGAAGGAACGGTGAGATATTTCCAAGTCAGGATGGTAAGTGACTTGGAAGGGAACCTGCTGGTCGTGATGTTCCCAGCTATCTGCTGTCCTTGTCCTTCTAGGTGGTAGTGGCCGTGGGTTTGGAAGATGCTGCCTAAGGAGCCTTGGTGAGTTCCTGCAGTGCATCTTGTACATGGTACACAATGCTGCCATTGTTCGTTGGTGGTGGAGAGAGTGAATGTTTGTGGAAGGGGTACCAATCAAGTGGGTTGTTTTGTCCTGGATGGTGTCAAGCTTCTTGAGCGTTGTTGGAGCTGCCTTCATCCAGGCAAGTGAAGAGTATTCCATCACACTCCTGAGTTGTGCCTTGTAGATGGTGAACAGGCTTTGGGGTGACAGGAGCTGAGTTACTCGCTGCAGGACTCCTAGCCTCTGACCTGCTCATGTAGCCACAGCATTTATATGGCTAGTCCAGTTCAGTTTCTGGTCAATGGTAACCCTCCAGGATGTTGACAGTGGGGGATTCAGCAATCGTAATGCCACTGAATGTTATGGGATGATAGTTAGATTCTCTCTTGTTGGAAATAGTCATTGCCTGGCACTTGTCTGGCACGAATGTTACTTGCCATTTGTCAGCCCAAACCTGGGTATTGTTCAGGTCTTGCTGCATTTGGGCATGGACTGCTTTAGTATCTGAGGAGTCGCGAATGGTGCTGAACATTGTGCAATCATCAGCGAACATCCCCACTTCTGACCTTATGATGGAAGGAAGGTCATTGACACAGGTGGAATGCCAATGCCTCAAATTTCAAACTGCAGCAATAACTTTACGAAATAGTCAATTGCAACCAGGCTTCAGACACATAGCAACACCAAATATAATAGAGATAAAAACAAAAAGCTAAAAGCTACTGCGGATGCTGGAAATCCAAAACAAAAACAGAATTACCTGGAAAAACTCAGCAGGTCTGGCAGCATCGGCGGAGAAGAAAACAGTTGACGTTTCGAGTCCTCACGACCCTTAGGATGATTTAATATGCAGCCAAGTCCCCTCTCTAAGTTCAACCCTGCATCCCTGCACCAAGCCCCCCACCACACCCCACTCCACACACTAGTTTATGCTGTTGACAGCATTGAGCCTTAAGTATTTGGACTTCTGTTCAGCGCAGACGGTCTAACAACTAAAAGACAAGAAATGAAAAAGGAAAACGGAAAAACTCAGCAGGTCTGGCAGCATCTGCGGAGAGAGGAACAGAGTTCACGTTTCAAGTCCAATATGACTCTTCTTTGGCATATAAGTCAACCTTTGAAGCCTCAAAATCCTTCCAAAAATGGGGGTCGACTCATACTCCGAGTATAAAATGTGAGCGGCTGGTGTTGTCCTAGGTGGTCACCATTTTGAAACGTGAAAAAAATAACACAGGTAATTCAAATCAAATCTATGAGACACATTTTATTGGATGAATTAATTCAGCAAACACACCTTAAACACAACTATCAATTTCATTGTCTTCAGCATCCGATGCAGAGTTCATCAAATTCATTGAGTCACTTTGGCTATGGCATCATAGGCCAAAGCAAGGATCTCACTCTGGATTAGATTTGGCCCTTTCGGTTTCAGAATCATCCGCCCACAACAAATCATCTTCCTCTCCATCCATTTAATTGGATATTCCGCATTTTTTGAACCATCTGATGACACTTAGTGCACTAAAAGCATCCCACAATTTGATAATGAAACCTCACAAGACATTAAGTGGGGCAGTGTATTTTCACTTTTTGTGAAGGTTTTTTTTTCCCATCCACCTACTCCATTCGGCATAAACATGATTCTTGAATGGCCTGTTGAGACACACATCCAAAGTTTGAACTACAGGCATTAGAACACCAGTATAACTGCAATCTAGGTGTTATTTCCTCACAGGGGCCTCTTGAGCTCATCGGTTATGTGGGATCTGAACATGTCCCACATTGATTAGCTGCATTCTTAACGTCAGCCACTAGGGCACCAATTCAGATAATCGATCCATAACTTCATTCCATCCTCATCTATCCAACGGTTGTCATGGATATGCACAAAATCTCCTGCGGGGAACTTGACTTCCAGCATGGTTTTACATTTGAAAATTACCGTAGGCTTTCATTTTGTTCCATCAGCCATGCTGGCTAGTGCCACCACGTGAATCATGTCTTCATGTCCTGTCATTTTCACTAGGCCTGTTTTCAAAACTTTCAACTCCACAGTTTGGCTTCTGGGGCACATAAAAGTTCATGGGTGTTTCATCCGTGTTGCTAATGTGACACAACGGGTGCTCATGTTTTTGCTGCTGCCTGATGGTGATTCGTTAGAAACTGGTTACTTCAGCATCAAGCAGTCTTGGTCTTCTGAGCAGCATTGGTCTTCTGCTGCAACACTAGACTGTTTTGTTCCAGAAAGTGGCTACACCAACTAGATGTTACTCTGAAATCTTTGCTAGACTCAGGGTTTGATTTGGCCCACTTAAATGCGTCTATACACATTACATTTCTGATGTGGCCATGGCAACGATTTTCGAGGACCCATTCTGATGCAGGCGTCTCAAGATTAGGCCAGTGGCTCGTCGCCGTTCTGATCTGGTCTTGGGGCATCTTGTTCAGGGTAGATTCCTTCTTCTTCCATTGTCACAGTTGTTTAATTACATTGTCAACAATTAAAACTAATATGATCATTATTATCAGAAGAGATTTACTACCTGCAGTGACATCACACATGTAAAATAGTATATTTGCATATCCAATTAAAGGGTACAATCATGGCATACACTGTAATATCAAAATCCTGGAACTCCCACCCTAACAGCACTGTGGGTGTACCTACACCGCATGGACTGCAGCAGTTCAAGAAGGCAGCTCACCACCACCCTCTCAAGGGCAATTAGCGATGGGCAATAAATGCTGGCCTAGCCAGCGGTGCCCACATCCCTTGAATAAATTTTTTTAAAACTCTGTAATGCATTACCATTAAACATGAGGTCTAAATCTCTGATACAAGAGCAAAATACTGCAGGTGCTGGAAATCTTAAATAAAAACAAAAAATGTTGGAAATACTCAGCAGGTCTGACAGCACCTGTTGAGAGAGAAATAGAGCTTAGGGCAGGATTTTAGTGGAGTTGGAACAACTCCAGAGCCTTTTAAAAATGGCATGCACAACTTGATTCCAGGGGTCTCGGATCCATTTCCTGGCACCCCCAATTTTCACTGGCATGGGATAAGATGAGGGTAGCCAGCCCAAGACCTGGCCAATTCCATTGCAGCGGGAGGCATCTCCTTAGCACCGCCCCCTCCACTCCACCCCGCCCCCCCCACCCCCCCACCCCCCCCAGACCCACCCACCAGAAATTTTCGTGGTGTTGGGTTAGCTTCTCCATAACTCATGACTCATGGCCCCTCAGAGGAGTCGTGAAGGCAGAATCCGGATTCAGGAGCCTTGCGAAAGGTATGTTCACCCAAGATCCCCATGTCCCTTCCATTCCAACTCAGTGCCAACTCATGCCCCTTTCATGCCCATTCACCCACTATGCACATAACAAATGGGCCATATAATAACAATGGCAAGTGTTGAACTGCTGAGAGAAAGAAAACCATTCACAAATCTTTTGAAAAAAAACTTCTGTTCCTACAAACCTGTAAAAAAGTGTCAGACAGACCAAACTGTCAATAGCAGGGGTTTTAAACACTTCATACCTCTTCATCTTATCCAAATAAAAATTGAGACATTGACAAAAGAGATCACCAAAGAGCCACTTATTATAACCATTTAAAGATGTAGTTCAAGCAAAGTCAACATTTCACTTCAGTTATCAAAACAGAACTCCCTGCTGAACTAATGCCTTGATTAGTCAAAGCCAGACTAGGTGGCAGTTCTTGGGTATCCGAAAGGAGAAAGATACGAGGGTAGGCCTCTAGTGAGGGAAGAGGTGGAAAGCAAGAGGTACATGCTTGCACCTTCTGCATCTCGTAGATCAGAAGACATTGTAAAATGAGAGGGATATGGGATGTGAGAAGGTGGATTAGGTAGGAACAGATCTTTACCTTCTATGATTTTAGCCCAGCGATGATCATGATCTCATTGGTGGCTACTCCAATGATTGCCAGCTTCATCTCCACCATGGCTATACTGACATGAGAAACGTGTCTGTCCCCCACCAGTTAGGTGCTGTCTCTAATTCTGTGCCATGTAGTCCTGCAAGAGTGCATGTCAGTGAGAGGGGGGCAATGTGTTTGGGTGATATGCCTGTTGTAGTTGAATAGCTTGTAGCGTGTACATGGTAAGAGATGTTTGTGAGGCTTGCAGCACTGCTAGGTTTGTGAGGCTGAGGTGAGGCTATAAATGTTTGGTTTGATTTATGCTTGATTGAGATTGTTGGTAGGTAAGTAAGCAGGGCTGGTAAATGAAGCAGTGTGTGAGGCTGGTGGTTCATTTGTAAGGATATGGCATTTGAAAATACATTCACTGACCTTGAGACTCATGAGAGGTTATTAAAAGTTTTCCTGCACTGTGTTGAGGTCCTCTGGCCTAGACTGCTTGCATCCACAGTGATAGTTATCTGCCCGCTCTGCCTTCTGAGTCTACCCACAATGCCTCCTGCTCCTCCATCCTCCTGGGCATGCTCTCTGCCCTGTTGTGCCATTTGCATAGTTCCTCCCGCTCAGAAATTCTTCTGCAGGCAGAATGCACCTCACCTTTAAGAGGTGTTGGCTGCCTTTAAGAAGCACGGGTTAGCTTTTAAGTGGTGCTATCCTCACACAAACTTGAGGCCCCCAGGCATGCAGCCAATCAACTGCGCACTGAGCATTGGGTTGCTTGCTACTATGATTATAATGGGGAAGTGGCACAAAGTTTGTGTGCTGCCTACATCACAACGCATGAGTGGCAGTTCATAGCGCATCGCGCTCCTGCACCTGCTTTTGGGCCTTATCCCCACTGAGTCTAAGGGTGACTAAAGCTGGGAGAAGGATTTCAGGTGAGGGGCTGAAGTCAGAGCACAGGTAATGTTAGAGAGGTGGGAGTCTGGGCAATGGATTGGAAATGGAGGTTGAAGCTCAAGCTACAAGGAAAGTGACGGAAAGTTAGCGTAGGTCAACGGTTCAATGGTTTGGACAAATCCTGCGGATAACATCATTGAAGCGCAGCATGTAACTGAGGAAGAGGAGGCGGCCATAGATAGGAAAACTCTGGGAAGTGACTGCTCCAGGTAAGAAAAGAAGCCATCACTGCACTTGTGTTGACTGTGATTGAACAGATTAGGAATGGAGTTACAGAAGACAACAGTGAAGAGGCAGTGGATAATGATAGCATGGGTCAACCACGGAGGAATAAAGCACCATCTTCAGTGGCCCAGAGAGTGTGACTTTGGCGAAGGTGACCATAGTGACAGAAGCAGGGGAGAAGCCAGACTGAAAGGATTCTAACAAGCAGTCCTGGGAGAGATAGGTAGTGAGCCAGCAGGCAAGGACATATAGAGGTCCTCTATCCATAGCAAGTGATAAGTTTTAAGAAAAATCCCTGTTTACGCAGCAGCTTCAGAGTCCGAAACACTAAAATAACTTCAGTGCTGAATGGAGACAATGAGCTGGAGAGATACAGTTCAATGAAGTCCATGCATTACCTTCCCTTCCCTCCCATTGTGTCGGGGCAGAAAAGAGGCCCCAATTATCTATTTTTGTTCCTGCTGAATGCACTCCACATTAAATATAATTAAAACACTGACAAACTGCATCCAGGGACAGTGGCACATTTTTGAAATCTAATCACTTTTAAGCAAATTATAGGTGTTTGTTCATTATTTTCAGTTGTTTTCATTCAGATTGAATCACTGGATGGATGATTAAATGAGCTGTGGTGCAAAGGTTTGCAAATTAGCTGTTCTTTGTAGCAAGCAAAGGCCATTCAGTCCTTGAACTCAGATGAATTGTTTAAATCCATGTAGCTACTCCATGGGCCAGCTTATAATTATGAAGTAGGTGTAGTGAAGAACAAAAGTGAATGATGAACTGACAAACTGGCAGGATGTCCTTTTTAGTTTCAAAGGCATCACTGCATTTGAGCATTGCACAGGAATAGGCTGGCTTCATTGATTAAGCTTCATATAATTTCTTCAGGCAGATATTTTATAACCTTGGGTGCTTCTGGAAAGATGTAAAGAAAGTAGCGAGGCAGAGGATATCTTTGCCAGTTTGCAAAAGCTTTCTTGGGACTGATCGTCTCGTCACACAGCTCGCCCATGCCCGTCGCGCCCGCCCATCCATTCCCAGCCCTGGTCTGGCCCCTTTTCTCTGGCATCTTCACTGGGCTTGGCTTGGCTCATTATGCCTGCCTGACTCCCTTGCTTATGGCTACAATGAAGAGGACAGCTAATCACCTGCCAGTCTGAGATCTGGGCACAAGGCATTGAGTGGTCCTGATGTGGAGGATCCACTCCAATTATTTTTACCTGCCATGATGGAAGACCCTATTCGTGTCTGCTCCTCAGGAAACCAGGAATCTGGTTAGCGCAAAATGTCTCCCACCCAAATCCTTTCCATAAAGCAATTGTGTCCATCAGGATAAAAAGTAGATAAAAATAAACTTTGCATAACAGTGAGCTCCCTTGGCATGACATTCCTAAACAACCCTTAATAGGAAGCAATAAAGATCAGCCATTTTCTCAACTTACGGGATCTGAAAATAATGCTTTGTGAGCTTTCACAGATATCGTTGAATGCCCAGGCTCAGATCTATCACGATTACGTTATCAGTTATAAATTCCCTATTCCCCAGGTTAGTACAACTTTCAAGCTGGAGCGCCTTTTGCAATCACAAGTGAAAGGTGGAGCTTTACATTTTGATCAAAAACTATCCAAGGCTCTCAATCAGCAGACCAGATATTGGAAGATCAGGTCCATGTAATCGTTCACTTCCTGGACCATGACAATGATGGAGGGAGAGAGACACATGTATCAACTCTGAACAAATAGGCAGCAGGAAGGTGTGGTTTAATGTTGGATCACAAGATAAAGAAGGATAAGGAAATTCATTTGATCCAACATTGCTCTTCACTCAAAAGGAACCTAAATTCTCCCCCTGCCCATATCACAGTATCTCATTATTTTAAAAATCATATCAGGAGGTTTGTCTCTACCACCCAACCTCAAAGTTTGTCATGAATTGTACAAATCTCACATCAGTCTCACATTTCACCTTTCATTATTTGAGCCTAACCTGCTGTCACAGTTCGTCTTAACCTAGAGTTTAACCCCTCTATTCTAGTTACTTTTTAAATAAACATCTATCTACCTCAATGTAATAAAAGCAAAATACTGCGGATGCTGGAAATCTGAAATAAAAAACAGAAAATGTTGGAAAAACTCAGCAGGTCTGACAGCATCTGTGGAGGGAGAAACAGAGTTAACGTTTCGAGTCCGTATGACTCTTCTTCAGAGCACCTCAGAGCCTCAGAGCACTCTGAAGAAGAGTCACATGGATTTGAAACATTAACTCTGTTTCTCTCTCTCTCCACAGATGCTGCCAGACCTGCTGAGCTTTCCCAGCATTTTCTGTACCTATCTACCTCAGCCTTGAAAGCTCCAAGTCTTAGTATTCTCCATTTTGGAGGGAGTTCCAGGTTGCAGGAGAGCTCCACATTTCACAGTGATAAAGGTACGGAAAAAATGAAAAAAAGCTGTCACTTCCTGTTTCGTCTTTGATACCCTCCCCTGCTGTCAGGTGAATTTACAAGCCGCTGTCTACATGGAGTCGGTTCTCACAGAAAATAACCTCTTAGGCCTGGATTTTCGATCCCAAGGTGGGTACACTTCTGGAAAAAACTACCCCAAATGGCCAGATGCTCGTTGCTGGGGGAGGAGGGATGGGGGTGGTGGTGGGGGTGGTGGTGGTGAGGGGAGGAAGAAGGGGGATGGGGGCAGTGGGATGGGGTTGGGCCCACTGCCGCAGGATCAGAGACAATCACAGAGGCTGCCAAGTGCCGAGGTGGGCTGCTTAAAAGGCCCACCTCAGTTGTTTGGGATTTCATCTCTATTGTTTCCTTAGACATTAGGTCCTCTAGCTCTCACCCTTCATACTCCTTCACTTCCTACCCACTCCTCAGGCCCATACATGCCAACTCATGACAACCCATGCCTCCACCCACCCCAAATGGCCTCTCATACCCTCCATGCCAACTCATGCCACCCACCCACTCCCATGGCCCCTTTATAGCCCCATGCCAACTTAGTGCTAACTCATGCCAACTCATGACACCCCACCCACCACCCTTTGCCCTTTCACCCTCCAAGCCAATTCACCCAGTATCCACCATGGGAAGATCTCAGGAACTATGCTCAGATGAAATAAAATAAAATAAAGTTCTACATCTCTATTACAGACTTCACTATATAAAGAAAACTATCATTCATGATAGGCTTTTCCATGCATTTACATCCCGTGAAGTACTTAATCTCTTATAAAAATAAACTTTGTATTCATGGCCCCACATCAAAGACAGTTAATTCTTCAATAACTTCTTTGAGCTGTCAATAAAACCGTGAACTTACAATGCTCACTATGATAATGACAGGTTGTGGAAAGTAGTCAAGCAGTGATAATGTTATAATGTTAACATTTAATGTGATGTCAACAAACAGCTATTGAAACTACTAGAACAGATTTTGTTTTCAATTTTCACAAACAGGCATGCTGTTTTTTCAATTTTTAAAAGGCTGGTCATTTAAATAACTTGACAACTGACAGTTCTACAGATCTTATTCACTCTTCATGAGCATTTACGACTTCTCTAAAGATTCATAACTCTCACACTGTGGAATAAGGCCCTTGCTCCACCGAAAATGGAGTCTGTTTAAACTCAGCACTGAGTTGAAATGACCCTGCTGAGTGTGGGTTTCCTGTGTGTGGGGGTCACATCCTGCCCTCCATGGAACCACCCCACCCTCAGTGAAAATGGTTTCTGCCAGAAACGGGGGCAGGGCTACCAGCTCTGGGGGCCGTCCACCATTTTGGATATGCTGTAGAGTCTCCATGACTCTGAGACAATCCAGGCCTATATCCGTTTAACCCATTAATCACTGGGAACCCTGGGGCATTGGTCTTAAAGAACAGGGCCACATTAACCATAGCACCATTCTGAATGTCACTATTGTGCCATTGACGTCATCCACAAGATTTCAGTTAGCACCCAAAAATAGTCCGTATATGCCTCCCTTCTGACTAAATAGAATCAAATTACATGTTTGGTCAAAGATAAATTTCTTCTATATAATTTGAAGCTTATGTCATTTACATTTCTATCTGATGATACAAAACTTAGGAGCAATCATTATTTGTAGTGGGATTATTGTAGCAACACATGGCAGCACTGATTGTAGAACATCTTGAGGTTTGCTGTCAATTTGTGTTAAAATAGCACTTCAGTATCAAAATATTACATCGGTGTGCATCTTGCAATCAGTCAATATGACACCAGATTCTGCCAATATGGGTGACTTAATTATTACTTTTGACAAATTCTCGCAAAAAAAAGGTTTGCGTTTACATGGTGCTTTCCATAATTTTCCAGAGCACTTAACTGCCAATGAGGTATTTTTTCAAAGAACACATTTAAATCCCCTCAATTTAAACTTAAAATTTAGGAAATGGGACAGCCAATTTACATGCGGCAAGCTCCCACAAACAGCTATACGTTAATGGCCAGATAATCTGTTTACATGACGATGATTGAGGGTAAATATTGGCGAGGACATTAGGACTCCTGCTGCTCTTCTTCAAAATAGTGCCCTAGGATTTTTTACATCCTCCTGAGAGGGCAGTTGGGGCCTGAGTTTTAATGTTTCATCTGAAAGACAATACCTCCGACAGTGCAGCACTCCCTCAGAGCTGCACTGTCAGCCTCGGCTTTTGAGCTCAAAGTTCTGGAGTGAGGCTTAAGCTCACTTTCCGACTCAGGGCGGGATTGTAACAACTGAGCCACAGCTGACACACAAATGATGTAATTCCCTCACTTCATTCACTGCCAGCTGCAGAGGTCTCTCTGCACTGCGCCTCTGCATTCGCCTGTTGGCACAGTGAAAGCATATTTCCAACAAACACTCCCTCAGATCTACTTTCCGTGGAGTCATTCCAATATGTTGGGTTCCCTAGCGCAGCTTCTGAACACCTGAGTGTGGAAGTAAGAATTGGGATTTGATCATGAGACATCCAGAGTTCACAAGCTCAGTCTCCCTTCAGCTTCCTCACCCATATAATATTTTTGCTGTCAGTGACTCCACAATGAGCTCAACACTGTAAATGTTTACAGCTCCCCAGCTAGGAAGCTCAAGCAAACTGGTTTTTTTCTCCTTTTAACTCAATCACCAGTCAGTTTCAGACTATGCCTGTGTAACTGTGTCCATATAAAATGGGTTAATCGTTAATTGTGTCTCTATATTTTTTAGATGAATAACTATGATTTTTTTAACTAGAATGCACTGTGCTTCATATGAAATTATTTTCCAGGGAATTTTGCCCCATGTTCCACTGAAAATGTGGGTCTCCGGGTGTCGGGCAGGCTATTAATCCTTTTGTGCATTGGCTTGAGGTCAAATTAGACATAAGGCACAAAAACATAAGAAACAAAGCTTAACCCCAAATGACTGCCCCAAATGTGAGCTCTCAGGCTCAGGCCATCTCTGGGCACCACTGTCTGCTGCTCAAGTACTTCACTTCAGGAAAATGAAGTCAACCTTGAATCGTTTCTACGGGCAGAATTTTACGACAGCGGGATTTTACGTTCCCGCTGAAGTCAATGGGGTTTATAATGGCTCCCCGCATTTTACAGCCCAGTCCCCACCGAAACAGAGCCATAAAATTCCGCCCAATGCCTTTCCATGCTGGATCTTGGCAACAGGCTAGCTTCTTCATATAATCAGAAGAAGAACCAACATTGAAGTGAGTTAGGTTTTGTATTTTTCATTCATACTCATCATGCTGTCGCCTACAACTCATGACTTTCCCCACAGCTTAAAACAGAAGACCTCATTACCCTCCTCAGCCTTTGTTTGTTCCGACACTCCAGATGCTTCTAAACCCTGTTTTGCCATTACCTAAGACGTTTGAATTAATTCCGCTCCTACCCTTTACAACTGTGATGGTGTCCTACAGCCTGGGCCTTGTCCCAGTACCTAGCTCTGCCAACTAAAAAATTCAAAAATTAATAACAGACACAAAATTAAAGCAACTAGAAAATCTCCAAACACATAAACAATACTGTTTTTAGTTGGAGATTTGTTACTAGGGCAGAGATAATTCAATTTATTCACATTCATTCCATTCATTTTTATCTAGAGTAGTGGGTAGAGAATTAATGTGGCATGTCCATGGCAGGGGAAGTTCCTCTTTCCAGTTTGGGCCTCAAGCAGACCTGTATAAATTAAGATAAATTATAAGTAATTTTGGAGTGGGTAGAATTACTTTTACGTTCCTTTACTTTATTCATTCATGGGTGGCGTCGTTGGCAAGGCCAGCATTTGTTGCCCATCCCTAATTGCCCATGAACTGAGCAGCTCGCTAGGCCTTTTCAGAGTCAACCACATTGCTGTGGGTCTGGAGTCACATGTAGGCCAGGCCAGGTAAGGACGGCAGATTTCCCTCCCTAAAGGGCATTTGTGAACCAGGTGGGCTTTTACGACAATCGATGATAGCTTCATGAGAATAGTCATTCCAGGTTTTTTTTAAAAATTGAATTGACCTTAAATCCCACCAGCTGCCATTTTGGGATTTGAACCTAAGCGCACAGAACATTAGCTTTTGCCCCAGGAATAACAATCCAGTAACATTACCATGACACCACCATCACCCTCCAATTGTCAATCCGATACTAACACATGGGGCGGAATCAGCCCAGAACTGCGCCGAGTGTGGTAGCGAGCATGAAAAAAGCTGTTTTACCAGCCGGTCACAATAGCGGGTTTTTATACCTCATCATCCCATTCCCGGCGGGTCCCGCCTCATTAATTATGCATTCAAGGCAAACACCCTAGATCACTGGCGGGCGGGGCTCAGATTTGCCCACCACACTGTGGCCTCAGTGTTTCCTCACTCCGGCATCATATTTAAAGTGCACCAAAGCGTAACCTACTTCATGTTCAGTGCGTGGGGGCAGGCCCCGCTCGCCGATGTGTAAAATGACGCGGGGTGATGTCGGGCGTGCGTCCTGACTTCACCGCGCGTCATTCCGATTTTCAGTTCGGCGGACGCACACTGGAGTCGCTGCGTCCCCGCCGAACTGTCAAAGACCTATTAAGGCCATTTAAAAACTAATTAAAACAATCACTGGAGCTGCCCGTCTAACCTTAAGGTTGTCGGGCAGGTGAAGAGCCCAGGCGGCCTTCGCATTTGTCATGAAACCTCATCCACAGGCGAGATGAGGTTTCATGAAGGATTTAGAAATCCAATGAATTTTTTAATTAAAATTCATTGACATGTCCCAGCTCATGAGACACTGTCACATGAGGCGACATGTCTGGAAATTTCATTTCTTTATTTAAATTTTGAAAAATGAAATTAAACTCCCCGAGGCAGCTCTGTACCTCAGGGAGATTTCTGCGCTCTCTCACACGCATGCGGGAAAATGGCGGTGCACAGCCGATCACGGGCACCGAGCAGCTGCGCGCCCACCTGTGCCTGTTCCTGCTCAGTCACCCCACCAAAGGGGGGGAAATTCTCCCCCATGTCTCCAGACCAGGACTGCTCCAGGTGACAGGTGGCCCCGAAAGCAAAGGTGACGGCAGCCCCCAAATTTACTGACGTCTCTCTGGGACGCCTGCTGGACGCAGTGGAAGGCCGCCGCAATGTCCTCTACCCCCACTCTGGCTGCAGGAGGTCCACCAGAGTCACCAATCTGGCCTGGGAGGTGGTGGCAGCGGCAGTCAGAGCCACTGGAGCACAGAGGAAGTCACTCATCCGGTGCAGGGAGAGGATGAATGGTCTCATCCATTCCGCCAGGGAAAGTCAACCACCTCATCACTCTCAACTCACACACTCCCCAACCCATCACACATCCACAGGGATCTCACACCTCAATGGGCAACACCACTAACTCTCACACACACCCTCACATCTCCATCAGGCTCATACCCTCTGGAGCTCAAGTCCTCATCCCGTCCATGGCTCTGCTCACCACACAAACATTCCACACAGTGTCATAAATCCTGCTCACACTCTCTCCATGCAGAAGAAGCTGGCTCACAACAGCAGGGAGAGGTCCCAGACCGGAGTTGGAGTGGCCCACATTAGGCCCCTCACTCACCTTAAAGACCATACATCGTGCTGACTGGTGATGATGTGGACTGTGCCTGTGGCGATAGTGAGGTCAGTGTGAACACCCACGTGAGGACCCTGCATCACATCATCCCCCTCTCAATGCAACTGCGAATGCTCTCTCTCCTGCTTTTGACTCTGCTGCGGTGCACTAATTATCTCTACTTTGGTTCACAGGGAGCTCTGCCAAGCAACCGACACCCTCAGCCAGCCAGTCCCTCAGCTTCATCCAGGTCCTCACCTCCAGCCAAGAAGACACCTCCTCCATTGAAGAGCTGGAAATAAGCAGCCTGGGAGACCCGTCACAGCGCTTACCCACACCCTCCACCAGCGCAGAGACACACACCTCGATAGGACCTAGAGCTAGAGCAGGCTCGGGTTCACAATTTGCTGGTCACCACATGGACATCTGTCCGCAGCAGGAGGAGGCAGGTTCAGCCAAGCTCCCCGGCACTCGGTGAGCTGCTGGGGAAGAAGCATCTATGAGGCCCGAGTCAGATGACGAGCCTCTGGGTTTGGCCTTCCAACTCACCCTGGAGAGTCAGCAGAACGTGGGGGAACCTCACACAAAGATATTGGAAAGCCCTCAACAGAGTGGCACATGAGTCAGAGGAGTGCTTCCGCCTGCTCTCTGATGAGGTGGTGCCCAAATGTGCGCGTATTGAGGTCTCCATGGGGAGGCCCTGGTCCAGCAGGAAGTGGAGATGCACAAGGACCTGCACTCCATCGCGGTAGCTATGGGTGAGTTCCTGCAGTGGTAATGTGACAGGGAAATGGGGCACCTCGACATCCCTCCAGGTGCTCCTTCACCTCAAGGAGTCAGGTTGGGGCCCCCCGGAACCCAAGGGGAGGGGGAGCGGCAACCCAGCTCCCCGCCTTTTCCCTTCACCTAGTCACCCATTTCCTTTTCCCCACCACAGCTGAACCCCTTGCACGCCCCTCTCCGGACCCCTTCCCTTCCTGGAACTCCATCCCTCCCTCTGGATCCCTTCCCCCCACCCAGAACCCCTTCCCCCCTTGGAACCTCTCCCCCCACAGGACCCCCTTGGAACCCCTTCCTCCCCCATAAGCCCTTCCCACCACCCTCCCCCACCGCTTAGTCTTCCCTTCCCCCCGGACTCCCCCCACCACTTAGTCCCTCCCCCTCCCTGACTTCCTCAGATACCATTATTTTTGCCCCACCCTTAGTCCCCCTCACCAAAACTCCTTCCTCCGACCTTACTTCTTCGTCTCGCCTTACTCCTTTCCTGTTCCTGACTCCCTCAGACACCCTCACTTCTTCCTCCAGCTTTACTCCTTCCTCTTTACCGACTTCTTCCTCCACCCTTACTTCTTCCTCCACTCTTACTCCTTCCCCTCTTCGCACTCCTTCCTCTCCCCAGACTCCCTCCTCTCTCACTCCTTCCTCCCTCCGGACTCCTTCCCTTCTCTGCACTCCTCCCCCCCCCACCCCACCCACCCGAACACCTCTGCACTCTTTCCACCTCCCTCTCCCTCACACCTACCTCCCCAGTTGCCATCTTCTCCCCCGTTACCCAATCCCCCCCTGTACCTCCCCAAAACCTTAGCCCCCGAAACCTTCATTCCACCGCCCCCCCCCTTCCAACCTCACCCCCCCCCTGACCGCTCATCCTCTCCCAGTCGATCCTAGACCTTCCTCTCCCACCCGCTCGACCATCATCCATTGTGAGCATCAACAGTGACTTTCCAACTTCCGTGAGCTGCTTCACAGCAGAGCCATGTCCATGAGAATCCACCCACCATGCCATGGATGTTCCTCCAGGATCCCGTTGGTGTCGGGCTCCAGCCTCTTCTCAGACGTCTGCGAGGTGAGCAAGGCCCTGGCGGTAAGTCACGACTTCTGTACGTCAAAGTTGTCAAGACATCTTCGGCACCATTGTGCTTTCTCGCTGAGGTGGGCGGATGATCCAGCAGGGGGCACGGGGGGTGAGTCCAGCGGGCTGGCCTTATAATAATATGCTGGTGCATTACAATGAGGTTCCCGACATCCGATGGCAGGGAACGCGGCCCACCACCGACAGGCGGAGCAGGCAATCACAAGCTGGTTTCACGACGCCATTAAACCAATTTCTGGCCTTCTCACCATATTGTCTACTCATGCCATCGAACGCGCCCGACGCCAGCGAGCACGGAAAATCCCGGCCATTGACTTGGTAACTTCAGCAGCTCCAGCATCAGAGCAGAATTGCTGAGAGAGGTCAAGCATATTGAGCTGCGCCCAGAGCTCAGACAGAGAGTAAAGGCGGAATGAGTGGTCAAGTTCCTGCCTTGGTTGGTTAAGTATAATTCTTGTTTCTTACTAAATTCTCTTGATTTACTGCATCAAAATATTTCCTCTTGCCTTTGTTATAATCTCGGTCGAGAACAGTAACTATTTTTTCTAAAAAGTAGGCAAATTCAAAATCCCAGTTATTTACAAAGAGAATGAAACCACAAGATCCCATTAAAACAGAGGAATTTTTACTATACAAGAGACAACAAAACAAACATTAAATACTGTCAATCCTATACGCTAACATCTCAGAATTAGCATGAATTAAACATGAATTAACAGACAAATCGTGGTGGAATGGAAACTATTAACTGCAAATTAAACAGTAAACTAAGACCAATCTTATGAATTGGCTCAGCAATCCATTCAGGTTTTAGTGATCACAGTGAGTCACAAAGTACTTCAAACTCTGTCTTCCTCATGAGGAATTTCAGACCCTCCTTCTCGGAGCTGGTCTGAACTCCAGCCAACAGCAGTGCAGAACCAACCCGAGTTCCATGGGCATGGTCTTCACCACAACTGGTACATGTCTGCAGAACCTTGTCAACCTGGTCTAGATGGCATGGATCTTCCATTGTTATCTTCAGCTAACAGAAACAGCTGCAACAACTTCTTCCCTTTGCTTATTATCAGCTTTTGGATCTAGTCCCTTATTCTTGAGTCTTCTTCACCTCGCCTGTTCTGCTCTGGTGACCTCAACAACTGTTACTGTCCAGCTTGGACTGACTGTGTCCTTTTATATCTTTCAGCAGAGTTTAGTTTTGACTTCCCAACCTCAGCTTGCTCCCGATTTCCTTAAAGACAGGGAGGTTCAGTTTCATTTCTGTGTTTACCTTTACTGCTTTCCTTTCAGTTTCATTTTCAGTTCAGCTTCTGTTTTGAGATAGGGTCTGCCTCAAAAACCATAGAAATTAAGTGTAAAAATACAGGTTCCCTCACACCTTATTTGTTTTCGTCTTGTTGAACTCAATCTGGAGTGAGCCCAAAAGCTTACAATAGGTGCCTGAATAGCAGTAGCACTGAATAAGGTGCCTTAATCCCAATCACAGGACAGTTTTCACCCCCTTTGTCCCTCCATCAATCTGTCCACAGTCTCTAACTGATTAATGTCCAGGCAGTTTGGAATTGTCTTGTCGCCCTTATGCATAATATGAAGTCTCTTTACTCAGCTGCTTGAAAGAGCTATCAGACCATATTTATGCAGCGACACAATGATCTTCTTGCTTCTTTAAAGGGCAGCTGTCACGATGGAAAAGTTTCCCCTGAGAATCTTTATCACGTCTGTATACGGCTGAGTGCACAATGATATGATGATTGATGTTGTTATGTCTGGCAGCGTACGCTGTTTCTTTTTATAATACGCTGGCAAAAAAACTGATCCCATTGCAAAAGAGAAGAGACAAATGCATCAGGAATGTCACACGGCAATGATGCAGCATCTGCTACAGTGAGAACTTTCTCTGGCACCCACCAAAGTGGATGTTTGGGAGTGATTCTGAACCTGGCACAGAAGCTGTCAGAAAGGCTCCCAATGTAACGTCCGTTTAAAGGAAAAACCTCCTGAAATGATGCACCAATTGTCCTAAAGGAGCTTTATAACTACAAGGTGACGCTCTTATTGTATGGCACCTCGTTGCTTTATATTGGCTTCTATGAACCACTGTCAGGAGCATTTACATTTCGAAAATGTTGCAGTTACATAAGAGAAACTACTTTCTGTGGATATTTCTTGGACCTCGGAGTTACACAAAGAGAGAGTGTAAACGTTGCCATTGTTACTGAGCTGCTTTCAAGTCATTCAATGGGTGAAATTAAGGCTGAAAACAATCCAACTTGCTTCCAACGAACGGCAGCATTTTATAGCCTTTCTCTTATCATTGAGAAGCCGAGGTGAAGGGCCACAACCCACACGGCACAACTCCAATGAGAAAAAAAAAGAAAAGCTTGTATTCGTTTACACGCGGCCTTCCACAGTCTCCTAGCACCTCAGAGCGGCTGGCAGCCGATACAATACCTTTGAAGCGGGGTCACGAGTCGTAAAAGGCAGCAGCTAAGTTGTGCACAGCAAGATCCCAAAAAAAACAGAACCGTGGTTCAAACCAAATCATCTGGTTGAGGGAGAAATATTGGCCAGGATGTACCCCAAACAGAATTTGCTCTTCAAATAGTGCCAAGGGATCATTTGTGTCCAACTAGGCGGGCATATGGGACTTCGATTTAACATCTCATCTGAAGGATGGCATTTCTGACAGATCAGTACTGCATCGAAACATCAGTCTAGACTGTGCGCTCAAGTCTCTGGAATGGGACTTGAGTTCCCAACCTTCTGATTCAGAGATGACAGTGCTACCACTGAGCCAATACTGAGGCAAGTAAGACAGAAAACAGGTTAAATCAGGCAATAGTAATTATCTGATTCAATGTTTGAGTTTTAAAATGATGACAGGCTGCGGGAGGAAGATGTCTAAAGGAGGCATGTCACTGTATAATGTTGAGCTCCTGAATGAGATGAAGCCAGAGTCAATGATGTTATCATAAGTCAGCACAAAAGCAAAATACTGCAAAGGCTGGAAATCTGAAATAAAAAACAGAAAGTGCCGGGAATCCTGGAAGGATGGCCTGAAACGTCAACGCTGTTTCTCTCCACAGATGCTGCCTGACCTGCCGAGTGTTTTCCAGGGTGTTCTGTTTTTAACTTGTGCTGCTAAAAGGTCACAATTTTAAAAGAGTGAGGATGCAGGGAGGAGGAGGAGAGTACAGACTGATGAATGTGCAGCTTAGGAGGAACAAGTGTCAAAGTAATGATCATATTTAATATTAAATATGATGAGAGGGACAGAGACAGGGAGATGAGGACACAAGGGGAAAAGAAAGTGAGGTAAGGTGAGATGAGGTAAGGTGATGTGAGGTGAGGTGAGGTGAGGTGAGGTGAGGTGAGCTGAGACACCACAATCACTTACCAGACAAAAACAGGGAATTTAATTTGATGGTTTTGACCTATGTAACCAATCCAATAACAAATCCAATTTTGCTACTGGACATCTCGAAGCTGAAGGTGAAACCTTGGGCAGAATTTTACGGCCTCGTCGCGGTGGGGGTGGGGCCAGAAAACTCAGCGAGACATTCAAAACTCCACTGAGGACCGGAAGATCCTGCTGGCAGAAGGGACCGTAAAATCCCGCCCCTTCTCATCGGCTCGGGCAAGCTGCTGGAGACGCTAATGCATTTTTTAAGAAACACGCGATGCAAGCTACGGGTACCCAAATTTTTGTTTCCGATGTGTGCTTACAGAGCTAAGCATGCACTTTGATATTGAGCGCAGCCTGCTGTACTTGACAAATCCTGAATCTCCCCTTCAGCTATTACTGCAAAATTCCCTTCCCTCGAGGTAAGGTTGTTGCTGCGTCTTTGTAAATCGCCTTATAAAGGCAGGGGTTTGGCAAGGTACCTGGCAGCTCTCATTGTTAATGGCAAGCGGTTGAGATAAACCTCTAATGCTGCCCCCCTCATGTACTAGAACTTTGTTGGCTGCTGACAGCTCTCCCTGAAGGACCTATTCTGCAAAGCCATTTCTCATTCTTGTTTGTATGCCAACTCTTTCAGATGTGCAACTGCATAAGCTGTCCCTGTGGCATCCCTTGCAACAGCTTAGGAAAGCCGAACACCTTGTGTTTGATGTTCGTGCGTGAAAGTCAAAGCAATAATAAAAGTGCGCTGGCAGGACTCTGTTTCTCGCTTCACCCAACAAGAACATTATCAAAGCAAAACTCCGTGGATACTGGAAATCTGAAACAAATACAGAAAACGCGGGAAAAGCTCAGCAGGTCTGGCGGCAGCTGTGGAGAGAGAAACAGAGTTAACGTTTCGGGTCCGTATGACCCTTCTTCAGGACATTATCAACTTTATTCAGGGTCCAAGGGCAACTTATTGGCAATGTTTGTAAATCAGCAAGTCAACAGATAAGAAGACCTGCATGGATCATAGGGTTTGTCAAATCCACGGGGGGCTTCCTAAAGGGAATATATACTTAACAAGGTAGCAAAATAAATCCGAAATAATACCAACAGATATGCTGGGCAACAGGATAAAAGAGCACTGGTTCATGGTTGTGAAGGGAAAATTAGAGCAGACATTTAGAAGTATCTCTTTTGCACAGATTGGACTGCACATCTTATTTGCACAGATTGGACTGCGTATTTGTTTGTACAGATTGGACTGCGTATCTTTTTTGCGCAGATTGGACTGCATTGTTTTGCACAGATTGGACTGCGTATCTTTTTTGCACAGATTGGGCTGCATTTCTTTGCACAGATTGGACTGTGTATCTTTTTTGCACAGATTGGACTGCGTATATTTTTTGCACAGATTGGACTGCGTATCTTTTTTGCACAGATTGGACTGCGTATCTTTTTTGTGCAGATTGGACTGCGTATTTTTTGCACATATTGGACTGCGTATTTTTTTGCACAGATTGGACTGCATATCTTTTTTGCACAGATTGGACAGTGTATTTTTTTGCACAGATTGGACTGTGTATCTTTTTTGCACAGATTGGGCAGCGTATTTTTTTGCACAGATTGGACTGTGTATCTTTTTTGCACAGATTGAACTGCATTTTTTTTTGCACAGATTGAACTGCATAACTTTTTTGCACAGATTGGACTGAGTATCTTTTTTGCACAGATTCGACTGCGTATCTTTTTTGTACAGATTCGACTGCGTATCTTTTTGCACAGATTGGACTGCATATCTTTTTTGCACAGGTTGGGCTGCGTATTTTTTTTGCACAGATTGGACTGCATATCTTTTTTGCACAGATTGGGCTGCTGTCAGGAAGGATGGTTGAGAGCATGACACTGGTTTTAAATAAGAAACAGCTAGATGTTATCAACAGGGGAAAAAAGAGGACCTGGGTGTCAGTCTTGGCTCAGTGATAAAATGTTTGCTTCTAAATCAGATGTTAAGGGGTTCAAACCCCACTCCAAGGCATAATCTATACTGGCACCAATGCAGTACTCAGGGGGTGCTGCACTGCTGGGAATGCTGTCTTCCATTGTTGGTGGCAGTGAAAGATGCCATGAAAGTCTTCAAAGATTGGGGGAGTTCTCCTGGCACCCTGCATGATATTTACCGAAAATACAATACTCAATAATTTATCTCGCTGCTGTTTTCTGGGTGTAAACTGATTGCTGAACTTCCCTATGCTGCATCATTGACTACATTTCAAAAGTACTTCATTGGCTGAGAAACACGTTGGGATTTCATGAGGTGCCATTCTGATAAATCTCCTGTGCATCCTCTCCAAAGTCTTGATGTCCTTCCGAATGTATAGTACCCAGAAAAATACTTCAACTGAGGCCTAACCAGTGACTTACAATGTTTTGGCATATCTTTCTTGCTATTATACTCCATACTCTATTTATAAAACCAAGGATCCCATATACTTTTTAACAGCCTTATCAAGTTGCCTTTCCACCTTCAAAGAATTGTGTTCGTATACTGCCCAGGTCTCTCTGTCCCTGCACGTTCTACAACTACAGCAGTTAGCATGTGTTTAAATTTCTCACACTACAGCTTTGCCCACTAGCACCGTCTTTCTTGGGAAGATTGAGCTCAGACTATATGTACTTGGAACATTCACAATGTTATGAAATAGTTTACGGTCTCAAAGGTAAGATTTTTCAAAAGTGTTTAGGGGATGGGTTTCCTAGGGAGACACAGGCAATCTTCAAAGAGAAAGAGAGATCACAGCACAGTCCTGTTAATTGGATGAAAGATGACAAGCTATATTGTATTCAGAAACCAAGAGACAGGGATTTTGTAAATTATATATCTGTGTGTATGTATTCATATATAATATATACGTATGTGCGTGTGTGCTTTAATAATATACAAATATAATGTTTACTTACTTTGTTTCTCTTTTCATACAATGAGTTGCCCATTACGGTTTGTACTTTGGTGATGATGTCTTTTTCCAGAGATAGGATGCCCCATTGTATAGGGTCATTAATCTCACAACCTAGCCAAGCTAGGCAAATTCTCCAGTCTTCCTTGTCCTCTGAGGAGATGGGATAGTCCAAGTCCTGGACTCCTCCAATTTGCAATTAGCCAGCGATTCAATTCCTTCCTCTCCCAAACACACAATACTCCATGGGCAGCATTTTCTGGTCGCTGAGCGGGGGCAGGGCCTGCTCGCTGATACGTAAAATGATGCGGGGTGATGTCGGGTGTGCGTCCTGACATCACCCCGCATCCTCTAGATTCTTAGTTCGGCGGGCGCACAGCCGACTCAGTTGCGCGCCCGCCAACCTGTCAACGGCCACTCAAGGCCATTAGTGAGGTACTTAAAACACTTAATGGACCTGCCCATCCGACCTTAAGGTTGGCGGGCAGGCCGGGAGCCCTGACGGGCTTCAGAAAAAACATGAAACCTCATCCACGAGCGGGAAGAGGTTTCATGAGGGTTTTAAAATCTTAACATACTCTTCAAATAAAAGTTATGGACACGTCCCAGCTCATGTGACAGTGTCGCATGAGGGGACATGTCAGTGAAATATTTTCTATTCTTTAATCTGTTTTTCACATTTGAGCCGATCTCCCTGAGGCAGCACTTAGCCTCAGGGAGATCTGTGCACTCTTTCGCGTGCATGCACAAAAGAGTGCACTCCCAGCTCAGGGAATCCCCCCCTTCCCCCCGCCTGCACAGGGAGCGCAGAGCACTTCTGGGCGTACGTCACGATGGGCGGGCCTTAATTGGGCCACCCACGTAAAATGGCGGCGCAATCAGGAACCCGCCCGCCCGTGCCTGCTCCCGCACAAGCCCCCACAATGGGGGGGAAAATGCTGCCCCATAAACCATTCAAGAAAGATGCCTGTATACTTGTCGTTTTCTATTGTACTTGACTATTCAAATTTACTCATGGTTCTACCCCAGTAACGAGATCAGAGGATGTTGGTGTTTCTGACTCCATTACATTCCTATTAAAACAACAATTAGTAGCTATCATATATTTTAGATATGTATGGTCGGTAGTTCCTCAGGTTCAGTGTCACTGGGCACTCTTATAAGCAATGTTCACGCTCCTATCTTAAATATTTATATTAAATTTTAGCAAAATCCAGGGATTATAACAGAGCTCTTACACTGTACATCTGCTACTGAAATCTATCACTGTCCGTATGGTTCTCTTCTCTCAGAATAACAGGCCAAAAAGCATACTGTCAACGTCTGACACTGAATTAACAAATGGCTTCATTCACATGAGACAGGTGAATATATATGTAGAAATCACACAGTTCCCTAGCCTCCTTTACAGGTATCATAAAAGCGTCTCTCACTTTCTCTGAAGACACAGACAATAAATTATATTTGTACATAGACTCTGTTTACTGCAATCCGGCCCAGCTTCTGAACCGACTGGCAAAAAAAACTTGAACAACGTTTGGCTGCTGCAGCAAAATTAATACTCGTTGACTGAACTTCTTGTACCAAAGAAATACAACTGAAATCACTTTAAAGTTATACAGAAACAAAAGGCAATAGACAAATGCATGCCATAATAACGTTAGATCTATTGATATTGAATGGATAACAATCTTTGCAAAGAAATCTGTGATTGAATGTAATAGCTCCAACCAAGTAAGGAATTAACATCTTGGCCTCCTTATTCTGCTTTCCCCTATTTCCTGGCAACTTGTAAAACTCTTGCAGCTTGCCTTTCTGGACTCAGATTGTTGCTTTTCTGTTGAGAAATACACTGTGTGATGTTGGCTGTTAGTCCCATCCTTACAAGATGTTTCCAATGAGGCCACATACAGCCAACACAAACAAAAATCCAATATGCACAAAGTAAAACGATAAAAGCTATCGCCATGTTGTTTACTTTTCCTGAATAGCTGAAATATTGTTGATGTGTTCACCCCGAAGTAGCATGGTAATTAAGAACAAAGGATCTGGATCTGACAGTGCAAACACATCCACAGTACTGGATTCATTGAATGCAGTGTGGCCTAAGCCTGCTGCTCTTCCTGCTTTCGGACTGCATTCAACTACATCTGGTAGAGCACTTTAATACTTTAAAATGGAACTAAATCAACACAACTTTGCAGCCTGGCCTTTACATTCAATTGAGTCCCACAAATCCATTTATTAATATGTGTAAGAGTCTGTATGGCTATTATGCTGCTAAATAATAATTGCTCTCTTTGCTACTCTGTAATAAATTACAGTATGTTTGATATTTATTTTAATCAAAGATTGGGCAATAACTCTTTCCTTTGACGTAGCTTCTCCACAATTAAAAATGGATTATACTTTAAACTCTTATTTTGATGTAATTGCCTTCCCACTGAGCAAATTAGGCAGCTTGCAGTGCGAAACAGAATAAAGAAAATTCTATATTTAAGAGATGGAATTGCTCATTAAGGCTAAACACTTTGTCACTCTGTTAGAACGTGCATATTTGTATTTCCAAAACCCAAAATCCATTCGATTCATGGTACGAAGGAGCGCACAGCATTCTATGCTTGCATTCCAACCTGACTGAAGCTTTGATGGTCAATTAGCAAACAAGTAGCCAAAATTACAATCTCAGTTTGCAGTATCCTTTCAAGTCTTACTCACCATCACGTTCACCCTCGATGAAAGCATTAGCCGATCCACTATAGTTTAAATTAGTGTTTCGTCCATTAACTTTCTTGGTCAATGCTGGGTTTGCTATTTCATGACACTCCATTCTCCAGTTAGAGCAAAAGCAAAGTAGCCTCCAACCCTGACTATCACTCCATTAGACTGGTTCTCCCTTTCTACCTCTTCCAGTTCTAACTAAGGGCAGGATTGTCCAGTCAGCAAGCGGGCCCCACCCCCTGCGGAACTCCCGACGTCACCGCGCCCCATTTAAATTTCCAGGTAGGCGGGGGCTCAGCAGAATCAGCTGTGCGCCCACAGACCTGTCAATGGCCAATTGAGGCCACTGACAGAGTCATTAAACTAATTAATGGACTTGCCCGTCCAACGTTAAGGTTGGTGGACAGGCCAGGAGCCCCAGCGGGAATTAGAAAAAGCAATGAAACCTCATCCACGGGCGGGATGAGGTCTCAGGTAGGTTTTAAAAAATGTAATTGAAGTTTTTTAAGAAATTATGGACATGACCCAACTCAGGTGACAGCATCACATGAGGGGACATGTCAAAGAATTTTCTTTTTCTATTTTTAATATTTTTGACAGTAGAGACGATCTCCCTGAGGCTGCACTTAGCCTCAGGGAGATGAGTGCGCTCTTTCATGCGCATGCATGAGAGAGCACACTCCCAGGTTTAGGGATTTCCCCCCCTGCGTGCATAGCACTTCCGTGAGGACGTCACACTGGGCGGGCCTTAATTGGCCCACCCACGTAAAATGGCGGCCCGGAGGCGCACCTCCGCGCACCCGCAATTCAAATTCGCCCCGATGGGGGGGAAAATCCTGCCCTAATAATGGATCTACTGACCTATCACATCTCGTCCTCCATCTGTACAAATATTTGGAAATCTGGGTACGATGTTTGCCATTAGTGGATTATGTTATTGTTTTCATTTTTCCATGAGTAACCCCTCGTCTCTCTTTGGCAATCTAGCTTGGCACAAAAGTGTATGAAATTCACCCACACTCAGCCCAGAGGCCGTGAACCTGAATAGAGCTCAGCAATATCTGAAACTTGGCCTTGTAAACCTAAATCAAGCCAGACCAAAACAACTTTAAAATAAAAAGGGTAGTCTTTTAATATTTTTTAAGATCTTGCATTTTGCTTTATTTTAACTTTGATTATCTGGTTTGATTATTTAAGGGACCTTAATTGACTGCATGCGAAACTCATTCCAAATTAGAACATTTGATATCAAATGATCGATTTTGAGTGTATTTGAATGTAAAAATTATGTCAAAATTTTCGGGTAAATTATCTCCTGGTATCTTTTCTTCCAAGACACTTTACCAGGTTTTTAAAGGTACAAAAACATTACAAAGTTTCTTCAGAGTGCTGAAGGAGAGTCATCCTGACTTGAAACGTTAGCTCCGTTTCTCTCTCCACAGATGCTGTCAGGCCTGCTGAGGTTTTCCAGCATTTTTTTCTTTTTACTCCAGTTTTTGATCTGATGGGAAGAGCTTTTTTTTCCCCCCCTTGGGTGAAAGAGCTAAGGTTCTCCACATGGTCTTCCTCATCTGTGTTTATCTTGTGATCTCGGAATACATTGGAAGAGCTGAAGAAAACATCCCACTTCAGGAGCTGAGTGTGGCATCCCTGTGTTTTTTTTCAATCTGAGAAATATTCCAATACGTTTGAAAGAGGGAATCTAAAATCCCTTAAGCGTGAAGTGCACAAATATCACTGTAACTAATCTTCATTGCCTGGAATTCATTTCCCACTGAAGTGTATAAAAACTTGAAGCTGTACATTTTCAAGGAACAACACTGTCAGGCTGATGTGCCAGTGTGATTTCTGCACTTTATTGATGCTGTTTAATAGCAGCTGCAATCGTGAATATCAAGCAACTTAAACTACGTAGCTTCAGAGGTTCAGAGTGAGCTCAGACTGCAAATGAGAGCTACCACAAGCAAACCACTAACCTTACAGCCACCTTTCGGTCTTTGACTTATTTTTGTCAAACCTCGCCAACGTATCCTCGATTCCTTCATATAGACGGTACTGACATCTCGCACCGCCATGTGGAATTCTGAATTCAAAAGTTCAATGGTGTGAAGTCTCTGTGCCAGTAATATACGCATGAAAGCAACTAATAAATTCTACAACAGCTCCATGCTGGTTTATCTTCAAGCCTCCCATCGGTAAGACGGGAGACGCCAGGGTGAGTTGCCATCTGAGATTCATTCCCTTTGAATAAAATCGAATAAAATCATGTGTTGCATTTTCTTTCACAAGAGCTGAAAAGGAAACCCTGGCTTCATGCATGATTTAAATAACAGCCCAGCAAGAAAGCAGGAGCGCTGAAAATAAATAAAACTCCCCCTCTTTCGGTAATTTGGGTGAGTTCTCTGATGGCCTGGCTGAAAACGAGAGATCATTGACAAAGCTAACGGTCCTAGTCGTGGGTCAACCATGGGAGGCAGGAGGCAACGTTAAAATCCTACGGGCAGAATCTTCGGCTCAGCGAGTGGGGGCGGGGCCCGCTCGCCCAGGCGTAAAATGACGCGCGGTGACGTTCGGATCACTAAGGTTTTCAGTTCGGGCGGGCGCGCATCCGACTCGGCTGTGCGGCCGCCGAGCCGTCAAAGGCCTATTAAGGCCAGTTAGCTATCAGTTAAATCAATTAACGGAGCTGCCCGTCCAACCTTAAGTTTGTCGGGGGGCAGGCGAAGAGCCCAGGCGGCCTTCGCATTTTTCATGGAACCTCATCCACGGGCGGGATGAGATTTCATGGAGGTTTTTTAAAGTCTTGTAAAAAATTTTAATAAAATTAATAGACGTGTCCCAGCTCATGTGACAGTTTCACATGAGGGGACATGTATTAAAAATTTTTTTTTCCCTTTATTAAATTTTTTTGCACTTAAACTAATCTCCCCGTGGCAGCTCGGTGCCTCAGTGAGATTTCTGCACTCTTTTGCACGCATCCCCCGCCCGCACAGGGAGCGCTAGCGCTTCCGGGCGCGTCACGCTGGGCGGGCCATGTAAAATGGCGGCGCGCAGCCGATCGTGGGCGGCGATTGGCCACGCGCATGCCCATGCCTGCTCCCACCCAACCCTCCCCACTCCCGTCCCCACCCCCAAAGGGGAGAAAATTCTCCCCTTTTTCTTCTGGTAAAGACAATGCCACAGGTGACATAGGATAATCCAATACTAACAGAATTGTGTATGTGAATGGCATCATTGTATTAATTACTTGCTGATTACAGACAGAAAGACTTGCATTTATATAGTACCCTTCACAACCACTGGATGTCCTGAAGCACATTACAGCCAATGAGGTACCCTTGAAGTGTAGTCACATTATGTAGAAAAATGCAGCAGCCAACTTTGCACACAGCTAAGCTCCCACAAACAATACTATGATAATGAACAGACATTCTGTTTTTGTGATGCTGATTGTGGAATAAATATTGGCCAGGCCATCAAGGGTAATTCCTGTGCTCTTCTTCAAAGTAGTGCCTTGGGATCTTTTACATCCATCTAAGAGACATGGCCTCGGCTTAGCGGCTGTTCTGACAGACATTGCCTCCAACAGTGCAGCACTCCGTCAGTACTGCATTTCAGTGTCAGCCTAAATTTATTGTACTCAAGGCCTGTACTGGGGCTTGAGCCAAAAAACGTCTGAGTCAGAGGTGAGAGTGCTACCAACTAAAACATGGCTGTCACTTGCAAAGCGCAATAAGGGATGGGCAACAAATGCTGGCCCAGCCAGCGACACTCACACCCCGTGCAAGAATAAAAAGAAAGTTTACTGTATGTGAAGTGTTTTGAGATGTTTCTGAGCAATGCAATAAGTCACAATGGTTACAATTTGGGTTGTCTGCCAATCCACTTTATTAATTCTCACTGCAAAAAGCAGCTTCAATAAGTAGGCTTGTGCCTTGCATGAACCAAGACTACGTGAATGCTGAATGGTACATAATGGGCTTCAGGGATAAAAGTCTTACCATTGGTGGGAATAGTATCAAAGGCAACCCATGCACATGCAGGCACATAAAGCCAGAAAAAGGGCCGATGAAATTTGCGGTTTGATAAATGGGGTATTTGATGCAAAGGCATTGAAATGTTGATGATTTTGCACAGCATATTGGCTGGGTCACAGTGAGAGTGGGGTGTGCCATTTTGGACACCCTGTTTTAGAAGGACATTAAGGCCACAAAGATCATACAGCACGTGATGATGGCAGGGTGGGAAATATAGTATGGGAGACCTGATGACTTCCACGCTAGGGTATTAAAACAAACAGGAGAGGAAATTACAGATGTGTCCCGCCTAATTTTTCAAAGAGCTGCTAGATTTTATTTCTCTCTCTCTTCATCCAATCTTTGATCTTTCCCTCTCTTTCGTTTTCTTTCTAAACCCAGGTTTGACTTTGAATTCACCCACTCTAATTCACATTTCCTGGTTCAGACTTTGTGCTGCTCATTTCACAATCCTTCGATCTGATCGGTTCAGGAGGTACATCTGCGAGGCTGGGTTTTCCATTTGGGGTCGGGGGGCCTGACGTTAGGGCCAAATGTGGGTCGCGGCCCCGCACCATGTCGGGAATAGTCACCCCGTACGACTTTTGGAAAACTGGCCAACCAGGGGCCAGGGAGAGCCCTCACTGTCCAATTAAGGATGGCAGGTGTGGCTCCTGAGGCTAGAAAGCCAATTGAAGGTCCTCCAGCAATGCCACATTGGCAGCCCCACTATCTGAGGTGTGATGTCTCCAGAGAGAGAATGAGAATGCCTCACAAAGGAAGCACTGCCCTCTAAAAACCAGACAAAGAAATTTGACTTAAAATGGCCACAACTGCCAGGCTGTGATCATAGAGGGGCAAACCCTCGACTGGGTAGTCAACAGCCACAGTTATGGCCCAAATGCCTTGGCATGTGCTGGGAGAGGGGTAATATCCCCAGCAGAATGAAGCATTGCCCCCCCTCCCCCACCCCACCACACATCCTCCCCACTACTGCCTGCAGGCTGCCTCTTCTTACTGGCCTTGTTTCAGCCGGAGTGGAAAATTCCAGTTGGCGTTTGCCCAGAAATAACCTCAACTGTCTGCCCGCCACTTTCCAGCGATGGCTCAGGGGTGGGCGGGGCGGGGCGGTGACAAATCGGCACACCGGCTGGGGGCGTGAAATTTCGGGCCCTCCCATCTCCGGTCCTGCCCACATCAGCCTCCGAATCCTGCCCGCGGAGACTGTCGTCATTCTGCGATTCTGCTTGTCCTGTTCACTCAGGTTCCAGGTGACAAGTGGAGGGCTCTATAATGTTTCCACCTCACACTTACAGCAACCTGCAACGCGAAACATTGTGTGTTCAAACAAGCAAGGATAAGCCTAACCAACTGGTTGTAGGAATTTTACGCTGTGGTGTTTAAGGCTTGTTGCAGTTTGTACTGACTTCAAGAGGCACAGGGCAAGATGTAATAATTATCCATAGTTTGGAACACCAACGTAATCCTGATAAATACTATAACAGGCAGGGGATTATGTGGCTATTCTCCTTTTGACAAGTGCTTGTCCATTTTATAGGTATCCGCAATGAAAGCAAACTTGGCTATGGGACTTAACCTTTCATATTGGGAGTAAGAAGAAGGTTCCACTGACACTGGAATAACAATCAGCACTTTGTACATTCTGCTGCAGAACAATTAGCAGATACACAGCACTGCACTCAGGTTACAGCTACAAAGCCTTTGATGAGTTGCCGCGAAAGAGTGACGCGACGGAGAACAAGCTAGGGGAAAAGAAAAGGATTTGCCTCTCACATGAGGAATCCAAGGATCCGAGAGGTTTCACAAGAGTGTCCCCGAGCCCCATGTGTCCAGTTTTCTGTGTCTGCCTGTGGTTTGATCGCCGAAATTTCCTCATTTGTGGACTGGCTGCCACTTTAGTTCTGCAGCTCTGTAGCGATGAATAAAAACACATTTCATGCAATGGCGGGGTCGACTTGCTTTGGATAGCCAACGCAGTGTTTCAGGATTCAGAGCTGGAGGAGTCGGCATTGCGGTGGAGTTGGGGGAGGGTGGGGTGGGGGGGTGGGGGGAGGGTGGGGTGGGGGGGTGGGGGAGTGTGGGGCAGTGGGGTGGGGGAAGGGTGGGGCGGTGGGGTGGGGGGAGGGTGGGGCGATGGGGTGGGGGGAGGGTGGGGTGGTGGGGTGGGGGGAGGGTGGGGTGAGGGGGTGGTGGGCTGGGGGTTGGACCTGGCTGCTTGCTAATAATTGCATGGGGTCCTTAAAATTGTGCTAATCTTCAATAAAGTGTTACCTAGAATGACTCAAAATTTGTGAGGAGGCCATTCCTCAGGAAGTCTCAAACTCTGTAAGGCTAACAAAAAGGTTTGAAAGCCACTGTTACATACAACACAAAAATAGGTTTTAAAGGATTATATGGAAAAACCCTAAAGTTGATCTTCTACACACAAAAATTGGACTTAAAGATATTGCATTATCACTTGTTTGTCCTTTGATGCAAGGGTGACCATGTTAATCATCTGGGGTGTTTAGTAGAGTTCCCATGGGTACGTAGGTAGCTGCTAAGGTCAAACTGTGCCCAGGAGGTTGTGCTGCCAATAGGATGGGATGTCACAGACAATTGAGTTTTGGACAGGTTGCTAGCTCCTTGCATTTTATCTCTGCCTCTGATCTGCCCCTGTTTTCGAAGGAGGCCTCACTGTTTTTTATTTGGTTGCGCCAGGTGCAGTGACCCTGGGCGAGCTTTTCCCAGGGCTCGGAGTCGATATCAAAACTCCTGAGTGAACACTTCACACGAGCATACGAATTAGGAGCAGGGGTAGGCCATACTGGCCCTCAAGCCTGCTCAGCTTTCCTGAATTAAAGGCTCTGTGTCTGACTGCAGATAGCATTTGTAATGAAACTAGATGAATTGACAGCTCAAGTAGAAATAAATGTGTATGATCTGATAGCCATTACAGAGGCATGCCTGCAAGATGGCAAAGACTGGGACCTGAATATTCAAGGGTACATGACATTTCGGAAAGGCAGGAAGCTAGGAAAAGGTGGAGGGGTAGCTCTGTTAATTGAGGATGACATTAGTACAATAGAGAGAGATGACATTAGTTCTAAAGATTAAGATGTAGAATCAGCTTGGAGATAAGAAATAGTAAAGGTTAGGATGTCACTTGTGGGAGCAGTTTATAGACTTCCTAACAGTAGGAAGGAGTACACAGGAAGAAATAATGGGGGCTTGTGAGAAAAGTATGGTGATAATCATGGGAGATTTTATTCAACATATGGATTGGGCAAATCAGATTGGCAAAGGTAGCCTGCAAGATGAGTTCATAGAGTGTTTTCTGGACATTTTTTCTGAGCTTTATCTCGGCAGCATACTCTCTTGAGCTGTCTATATTGACAACAAGACACATGCAAGAATTGCCAAAGCAGTTGCAGCCTTTGGTGGACTTCGAATGTTAGTCTGGGAACGAAGAGAAGTAAGTCTGCTTATAAAACTGAAAGTCTATGAAACAATAGTCTTGCCCACTCTGCTCCACACATGAAAGACTTGGACTGTATACCAGAGCCATGCCAAGAAGCACAACCACTTTCACCGTATAATATCTTTATCGAGAAAGATTAAGGAAGAGACAGAGAATCCATCACATTTTTGTAAAGCTTGTTATGTTTGCTTATAGTAACAACATTGTGGTGGGATCAATTTGCATTTAAATGAGTACTTCTTTGATACAATCCACAAATAACAACATTTTAATAGCTTAATCACAGACTTTTCTGTGCAGGCAAGTGTAAGTCAGGTTAATGACCTGTCTATAATGTTACAGAAGCAATTCAGATTATGATTCTGCTGGACTCAAAAGCAATGGAGGTAACAAACTCCCCGAAGTGCCTTCAGGCACAGTGGAGGAGTAGAACAAGAGGCCGCCCATGAACATTCAAACCGATGGTGCTGTGGGGTTTACGTTTTCATAAATGTGTTTACAAATTGCAAGTGCATAACTTCAGTGAACAGCCCAATTGAGGTGTCTTTAATCAGAGGTAATCAGCAGTTAAACAAAGTTTAATTTGATGTTAAGCAGTGATGATGATGCTGCCCAGATGTCAGTGTTTTTTCAAAAAATTATTCTTCTTTCAAGTATTTCACAGTAATACATGGATAACACAGATGGAGATAAAACTGCACATGCTATAGACTCTTATACAAAAAAAAATTCTTCACTAAGTATTCTACATAACTCCTCACTCGTTTTTAGTAACTCTACTTCTTCCCTGAATTACCAACACAGTCCCTTTATCCTCCTCTCAGCTTTGTCATGCTGTCATTCACTGTACTGTTAATACACCATTCACCCTCTCCCCGACCCCTAATTGCTCTCCCCAAGGATGTGGATAATAAGCCGAAGTAACAATACAATCAACAAAACACATTTGGTCTCCCTCTCATCTCTCTATCAGTGGGAAGGGAAGCATTTATCAGCACGCTTACCCTGCACAAAGGCAAGCCCTTGGCTCATTATCTGCTGGTGCTTCACCCTGAAGCTGTTTCCCTTGGCAGTTTTTGTCCATGGTATTTGGCATTGTCTTCCATTCTAAGGGGGAGGGCGAGGAAACAGGTCCCAAGTCTACCTCAGGTGGGGCAGGAGTCGAACCAGTGCTGGTTGGCATTGTTCTGAACCACAAGCTAGCCATCTAACCAACAGAGGCTGGGGCTAGTGCTTGAGGTACAGAAGTCCAAATGCCACCACAGCAGCTCATGGAATTTAAATTCAACTAATTAATAGTCTGGAATTTAAAAAATAATCTCAGTTACGGTGACCATGAAACTATTAGATTGTCATAAAAACCCATCTGGTTCATGAATGCCCTTTAGGGAAGGAAATCTGCCACCCTTACCTGGTCTGGCCTACATGTGACTCCAGGCCCACAGTATAAGTGGTTGACTTTTAACTGCCCTCTGAAGTGGCCTAGCAAGGCTCTTAGGTGTATTAAACCACTACAGCCAAGATGAATAAGAATTAAACTGACGGACCACCTAGCATCAACCTAAACATCGGGAATGACAATGGCACACATCTAGCCCTGTTGACCCTGCAAAGTTCTCCTGATTAACATTGGTGGACTGGTGCGAAAAGTGGGAGATCTGTCTGACGGACTAGTCAAGCAACAGCCTGGTATAGTCATACTCACTGAATCCCACCTTACAGCTAATGTCCCAGATTCCTTCAACCCCATCTCTGGGCACATCTTGTCCCACTGGCAGGGTTGACCCACTATACAGTGGTATACAGTTGGGCGGGAGCAGCCAGGGGAATCCTCAACATGGACCCCAGACCCCATGAAGTCTCAGTGAACATCAGTTCAAACATGGGCAAGGTAACCTCCAGCTGATTACACCTACCACCCTCCCTGAGGTGGTGACACGATACCCCTCCATGTTGAACACCACTTGGAGGAAGCACAGAGGGTAACAAGAGCACAGAATGCACTCTGGGTGGGGAACTTCAATGTCCATCACCAAGAGTAGCTCGGTACCACCATCACCATAGTCCTTGTGGAAACTTAGTTCCATCTTCATACTGAGGACACCCGTCATCATTTTGTGTGGTACCATCACCGTGCTAATGGGAATTAATTCAGAACAGACCTAGCATCTCAAATTTAGGCATGCATGAGGTGCTTGGTGCCATCAGCTAGAGCAGAATTGTATTCCACCAAAATCTTTAACCTCACGGTCTGGCACATCCCCACTCTACCATTACCATCAAACCGGGAGATCTGAGTCAATGAAGAGTGCAATGAGGAGGATGCCATGAGCAGTGTCAGGCATATCTAAAATTAGGTGCAAGCCTGGCGATGCTACATGCATACTGAAAAGTGAAAGCAGCATATGATAGACAGGGCTAAGCAATCTCATAACCAACAGATAAGATCAAAGTTCTGCAGTCCTGCCACATCAAGTAGTGAATCCATGGATAATTAAAGAACTCACTAGAGAACAAGGCTCCACAGACACCCCCATCTCAATTATGGGGGAGCTCTGCACATCAGTGCAAGGACAAGCCCGAAGCATTTTCAACCACCTTCAGCCAGAAGTGCCAAGTGGATGATCCATCTCGGCCTCCTCCTGAGGTCACAGCACCACAGCTGCCAATCTTCAGCCAATTCGATTCACTCCACGTAATATCAAGAAATGGCTGATGGCAATGGATACAGCAACGGCCATGGGCCCTGACAACATCATGGCTGTAGTACTGAAGGTTTGTGCTCCAGAGCTAGTCATATCACTAATCAAGCTGTTCCAGTGCAGCTACAAGACTGGCATCTAGCCGGTAATGTGGAAAATTGCCCAGTTATGTCCACAAAGAGCAAGACAAATCCAACCCGGCCAACTACAGTCCCATCCGTCTACTCTCGATCATCAGCAAAGTGATGGAAGGGGACGTCACCAGTGCTATCAAGCAGCACTTACTTAGCAATAACCTGCTCACTGACGCTCAGTTTGGGTTCCGCCAGGGCCACTCAGCTCCTGACCTCATTGCAACCTTGGTTCAAACACGGACAAAAGAGCTGAACTCCAGCGATGAGGTGAGAGTGATTACCCTTGACATCATGGCAGCATTTGACAGAGTATGGTAACAAGGAGCCCTAACAAAACTGGAGTCAATGGGAATCAGGGGGGAAACTCTCTGCTGGTTGGAGTCATACCTAGCACAAAGGAAAATGGTTGTGGTTATTGGAGGTCAATCATCTCAGTTCCAGCACATCACTGCAGGAGTTCCTCAGGTGTCCTAGGCCCAACCATCTTCAGCTACTTCATTAATGACCTTCCTTTCATCATAAAATCAAAAGTGGGGATGTTCACTCAGTATCATTCACGACTCCTCAGATACTGAAGCAGTTCATTCCCATGTGCAGCAAGACCTGGACAACATTCAGGCTTGGGCTGATAAGTAACATTCACGCCACACAAGTGACAGGCAATGATCATCCCCAATAAAAGAGAATCTAACCATCTGTCCTTGACTTTCAACAGCATTGCCATTGCTGAATCTCCCACCATCAACATTCCACTGACCAGAAATTTAACTTGATCAGCCATATAAATACTATGGCTACAAGAGCAGGTCAGGCTGGGAATTCTTTGGTGAGTAACTCACCTCCTGACTCCCTAAAGCCTGTCCAACATCTACAAGGCACAAATCAGGAGTGTGATGGAATACTCTTCACCTGCCTGGATGAGTACAGTTCCAAAAACAGTCAAGAAGCTTGACACCACCCAGGACAAAGCAGCCCGCTTCATTGGCATCCAATCTAACACCTTAAATATCCACTCCCTCCACCACTGATGCACAGTGGCAGCAGTGTATGCTATCTACAAGATGCACTGCATTAATTTGCTTCTTTGACAGCATCTTCCAAACCTGAGTTAAGCCCCACCTGGAAGGATAAGGGAGCAGATATATGGGAACACCACCACCTGTAAGTTCCCCCAATCCACTCACCATCCTGACATGGAAATATATCGCCGTTCCTTCACTGTCGCTGGGTCAAAATCCTGGGACCCCCTCCCTGACAGCACTGTGGGTGTACCTACAGCACATGGACTGCAGCGGTTCAAGAAGGTGGCTCATCACCACCTTCTCAAGGGCAATTCGGGATGGGCAATAAATTGTTGGCCTAGACATCCCATGAAAGAATATCTTTTAAAAAATCTACCTTCTTCTCTTTCTGCCAGTAAAAGGCACAAATCAACAGCTTGCATTTCTGAAGCACATTTAACGTGAAAGAAGATCACAAGGTGATTCACAAAAGGTTATTAAAAGACACAAAGGGCAATCAGCTGATAAAACCTAATTGTGTTGTTGTGGCATATGCAGTATTTTTAAAATATTTTGCTTAAGCCCTAAATGTTTCTAACTGAGAAACCATTTACAGGATACATTTTGAGAGAAGTGGAAACCCAGAGGCCACACTGCACAGAGTGATGTGCAAAGGCAGAGCAAACCCTGACTGAATAGGCATTGGAATTTATGATGGGCCTTAATGTGTGACAAGAGCGTGAAAACAGCAAGTCAGACAGAAGCTGTTCACGGGCTTAAGAATTTAAATTTGTGACTGGTTAATAATTACGCCGCAAAATTTTTTGGCTGTTTAAATAGGGGGGAAGCAACCCTGGTTGGAATATCAGTCTTTCTACATCAAGCAGCCTGAGAATCTGGTGGGGCACGAAATGAAGATTCTACCACAGCCCAGCTCACCAGGGTTACAAGTGTAGCGTGACACATTTATGCTGAGGAGGTGAGGTGTTGCAGGCTTCCATTATAAAATGGGGATGCTAGAATGGAATGTGCAATGGGAAAATTGACAGGAAAGCGAGTAAAAATTTGACACCAGGAAGCAATATTTTGTGGCCAGGAAGTATATTTCAGTATAGGTGGACACGTGGACACACGTGGCAGCAGAATGGGCAGTGAGGTCCCATCTACGGAATCATATTCCATCTGCAGACTGATAAGTAGGCCAACTGGTAGCATTGACTTTGAACTGTTTTCAGGCCAATTTTGTTTCCCTGAGTCCCTGCTGATTCTTGTCTTGTACCATTCAGGATGCTGACCATGTCTTCACTGCGGCTTTTTACGCTGTACCCTAACTGTCCTGCTTTCATTACAAACGCAAGTAATGTAAGCTTGGCACAAATTTTACTAATCCAGGAGAGCCATCTAAAACTGGCATCACATCCCTCAGGTATGTAAATTGAAATCCTACACTGGTCGCAGGACAATGCAGGTGTGATTCAGGTTCAGTCACCGGCCGACTTCCTGCCCTTCCCAGCCAGCGAGCAGCAGCGGAGTGTCCGCCCGACATTCGCAGCTTGACGGCGGCATTATAAACGAAGCTCAAAACCAACATGAGCTGGGGCCTCAGGGCACATTGCGCGGGCACACAGGATTCTGCTGAATTTATGCCTGTTTTGGGCTCAAGTCAAATTTCTCCACCGTAACATCATGGTGGAGGTAATGAGCACATAGCCGAAGAGCTATATTTTGCAGAAGCTTCAGAGGGTGGGGGGAGCAATGGATAGATGAAGGGGCTTAACTGCTCCACGTTATAGGGTTGAGATGGCGAAAGGCCCTGCCACTTGAAGGTGGAGCAGAAGGAGGAGGGAATGGCCAGAGAGCCAGAGGCAAATGGACAAAGGACATGGTGGGGATTGAGGGATAGTGAGCAGCAAGACCATGGAGGGAACTGTGGACAAGAATAAAGATTTTGAATTCAATGTACCAGGTGAACCAAAGCCAGTGGTGGGGGGGTATCAGCAGGAGTAGGATGGGAGTGTTGGATTTTGACAAAATAAACCATGCAAGGTGAAGTTTGGGGAACTAGTGAGGAGGACATTGGAGATGTTGAGCTGGGTGATAAAGTTGGGCTTCAACAGTGACAAATGTGAGGTAGGGGTTGAGGTTATGTTATTGAGATGGGTATAGGAAGTCATGGTATTGGAAAGTATGTTGTTATAACTGTCTCTTTCATGGGTTATATTAAGGGTTAAAGATGTAGAGTTTTGATTTCAATTTGAAGTGAATTGGGGGCTGTTTACTTTCGGTTAGGTTTAGTACGCCTGTGTGTGTTTACAAACCATGCTTGAATTTTTGACCCAGCTGAGAGGTTTTTAGAAGCAAGAAAACCCTGAGGTTACCTATGGAGAACATTTCTGATGGTGGAGCTCTGCTGTAAAAGGAAAACTGGTTGGTTTTGTTTTTTTTAAAGTAAGTGTAAGTGAAGCTGACCTGCAGGTTGCAGATATCCAGTCTGTTGTGTTTAATCAGAGAATTCAGCTCTGTATGTTTAGAGAGGAAAAGGGGGAGTTCTAGAGAATTGCATTGGACTAAGTAGCTCTGCAAAGAGAGGAAAAGTCCAGCTACAGAATAGATGCTAAAGGAGTGTCTGCGTGTGTCTGGTGGGTCACAGCATGTGACTATCAGCAACACCTATACTTGGACCAGCAGATTGTATTGACAGGAATATACCATACACCTGAGCTGTGACCTGTGCAGCCAGGCCCAGAGAAAAGGAAATGCCTTCAAGAGTACAAGTATGTTTAAAAGCCTATCGGAGTGAAAGCCACAGTAAAAAGGTTAAACTGGGATAAATCTGTTCGATTGAGTTTAAGTTAGAAGCTCATATTGTTTGGAATCATTGGGGAGAATTCTCTCCCCATCGGGGGGAGGGATGTGCTAGGGCGGGTGTGGACTTGATTGGCACCCCCAATCGGGTCCGTGCCGCCATTTTACGTGGGTGGACCAATTAAGGCCTGCCCAAGGTGATGTGCGCCCTGAAGCGCTGAGCGCTCCCTGTGCAGGCAGGGAGGGGTTTCCCTGAGTCGAGGCCTGCACTCTTTCACACAGAGGTGCCTCAGGGAGATTAGTTTAAGTTTAAAAGTTTAAATAAAGAAAAGAAAAGATTTTGAGACATGTCCCCTCATGTGACAGTGTCACACAAGCTGGGACATGTCAATGAATTTTTATAAAAATTTTTATTCAATTTATAAACACTTCATGAAACCTCATCTCGCCCGTGGATGAGGTTCCATGAAAAATGCGGAGGCCGCCTGGGCTCTTCGCCTGCCCCCCGACAACCTCAATGTTGGACGGGCAGCTCAGTTTATTAGTTTAAATAGCTCTTAAATGGCCTTAATAGGCCTTTGACAGTTCAACTCGGCTGCGCGTCTGCCGAACTGAAAATCTAAATGACGCGCACCCGACATCACCCAGCATCATTTTACACCTCAGCGAGTGGGCCCCGTCCCCACTCGCTGAGCCGAAAATTCTGGCCACTATCTTATTTGCTCAGTGTACCTATTTAGTCATTATCGCTTGCGCTTGTTTTGTCCAAGTTTGGATAGTAAAGATTCTTTTGGGGCAGGATTTTCACCTCGGCATGCGGGCACGTGCCCGACACGCATGAGCGTGAAATAACACGCAGTGGCATCCAGCGAGCGTCCCAATGCCACCACGCATTCGTGTGATATTTGTCGGCAGGCACGCACGAGAGTTGGCAGTGTGCCCACTGACAATTAAGAGGGCTAATAAGCCCATTAATCAACTACTAAATAGAATTTTACGCTGCCCGTCCAACCTTACAGTTGACCAGGCGGCCTTTGTAATTTTTGCAAAACCTCATCCACGGGCGGGATGAGGTTTCCAACAGTGACTGAGAAAGCAATAAATATTTTTAAAGCTAATTTTTCACATGTCCCTGTTCATGTGACAGAGTCACATGGGGGGGACATGTTTTCCTTATTTTTCGAATCTTTATTTTTCCATTTCAAAAATCTTCAGCTCCCCTGAGGCAGCACTGTGCCTCCAGGGAGCTTTCGCTCAGCGCACCCTCCGCACATGCGCTGACTTCAGCGCTCGCGCTCCTCCCACCCCCGCCCCGGCAGCACTGAGGCTCTCAGCGCGCGTTTCGTGCTGGCTGACCGTTAACTGGCCAGCCAGTGTGAAATCGCGGTCAGGGCCCAATCGCGGGCGGTGGTCAGTTTCATGGCCGCTGCTGGACCCATCTGCTGAGCCCACCTGAGGGTCCTGCCCTTGGTCTTTCAACTTAACCTTCAAGTCCTGCCATTTATTTCCTTACCCTTGGTTCTTCTACACATTACATTCTTTAAATGATGATGGTCTAGCAAGCCAAACCCTAACAACTATCCGGCATGACCAGTATTCTCATAGCCGGGATCATAACAAGATGGAGATTAAAACCGAGCTCAGGGTCGAAGAGAACATCTTGACTGCAGAGTCAGGTTCAGCCCAAGTAAGCAACGAGTGAAAGGGTATTGGATGAGGTGCCGAGTTTCTGACCAAAGCTCAATTGATCCCTTTCTGCCTCATCCACAACAATGTTGAACAAGCAGTCGTTACACGTTGGCGGAAGAGGAATTGATAGTGTGCTGCCAAAGCCATGATGTCATTGGCACATGTAAGCTTCTATGAATGTTATCACCAAGTGGAAACACGCAGCCAAGGAACAGGAATCCAGCCAAGGACGAAACTTTGCAGCAGACCCAAGGGGCAGAACTTTGCTGTCGGTGAGCAGGGGGCGGGGCCTGCTCGCCGACACGTAAAATGATGCAGGATGACGTTGGGCGGAACCCCCGACATCACCCCGCCCCATTTAAATTTTCAGGATGGCGGGGGCGCAGCAAAATCAGCTGTGGGCCCACCGACCTGTCAATGGCCAATTGAGGCCATTGACAGGATCATTTAAACAATTAAAGGACCTGCCCGTCCAACCTTAAGGTTGGTGGGTCGGCCAGAGCCCCGGCGGCAAATAGAAAAAACATGAAACCTCATCCAGAGGCAGGATGAGGTTTCATGTAGAGTTTAAAAAAGTTTAATAAAGTTTTACTGTAATTATGAACATGTCCCATCTCATGTGACATTGTCACATGAGGGGGATATGTTAGGGAATTTTTTTTTTCTATTTTTAATCTTTTTAAAAGTGTCAACGATCTCCCTGAGGCTGCACTTAGCCTCAGGGAGATGTGCGCTCTTTTGTGCGCATGCGCGAAAGAGCGCACTCTCACTTTTGGGGAATCGCCCCCCGCCCGCACAGGGAGCGCATAGTGCTTCCCACCGGACGTCACGCTGCACGGGCCTTAATTGGCCTGCCCACGTAAAATGGAGGCGGGGCCCGCTTCTCCGGCGGGGATCGTCTCCCTGTCTGTCGGAGATTGGGTCGGGCCCGCTCGCTCGACAGGCAGAAAATTCTGCCCAAGGTGACTGCGACAATGGGAAAAAGTGCAATGGGGATATACTGGCTCAGTACGAGGCCATGGAGGGAGACCAAAGAGGACAGACAGTAGAGAGATCTTAACCAAGAAAGTGGCAGCATCATGGGAAGACTGGAAGCTAGCTATTAGATATTAAAAATCACAATTAAAATATGAAACTGTTCTGCTATTTTTTAAGAAGGAAATAACCCCTGAAGAAACAAATTGTGTGAAACTTTCACAAGTAACACAAAAAGTTACATTTAGCTGACTGCAGAGCTTGGGACTCCCATGTTAACAGGTTTGACCAATCTTAACAGCTCACAGTAAAATTGAATTGGTGAGGTATTTCTGTGACCCAAGCTGCAAACTGGTTTCATCAAGCAAAACAAAACCAAAATTTAAACAGACATGTTCCTCCTCAACGGATTGAAAATGATGGATGTTTGTATTCTCACATTCATCGTAAAGCAGGGAGCCGTGAACTAGCTACAAGAGCATTCGCAGCTCCCGTGCTCTCTTACGTCCTACTGAAGCATTTATCACCGTCTCAGTTCCGAGTCCTGTTGTTTCGCAGCCACATTTACGGAGCAGAATAAAAGGTTCTCTGCATTGTCCTTGAGTTCGAAATGGACAACAAGCATTGTTTAAACATAGGCAAAGACAAAGGCCATAAGGAAGGAGCTACCGACAAATATGGTGGGTTGAACTTTACCACCCCCTGGCAAAAGGTTGGCAGGCGGGAGGGCTGTAAAATGTCATGGGTGTGTCCTCGCCACCTACCCACCGACCCCTACCGTAATTTTTCCAGCAGCAGTGGAGCAGTGGGGAGGCCCACCCAACCCATGGGCCAATTGAGGCCCTTAAGCGGCCAATTCATGGTAAAGTTTATTCCGTTTGTTTAAAACCATGGAATCTTCTGGCTTTAATCTCCTAGCGGGTAACTTGGATTTCAAACTTTGCCTTCTGAAAACAAAAAGTTACTGGTTCCCTAACCAGATCGCAACACAGCACGGAAGGGAAAAGCTATTGGGCGGGATTTTCCTCATCTGCCCGCCTCCGGGATCTTCCGGTCCCTCCGTAGGTCAACGGGCTTCCGGCTGGGGCACCGCCTCACCCACGGCGGGTCCCACCCGCGATGGGGCCGGAAAATCCCGGCCATTGTTTCCAATTCAGAACAGTTGCCATTTTAACATCCCTCAGGCAGGGAAAGATTCTTCCACTAGGGTTTTGCTTCCCTGCTTGCAGTTGTTTATTGGGCTGAGGTGTAAGAATTTCAATAGAAGTAGAAATTGGATAAAAAAGAGGGGCCTTTTTTTAGTTTTAAGTCCCTTACCAATGAGCCCTGCTTTATTTTAGATTTAATAAAGTGCAATTGGGCAGATTCCTTTGTAAATGTCTAATAAACAAACATCTTCTGAAATTGGGGTAGGGAGAACCCATTTCTCAACACACCAAAACTACTCCTGGCGCGTTGGCCCTGAGGTAACGGCAAACTCTGATCCAAGTGACACTCAGACCTTCCAAAATGAGTCTAGTCTCACACACCACGGTGCCCGATGCAAAAAACGCCTCAGGTGCTGGGTGAGCAAAGAATCATTGGCCGGGATTTTCCAGCTCCGTCACCGACGTCACTGACTTGCGGCAGGACCGGGAGGTCACGGCAGCGGGCGGGTCCGGAAAATCCCGCCCATTGGCATAGAGTCACGGAGGTCTACAGCACAGAAAAAGGCCCTTCGGCCCATCGAGTCTGCGCCAGTCAAACAACTACCTAACTATTCTAATCCCATTTCCCAGCACTAGGCCCATAGCCTTGTATGCCATGACATCGCAAGTGCACATCCAAATACTTCTTAAATGTTATGAGGGTTTCTGCCTCCACCACCCTTTCAGGCAGTGAGTTCCAGATTCCCACCACCCTCTGGGTGAAATAATTCTTCTTCATATCCCCTCTAAACCTCCTGTCCCTTACCTTAAATCTATGCCCCCTGGTTATTGATCCCTCCACCAAGTGGAAAAGTTCCTTCCTGTCTACCCTATCTATGCCCCTCATAATTTTATACACCTCAATCATGTCCCCCCTCAATCTCCTCTGCTCCAGGGAAAATAACCCCAGTCTATCCAATCTCTCCTCATAACTAAAACTCTCCAGCCCAGGCAACATCCTGGTAAATCTCCTCTGCACTCTCTCTAATGCAATCACATCCTTCATATAATGCGGATTCCAGAACTGCACGCAATACTCCAGCTGTGGCCTAACCAGCGTTTTATACAGCTCCAGTGTAACCTCCCTGCTCTTACATTCTATACCTCGGCTAATAAAGGCAAGTAAAGCAATAAAGGCATTGTCTGGGAAAGGGGGAAAGCTGTACAGTGGTAAATGTTGGGTAGCTGTAAAAATCAGTGTGTTTTAATCACATCATTCTAGTAAATACCTTTAAAAATATATATATTATATATCTATTGGTTAGCCTGTTGCAATTGCGGTAAACCTACAAGAGTCAGAGATAAGTGAAAAGAAAAATAAGCATCAATAACATTTTGACTGCCATATAAAACCTAGAATATACTTCTTCATGAATAGACAGCTTCATTCTTCATATAAGTAACCCTGAGTGGAATCTTGTGCTCTCACTGGTGGCAGGCTTGGAGCCAGGAAGGGCATGTCCTTAGGCAGGATGGTGGCGTACCAGGACCCCGGGCAGTGGGTATGGTCCCTTGATCAAAGACAAATCAGTGCCCGATCAAAGGACTGGGCATCGGGAAGAGGTCAGCCGACTGAGATCCACACCCTTGCCCTTGTTACTGACCCCCCCCCCGCACCCCTCTCTCCATGAACCTCACCCAACCCCAAGATTATTTACCAGAGGCCTGGGTCACTCCACGATCCTGGAGCTTTAGTGACTGTCCTTCTGGCAGCAGCCACGGCCTCCCCTGGTTGGACGGCAGCTCTGGATAGGTGAGATTTCCACCCTCGGGGTCTTGATTCCAGGGGAAGGCCTTGCCACTGCAGCAGGCCTTCCCAAAAAGAGGCAGTGAGGGTCTCTCACTGGCTCTCCAGCTGGCAGGCAAGACCTCCGATGCCTCAGCAAGGTTCCACCCCATACCTAGGCCTGAATTTTCGCTCCCTAACACAGTGTCAGGACAATTCCTTGCTCCATGAAACCGACTCCTGAAAAACTGCCCCAAAGTTCCGATTTTTGTTCCAGGAGGGCGGGGGGAGGCGGGGTGTAATGGGAGTCAGGCCTGCTGACCCCAGAAACAGCTCAGTGGCAGCACAGGGCCTGCCAGGTGCCATGGTGGGCTGAGCAAAAGGCCGGCCTTGCTGATCCGGCACTTTCCCCCAGCTACGAAAGAAACAATAAAACAAAAAAACAGTCCTCTAGCCCTATCCCCCTCACAACCCCTCACCCCTCACACATTCCCCATGCCCCATCCATGCCTCATTAATGCCACACCCCCTTACTCCACCCATTAGCCCATGCCACTTCTTTCCCCCCATCCACCCCTCTCATGGCCCCTCATACCCTCCATGCCACCTTATGGCCCTACCCGCCCTTCATGGCCGCTCATACACCCCATGCCAACCTGTGCCCCCCACTCACCCCCATGGCCCCTCATACCATCCATGCCACATTATATCCATACCTACCCCTCAAGGCCCCTCATATGCTCCATGCCAATCTTTGTTCCTCTACCCACCCCTATGGTCCTTTATAGTCCATGCCAACTTAGTGCCAACTCATGCCAATTCCCCACCCACCTTCCACCCTCCATGCCAACTCACCCTGTATCCACCAAGGGTAGACCTCAGGACCCCATGCTGAGAGGAAATAAAATAAAGTTGGGTCTTTTGATAAATTCACTATTTAAAAAACAACACTCATTGATAAAAATTCATTCACTACATTTAAATTCCTTCAACTAGTTAATCCCTTAGAACAACAAGCATCTGTATTCATAGCCCCACTTCAAAGACTTCAGAAGCACTTGGATCTGTCAATCAAACTGTGAACTGACAGGCATCCCTAATGATAATGTTAGGTTGTGAAAAAAGTAATGCAGAACTAATACTATAATGATAATCCTCAGGCTTATGCCAGACAGAGTGAAATAGCGAGTACTGATTTTTTTTTAAACTGCAGGCAGCTTTTTTTCAAATATTTATAGAGCTGGGTATTTAAATTCCTTGACAGCTCCCTTGGCAGTTCCAATGAGCTTGAACGTTCCAATGACTTTATCCACTTTTTAAACACATTCACTTCTACCCTTCTAACAATCGTAAAGGGCACTTTACCTCTCTCAAAGGACACACCGCCTCTCCCATAGGTGTCTGGAGGCCATATTCAAAAGGGTACCAGACTTCTCCAAAAGGGTACTCTACCTCTCCAAAGAGTTTAACAAACTTTAGACCTTCTCCTGTTAGGCCTAAAGTGCACAAGTCATGTTTTGGACATCACACTAATCACAAAATTGGATCTGATGGGAGGCAACTGTACCATGTAAACAGAGGAATTTGGAAATGTTTAGTGAATCACAGCATCTGTCCCTAAACTGCAATTTGATTAACCATCAGAATACTCCTGTTTTGATAGAAAAAATAACAGTGGGTGATTTCAGGAATATTGCATTTATTTTTAAATTACATTTGTTGCCTTAATAGTATCATGCCATCGCACTTTGCAAACACTTCTCTTTCAACTGTTTTATACTGATATCTACATTCCTGAATAATTAATGTAAAATCTAAATTCAATCAGAACATGAACAATCTAGTTTGAATCCCGTGAAATTCACTTTTTAATTAAAAAAACATACACAAAATAAAAAAAGTACGTCAACTGTCAAACGTGAATACTGATGTGCCCAATAAAGTGCCAAATTTAATTTAGATCTTAGTCTATTTTGTAAAGCTCACTCCCAAGGGATGCAGAATTTCAATCTACTTGCAAAACTGTAATTATTAGTGATCGCCAGAGAGGCAGAAACAATTTTCAGACCTGAGACCCAAGCGAGAGCTCATCAGGGAATAACAAGGTGAAGATGACCTGTTTGAAAAGGCAATTTTTCCTTCAAGGTTTTGATTGAGAAGACCAGTTGATTTTGCACTAATGGAGCAAAGTGACTTTTGCTTTATAATTAAAAGACTCCTTCATGCCAAGCAGCTAGGAGCATGCATCCATTGCTTGGGTAGAAGGGAGAGGCAGTAGGAAGAGGGAAGCTCACAATAATCTTGATTTAATAGTAGGGAAAACCACCGCTGGCTGGTCAAGGGCTTGGGCAGAGGCAACATTGCTGTGTGTCTGGAATCACACGTAGGTCAGTATTTTGGCTGATTGGCATTCATCGCTAGGTCAGAAAATTGTGGATTTGAATTCCACACTGGTTTTTCGCAGTTATCCTTCAATCATCTAGGCTAACGTTTCAATGCATGACTTGTGCACTTTAGGCCTAACAGGAGAAGGTCTAAAGTTTGTGAAACTCTTTGGAGAGGTAGAGTACCCTTTTGGAGAAGTCTGGTACCCTTTTGAATATTGCCTCCGGACACCTATGGGAGAGGCGGTGTGTCCTTTGAGAGAGGTAAAGTGCCCTTTACGATTGTTAGAAGTAGACATGAATGTGTTTAAACATTTCCAAATTCCTCTGTTTACATGGTACAGTTGCCTCCCTTCAGATCCCTCTAACAACACTGTCGGGCCACTTTCACCACATGGACTGCTGGGCCAGGGTTTTACAGCAACTCCCGCCCGGCGGGCTATTACGGTCCTGCCGAACTGAATGGAGGTTCAAATGGCTTCACCGCATCTGCCAGGGGGTGAGACACGCCGCAGCCGGGCTGTAAAATCCTGGCCCTGGAGTTCAAGAAGGTTCGCCACCAGCTTCTCAGGAGCAAGCTCGCCAGATAAATGCTCTGTGTGTGAGAGCAGGTCAGAGCCTGGGGATTCTGCAGTGAGCGGCTCACTCCTTTACTCCCCAGAGCCTCTTCACTGCCTATCAGCTACAAACCGAGTGGCTTACTTCTGCTCCTAATTCATAAGTATGTATATTAACCCAGTGTCTGTTTAGAATACTCTCTATTTACCTAGGAAGTTGCAGCTCCAACAAACCCAAGGGGCAGAAATTTTTGCTTGGTGGGCGGGCGTGTGCCCGACCCGCGGAAGTGTGAAATGATGCGAGTTGACATTGGCCAAACGTGCCGACGTCAACGCGCAGTCGCACGATAGTTCGGTCGGCGGGCTCGCACTGGAGTCGGCAGCACGCCCGCTGACAATTAAAAGGCCTGTTAAGGCCATTAAAAAATCAATTAAGCCAAATTTTGCATTGCCCATCCAACCTAACGGTCGGCAGGCAGGCGAAAAGGCCAAGCGGCCTTTGCATTTTTTTTGGAAACCTCATCCACAGGAGGGATGAGGTTTCCAAAAGCAAATAAAAATAAAAGTTTTACAATTGAATTAATAATGTGTCCCTGATCACGTGACAAAGTCACATGAGGGGACACGGCTTTATTACATTTTCATTTTCTTTTTCTTTTATATCTCTTCATCTCCCCGAGGTAGCTCCCTGTGCCTCAGGGAGATGATGAACCGTCATTCGTGCTCATGTGTGAAGTTCCCACGCAGCCCGCTTGCCCTCGTTCCCCACCCACGCCCCCCGACCCCAGCACAGGCAGCACTGAGTGCTGCTGCTTGCGTTTCATGCTAGGCGGGCCTTAATTGGCCCACCAGCATGAAATCGCGGTGCGGTGCTGACCGCAGGCGGTGGTTGGCATCCCAACCGCCTCCACCTGCCCCCACCGAGCCCACCCACCAAGGGGAAAATTCTGCCCAAGAAGCCTAACATCCCAAAACAAAATAGCCCGCTTTGTTGGCAACCCAATCGTCAACTCAAACACCCATCCCCCCCTTCACCACCAGCACACCATGGCTGCAGTGCGCTGTACTCACAGGATGCACTGCAGCAACTCACCAAGGCTTCTACGACAGCACGTCCCAAATCCATGACCTCTACCACCCAGGGAGACCATGGCAGCAAATGGTCAGGAACACCACCACTTCCAAGTTCCCCTCCAAATCGCACACCACCTTGACTTGTAACTAAATCGTCATATCTTCGTCACCGCTGGGTCAGCATTGCAGAGCTCCCTCTAACAACATTATCGGGCCACTTTCACCACACGGACTGCTGGGCCAGGGTTTTACAGCAACTCCCGCCCGGCGGGATATTACGGTCCTGCCGAACTGACTGGAGGTTTAAATGGTTTCACCGCATCTGCCGGGGGGTGAGACACGCCGCAGCCGGGCTGTAAAATCCTGGCCCCTGGAGTTCAAGAAGGTTCGCCACCGACTTCTCAGGAGCAACTCAAGATGAGCACTAAACGTTGGTCTTGCTCAAGATGCCCACCTGGTGAGATTTATTTTACTTTTTAAAGTGACTCGGTCAGCCAGACCAGAAATGCTCTAAATTTGAACCGTGGTCTGTGCTATTAGATAATCTCAGCCCAGACAATGACAGAGTGATCACACTGGCTTTGTCAACCCTGAGCTACAGAGGAGTAAAAGGTATTCAGCTAAATGTTCCTACTGGGAAACGTACATGCCAGTGCCAGGCAAGATAACAGCCAGAAACAGAAATACCTGGAAAAACTCAGCAGGTCTGGCAGCATCGGTGGAGAAGAGCACAGTTGACGTTCCGAGTCCTCGAGGACTCGAAACATCAGCTGTGCTCTTCTCCGCCAATGCTGCCAGACCTGCTGAGTTTTTCCAGGTATTTCTGTTTCTGTTTTTGTTTTGGATTTCCAGCATCCGCAGTTCTTTGCTTTTATCTCTGAAGATAACAGCCAGGTTTGCTTGTCAGTCTCATCTGCCAACGCACTAATAGTACACTTAAAGAATGGCTACTTGGGTAAGGCAGAGCATGTACCCATACAATACTACCTCACAGTAAACATTTGGGGGAGGAAGGAAAAATGGAGGAAAGGAAGAAAATAGAACGTGGAAACTTAGATACGAAAAAGCAACAGCTGCATTCATCTAGTATGCCACAAGACTATAGGCTATACCCTTGATGCCTTTTTCGTAATGATTGATCCAATAAGGAGAACCCTAGAGAGCAGCAGAGTTGCACCAATCTAAAGACTGATGAGGCAAATGTGTTTCGGGAGGAAAACTGGATTTTCAAAGTGGGAATTTTCTAACAAACAAAAGTGTGCCAAATGTTATTAAACACTGGCTGCTTGCCACTTAATTATTTTTCATTAGCTTTAAGCATTCTAAGTGTTCCCATTTAGAAAATAGACTCAGTTCATTTTTTTTTATTTGCTGGCTTTAGTGAATTAAGGAATTGATGTTTCGGCTCATGGGTTCTTATTCAAAACGGTTTAATAAATATCCAGGTCGGTATTTTACTGTTTTGCAGCATTCTGAAAGGATGATGCAAAGGGTGTTAACTTAGTCGCTTCCAATATGAACACAAGAACACAAGAAATAGGAGCGGGAGTTGACAAGATGGCCATCGCGCCTGCTCCGCCATTCAATACGATCACGGCTGACCTTGGGTTTCAACTCCATCTTCCCGCCTACTCTCCATATCCCTTAATTCGCAGAGAATCCAAAAAATCTGCCTGTCCCAGCCTTAAATGTATTCAATGATGGAGCATCCACAACCCTCTTACCTGAAGTGAAAAAAGGGCAATAAAAATGGCAAAGAGAATGCTTTTCAAAAATTATTTCTATCTTTTCACGGAATTTATGGGTGTCACTGGCAGGGCCAGCATTTGTTGCCCATCCTAACTGCCCTTTGACCTGAGTGGCTTCCTGGGCCATTTCAGATGGAAGTAAGGAATCAACCACATTGCTGTGTGTCCAGAGTCACATGTAGGCCAGAGTGGGTAAGGATGGCAGGTTTACGTCCCTAAAGGGCATTAGTGAACCAGATGGATCTTTACAACAATCAATGGTAGCTGTCATGGTCACCAGTACTGAGGCTAGCTTTCAATTCCCAATGTATTAACTGAATTTAAATACCACCAGCTGCTGTGCCATTAGCCTGGGCCTCTGGATTACTAGCCCAGTGACATTACCACTACGCCACCACCTCCCTCAGAATGCAGGGATACAGAGCCAGCATGTCTGAGTACAACTGTACTTTATAATGTATCAGTCAGACCTTACTCAAGAGTACTCTGCAATCCTAGTAATCATATTAAAACAATGTCAGGCATCTGAGCTGCAGAGAAGGGTGGCAGGAATTAACCCAAATGTAATGTGGGGGATGAGCTGCGAGGAAAGCCTAGAGAAAAGATAATTAAGGGCCAATCTCTTAAGGTGTAAATGGAATCGATAAGCTGAATCCAGAATATTACTACAAGGTCAGTATGGTCAGTAGAATTTAGACTAATGAAAAGTAGTTACATTTAGTTAAAAAATCCTTATACATGGGCTAAGAAATATTTGGAGCTAAGGAATTAGAATCAAAGAATCCAGGGAAATCCAGGATACATTGGATGCTACGCTGGGTGACTTGAGATTTTATTGGATGCCAGGTTGAATAAGTTGAGATATTAGAGGGACAAACTAAATGATCTTTCCTTGCCCTGATTTTTCCTTCCATTCTGTTCTTTATCGTTGACATCTTCCAGTTTTGCATTTTTAACCTACTTCTGCCTTCACGTCAGATTACATAGGATTTATATCACAGAAGCAGCAACCAGTCCATGCCGGGTTTATGCTCTACTCAAGCCTCCTCCCATCTTATCTCATCTAAATCCATCATTGTAACAATCTATTCACTTCAACCTCACCTTGTGGTAGCAAGTTCCATATTCTCACCACACTTTGGGTAAAGAAGTTTCTTCTGAATTCTCTATTGGATTTCTTGGTGACTATTTTATATTGATGGCCTCCAGTTATGCACTTCCTCACAAGAGGAAACATTCTCGCTCTATCCACTCCATCAAAACCTTTCAGAATTTTAAATGCCTCTTCAGCCTTCTTCAGTCAAGAGAAAAGAGACTCAGCTTGCCAATCCTTTCATGATAACGTATACATACACATTTCTGGTAAATCTTCACTGCACCCTCTCCAGGGCCTCTATGTCCTTTTTATAATATGGCAAACAGAGCTGCACACAGTGCTCTAACTGTGGTCTAACCAAGGTTCAATACAGATTTGACATAACTTCCCTACCTTTCAATTCTATCCCTCTAGAAACAACGCCCACAGCACGGCTTGCATTTTTTTTCATGGCTTGCTAACCTGTGGTGCAATTTTTAGTGATTGATGTATTTACACTCCCTTTGTCCACAAGAACTAGGAGCAGGAGTAGGCCATTCGGTCCCTCGAGCCTGCTCCGCCATTTGATAAGGTAATCGCTGATCTGATGGGATTCCTCTACCTCACCTAGACTTGCACCTTTTAAGTAATAAGTACCTCCCTATTCTTCCTACCAAAATGTACTACCTCACATTTATCTGTGTTGAACTTCACTTGCCAATTTTTTGTCCCCCTGTAATTTGTTGCAGCGCTCCTTGGTATTGAATACCCCCTCAATTTGGTGGCATCCATAGACTTAGAAAAAGTATTTTTTGTTCCAAAGTCGAAATTGTTAATGTAAACTGTGAACAACAGTGGTCCCAGCACTGATCCTTGTGGAACGCAGCATCCCCCCTTCTCCCACTGTGAATAACTACCCTTTACTCCCTCTCCCTGCTTCTTGTCTTGAAACCATCCTGCCACTTGTCCCCTCTCTGACTTGTCCCATTCTCTGACCTTATTCATTAGTCTATGATGGGGTACCTTATCTAAGGCCTTTTGAAAATCTAGTGAAATCACGTCCACTGCATGCATTACCATTGTCACTCTCTCGTGTTACCTCCTCAAAAAATTCAATAAGATTGATCAAACCCACGTTGACTATTCATTATTATATTTCCCATTTCTCAATGTTCTTCTATTCTCTCCTTTAGCAAGAGTTCCATTATTTTTCTTACCATCAATGCTAAGCTGACCGCTCTATAATTTCCTGGCCATGTTCTGTTCCCCTTCCTCAATATAGGAATTACATTAGCTGCCCACCATCTGGCACTACACCTTTCAGTAACAAATTATAATATATGAATAGTAGTGCCTCTGCTATCTCTTCCCTAGATTATTTAAAAATACCTGGATGTAATCCATTTGAACCGGGGGGTTTACCTTCTTTGATTTTGTTTAGTTTATTCAATACCTCCCCTTTTTTTATTTTAAATGGGCTTATCTCATTACTCATCTCATCATTCAATGTCATATCTACCTGTCCTATCTTCTAGCTAGGTGCTAAAGCTAAATAATTATCGTATATAATACTCATGTAAAAGCCAAATTATTGAGACCAATGTTTTAAGTCCAAAGTCGTGGGGTTGGCTTTTACATGGGGAATGTTTTTGAGAAGTTGATATGTTGCTTAATATGGGCCCGAGTGAAATCTATAAAAGGTCATCGGCCTTTTATAGGATTTTTATTTTAAAAAATGGAAAAAATAAAAAGCCACCGACACCGAAGACATCATATTAATTATCAAACAGTTATTTGTTTTATAACATTACAAACCGGAAACATTTCATCACTATTAATTATCTAACATGTATTCATTGGTTTATTGGTATTCATTTTCATTAGTATTTACAATGAAATTGAATCAATAACATCTCCGGGATTATACTTTGCTTCCGAAATTTTGGGGTTTTGATCCCTGAAAAACTCGGGTCGACTTTCACACAAAGTTCATGAAACATTACGGGGTTTTATCGGCCAAAAATCATGGGGTTGATTTTTACATAAGATTGGCTTTTACATGAGTAATTACGGTATTTAATATTTCTGCCATCTCTGCATTGTTTCCTGTCATATCATAGAACTGTAGAAAAGTTACAGCACAGAAAAAGGCCATTCAGCCCATCATGTTTATCCCTTAATGGTCCTATTCCCACTGCATCCTTCATTTTATATTGATGTGCCTGAAACATATTTCCTATTTTGTTTTATATTTCTTTATGATTTAATTCCATAGCTCCTCTTTAATTGTTTCTTTCAACTTCTCTTCTAATCTCTTCATATTTTCAATTATCATGCACTCCTCTGTTGCCTATGTACAATGTGGGTGACTCTTAACTGCCCTCTGAAATGGCCAAGCAAGCCATTCAGCTCAGGGGCAATTAGGGATGGGCAACAAATGCTGGCCTTGCTAACAACGCCCACATCCCTTGAAAGAATAAAGAACTTAATGTCTGCCTCTTTCCTAACCTTCAATTGTTCCTTTATGCCTTTATTCATCTATTGTAGTCCAACTAGTGTTTGCTTTGCTCTTTCATCGTAGCAGAATATGTTTTCCCTGTACTCTGTTGAACGTCGTTTTAAATGTTTCCCAAGGTTGCTTTCCATGGTTGTTTGTCAATATACATGCCCATTTTATTTTCCCTAATTCTAACCCCAGACCCTCAAAATCAGCTTACCGTCATCCATCTTACATTGGCAACTCTTTCCTCCCTACTGTTTCCAGCCCAGACTCCTCCTCCACACTGTTATTATCAGTTATAGTTCAGAGCAGTAGGTACAGCTGTGACAGACAGAGCTCCTTTTCTCAATGGGGCAAGGTGACTCATCCATCACCAGTATTCCAAAGAGGCTGTCATCCCTGAACAATCAAGAGTCGTCAGAAACCCTCACAGGGCAACACAATTCACCTCACCTAGGAAGCACCCTATTTTTATTATCCAGAAGTCTGTTAAGGGGTGTGACATGGCCTTTGTAATCAAATCATAAGCCTTCCAAATGCCAGGACAACATTTGAGAAAAAGAGCTTGTCAATGTTGGAACACGTGTGCAAGTATATGGCACATTCGCTACACGTTAGAGGCTTCACTTGAGGGTAAAAAACATCCTAAACAAACAGGTGGTAAACAAAAGGCAACAAACTTCACCTCTCCCTTTGGAAGAAAAGATTAAGTTCACAGCAATTCTCGGAGAGCAGCAGCAAACTGACAGAATGAGGTCACAAAGGGGCCAGTTGACTCTGAAGACTTTGTGCTTGTAACACGAAGGGAGTGGAAATTGTTCCAATTCTCAGATTTAACCATTATAACAGGTATGTGTTACCCAGATAATCGACTTGTCTCATATATTTCCTGGCGCTGTGCATTTTCATTCAAGTCGGTACCTCTCGCCTGTGACATTCTCCAAGTGTATGAGATGTGGGTCTATCCACAAACTCATAATTAATGGCAGCTGTGCACTGAAAGCTGGTGAAGAGGCAGCGAGGAAACAGAGGTTTGTACATCCAGCTGATCAATCCGAGCGATTTCAATTGCATTTACATATAAATTGGAAAGAGACAGGAACATTGTATCAATAAATCTGCAGTTTTTGCTAGCAGGTTCCTGATGTACAAATTAATAGCCACAATGGTTTTTATCTCCAGCATTCCCACCGCTCCAAATTTATGCCGGGGCATCGCGCCTAACTATCAATCAAATGGGAAATGAAATGCAGGAACACATTCGGTAGCCATGGTCACCATGACAGTAGCACTGATAAATTACTTCAGTAAAAGTGGAGCGGAACAAACCAAATATTATTTTCTTCTGAAGACAAACTACTGTTTTTAAAAAACAGAAAGCTGAGCTCTGCTCATTGAACGTGACATATATGGCCGGCTTATCAGGATATTCTCTGCTTAGTTTTCCATCTTTATCATAAAGAGAAGGTTATCACAGCATGGAATACTTTACCACGCTGGGGGTTTGAGTCAGAGACCATTTAAAGGAAAGGTGACTATAAGGAGGCAGTAGCGTAATGGTAATGTCACTGGACTAGTAACCCGGAGGCTAAAACTAATGGTTCCCTAACCCACCAAAGCTGGTGAAGCTCAGATTAAAGAATCTAGAATCCTGGCAATGGTGACCGTTGTCATATACAAAAACCAATCCGGTTGACTAACGTTCTTTTTTTAGGGAAGGAAATTTGCCAGCCTCACCTGGTCTGGCTGACCTGTGACTCCAGGCCCACAGCAATGCGGTTGGCTCTTAACTGCCTTTGGGAATGGCCGAGCAAGCCTCTCAGCTGCACCAAACCCACTGCAGCAAAGTTGCATTGGACTGCAGCGGCTCAAGAAGGCAGCTCACCACCACCTTCTCAAGGGCAGTTAGGGGATGGGCAACAAATGCTGGCCCAGCCAGCGACACCCACATTCCATCAAAGAAGGCATGAAGTGAAAGAAAACAAAGGGCAAGAGGGTAATGGAATTAATTTTGGATCTCGCAGCAAAAAGCCAACATGGACATGATGGACTGAATGGTTTCCTTCCTTGTTGTAAACATCTGTTGTCCGGTGGTTATTTTTTCAGTTTAAATGAACGTGCTGCTAGAAAATTGTTTATTCACCATTTAGACATAAAAATAATAGGCACCCTGTCAACACCCATGGCCAAACTCTGAAAATCTGCCAACCGTTGCTCAAACACTACTTACATTGATCAGCTAAAATAAGTGCCATTTTGTTCACAAAGTCTTAGGCTAAATGAATGTGACATGCCATTCAAAAACAAGAACGACATTTCGCCAAGCCTTTAAACAAGTAGAAGCCTGATATTTTTATTGTTGAGGTGACTATCTGAGAAATACATCATTCTCCATCTTTGGGGCAGCTGGTGTGAAGCATCAAGAAGTGTTCCCAGATGAGGCAGATCATGAGTTGCGTGCTAAGTAAGATTTCTTCGACTCTGCTCCCACAACATGCCTCAAGGCCACTGCACAGCCGACATCTCTACTTACCAGGGAGCCTTCCTTGTGGACTGAGTTAAATCACCAGTTCAAAAACTATAAATATAAGATAGTCAGTAATAAATTGAATAGGGAATTCGGAAGAAACCTCCTAGAGAGTGGTGAGAAAGTGGAACTTGCTACCACATGGAGTGGTTGAGGCGATTAGCATAGGTGTATTTAAGGGGAAGCTAGATATATGCATGAGGGAGAGAGGAGTAGAAGGAGATGCTAATAGGGTAGGATGAAATAAGATGGGGGGAGGCTTGAGTGGAGCATAAACACCAGCTTTTGGTTCAGCCAAATGCACTGTTTCTGTGCTGTAAATGTAAAATAACAAAAAAGAATGCACAGCTAAGAATACCATGATCTAGGACTAAGTTAAATGTGAGTGCATCTTAAGGAGCAAGTGGGGACATCCTGAGGCCTAGCTTTTTCAGCCACTGACCAGCCATTTTCCACAAGTGTTGATCATGTTCAGCAAGGGAGGAAATTAGAAATTGGCGACCCATTTCACTGTTGAATGTGGACTATAAGATTCTATCCAAGGTCATCGCCAATCGGGTCAAGTCCGCTCTGGAATTGGTGATCCACCCTGACCAGACCTGCACTGTGCCGGGCAGGAAGATCTCTGACAGCCTCGCGCTGCTCAGGGATACGATTGCCAATGTGCAGGACAGGGGTGTGGACACCTGCCTCATCAGCCTGGATCAGGAGAAGGCCTTTGACAGAATATCGCACACCTACATGGTGGATGTGCTCTCCAAAATAGGGTTTGAGGAGGGAATTCGCAAATGGATCCAACTGCTCTACACTAACATCAGTAGCGCAGTCTCAATCAATGGGTGGGAATCAGATAGCTTTCCTATTAAATCTGGAGTCAGGCAGGGCTGCCCTCTTTCCCCTGTCCTGTTTGTGTGTTGCACAGAACCCTTTGCTAGTCCATCAGGAAGGATCCGGGCATAAGAGGAGTGACAATCCCAGGCAGTGGAGGAACTCAGGTCAAAGCCTCCCTGTACATGGGCGATGTCACCGTCTTCTGCTCGGATCCGCTGTCGGTGCGCAGACTGATCCACATCTGCGACCAGTTCGAACTGGCCTCGGGAGCCAAGGTAAATCGTGGGAAGAGCGAGGCCATGTTCTTTGGAAACTGGGCTGACCGATCCTTTGTCCCCTTCAGCTTCAGGGCTGACGGCCTGAAGGTGCTGGGGATATGGTTCGGAGGGACCGGGGCATGCGTTAGAAACTGGAAGGAGCGAGTGTCTATGGTGAAAAGAAAACTGGGCATGTGGGAGCGACACTCCCTCTCCATTGCAGGTAAGAACCTGGTCATCAGGAGTGAGGCACTCTCGCTGTTGCTGTACGTGGCGCAGGTCTGGCCCATTCCAGACTCCTGCGCGATGGCGATCACCCGAGCCATCTTTCGCTTTATCTGGAGGTCGAAAATGGATCGTGTCCGCAGGGACGTGATGTACAAGCCTCTAGATAAAGGGGGAAAAAACGTGCCCAACATCGCCCTCATCCTGATGGCCACCTTTGTGTGCGGTAGCATCAAACTGTGCGTAGACCCTCGGTACGCAAACACCAAGTGTCACTACGTGCTGAGGTTCTGCCTGTCCCCGGTGTTGCGAAGGATGGGTCTGGCCACGCTGCCGCGGAACGCTCCAAGTAGTTGGACCGTGCTGTACCACCTGTCCCTCGTGGAAAAATTTAAGCAGAGAAACACCTTTGACCACAAGTCCATCAGGCAGTGGTCGGCAGGTAACGTCTTAGAGGCCCTGCGGGAAAAGGAGAGGGTGGATCCTGTGGGATGGTTCCCCGAGCAGACTGTCAAAGTCATTTGGCAGAATGCCTCATCGCCAGAACTTTCCAACAAACACCAAGACGTAGCTTGGCTGGTGGTGAGAAAGGCCCTCCCCGTCAGATCCTTCCAACACGCCAGGAGTCTCACCCCCTCGGCACGTTGCCCTCGAGGTGACTGTGATGGGGACGAGACCGTTGTTCACCTCCTTGTGGATTGTGCCTTTGCAAAGAAGGTCTGGAGAGAGATGCAGTGGTTTCTGTCGAGGTTCATCCTGTGCAGTTCTGTGACACAGGACTCTGTGCTCTACGGGCTGTTCCCAGGGACACACACCAAGACAAACATCAACTGCAGCTGGAGGATCATCAACTCGGTGAAAGATGCTCTTTGGTCTGCCCGAAACTTGGTCTTCCAGCACAAAGAGTTGTCCCCAACCGAGTGTTGCAGACTGGCACATTCCAAAGTCCAGGACTACATGCTGAGGGACGCACTAAAGCTTGGGGCAGCCGCCGCAAAGGCGCAATGGGGAAAGGTCTCTGTCTAAGATCTTTCTGCCACAGCGCATCGATGGGCTGGGAACTGTTGAGAGCCCCTCGGGCTGTACAGCTCAAAATGAATGTCTGCATTGAATACTAATTGTATTATAAATGTATTGAAGCACCTCAGAGTGCAACATGATGTATGTTGACAGCTCCAATATCATTGTCTGATTGTCTGCATTGACCAGATTGAAATGATTGTAATATTCATTGATTGTATTGATGCACCTTGTGATACATGTGTAAAAATTGAACCTGATTGTACTTTTGTGATGGTGATTTTGAAATGGTTTGGAATGTTCTTCCAGATATTTTAAGAACAAATTATATTTTTCAAAAAAAAAATCATGTTCAGCAAGTGCAAAGTAAATATAAACTTTAATCTTCCAAACAGAGAACGCAGCAACAAAGAAACTAATGCAGGTGCTAAGAGTGCAAGGTTACGAGATGGAATAAATTCACTTTACATTTTTTTAGCTTACATCTAATGTTTCATCAAGTGTGACTTTTTCCCCAGCTCTGCAATTTTCCTCTGATAAATTTACCACAAAAGATAACTGAATTACAACCGGAAAGGCAAATCAGTTTGTTTTAATAATCAGGGCTGTTGCTTTATGATTGTGGACATTTTGATTTTGATGCTACACCGAGCCGGGTAATTAATGCCACATTGCAAAGGACTGATGAGGAGACGTATACAACCATAACAGCAGACATGAAGAACGGCCTTTTCACGATAGATGTTACTGTCCATATCTTGCTGCTGGTGTCGTGTGGTATCAGGCACTATGGGCTGCATTTTCAAGCTGACGTTGGGAATCCAAAGCCTGGGATACTCCCGGATCCCAACCTTGTCAGAATCAGCGATGCAACACAATTTTAAAATGCAAAGAGTCTAACTGGCCCGGGGCCCCCAGAAGGAAAAAACGGTTCGGACCAGTACTCTTCTTTCCCAGTTTTTACTGGTGTTCTATTTTAAAGCATACAAGGCCAGTTCGGACCAGTATTCTTATTCCCCAGTTTTACTGTTTTTTCCTTCTGGGCAAGAGTTCGCCGCCCAATTAGCGGCGCAGGGAGCTGCCGAGAGGCGAGCGGAAACCATGAGCAGCCTTGCCATTCACTGGGGAGATGGCACTGGAGGGTTTGCAGAAGGTCAGTGTTGGCAGGGGGGGGGTCCCCAAGGTCCCCAGCCACCACCCTCCCATCTGATTAAATGCCCCTCCCCACCGCCAAACAGGCCTCAGCGGGGTGCACAAGGTTCCACCCACCATTCTCTCCTCACCCTGCAGGGAAAGAGAGCTCACAACAGTCATGAGATATCTCGAAAGGCTGGTGGTGTGGCAGACCTGCACAATCTGACATGGATGGAGGAGACGGCACAAGGGAGATTGTGAGGGTGCCATCATGACAGGCTATGGGTGATGGCGAGGCAGCGGGCCATGAAGAGCAGGGTCATTTGGTTGCACGGACTTCAGGTGAAGGACATGGAGGAAATGCCTGCCCGATGTGCCTGTGGCTCTTAGACCGCTGACATTTATGGAGTTGGTTGTGCCGATGCACCTGCAGAGTAGCCCTGGGTTCTCATCATCAACTTCTTGTGTTTCCCCCAGGGCCTGTAGCGGAGGGGGAGCCAGGAGTCCCTGCAGAGTACTCTCCTCAGCCTCCTCCACAGGAAGGGGAGTGGCGGTGGGGTGCCAGGCACCTCAGAGCCTGCGCTGTCACATCATACCTCTGCACCGTCCACCAGCACAGACACTTACTCACCTCGGTTGGGCCTAAATCAAGATTAGAACGGGAAGCACTGTGCAAGCAGCACATCACGAGTGAGGAGGAGGAGGAGGGGGGCGAGGTAGAGTCAGCGGTGGCCAGTTTCCCTCAGAGAATGGAGGACAGGCACACCCAAGGTCCACTGGGCGGAGATGTTGGGCCTCGGGTGTCACACACAAGGAAGGGTTTTTCTGGGGCAGCAGAAGCAGACGAGCTCCCTATTGTCGGAGCTCTCTGAGGTATTGCAGAGCCATGGAAAGACAATGGAGGAATCCGTGCAGCAACTATGCACCATGATGTCTGGGGAATTTGAGTGCATGAGTGGCCACCCTCATTATACTGCACCACACTGAGTGGGTGCAAGAGCAGCGCACTCACCTGCACAAAGAGTGAGCCTCTCTGTATAGCTGACCACTCAGTGTTGCTGATGGTACAGAAATACAAGGAGTGGATGCCAGCTGTGTTCATGACCGCTGCAGCCCGACGTGTCCCAGGCACTGCGTATTTCCCCCTGTCTGCCAATTAAAAATTTCAAACTGCTCGTCTGGGGCCTGTCAATGAGCTCCAGAAGCTGCTAACCGGAGACCTGTGGGTTTCCTGAACCCTCCTCCCTTTTAAAAGTGCATCACCTTCCAGAGACATCAGGGTCCAGTCACACCCACCGGAAACATGATTTCAATGCATGCCCACACCCGTGCCCACCCCCATCACCTACTGAAAACCCAGCCCTATGTCTGCGCCATCCTGGGTTTTGTAAAGCCAGGGTATCTTGTGGAGACTTTCACCCTTTTTTTCCTAAAAGGAATTACACGTAGCTGTGTCTGTTGGCCATGGTTCAGTGGCTGCACTCTTGCCTCTGAATAAAATCTGCCTCAAGTCCCACTCCAGAGATTCCAGGCTGACACTCCAGTCCAGCACTGAGGGAGTGCTGCCCTGTCAGAGGTGTCACCTTGCAGATGAGATGGCAAACCAAGGCTCTCTCAGGTGAATGTAAGAGATCCCTTGGCCTTGTTTGGAGAACAGTAGGGGGGTTTTTCAGGCATCCTTGCCAAAACTTATCCCCCATTCAATATCAGTTAAAAAAAAATGGGTGATCCGGTCATTATCACATTGCTGTTTGTGGGGGTTTGCTGCCATTTCTCTGCATTACAACAATGACCATACTTCATAAATAAAACACTTTGGGACATCCTGGAGGTCACAGAAGATGCGATATAAATGTACATTTGTTTTCCCCTTATTTAGCAGAGGTGCAGCAATTTTTTCCCCAATTCACAATGGATTCAGTACGTGATGAAATCTCCAAGCAAACAGTGTGCCAGTCATTACTGTCCCTGACCTATAATTTAAATACTCCATTTCGCACCACAATACCCAGCCCTGAATACAATTTTCAAACGGATACAGGTGAACCATTGTGGAAGCGATTACAACCCTCGTGTCATTATGATTGACTTGGAGTTTTCTAGCATAGCTGACATTTCTTCTTAAACTGAAACATCCGCCTGAAGCCAGAATTTTGCAGAAATGCAATTAGCTAGATTATACTATTTCTGACTTTCATTGGTTTTGCTCCTATTGTCCCTGGTTGCTTTTCAGACAGAAGGGAGACATGCAGTCCCCAGGAGTTGACCCTAGGACCACTGCATTTCTTGACACATATTAATGAGCTAGACTTGGCATAATTTCAGTTGGCACAAAACTTGGAAGGATTGTGAAGGAGGATAGTGATAGACTTCAGGGGCACAGAGACAGTTGCTGGTATGGGCGGATGAGTGGGAGATGCGATTTAATGCACAGAAGTATGAAGTGGTACATTTTGGTATAAAGACTGAGGAGAAGCAAGATAAAATTATGAGTGTAATTGTGAAGGGGGGTGCAAGAACAGAGCAACCTGGGTTATATCTGCACAAATCGTTGAAGATGGCAGGACAGGTTGAGACAATGGTTAAAAAGACATACAGGATCCTAGGCCTTGTAAATGGAGGCATAGAGTACACAAGTAAGGAAGTTATGATGGATCTTTGTCAAACTGTTGTTCAGTCTCAACTGGAGTATCATGTCCAATTCTGGGCACTACACTTGAGGAAGGATCTGAAAGCATTAGAGAGGTTGCAGAAAAGATTTATGAGAACGGTTGCAGGTCTGTGAGGCTTCAGTTACGTGGAGAGGTTGGGGGAGTTAGGGCTGTTGCTCTTTCATAGCGCACCCGTACCTACTATATCATCAGCCGGCAGCGGGTTCCACCAGCGAAAATCTTCCCCCTGCCACAGCCAGGATTTTCCGGCCCCCGTTGTGGTGAAACGCACCACAGGGGGGAGGGTTTGGCAGCGCAGCCAAAAGTCCGATGGCTTTCAGCGGGCCCGGAAAATCCCGGCCCACCTGATCGCGCATGTCTCCCGCGCACGCCGCCGGTTGCTTTAATATCGATTGGAATCGCCTGGGAGCCAGCAAAATGCAAGAGAGCTGAAGGGGTGACAACTTCCTGTTCCACCGCCAGGGACCGTGTGCCGTGGCTGAACCTCCGCCTTCTGGTTCTGTTCTATGGTTCATCTTTGTTCGTCATTTTTGCACTTCCCCAGCATTTTTATATCCTTTTGTAACCAGAATCGTGGATGGTATCCCACTTGTGGTCTAACCAAGGTCCTGTGTAAGCTCAAAATAACTTCCCTACGTTTGAATTCCATTCCTCTAAAAATAAACCCCTGTGCTTTGTTTGCACTTTTTATGGTTCTGTTAGCATGTGTTGCTGCTTTTAATGATTTATGAAGCCGTACCTCCAGCTTACTTTGCATTTCTGCGCCATTTAGATGCTTATTTTCCAAGAAGCAGATGGTATTCCATCAAAATGCATCACTTTGCACTGACTTACATTGAAATTAATTTCCTATTTGCATGCAAATTTCTTACTGTCCGCTTGTATTTTGCCACAGTCTGCCTCAGTGCCTCAGTGCTAACTACGCAACCCAAATTGGTGTCATGCAAACATTTTGAGGGACGGAATTTAGTGTGAAGCCCGCCAGAGCCCGGGGGAGGGGGGGTGGCGAGAGAATTGGGTGGGAATACCCGCTTCAGATTCCCAGCGGTAGGATAACTCCCAAATTTAGTCGGTGGGGAGTGGGGTGGCAGGGAGGGTCTGACGCAGGACTCCCACCTGCTGGTACAGGATTGATGAGCCACTTAAAGTCAATTATCCCTCAGCCCACCGGGATTTAATGGCACCCGCGCAGGTCTCCCATGCCTCCCAAAAGCCACCCAGCAAACGCTGTCAGCTTTGTCAGCGGTTTACCAAGAGGGTTCCTTGCTCACAGGCACTCAGTGCCCGATTGAGGGACCCGGCGTCAGGAAGGGAGTGGGGGTGTGCTGCTGAAAGCCAAACCCCTGCCCTTGCTTCCGAACCCTTTGCCAGCGACTCCCCCACCATGAGCCCCATTCCACCCCACATCTGTCTCTGGGGATCCCGCGGCTTCCCTTGAAGGCCTCAGGGCATTGCCGGGAGCAGCCAGCGCACCCAGTGGCACTGCCCGCCAATGGCCAACTGGCGGCTTCTGATTGGTCAGCAGCTCTTGGGGGCGGGATTTTGCTTTTCTGGCGCCTTATTCGCATGGCAACACCGGCCAGGTAAGTGTCTGTTTGCACTTAAATTCCATTGGGCCTTCTAGAGAGAAGCAACGTGGAGCTCCCGCCAGTTGGAGATGGGGACCCCCATTGCACAAACTAAATTCTGCCTGACATTGACTTCCAACTGCTGATTCTGAATCATTTATTTAAATGGTGAACAACAATGGTCCCAGCACTGATCCCTGTGAAGCACCATTATCCACCTTGCGCCGGTCTCTAACTGCTTTTAACCTCCTACTCCCTGTTTTGTAGCCAGTTTACTACACATTCTACAGCTTATCCCAATTCCACATGCTCCAGAATCTTGGTCATGAGTCTACCATGTCCTGACTGAACGCTTTTGGAAGTCCATGACATCTACTACTTTACCCTTATCTGCTCTTTCTGGAACTTCTTCAAAGAAGTATCATTGTTTTTTTTTTAATTTGTGAGTCTGATCATAACTCTTACTCTCCTTATTCACATGGATTTAGAGATTTATGTCTGGCCTCGCTTCAACATGTGACTACTCGGTCCCACTTTGGGGAATTTGAAGAGGTTCGCATCCAAACGACATAAATATCGGGTTCTGATCATAAGGGGACAAGACTGTTAACCGTCACGTTGTTATATATTACACAGTGTGAGCACGTTGCCAAAATGTAAGATGCTCAAACTACTTGCAGGACTATACCTGACTTCTCACCACAACACCACTACACCTGAGAATTTGTGGTGTGAGTCTTAAACCTTCTTTAAGGGACCTTGCTGACCAGCTGTGGACGGCCAACGTTCTTCTACATTATCAGAAGTGAACCATTGACTCCTGATCGAGAGACAGCTCCCTCCCACTCATTGACCTGCTCCTTACCAAGAACATGCAGAACTTTCTTAAGATAATAGCAGACTCCACTATTACTATAAACCAGTACACCAGAGGGCTCAAAGATTGAACCTATTTGGTTCAGAGTTAAGGAACAGGAAAGGAACTGTTACACTGTTGAGCATTGAGTATGGCCCCCTCCAAAAATGAGAAGAAGGTAGGAGGAAATCTGTAGACAAAGGTCAAAAAATACAAAAACAACAGGGAAACAACAGTGGGAAGTTTCAACTAGCCTAATGCAGACTGGGGAAAAATCATTGTAAAAGAGAATGAAAACGTGTACAGGAGAACCTTTTAATCAGTATGTTTCTAGCCATGAGCTATAAGATTCTATGCTTGTTTGCCTTCCACCCTGCAACACTCTCCTTCACTACAAAATAAATTATTATTTTCAATACCTCTAAACAGAGGTATTGTTCCTTATATTGTTTCTTATATTGTTCCTTGCCCCTGCACCCTGGCCAGAATTCTCATTCAGACTTTGGAAACTATGACAGAAGTAGAATTTGCCACATGGTAAGTGAGGACCGACTGAGTGGGTTAAGGCTGACTACCAATGGGATCAGCTCTACCAGCAACCTATGGCAGAGGTTTCAGACTGAATGATCTGTCATCATGTCCTGATCGAGGTGGTACATTACATGATTCATACTGGGGTACCAGGTGCTCTTATTCTTGAGTCTGACACAGGCACATTGCAGTTTTCTGTATATATGTACACAGCACGTATACTACCTATGTCCCAATAAAATCCAAATTCACAATTAGACAGGAAGTAGACTTCAGCCGATACGCTCATCGAATCTCCAATCACTTGATGGTCCAAACACTGGAATCAAAAGCACTTTCTGCACAAACCAAAATAGTCTCATCTATGTCTGCTGCCCTTTCAGTGACCTGTAGCCTCATCCCATATCCACAGGGTATATCACAGTCTCATGCTGCAAAGCTCCCAAATCCAACTCTTGCCTTAAGTTTTCCCTGTTTGGTCAGGGGTATTCCGACATATTTTTTGCAACGATCAAGTTATTTATTTCTCCCAGCGAGTGCTTATCTCAAATGCTTGAGTGATTGCAAAGGTGGAGGTTGTGTGTGCTGTTCTGAATAAGCAGACAATAGGAAGCGCGAGCTGCAGCTGACTCTAGTAGTTTCAAAGTAGGAGCTAAAATCTAATTTATTTTGGCTGGTTTGTTGGCCGCAGGAAAAGCAGTTGCGGGAAAATGCCTCCATCCTGTGCTCCGACAGTTTAAACCTTTAACCTTTGAGTAGCCAAAGCCACCTCCTGACTGTGACTCTCTCCATAGGTAGAATTCAGTTCACTCCTCCTCACAGGTTCCAGTAATGAGACACCTCTTCACATCTTCAGCTCTTTCGAATGAGTTCCCTGGAAAGATGCCAAAGGGAACTGCTGCAGCATCAATGCATCTTTTAGTAGCATTCCTTACAGTCATGGGAGTTTCCCAAGCAAAGATTAGCTGATTGAAACAGCAGTCTCTTAACATATTGCACCTTTCAGATTGGGTCCAAGATAGATTGAGATTCAAATCACAGTGATTTGGACCTAGCAGTAACAAAACAAAGGCAGCTTATTTAATAAATGCAATGAACCCATTCATTGTGAATGCCTTACAGCTGTTGGGTTAGACAAATTTACTGTTGACTCCTAACACCACTACGAACCCATCAACATTGGTTAAACTGAGAACTAAATAAATTAGTTAAACAGCAATGAATAATGGGAATTAGTCCCACTAGGATTTTCATTGCACAGTAATTATCCTCCCTCTCTCTGGCATTTCCCATGTCTAGCACATTGGCGTTACTCCTATGGTTAATGAATATAGATGAATCCTCCACTAACCTTCTGCAATCTGGTGGAAGAGAGAGTGAAAATGAGACAGGGCCATGTTTTCTTTACAACTTTCTAGGCAGTTTTATGTGGAGATGGTGGTGTAGTGATAGTGTCACTGGACTAGTAATTCAGCAGCCGAGGCTAACGCTCTGGGGGTATGGGTTCAAATCCCACCTGGACAGCTGGTTAGTTAACTTTATTAATTAATATAATCTGGAATTAAAAGACGGTCTCAGTAATGGTGACCATGAAACTATCATCGATTGTTGTAAAAACGCTTCTCCCTTTAGGGAAGGAAATCTGCCATCCTTACCTGGTCTGACCTACTCGTGACTCCAGATCCACAATAATGTAGTTGACCCTCTGCCACCCTCTGAAATGGCCTAGCAAGCCACTTGGTTCAAGAACAATTAGGGGTGGTCAACAAATGCTGGCCTGGCCATTCACACCCACATTCCATGAAACAATATAAAAGAAACAAGGAGGCTCACTTGCAATGGTGACCGCAGAAAGGAGTCAAAGATATATGTGACAAAAGGGTTCATTTGTCTTGAAGTGTCTTTATATTGTAGTAATATTAACAAACAGATTTGTCTGTTACATGAGTCTCTGATAGTGTAATCATAAGACAGGCTTGCTTTATTTTGGTTAATATAGGAAGTAGTGAAGTGCAACAGTGATGTTGGACGGTAAGTGTAATTAAAACACAATCCAGTAATTAGTTGATCACAAATTCTGAAGAAGGATACATGTACAAGCACATCATACTTATTAGAGGTACAAGTATAGAGAAATAACTAGTGAAAACAAAAGTTATTTGAATCTGCGCTGGCTTTTCTTAATCAACACTTTGTCCCAAACTATCTTTTCTAACCGCCGAGGTTAAACTGACTGGCCTGCAGTTGCTGCTTTATCCTTACATCCTTTACTCAACAAGGCTGCAACACTTATAATTCCCCAGTCCTCTGGCACCGCCCCTGTATCTGCAGTCCATGTGATTTTTTTTTGTAGCAGATTGGTACAACTGAGTGGCTTTTAGAGGGCAGTTAAAGGTCTGGAATCACATATAGGCCCAATTTGATGAAGCCAGTCGACTTTCATCCTCAAACAACATTCATGAACCCGGGTTTTTCCTGACAATCTAATGGTGTCACAGCCAGCTTTGCAGAAACTAACTTTTTAAGGCAGTTTTTAAAAATTTAACGAATTGAATTTAAATTCCTTAGCTGCTGTGGTCGCCTTTGAGTCCACGTCACCAGATAATTAGTTCATGTCTCAGGATTACTAGTCCCGTAACATAACCGCTATGCAATCGTATTGATTAAGTCTTTACTAGAAACAAGTGCAAGCAGTCACCAACTGAGTCACTCTAAGCAAATGAGCGTGAACGGAAACTTCTGCCATTTATAGAAAACATGTCCTCCCCCGAGTACAGGTTTCGACCAGAACATTACCTGTTCCACTCCCTGAAACTGCAGTGTCAGACTCACAGTTAACATTACCCCAATAAGCTGGCCAGATGCTGAGTAAGTGGATGTTCCCTGACTAGTAACAGGTTGTTATATCAATTTTCACAAGTGTAAAAATTCTGCAGCTCATGAAGCCCTGAGTAAAAAGCCAACAACACCACCAACTTGTGTTCACGCAACACCCATAATTAGCAAAGCATCCCTAGGCACTTCATAGAAGGGTTATCAAACAAAATGTGACACCGAGGCGGGTAAGGAGATATTAGAACAGATGACTAAATGCTTGGATAAAGAGGTCAGGTTTAAGGAGCATCTTAAAGGAGGAAAGTAGAGAGGTGGAGAGGTGGAGAAGTTTAGGGTGGGAATTCGGGAGCTAATAGGGCAAGGCAACTGAAGGGATGGCAGCCAATGGTGGGCAACTTAAAATCGGAGATCCCCAAGAGGGCAAAATTGGAGGAGTGCAAAGATCGCCGAGAGTTGTCAGGCTAGAGGAAGTTACATAAAACTAGATGCCATTGGTGCATGAATATCTGTAGGTTGCCTGATGCACTTCAAAAATTATTCTGAAAAAAAAAATTGGATTAATTTTACGATGCCCGAGATGAGAGATACCAATACTGGAGAATACAATACTTTTCATACCTGGTGATAACAACGGGCTCTCCTAAGTGAATCATTGTACTGTATAGCCTAGTTTCAGCATAAAGTTCATTAAACTTTCCACAACATACAGTAGTCCTTCCTGATCAGTGGAACACTGTCTCTCTGAATGCGATTACAATTTAGTACTACCAGGTGCTGAATTATGGCCAACGTTTTATACTCCTCAAACACTCTACAAATTAAGTTCATACTGCCAGCAGGAGCAATGCGTGGATCCTAATAGTCTGAGCTAGTTTTAAACCCAGGGGCAAAATTTTTAGCTCAGCAGGCGGGTGCGCACCCGCCCCACTCAAGTGTAAAATGACACGCACAGGCGTCAGGTGAGCATCCCAGTGTCAATGCACAGTCGTGCGATATTTCAGTCAGTGGGTGTGCCAGAGTTGTCAGCTGCCCGCTGACAATTAGAAGGCCTGTTAAGGCCATTAACACGGTTATTGAAAGAAATTGTTCACTGCCCATCCAACCTTATGGCTGACGGGCAGGCAAAAAGGCCAAGCAGCCTTTGCACTTTTCAGGAAACCTCATCCACGGGTGGGATGAGGTTTCCTAAAGCAAATAAAAATCAAATAAAATTTAAAATATTTAATGAATAACATGTCCCTGCTCATGTGACAGAGTCAATGAGGGGACATGTTTTTCAATTCTTCATTTTTTTTGGAAAATTCTTCACCTCCCTGAAGCAGTCTGTACCTCGGGGAGATTCTGAAGGGTGCACTTGTGCGCGTGCGCAAAGGTCATGCTCGCCCCGCTTGCACTCCTACACCCTTCCCCACCCCGCCCACCCGCACAGGCAGCACTGAGCACTGCCGCCCGCCAGTCGCGGGCAGCGGTCAGCTTCCTGACCACCCCCACCCACCCAACATGGGCTAAATTCTGCCCCAGGTTTCAAATATAAGGACCAGGATATTTTAGATAGTGGGGTTTCACTTCCCGCCATCTGAAGAATCAGCAGGGAACATAACCCCACAGACTCTACCCGCCCTGCAGCCATTTCACGCTCGAATGAGCCTCAATTGGCTGCAGCCGGGACTTCCGTCCCTTACTCAAGAGGAAATCCTGCCTTAGAGAGCTGCCGGCCAATCTGGTTGGCCAGCAGCTCTCTAGTCCCTGCAGCAAAAGAAGCTGCAGTGGACAGAAGAGGAACTTCCTGAAGGCAATGGAGTCTAAGTCCCAGGACTGGATGGAAAGGTAGGTTTTCTGGGTCTGAGGGCAGGGAGGGTAGGGAAGGCCTGGGAGGGGGGAGTGGAAAGTGGGCAATTCGGATGTCGGGGGAGGAGGTGGGGAAAGGGAGGTCCAGTGGCTACCATACCTTGGGAGGTGGGAGGGGTACCCGAAGTAGAAGGGGGCTTCTGATGGAGATGCACCTTCCCCCTCTCTTCCCACCCAAGGCCTAAACCCAATCATTTTCCCGCTTCTCCCATGCCCGGGAAATCCTTCCGCCAGCCTCAAAGTTGAGGCTGGGCAGGGAACAGCCCTTAAATGGCTAATAATTGGAGGCAAGGGTGGGCAGCCCCAGTGTAAAATCGCTGAGAGGTCGGGGCAAGTGGGAGCCCAGCAGGGAGTCCATTAGTCTTATTTCACGCTCACCCCTTCCTTCCCGCCTAAAAACCCACCTGCGGGGGAGCATGAAATTCAGGCCAAGGCAACAGTTTCCTCCATATTCTCCTTTCTCTCCCCATGTCTAGTTTCAATTTATTCTGGGCAAGGTAATGGAGACAAATCTCCCAAGTCACTCAAGGTACAGTTAATACTCTGGGAGCTGGGGTAGCATATCAATTTTTAGGGAAGGATAGGCCATGATGGCCTCTCTAGCCTGTACTCTGATGAAGGGTGCACAATATTGTGTGTAATTATAATTCACTTGGTGCCATATTTGCTTGCAAATTAAGATAGCATGCTCTAGTAACTTACAATTCAATAAATTTTAATCTTGTAGCACCTTACTATCCATTTATACATGAACAAACACACACAAATAGTCATACAATACTGCAGATTAATTGTACCTTCATTTCCCCTGCAAACAGAAACTCTGTCCAGATCAAGGGCTCTGTTATGATCGGAACTCGTTTGCTTCCTAATTGGATTTAGCCTCCACTAATTAGTGCTGTCAGGTAGGCTGTGAGGCCTGGAAATTAGCCAAAGTAATTTCTCCTTGTACCCTCGCATTGCTGATTAATCTGATCAAAATCAACAAAGTTTTAGCGGAAATGCTCTGTGCAGACATTACAAGGTAAGTTTGGATGAAGAAGATCCTTCGACTCATTTGATCTCCTCTTCCCAGAATACAGGCTGTTTCTTAAATGAGCCTGCTGTCCTGGCTTCAACAACTGTGGTAAAGTGAGGTACCCTGTCCCTTTAAGAGAATGCAAGTGTACTGATCATGTGACAGCACTGATGAATCACAGCATGAGCCACTGGGAACTGTAAGTCTAGTTCTGGAGGTTTCTGAGTGAGCATGTATGATCTGGTGCTCTGCCCTATGTCTCAATAAACCATCACTGTTTATTCTTACATAAGTCTTTCCCCATTATTGATTGCAAGCAGCAATTGAGGAGAACATAGGAAGGCTGCAGTTAGAGTTTGGTTGGCCAACAAACTCATTTACCCAAGACATAAAACAACCCTTCTTGGAAAACTATCCCAATTCTCCATCACTGTCTGCATAAAGAAATATTTTCTATTACTTATCCAAGCTTTCTCTTTATTGCCTGAACCTGCACATTCTTTTCATGATGCGGTATTGTATCTGAAAGTGTTGCTTGGGGTTTACCTTCTCTATTCTATGAGGTATCTTATACATCTAGAGAGTCTCCCTCGAGATGACCCTTTTTGAGGCCGAACACTCCTAATTCATCTAAAAAAAAAGCTAAGTATTGCGGATGCTGGAAACCTGAAACAAAAGCAGAAAATGCTGGAAAAACTCAACAGGTCTAGCAGCATCTGTGAAGAGAGAAACAGAGTTAACATTTCGAGTCCGCATGACCCTCTTCAGAGCTGAAGAAGGGTCATACGGACTCGAAATTTTAACTCTGTTTCTCACCCCTAATTCATCTACTTGATCCACATAGCACATTCCTCTAACAAACAGGGAAGAACCCTACTGTTCTCTCTATTATAGGGCAAACCATGCCTGCATTTAAGTAGGGGCAGTCTAACGTAAATGATGCTCAACTAAGAATTGTTGATGGTATCATGGTTTCCGCTCATTGTGACAGAGGATAATCAGGTGGTAGAATATCCATTGGGTTTAAGCTAGAATGGGTCAACTGTGAGATGCTTGGTTGGCGGGCGGAGGTTACAAACACTTCATCGAAACCAGCGAGGATTGTTCTAATAGGCACTTCATTATTTTCTCACAAGCACTATTTTGGCTTGAAGCTCATGGCTGTGAGGAAGTACACCGGTTTCTATAATAGTAATTGGGTGGCAGAGCAAAACATCCGGTTGCCTCCAGCTATTTTTGAACAGGGCTATATATTTCCCCCGCCCTCCCCCACCCCTACTTTTCCATTCAAACTCCTCCATGCTCCCCATCCCGTGCCACAAATTACTCTGCAGCCAAGATGAATGGGCCACTGGAATGCTCCTTTACTTCATCTGCTGCTATATCTGAAGTTGACCAGCAGGAGTTGCTGGATAACATCCCATGACAATTAGCCCTCTAATTTTTACTAGTCTCTGTTCACTCATCTCATGGGGCTTTGGCTATCAATATTAAGATGGCAAAATGGTGCATAATTTTCCTCCGACGCATGTAAATCCTGAGGTACTTAGAGTATATTTAAAAATTAAGCTATTTTCCCATGGAAAGTGCCAAATTAAGTAGAATACCTTTTCTGGGGCGGGGTTGAGATTAAAGAGGAGGAGAAGGGTGCAGTGGGCTTTGATTCACTTTAGACAATAATCTCACCACATTTTTTTCACACAAGAGGTTTTTCTCACAATAGAAATCTGGAATTGTCTCTGCAAAAGGCTGTGGATGCTTTCAAGAATGAGGCTGAGGAATTTTTGCTAGGTGGGGTTATCAAGCAACTCGGAGCTAAGCAGGATCGATTCAGCTGAGGTAAAGATCAGCTCTGATCTAACAGAAAGGTCGCGTATGCTCAATGGCCTACTCCTGTTCCTAGTTTCCTGTGAAATACAGTGACACTGAAGCCGCAGTTATACTTGGACTGTTACCGTGCCTCTGCTTCCTTGGCCCTCCCCCCACCTCCTTCCCTCCCAGCAGCCCCAATTTCTGCCCTGAACAATGGATTATTCGCAATCCGTTGTTTGATTTCCAGGGATCCAGAAAGAGCTCGCAGGTCCCTGTTCTTCAAGAGTCAGGCTAAAAGACGGAGAGATCATATATTGGCCAGAATATTTGTGAGCTTTCGAAAGAGAAGAAATTTAAGGTGAGACTATCGTTTTCTTCTATCAGGAGCAACCCTTTGAACAAAAGTAATATAACCCTGGAGGTTATTAGAAATTGAAAAAGATTTTAAAGTCCTTGCTTCTTAAATGCAAAAGAACATCTGTAATATTTTGACTAAGCTTCTCAGCTGAATGACTCAGGAGTGGATTTTATCTAACGTAAAGATAAAATGTGATCGCCGTGAAGGATATGATTATAAATTAAATGATAGGATTTTAAGAACATAAGAGCAGAAATAAGCCTTTGGCCTTTCGAGCATGCTCAGCCATTCAATATGATCGTAGCTCACCCTCTGCCTCAACTCCACTTTCCTGCCCACTCCCCCAGATCCCTCGATTCCCTGAGAGATCTTAAATCTATCGCTCTCAGTCTTGAATATACTTACAATGGAGCATCCATAACACTCTCCAGTAGACAATTCCAATGGTTCACCACCCTCTGAGCGAAGAAATTTCTCCTCATCTCGGTCCTAAATGATCTTATCCTGAGGCTGTACCCTCGTGAACAAGATTCCCCAGACAGGGGGAACAATCTCTCAGTATCTACCCTATCAAGCCCCTTCAGAGTCCTTTACATTTCAATGAGATCATCTCTAATTCTTTTAAACTCCAGAGAGTATAAGCCCAATTTCCTCAGCCTCTCGTCATAGGACTACCCCCTCATCCCAGGCACCAACTTAGTGAGGTTTCACAGTACTGCCTCCAAAACTGCGCACAGTGCCCCAGGTGTGATCTCACCAAAGCACTGTACAATTGTAGCTAGACTTCTTAATTCTTGCACTCCAATCCTCTTACGGTAAAGGCCAAAATGCCACTTGCCTTCCTAATTGCTTGCTGTTCCTTCTGCTAACTTTCTGATTTCCTTGCACGAGGACACCCAAGTCTCTCTGAATATTGACATTTTAGTTTCACACCTTTAAAAAAAATTTTTTTTCCTATTCTTACTACCAAAGTGAATAACCTCACACTTCCCCACATAATATTTCATCTTCCACCTTGTTGCCTACTCACTTGACCAACTTAACCTATCTATATCTCTGTGCGGCTTCTTTGTGTCCTCCTCACAGCTTATGTTCTCACCCAACTTTGTATCGTTAGCCAATTTAGGCGCATTACTCATGGTCTCTTCATCTAAGTCGTTAATGTAGATTGTGAATAGCCGAAGCTCCAGTCATTTGTAGCTCAAGACTGTAAGATCCCTTATGTCATCAAAACATAATTCCTTCAAAGGTCTGTAATTCAGCTCAGCAAATCATTGTAATCATCTTGAACGCCTCAATTTTAGATATAATCTACAGCTGCTCTCTAGCTTGTTCTGAATACTGAAGTCCACCAATAGTGTCCACTTTCAATGCAACTTTAACGTTGATGCATACTGCAAAGTGGTTTGTATCAATGCTAAAGTTATGCTGCAAATTCAGAGTTAGGACCTGACCAAATCGAACATCCTGGAGAGGTCATATATCACCATTTGGATTTGATAGCATCTCAAGCATAACTGCAGTGCACTTGTCAAATTGGGTTTCAATATTGCTTGGAGATTTCTTGGACTCCTTACAATGCTTTTTACAGCTACCTGCAATAAATATTCAGACAGTGCAGATATTCTTAACAGGGATCCTGAGAGGAGGTTCAGCAGGGGGAGATGCACAGCCAAAATTAAAAGAGAGAGCAAGTGAGTCTGGAAGGCATAGAAATTATAGGCCAGTTAAGGTACAAGGGAGCTTGGCAAGGTTGGATGGTATTTATTTTAATGCAAGGAGTCTGACGAATAAGACAGATGAGTTGAGGGCACAAATTAACACATGGGAGTATGATGTCATTGTTGTCACAGAGGCATGGTTGAGAGAGGGGCAGGATTGGCAGCTCAATATTCCAGAATATAAGGTCTTCAGGCGAGACAGAGAAGGTGGTAGAAGAGGAGGGGGGTATCGCAGTATTGATCAAGGAATCAATTACAGCAGTAAGGAGGGATGACATCTCAGAAGGCTCCTCAAATGAAGCCATATGGGTAGAATTTAAAAACAAAAAAGGAGCAATCACATTGCTGGGAGTGTACTATAGGCCCCCAAACAGCCAAAGAGAAATAGAAGAGCAGATATGTAGGCAAATTTCAGAGAAGTGTAAAAATAATAGGATAGTAATAGTGGAGGATTTCAACTTCCCCAACAGTAACTGGGTTTGTCATACTGTGATAGGTTTAGAGGGAGCAGAATTCTTAAAATGCATCCAGGAGAGCTTTTTAAGCCAGTACATAGAAGGTCCTACAGAGAGGGGGCGGTCCTGGACTTAATTTTGAGGGAATGAAGCCGGGCAAGTGGTAGAGGTATCTGTGGGGGCGCATTTTGCAGATAGTGATCATAACTTCGTTAGATTCAAGGTTGTTATGGAAAAGGGCAAGGATGGGCCAGAAATCAGAGTTCTAAATTGGGGGAAGGCCGATTTTAATAAGATCAGATTTAGCCAGAGTGGACTGGGAGCAGCTACTTTTAAGTAAATCTGTGTCAGAGCAGTGGGACTCATTCAAGAAGGAAATAGGGAGAGTACAGAGCCAACATATTCCAATAAAGACAAAGGGTGGGACCAACAAATCCAGGGAACCCTGGATATCGGGGGATATACAGGATTGGATAAAGAGAAAAAGGGAGGCTTATGGCAGATACCGAGGGCTCAAAACAGCAGAAGCCCTAGAGAAGTACAGAATGTGTATGGGGGAACTTAAAAAGGAAATTCGGAGAGCAAAAAGGGGGCATGAAAAAGATTGGCAGGCAAAATAAAGGAAAATCCAAAGTTATTTTACAAGTCCATTAAGAGTAAGAGGATAACTAGGGAAAGAGTAGGGCCCATTAAGGAGCATAGTGGTAATTTGTGTGTGAAGCCGGAAGATGTAGGTAGGGTTCTAAATTAATACTTTATGTCGGTGTTCACGGTCAGAATTTTGCCGTCGGCAAACAGGGGTCAGGGCCCGCTCGCCGACGCGTAAAATGACGTGGGATGACATTGGATGGAACCCCCGACATCACCCCGCCCCATTTAAATTTTCAAGAAGGCGGGGGCGCAGCAAAATCAGCTGTCTGCCCACTAACCTGTCAATGGCCAATTGAGGCCATTGACAGGATCATTTAAATAATTAAAGGACCTGCCCGTCCAACCTTAAGGTTGGTGGGCAGGCCAGGAGCCCTGGCGGGGAATAGGAAAAACACGAAACCTCATCCACTAGAGGGATGAGGTTTCATGCAGGGTTTTAAAAAGTTTAATTAAGTTGTTATGTAAATTATGAACATGTCCCATCTCATGTGACATTGTCACATGAGGGGGACGTGTTAGGGAATTTTTTTTCTATTTTTCATATTTTTCAAAGTATCAGCGATCTCCCTGAGGCTGCACTTAGCTTCAGGGAGATGTGCGCTCTTTCGTGTGCACTCTCGGTTTGGGGGAATGCCCCCCACTCGCACAGGGAGTGCATAGCACTTCCCGCCAGACATCACGCTGGGCGAGCCTTTATTGGCCCACCCACGTAAAACGGCGGTGGAGGGGGGGGGGGGGCCCGCTTCTCCTGCGGGGATCGGCTCCCGCCCGCCGGAGATTGGGTCAGGCCCACCCGCCCGACAGGCAGAAAATTCTGCCCCACAAGTGAGAGGGACGACGTGGGTATGGAAATCAGGCAGAAGGACTGTGATTTAAGTAAAGAAATTAGCATAGAAAGGGAGGAGGTTCTAAGTGATCTGGCAGATTTAAAAGTAGATAAATCTCCAGGCCCGGATGAAATGTATCCCAGGCTGTTGAGTGAGGCAAAAGAGGAGATAGCAGGGGCACTGGCAATAATTTTCAATACCTCTCTGGCCACAGGAGAGGTGCCAGAGGACTGGAGGATAGCCAATGTGGTACCGTTATTCAAGGAGGGAGGAAGGGATAAACCAGGGAACTACAAGCCAGTCATTCTAACCTCAGTGGTGAGGAAACTATTGGAAGCAATTCTATGGGACAGAATTGATCTACACTTGGAGAGGCAGGAATTAATCAAGGACAGTCAGCATAGTTTTGTTAAGGGTAGGTCATGTCTTACCGATTTGATTGAGTTTTTCGAAGAGGTGACCAGGTGTGTAGATGAGGGCAATGCAATTGACGTAGTCTACTTGGACTTCAGCAAGGTTTTTGATAAGGTCCCGCATGGGAGACTGATAACGAAGGTAAGAGCCCATGGGATCCAAGGCAATTTGGCAAATTGGATCCAGAATTGGCCGAGTGGCAGGAAGCAGAAGGTGATGGTTGAGTGGTGTTTTTGTGACTGGATGCCTGTGTCCAGTGGGGTTCCACAGGGATCGGTGTTGGGTCCCTTGCTGTTTGTGGTATATATTAACAATTTAGACTTGAATGTAGGAGGGTTGATCAGTAAGTTCGGATGACACGAAAATTGGCAGGGTGGTAAATAGTGAGGAGGATAGCCTTAGATTACAGGAGGTTATAGACAGGCTGGTCAGATGGGCTGATCAGTGGCAAATGGAATTTAATCCGGATAAGTGTGAGGTGATGCACTTGGGCAGGACAAACAAGGCATGGGAATACAAGATGAATGGTAGGACTCTAGGAAGTACTGAGGATCAGAGGAATCTTGGTGTGCATGTCCACCGGTCCCTTAAGGTAGCGGGACAGGTAGATAATGTGGTTAAAGAGGCAAATGGGATACTTGCCTTTATTAGCTGAGGCATAGAACATAAGAGCAGGGAGCTTATGCCGGAACTGTATAAAATGCTGGCTAGGCCACTGCTAGAGTATTGCGTGCAGTTCTGGAATTCACATTATAGGAAGGAGGTGATTGCATTAGATAGAGTGCAGAGGGGATTTACCAGGATGTTGCCTGGGCTGGAGAGTTTTAGTTATGAAGAGAGATTGGATAGACTGGGGTTATTTTCCCTGGAGCAGAGGAGATTGAGAGGGGACATGATTGAGGTGTATAAAATTATGAGGGGCATAGATAAGGTAGACAGGAAGGAACTTTTCCCCTTGGTGGAGGGATCAATAACCAGGGGGCATAGATTTAAGGTAAGGGGCAGGAGGTTTAGAGGGGATGTGAGGAAGAATTATTTCACCCAGAGGGTGGTGGAAATCTAGAACTCACTGCCTGAAAGGGTGGTAGAGGCAGAAACGCTCATAACATTTAAGAAGTATTTGGATGTGCACTTGCGATGCCATGGCATACAAGGCTATGGGCTTAGTGCTGGAAAATGGGATTAGAATAGTTAGGTACTTATTTGACCGGCGCAGACTCGATGGACTGAAGGGCCTTTTTCTGTGCTGTAGACCTCTATGACTCTATGGCTCTATTTAGAATTTAACTAGGAGGCAGGAGTTCTATGGATCCATGTATTCTTTCCTGCACTAATCAATTAGAGTTCCAGCCAGGCAGTGTGAAAGGGTTAGCTTTCTGGTTGGAACTAACACTGCTGCTACCTAAGATAAAAGCAAAATACTGCGGATGCTGGAAATCTGAAATAAAAGCAGAAAATGCTGGCAAAACTCAGCAGGTCTGGCAGCATCTGTGGAGAGGGAAACAGAGTTCACGTTTCAAGTCTGTATGATTCTTCTTCAGAGCTAAACAGAAGTAGAAATGTGACTGAGTTCATACTGTTTAAGAGGAGGTGGAGCAGGTGGAGCAAAATAGAAGGTCAGGGATAGGTAAGGGGAGATTTGACAAAGATGTAATGGACACAAGACAAAGGGAATGTTAATGGGAGTGTTAAAGACTAAAGAAGTTGCTGATAGCGGCTTAAAGGTAAGGGCAGAATGTGTAATAGCAGAACAAGGATCAGCGCTCTGTGAAAGCAAAACATAGAGACAAGTGACAGATGGCCCTGTGAGGGGAGCTGGGGGGGGCGGTTCGGGAAAAAGTATAAATGAAAGCTGTAAAAGAATGTGCAGGGTTACAAGGAGAGGCAGGGGAATGGCATTCAGGGGGTTCCTCATTGGGAGAGCTGGTGCAGACACAATGGGCCGAATGATTGAGAACTTTATTGAAAAAGGCCCCAAGGGTTTCTAAAAAGGCATTTGGAGCAAAAAAGAACTGACACCAATGTTGCACAGCATTCTTCTGAGATTGGGGCTGCTACGCACTTCACTTTCCATCTCGCTTGTACTGATTAGGGAGAGTCAGTATTGTTTTGTGAAAGGGATGGCAGGTGGATGCAGCAAGATCAATGAAGTTCCAGAGGGTATTCTCTACAAGAACACAAACTAAAATTGAGGAAACTGGAAATAAGAAACAACCTTTTATGAAGCACATTTATGAAACTGGTTGTGAAGAGGCAGCGAACAATTAGGCATTCTCATATTCTTGGGAAGTAGCAAATGGTCTCCTAACTGGGGCACAGTTTTTCACCGTATATAAATCACCTGGATTTGAAAATAAATGAGACTATATCCACACCTGTAGTGATTACTACACTGACAGGAATTGTTAATAATGAAGACAGCAGAAATTATAAAATATATTAATGACTATAGGAAATTTTTAACAATCTCCAAATAAACTGGCAAAAAGAGATGGTGAAAGGGGGGCAAAGAATATAGTTTTTACTATGTGTGCAGGACAACCTTTTTTATCCCTTAAGTAAAAAAGAGCATTAATAGAGGGAGAACTGCTGGATCTAGTAATGGAAAATGAACCAGAACAAATAAGAGATGTAGGGGAGCATCTAGGCAATTGCGATCACAACATAATAAGGTTCAATAAGATTGAGAAGGACATGAATACAACAAAGACCTAAGGAATACTTGGAAAATAAGAAGATTTTAAGAGGATAAGAAGGACACTAGGGAAAACAAACTAGAAGATTTTCAAAGAGAAATATATTATACTAAAAAGCAAGAACAAACGAGCCAGTAATGATACACCATGAATGGAGATAAAAGGGAAAAATAGAAATTGAAGAAAGAGGCACTGATCCTTGGGAAATACCACTTCTCACCTTTAGCTCATAAGAGTAACTACCTTTAACCCCACCCCACCTCCAAACTCTGTTTTCTATTTCACAGGCAGTTTGCTATCCATTCTGCTATTTGTCCCCTGACTCTACATGTCCTGACCTTTGTCATGAATGTACTATGTGGTACCTTACTGAAGGGAGCACAATTTCAAAATTTGCAGATGACGCCCAATCGGGGTTACGGTTAATACACAGAAGAACGATGATAGAATACAGGAATCCTTGTGCTTATTAATAAGCTTGCAGAATGGGTGTACAATTGGCAAATTAACAATATAGACAATTGTATGAGGTAGTCAATTCGGGCAGGAATAATAAGGAGGCCATATACTCCTTGGAAAACAAATGACTAAATGGGATTGAGGAACAGGGAGGGGTATAAGGATAGATACACACATATCACTAAAAGTAGCAATGCAGGTTAATAAACCATTTAAAAAAGTAATCAAAGCACAAGGATTCATTTTTGGAGGGCTAGTATTGAAAAGCAGAGAAGCTATGTTAAACTTGTAAACCTTGGTTAGATCATACTTGGAGTACTGTGTTGTGAACAACTCTAGCCTCCCATGTTATAAAAAGGATACAAAGGCGCTGACTTGATTGCCTGGTTGCCATCCTGTTCCCTGTACATCTTGTAGCCATCTCTGAAGTGTGACTCCAGTAGATGCCCTGGGTGAGGTTGCAAGTGGTGTGTTCACTCAGGGAGTCTGTGTTGCTGTGGCAACATGCACTGTTGTAGTCTGGAGCTATGGATAGTGATGGTAGAGGCTCAAGCTTTCTTTCCGTTACATGGCTGACCAGGAATCTCTCCCACTCTTGCCGCCTGCCATTGGGGTGTATTGGAAGGATTTGCAGGTTGACACTCAACCTGTTTGGCTGCATTACAAAAGCACCTTCTTGGCCATCAAGTCCTGGGGTGGGACTTGAACCCGGAGCTTTTGGCTCATAGGCAGGAACGCTGCCTGAGGTCGCATGCAGAATTCCTCAATTTAGGGAACCAATTCATGGGCCAGGATTTCCCGGGCAGTGAACGGGGGGTGGGGCCCGCTCGCCGACGTGTAAAATGACGCAGGATGACGTCGGGGGGATCTCCCAACATCACCCCGCCCCATTTCAATTTTCCGGTAGGCGGGGGCTCAGCAGAATCAGATGTGATCCCACCGACGTGTCAATGGTCAACTGAGGCCACTGACAGAGTCATTAAACTAATTAATGGACCTGCCCGTCCAACCTTAAGGTTAATGGACAGGCCAGGAGCCCTGGCGGGAATTTAAAAAAGCATGAAACCTCATCCACAGGTAACGGGGGGAAAATTCTGCCCATGGAACTGAAGTCCAATTGGAGCAGCTTCATCGCCACTGAGGCCAATTAACTTGCACAGACCAGGAGTTTCCTCTATCTGTCTTGCTCACTTCCACATGCTGTGATTAGTTATGTCAGCAGGGAATCTTGTACATTAAGGACTTTGTAAACTTCAAATGCAGAAAGTACTATACTAAGTGGCAATGCAAGCAAATTACCCAGTCATTGGAACAGTTTCAGACTACAGCATGTAATTGCAATTGTACCCAGGGGAAGGAGCTAGGCTTGGCGAGGACTCTCAGCATTGAGATAGCGACTTCATTCGTTTTGACTGCTCGCTAAGATAGGATTGTGGGGAGGGGGAAGTGGGTAAGATTGTGGGGAGGGGGAAGTGGGTAAGCAGTTGCAAAGGAAATAAACGTATGATACCTACCTACAATTTTATTCAGAGCTCAGTTCTGCATACGGCAGCCAACAACCAGTGAAAGTGATGAAACTATACACAGAATAAACTCATACAACCCAGGAGGAGGCCATTTGGCCAATGGCTGTGCTGGGTCCTAGAAAGAGTTGTCAAGTTAGTCCAAAATCCCTTACACTCTACCCATAGACATTCAAGGTTATCCTCAAATTCTCTTGAATATTGAACCTCCTTTTGCCTTGGATAAATTAGACTGTACAACAAGTAAGGGCTTGCCTTTAAAAGCTGGTTTTCCTCTGCCCTCTGCTTAGGTCTAGCAGTGAGCAGCCGAGCTAGATCCAGACTGTCCCAAATTCATTGCCTGCTCTGTGCTGAGATTTTCCCCAGAGGCCTCTCGTTTGGAAGGGTGTAACTGGCCAATGTTCCTGCCCCTGATCACAATTCCCTGGACCTCAGATTAGGACAGGCATGAGCTTGCCCAATGATACTCTGTTGACAGCCAAACTGCCTTCTAACACCCACTGTCAGGTCTCACACAAGCAATGGCCAGTGGGTCAAGGTACCAGAGGGTGAAGAAACCCATGCCTCACGGAGAACAGGCGGGGAAGGGGGCAAGAAAACTGGAAGCAAAATTCAAAGTGAAGAGAAACCCGCGGCAGTGGGGGAATCACCACTGGGCTGGAACTGTATCATTCAAAGGCTGGCTGCCTTGACAAACAGAATACTTAAAAAAAAATACCTTTAATGTTACTGTGTGATCCTCACTGCATAGCCCACCCACATAAGACGTGTTAAGCATCAGGTCCTTTTGGTACCAAAGCTAATTTGTTTCAGGGTAATCATGAATAAGTCATGGTTTTAGGGAAATGTAACCTGAATATGACGACAGCAGAGTCATTCTAAGTAGGTTGGAGCAGAATTAATTTCTTATTTTAACAGCGGAGATTTTCAAACTTGCAATATCTCGGTATTTTTTATTGCAATTCCAGCATAATAGCAAAACTGAAATCTAATTTCTTCTACATTACCTCACTGTCCTTCGCAAAATATTTAAAACTGTGTTTTCAAAGAATACTCTTTCAAGCGGTACTTTTATTTTTTTTCAACTCATTTAAACGGCACCTGGTAAAGACAGTTCCTGTGGAACTCCTTCCCTCTCTCAGCCTGTAATAATATTTCTTAAAACTCAAGCCTGACACCACCTGATTCTTCCCGATCCAATTAATCTTTTCTCTGATTTGTTTCGATCTTGACGACGTTCTCTTTCAAGCAGTACTTTTATTTTTTTTCAACTCATTGAAACAGCACCTGGATCTGCAGCTGAAATGCTGTAACCTGCAAGGCCATGGACCAGGTGCGGGAAAGTGAGACTAGAATGAGCGACTAGTTTCTTTCTTTCTCTCTCTTTTTTGGCCGGCGCAGACACAATGGGCTGAATGGCCTCTAACTGTGCCGTAACCTTTCTATGGTTCCATTTATGTACTTGAATTACTCTGAAGCGTACGTTGGATTTAACATTGTTCACCTCTGTACAATAAGAGAAGTTACCGAAAAAATCAGGGCAAGTAAGGAGAAAGGATGCATTCATACTTTGTGTGCAACTCTCCCTGACCACAGGTCTACATCAGAAATCTTTAACCTGTCTTTACCAATGTTGATGGATCTATTAGACATTTCCAGTATTCTTCTGGGTTTGTTTCAGATTTCTATCATTTACAGTCTTTTTTCCCCCTTTTTTTATATTTGTTCATGGGATGTAGACGTTGCTGGCTGGGCCCAGCATTTATTGCCCATCCCTTGTTCAGAGGGCATTTAAGAGTCAACCAGAGCAGGCCAGACCAGATAAGGATGGCAGACTTTTTTCCCTAAAGAACATTAGTGAACCAGATGGGTTTTATATGACAATCAGCAATGGCTTCAGAGTCATCGTTAGACTTATAATACCAGATTTTTATTGAATTCAAATTCCACCATCTCCCACCCCGAAAACATTCCCCTGGGTCCCTGGATTACCAGTCCAGTGACAATGCCCACAACACCACTGCCTCCCCCATATGGCAGGCTGTAGAGTGGTGTTTTTATTTCCCTCAGTAGCAGCTTTCAGGCACCAGTCGTGTGTCTGTAGCTCTCTTTCTGGTCACTGGCCATTGGTGATTAGCAGAGGAGAGTAACAATAATCAGCCATGAAGCACACAGAACCTTTTATTTTCTATTATCGATCTCTGCTATTTAATAAAGGGAACATTTTCAAACTGCTTCAAACAGCCCACATGGACTGCAGCGGTTCAAGAAGGCAGTTCACCACCACCTTCTCAAGTGCAACTAGGGATGAGCAATAAATGCTGGCCCAGCCAGCCCATATCCCATGAATGGATAAAAAAAAATTCGCTCTGAGGTTTTCCGAATAATTTGTTCTCTCCTGGATAATATTGAAGCTCAGGATCTGTTCTCAAACAGAGTCGTCAACCACCCTCTCTCTGTCTCTCTCTCTCTACTGCAACATTATTTGTCTTTATCTAGTATCAATGTTACGATAGCCAGTGTTCCTCAGAACCTTACTTTCATATAGACCACTCCCTTCTCCCTGCAATAGTCATTTTGTTGAATTCAAAATGTCTCCTACTTTAACTTATTGCTTTTCAGAACCTCAAGTCTGTGGAACTCCTTCCCTCTCTCATTACCTGTAATAATATTTCTTAAAACTCAAGCCTGATACCACTTGATTCTTCCCGATCCAATTAATCTTTTCTCTGATTTGTTTCGATCTTGACGATGTTCTCTACTGGATCCCTTCCCCTTTCATATGGGTTTCTCAATTAAAAAATTCCACTGACATTGCTACAGTTCAAAAAGTGAAACTCTTCCTGTATCTCTCATACTCCCTAATAATTCCTATTGTCCTATCTCTGCTTGTTTTTCATGGGCTAATTATCTTTGGTTTCTTTTCTCTCTTTGCTTGTTGTACACTCTAAAATTCGTTCCAGTGTGCCTCTACCACAGCCGCAGTCTGTCCCCAAATCTCCAACTTAAAATGCTGTCTGCAATAAGTGGACAGGAATCTCCAAAAGTTTCATACCTGAAAACAATGTTTTTTAATTTTCACCATTGTGAAATTATTTGGACAGGAACAGTTATATATTCAGCCAAAGACATTTAGAATTAGAGCGGCATGAGCTGTTAAACAAGGGTATTTTATTATCTCTTCCTGGCGGACTCGCTCTGCTGGTACATGTGTGTTTGGTAGCCTCAAATGGACAGATGCAGGTGCACAATGCAACACTACAGGCCCTTCCATCTTTCAGTTACCCTCCTACTCTTCCTCATTGTACACCTTGTTTCAGAATCGCTGTGTTTGTTAATGATTCCCTTTTCCTTTATTTAAGTCACTCATTTCTGTCTCGCCTGATCTGCATCTCTCTCTCTCCACGCATCTGTCAGAGTTTCAAGAAGAACTGATTAGAAAGAGACTTAATAAACAAGGGAAAGGAACATTGATAGACTGGATAACAAGTCATAACTGACACAAGAAATGCTATTATAAAGCTGTCAGGAATGTAACTCTTCTCTTTCCACAGGCTTTATGCTTTATTCCTTACAAAATGGACCAGTTTATGCTCACTAATTGGAGTGCAAAGTTTTTATGGGAATTAAACCAATTATGTATTTTTGCAAATGCATTTTCAGTAATACAATAATATATTTCAGTGTAAGTTTTCTGGGCATAATGGATACACCTAATGAGATATAAATAATGGAAACTGAACAGCAAACATGGAACTTCCATCACATGGTCATTGAAACTGTGATTCAACTTTAAATCTTCCTCAGCTAAATGCCTTGTTTAAAATGTTTCTTTTGAGTCTTTATCTGAACTTCTCTTTTGCTAATGCTTGGAATACTTTATATTCCTTCCCACAGTGTTATGTATGCTGGTCTGGACAGTTTTGGTAGTGTAATTAGCCATCAGAACGGCCCACAGAATATTGCTTCAAAGCTTTGAATTCACTACAGGAAATGCTGGAAGCTTCCTGTTATATAGGCCAGTACTTCGGCACAGTTCGGACAAATCCAATGCTTGAGTGCTTAAGTGGCTGTGATATATTCATTTGCCAAGGGTGTTAAAAATAATAGGGTAGAAGTAATCTATCCCAAAAATGGATGGGACATGTGTGGGGCTTAAAGAGATGCACTGTTGTGTGGGATTGTGGGGTAATCATTGGGGCCATATGAAGAGTAGGGGAATAGAGAACTTAAAGGGCGGAATTTAATGCCCCTCCTGAAGGTGAGTTTGGAGGCGGCGGGTGCATTAAATTCCAGGGGATCCCGCCACCTCCCCACCTCCGCCCGATTAAACACCGGGTGGGAAAGCTCGCGGGCGGCCTTCTTGTCCAGGTGCCAATTGAGGTCCTTCAGTGGGCAATTGATGCCAATTAATCCCGCAGCCATTGGAGGCAAGGGAGCCACCATGAGGGAAGCTCAAAAAGCAAATCTGATGGTCTCCCGGTGGAGTGGGGGAGGATGGTCCCTCATTCAAAGGCACTTAGTGCCTGACCAAAGCACCCAGGGGCGGTGGTGGGGGGACGGGTGCCACAGAAAGCCAACGGCAGAGACGCGGGGCTCCTGCCCATTCTCCAGCCAGCGGGCACATCGCAAACATTAAATGCCGCCCAAAATTCCCACTGGCCCAAACACTGCTGTTGGCCCCATCCCCTCCATCGCTGTTTGCCTCACCTGGCCTGGAGCTCTGATCCAGCACATAGTGGGTCTGAACGCTACACACAAACTGTCTCTGTCTTCGGCCTGCTGGTGACGAGCAGCAAAAGGAAGTGGAAACCAGGCACTTTCCCCCAGGACAGGATGGGAAACATGTTGTTTGATTGACTGCCGGGGCTACTCCAGCAACACCTCCCAGTGAAGGGTTCAGGGGCTTTGCAATGTATCATCCCAAGAAAGGCAGAAAAGGAAACACAATTTATCAGGCAATACAGAAAACCGGTAACTAATTTTTTAAAAACTGAAGTGACATTATTTGTCATAGGGCCCATTTCTTTCAATAAATAAGTTTTCTCCAAGCGGCTTCCGTATTGGAATTTGCAGCATCTCCGGTAATTGAGGGATGTCCATGACAGTTAATGGAAATTGGTGGATAGTTCCGAGTCCTCCCTGTACTTAGTGGCTGGGAAATTTCTCCGGACTCCCCGGCTCCATTCACTTTATTTTGCCAGATGTGCAGTAGGGCAGGGTTTAAAATGCACTCCCAGTGAAGTAGCATCAAGGGAGTGAGGCGGCTCCAAGGAGTTCTTAATTTAAATAAACTATCCAGCTGCTTATCTACTCAAGTTCCCTTTTTTGCACAAATAAAGGCCAATGCCATTCTCCTTTAAGGATGATCTATGTAGGTGCTCGAAAATGTTGTTGGCAGCCAGGTGACCTGATGCTCAAATGAACTCGATGCCCTGGCTTACACTGAGTTCCAGACAGAAGAGCTGCCCAAACAGTACCAGGTTCTGGACATTCACAACTCTCTTATCTTGGTGAACCAAGAACACAGGAGCTTAAAAATACATTGAAAATACCCTCCGTTGCATCTCAACTGCAAAGCTAAGTCTCAGCTTCCCAAACAATGCAGCAGGTAATCAGGAGGGTCAATGATATATTTTCAGATAATGGAGCTTTTGCCATACTTCATAACAGGGCCATAGTGTGGCATTGTGCATTTTGTGGCATTGTGCATTTTTAAGGGCCACTATTGCTTACCAGAGTAAAAATGAGGAAATGGACAAGGGGGCATTTAGTCTTTACCACTTCATGAGTGTTTGTTCAGATTCGGGATTTAAGGATTGTTCAAGCTCCCAGGTCTCAGCGAGTGCTTTATGCAGCAAATGCATAGGAACAGGAGTAGGCCATTCTGCCCATCAGGCCTGTTCTGCCATTCATTTACATCAAGGCTGATGCCATTAACCCACTTTAGCTTCATATCCCCAACCTTATCTAACATAAATCTATCCACCTTAGTTTTGAAAATTCCATTTGTCTTAGGGGGATACAATGTTCGAGTTCGACCATCCTTGGAGTGAAAAACACTTTCTTATCCAACAGTTCCTCTGCCTTTAATAGCTCTTCCAATAATGCATTCCTACAAGAGTGAAAACATAGCAAAGAATGGTACAGAATGGGCTATTCATCCTTTCCTAAATAATAATTTCCTAAATATTTTCTAAATACAATAATTATAATTGGTAAAGCACCAAGTCCATAATGGATTCCACACATTGGGTGGAGTTTTATGACAGCGGGATTTTACGGCCCGGTCCTCTCCGTAACGGGACAGTAAAATCCCGGCCGTTGAAAATTGTTATTTAGGTGGTGCTTGGTCATGTCCCAATAACCTCTGCCTGCTGTGCCTCACTTCACCCTGAAATCTCCCAGTTTTAAAATACAGATTCATTCTTTTCTTTCTCAGCCTCTATCTCTTAAACCTCCCCCCATCTCGGGATAACAAACCTTCCTGCTTTCTCTTCCCATATCACAGATCATTTCCTGGCAATACGCAATCATTCACATGGACGTTCAAACAATGAGGCCTATCTATACACCAGGTATTTAAAATATTCGTTGGGGTTCTTCACAAATTCATGAATCAATCGGCCAATAGGCAAACCTTTTTGCGGAGCCCATTTTGCGTACATACCTGATTAATAATTGGATTGAGTTCAGACAGATCTTTCATGACCTCAGGACCACCAAAGCATTTTACAGCCAATGAAGCACTTTTAAAATAAACACAGGAAATGATGGAAATACTCAGCAAGTCAGGCAGCGTCTGTGTAGAGAGAAACGGATTTAACATTTCAAGCCTATATGATTCTTCTTCAGAACTGTACTTCAGTGCTTTTAAAATGTAGCCTCTGTTGCAAAATAAGACATATTGTAATCAATTTGCACACAGCAAGCTCCCACAAACAATAATGTGATAATGGCCAGGTAGTCTGTTTTCTAGTGTAATTGGTTGAGGAATAACTGGTGAGGACACCAGGAATAACTCCCCTGCTCTTCTTCAAAATAGTGCCATGGGATCTTCTATGTTCACCTGAGAGGGCATGCCTTGGTTTAGCATCTAATCTGAAAGATGGTACCCACAACAGTGCAGCGCTCACCCAGTACTGCACTTGCTTATCAGCCCAAATCTTGTGCTGAGATCTCTGGGGTGGGGACTTGATCCCAACGGCGAGAGCAGTAGTCGAGAAAAGATGAAAGAGCAGTGGTCGGCTGTCATTGTGTGCTCGAGTGGGAGAGGAGCTGTACAACCCAACTCACACTTCACTTCAGCTGCTTTCCATTGTGTTCGGTGTCACTCTGGTTCCTAATGGATGGGTCCCCTGGAAATGATGGCAGCACCCGACCAAACATGCCAGAGTTCCAACCATGCAACCAGGAAGACCGGTCAATTGCCGTATCTTCTTAGCCTTCCTCCTAGATGAACCTGGTGAGATGTCTTCGGTGCTGCTGCTGACTGTATGAGCCCCTGACAGCAGGAGTTGATGGCAATAACACATCACAAGAAAATTACAACAACAGCCTTTATTGTTCCAGTAACTAGATAATCAATGCAGAGGCACTGATAGTGGGCTATTATTAGACACTTTTCCATGGTAGTAGTGCAAGGACTGCAGATGCACAGGTCCCCATTAGCTCCAGTCCGCTGTGTATAGAATTCTAGGATCCAGGAATCAAATGCATGACAAAAATGTGGGTCTTCATCCTGTCATTAGGAAAAGGGAACCCAGTTTCTGTAATATAAACACAGGAAGCCAGTCCCATACACTTGATCTGTAGGTCAAAGTTCCTTGCAACCACCATTAACAACAGCGTGATGTGGGGCTGTACCTTCATGATTGTGAAGAATTTCTGCCAAGTTCCCAAAAAAATGTAGTGACTGAAGGCCTTCCCAACTACTTTACATAACGTTTTATCCTTAAATGCTGTGGCTTGCAGAAAGAAAGACTTCTGTCCCCATGTGTAAAGCTGGAGAGTGCTGTGCGAAACTGCAACTTTTCAAACAGTTTGTGGTGTTAAGCAGACGCAATGTAGAAGTCTCTCTGGTTCCATGTTCTGATGCAGGGTCACTAACCTGAGATGTGAGCTCTGTTTCTCTCTCCACAGATGCTGCCAGACCTACTGAACATTTCCAGCATTTGCTGTTCTTGTTTCACATAGTTTAGGGAAGGAAATCGGCCATCCTTACTTGGTCTGGCCTACATGTGACGACAGACCCACAGCAATGTGGTTGACTCTTGAATGCCCTCTGAACGAGGGCAATTAGGGACGGGCAATAAATGCTGGCCTAGCCATGACACCTACATTCCATGAACAGGTAAAAATAAGATTTCAGCCTCAATCTCCTTTGCAGTCTTGAGATATAAATACTGTGGATTAATTGTCTGTGTCTGTACCATTATAGAGAGTATGAAATCACAGCACATGCATATAGCTAATGAAGAATGAAAGACATACTCTGTTTCAAACAGCCAGATGTTTTGAAATCCTTCTTTTAATAAAGAATGAGAGCATTCCAATGAACAATGAACCTCCCCGCACCCCCCAAAAAAAAACACAACTTCAAGGAATCTGGTTGTTAAAAAGCTTGGCATTCCCATGATTTTACAGTCAGTGACATCTTCAACAACACCCACAAGACTTCAGCCACCCTAGAAGGACAAGAACAGCTGGCTCATGAGAAGACTACCACCTCCAATTTCCTCTCCAGGTCATACAACATTCTGACTTGGAAACATATCGCCCTTCCTTCATCATCGCTGGGTCAAAATCCTGGAAATCTCTACCCAACAGCAGTGTGGGGGCAGCTTCACCACAGGCTCCAGCAGTTCAAGAAAGCAGCTCATCATCACCTTCTCAAGGAGAAACGGGTTGGACATTTAATGCTGACCTTACCAATGACGCTCATGACACCAGAGTGAATTTTTATTAAACCCTAGAGAAAAAGAGGTTTTTTTATCCCTTCTTTATTACTTCACTCACCTGTTTCAAGTCCAATATTTTTTCCCCCTACACTTTTTGTGTACCAGGAATTTCTTTACCCTCACATTCCTCATAATTTTGATACAAATGCAGGTCATTAAAGTTGACCGTACAAGTAGGTATAAAACAGGTAAACAAAATCCTTGACTAAATATCAAAATACAAATGCAAACAGGTAATGGTGGAAGAGTTTAGCTAGGCTGCAGTTGGAGTATTCTATAGGCTTCTGTTCAAAGCTGCATAGATTCACTCAGACTGCAGCAGAAACAAGCAACTGTAGTTACAGAATTCGCCTTAAGAAATTAGCACTTTTCCATTGATGCCGAGGAGACTGGAGGGTGACCCGACAGGGGTCTTCAAGGTCAAGAGGGGCTATTTTCGTATTTCAAGATTTGCTACTACTTCGCCCAGAAGGGATTTTGAGTTAAATTATAATGCATTTTCGATATGATGTCACATTCAGATTCAAAGGATTAATTTCAAAAATGCAACTTTTTTTTTTGAAATTTAGAGAAATAAGCCTGGAGCTGCTGGGATCAAGAATGAATAGATAGTTTGATGAGCTGTCTCGAAGGACAACTGGCCAGCTGTCAAAACTCATCCATATCAATTTGAGGCAACAGTGAGGTTGTTAAGATATTTCAGCACTTCCAAGTGACAGTCGCATATGAAACATCAAAATGGATTCATTCATATGAGCACAGCAACGAAGCTGTTGAAGAAGCCTCAGCATGCTGTGGCTCTGTTGGCAGTGCCCTTGTGTCAGAAAGTTGTGGGTTCAAGGCCCACTCTGGGGCTCCAAGTACAAAAATCAAGGCTGACACTCCAGGGCAACCCTGAGGGAGTGCCGCACTGTCAGAGGTGCCATCTTTTGGATGAAACATTAAACCAAGGCCTCCACTTCCCTCTCAGGTGGATGTAAACAATCCCAGGGCACTATTTTGAAAAAGTGCAGGGAAGTTACCCTGATGTCCTGGCCAATATTTATCCCTTAATTAACATCACAAAAACAGATTATCTCGTCATTATCATATTGCTGTTTGTGGGAGCTTGCTGTGTGCAAATTGGCTGCTGTGTTTCCTACATGACAGCAGTGGAATACACTTCAAAAAGTAGCTCACTGGCTGTAAAGCACTTTGAGACATCCTGTGGTCTTGAAAGCTGTTTTATAAATATGTCTTTCTTTCTTTTAGGAGGGAATGGCCAATATCCAATGTGGTGGACAGCTTAACTAGCCAATCCATAGACATGGACATGTAGGGTCAGAAGTCAAGGCTTTCCCTTCCTATCAAGCTAACAAAAAATGTATGGTCTGGAGCAAACCCTGATATGAGAAGACACAGAGACTGAAAGCTTTGATCTGAAGCATAGTGCTTAGTAGAGCCAGGGTGACAAGACAGAAAGTATATTAAGGGAACTAATGAGATCCTGAGGCATGCTTTGTTACTTTTCTGTATTAACAGGGAGTATTAAAAATGGTTAAAATTGAATGAAATAGTTACTCTATTCCATTACATATGTAAAATAAATCAATTTGATGACTTATAATTGGCCTCATCTCACTTGAATGTTCATCACAGTGTCTTTCGAAAAATAGGAGAAACGTACACGAGGTGCATTTGGAAGGATAGTATTCCAGTTCACATAACAGAGGATTGCCTTGTTACAACTTCATGATCGCACTACGATATGATTAGGTATCGGGTAGTGAAGGTGAACTCCTGATCATAAGGGATGCAGAGTCCAGTTAAAGAAGGGACTGAATGTCACAGAATATCCATTCATTCATTCAGTCATTCATGTGGGCTCTGCCCAAAGGCAGATCCTTGGCTCACTGCCTGCTGCTGCTTCAGCCTGTGCGCTTTTGTTGACAGCCTTTGTCAGTGGTGGCTTGCCATTGCCTCCCACCCAGGCCATCCATTGCAAACCCACAACTTTGAACAGTCACAACAAAGTAAACGATGACAGACTGGTGCGGCCATAGTAACAGGTCACAATTTTAAGATAATCACAAGCTGAAAGAGAAGAAATGTTTGCTGACACAGGAGGCGGTCAGAATTTGAAAATCTCCACCACAAACCACAAATTAAACTGAGAAGGGGTTAGACATTTGCTTGGAAAAAGAACTTGAAAGGTGCGGCAGTGAGGAGGAGATGGGGATTGGATTTAGCAGCTCATGTGGTGATAAACACCAGCACCAACTTGCTGGGCCAGGTGGCCTGCTTCTGTGCTGTAATCCAACGACTCTATGGAGGACGCTTGCCAGATGAATTTGTTTACGAGCATAATATTTAGGTGCAATTTTTGTCTTAAACTCGAGTGCCTCTAATGACAGAATTACTGTGAAGACTAATTACCGTTGTTTCAAACATTACTTGTCTACTGTTCGATCAAATGTCAAAATCTCCAAACGATTCATGAAATGCACCGCCACATAAATAATGAGACTGCATGTTAAGTGAGGTAGCAAAGGGCGGGAAATAATCATAACGTAGAAATATACAGCATGGGAATGGTAGGACAGCATTTCAGGCCATTAACAACCTCTGCTCGCTTCAGATTAAACCCCATAAATGTCTAGAATTGTGCCAGAGCTTCCTTAATTAATCTGAGTGCTTCATCGACCTATTGTGATAATAAGAATATTATTTCAAAAGAGTGCAGTTGTTCTTGTTTTTAATGTGAAGTAATTTATCATTTTTTTTAGAATTAATTACTCAATCGGCTTTAGAATTTTGACATCTCCACTGCAAACATAAACAAGCGATGAGGGATCTCAGTAGGAGTGCATACCTCCGCTGCTGTGGTGGGACCTACCGTGAGAGATTTGGTGGCCCAGCCAAAAGCCCACTGACATTTGGTGGGGCTGGATGATCCCAGCAGTGGACAAGACTGGAAAATCCCGCCCAATGTTATTACGATTACACAGTTCTTCCTTGAGGCTTTTCCCTGCCTGGTTGATGACCTGTAACTGCAAAACTGATTAAAGAAACCTTTTCATTAAGAGCTTTCGTCGTCTTGAGGAGGCTTCAGGCCATTCCACATCCAAAATCCTGCTCTGAAAACTCTGCTCATGTTTTGACAGCTGCGGCAAATTCCACCACAGCAGCTGAGACAATCCACAGCATTCTGGAGGGGGTGCAGAGGAGATTCACCAGGATGTTGCCTGGGATGAAACATTTAAGTTATGAAGAGAGGTTGGATAGACTTGGGTTGTTTTCGTTGGAGCAGAGAAGACTGAGGGGGCGACCTGATCGAGGGGTACAAGATTATGAGGGGCATGAACAGGGTGGATAGGGAGCAGCTGTTCCCCTTAGTTGAAGGGTCAGTCACAAGGGGGCATAAGTTCAAGGTGAGGGGCAGGAGGTTTAGGGGGGGGAAATGTGGAAAAACTTTTTTACCCAGAGGGTGGTGACGGTCTGGAATGCACTGCCTGGGAGGGTGGTGGAGGCGGGTTGCCTCACATCCTTTAAAAAGTACCTGGATGAGCACTTGGCACGTCATAACATTCAAGGCTATGGGCCAAGTGCTGGTAAATGGGATTAGGTAGGTAGGTCAGGTGTTTCTCACGTGTCGGTGCAGACTCGATGGGCCGAAGGGCCTCTTCTGCACTGTGATTCTGTGATTCTAAAATAATTAACAACAGCCTACAATATTCTAAAAAAACGTCAATTTTCCCCATTTCCCAATGTTAATAGATCTTTCAAAAAATTCCAAGATCTGGATTTGAAGCTTCGATAAAATCTAATCCTGTCTTCCTTGGGTTATACCTGATCTGTGTAGCAAGTTTCATTGAAATCTGTCCATTATTTTTTCAGATATTTGTTTACAAACAATAATAAACTGGAGCAAAAACATTACCTCCCTCTACCTTTAGCAGCAGAGCAAATTGAACTCAAAAACAATAGGCCTTGTTAAGTCAAAAAAACCTCACATAAATAAGACAATGGTAAAGTTCTGAGAGTCAACATTTTTCCTTTCTACCTGTAAGATCTAAGTTTGAATGCAGGCAAACTGATGGGTTGCTATTTATAAGCTAGAAGTGAAATGAGCTGGGGGCATTGTCAACCCAGTTCCTAATGGACACAAAGATCCAAAACTACACATAGCACAACATCAATAGACTCTATTTATATATACACGCTATATATTTAGCCATATACATCTATAGGCGCGCATTCATGTCATGCCACCCCTCCCCCTTCCTGGCACCGTCCGCACCCAGGCACCCCTGGGGAAGCTAATGATCCTACCAACAGGCTGAATTACAAGAGAAAATTAAAGGATTCTGAAAGAGCCCCCTTGCAGAACCCCAAGTTCCCTAGAACCGCCAGTCCCAACATTGAGCAGCCTTCTGGTTTTATGGCAACAGAGCATGCTATCTGAATCTCAACTTAATGTTGAGGGGCTATCAGCCGCCAAGCAAAACCTCATTGGATGTCTTGCCATCAACACTCCATTTGCATCATTTGTCGACAGGAGACTCATATTGGAAGTGAAGAGGCAGGTCACTATTACATCAAAGGCTCTGACCTACTTTGCTACTCCCCTCATGCTGAATACGGTCATGCCACCCATGTCCGATCCAACATCACCAACGCAACCCCCCTGTCATCAACCATGCTCTGTGACACAATTCAGGTCGGTGGTTTCCACATTGCAAACATACACAAGCCTCCAAATGCCAGCTGTGTCCTGCCAATGCTGCCTTATCCAGCCACCTATGTGGGAGGCTTCGACAGCCAGAACACCGGCTGGGATTACTCAGCACCAGACAGTGATGGTGAACAGCTCCTAGAGTGGGTTTCCAGAAATGACCTCACCCTGATCAACGACCCCATGCAACGAGGAACATTCCATTCAGCCAAATTGGGGTCGGACATACTCACCTGACCTGGGCTGGGTCAGTTCCCTTGATGGTCACCCCCAACCAACACAGTGCCTCGTTCTGGAAGACTTCTCACATAGTCAACACAGGTCATCGCTCTTTCACATTGGCCTTTACCTTCCAGTCACCAACAGTGCAAAGAAGATGCAATGGAATTTCCACAAAGCAGTTTAGCCAAAGTACACCAAGACCCAAGACCGTATCATTATAACTATACCTAGGAAACAGCAGGGCTCAATTTCACTCACTCCAATCGGACGTGCTGGAACCTAAGTCACGATCTTAGAGCAGCCCAAAAATCTCCAACACTAAATCGCCCATCAGTCACCCTGAACCAAGTTGCCAGTCACCTGCTCCATGTAGCATGGACACCATTGGAAAAGAATAGAAAATGCATCACCTATAACAAACTGAAAAAAACACCAGCAACATGCAGAGCACAGCAATCCTGATCCCTTCAAGATCACAGGACTGGAGAAAGTATTAAGGGAGCTGAATGAGGCATCGCAGCGGGATCTGCCAACGTCACACTAGAACTCCTGAAACAACTTGGTCCCCGTGCTTGGGCAGGGGAAGAAGTGCATGGAGAAGACAGACCAACGGACTACCACAGGGTTCAGCGCTAGCCCCAGCCCTGTTCAACATATGCCAACAACCACAGCCAGCAAGTTCATCTACGCTGATGACATCTGTTGTGTGACCCAAGCTCCATTCATCTGCACTCTGGGCCAGATCCTTAACAAATATGTTACAAAGTTGACGGACTACTGCAGCACATGACATCTCATGGTGAATCCTTCTAAAACCGTGTCTAGTGTATTCCTCCTCCACAACGTTAGTGCCAAAAAAGAACTAAATATCTCCATGGGTAATCAGGGACTAAAGCATGTTCAACATGCTTGGGAATGACTCTAGACAGGACTCTGTCCTTCCAGGAACATCTGAAGGAAACAGCAGCAAAAGCCAAAACCAGAAACAAACTACCAAGCAAATGTGCTGGATCTACGTGGGGCACTGCTGCCACAACACTCCAGGTCTCAGCATTTACCCTATCATACTCCACAGCACAAGTCACCACACATATATCTTGTCGACACTCAACTGAATGCAACAATGCACATCAAACTGGAACTCTGTGCTCAACAGCCCCCTCCTGGCTTCCTGTCCTTGCAAACATCACCCCCCACCCCGCACACATCTGCTGACTGACAAAAGCCCACAAGCTGGTTAAAACCACCCGTGCTGCACCTCACTTACCGCTCCATAATGACTTGTTCAACCCACCTACTGCCCGCCTTCCTTCTCAATGGCCAGTATGGAGCACCCTTCCTGAGCGAGATCTACCAACAGTCATCCTTCGGATCAAGGAATGGGAAACATGGGAAGTCACTAACAATTTCCTCGTGACAAACCCTATCTGTCAAATGGCAGGCTCTTAAGGTACTTTGTTGATGCTGAGCAGAGAGATCCTTAACAATTGTTGCCCAGTCCTGACATTAGGCCACATCCAAGAAACACAAGGGCTCTGATATTGACAGAGGCACATTGGGCAGGCTGGCGCGGAGTTGGTAGGGGAAGCCCGGAGGAAACAATCAAATATTTTTCTGGAAGTGGGTTGGTTGTTGACCCTCCAACCCCGACCCATCCCTCTCTTACAGGCCCATCTGGCCCAGACCGATGGCCTCATCCACATGGGAAGCCACCATGTGAACAATCGAAGATTCGAACTCAAGGTCTGCCAGAAGTTAATTCAACTTTGCTTCCCATGGGCGTCTTTTCCAAATGGTCGCTAACTGGGAATATAGTCTTATCTTTCTGCAGATGTAAGGAACCTATGATGAAATCCACTTGGGCGTTTTCAGTTCAGTTCCTGTACGAGCCGTAGATTTGATGCTGAAGTGGCAATCACATTCAGGGAGGATACAGGATGTGCAGGTGAGGGAAAAGAAAAAACCACTCTACAATGGAAGGGAGGTATCTCCAGTGTAAATTCAGTATATTGTTGTGACAAAGCAGCAGGACTTCTATTATGCACCTTCTGTATGGATAAACTGGGAATGCTCGACAATGGCATCGGGTGTGCATAATAATCATTCATTTCCAAGCACTACAATCCCTCAGTTCAATGAGAACAAATTTGCTGGTTAAATTATAGCCCTAGAGAGGAACCCATTTCAACATCCCTTCCAACCACAGTAATGTTCCTGTCATCTCACAAACTGAGACTACCATTCATTACCTTCATTACCTTGGGACATGTCTATGACCTGACTAGTAATGCCAGTGTGCCTTGTAGGTCTCCATTTCTCACTACGTTGAGTGAGAACTGAACTGCAGCACCATTCGTTTCAATTCAGTCGCTGAGGGACACAATTAGTTGGCCACTGGGTCGTATCGTAGATTGGTTCTGGAGTACACACATGACAAGATAGTTGGTAGAGTGGTTTTTAAGGAACCCTGCGATTCAATTAAATGGGCAAAACTGTCATCTCATCCGTTCTTCCAAGGCAAAGGCTTCCTGGCATCAAAAGAAAACAACAGACAGCTCTTCATAGCAATTCCATATCGACACATTTGTCATCAATGTGAGCTTGAAATATTTCCTTCTCTCTTTTTTAATATAAACACTGTGGTTCAGGACCCGAGATTGTTAAATGGGAAAATAAATCTTTAGGATAAGGTCAAACCCTTTATACAGCTAGCGTACTATGTAATCATGCTAGTGCCTTCCCAGAGGCAACAAATGCACTATTTAAACATGTTATTCTGGCTGTAGAAGTGACTCATGTACTATGTACATGTATCAGATTCCGCAAGCAGAGCCACCAAAGGCTTTTGTTTCACTGACGTCGTCTCTGACCTTGAAGTTACCCAAAAATATATCTGAAACACAGTGGGAATTTTAACCTCCCCTCCCCCACTCCCCTGCAAAAACAGGTGGTTTGGATCGGGTGAGAGGTGAAAATTTAAAAGCTCTTGAACTTAACAGCAACCTATTACCACCTGCTTCCCATTTTGGCTGATGTGGGAGGGGACATGGGCAACTAACCTGTCCCCAAGAGGAAGGTAGGTCATTTAAATATTATTAGGAGGACGCATGCCTCAGGTTTAACCCACCTTTGCAGGTTTAACCCTGGCTGGTCAGGCTTCCCAGACCTCAGGAAACCCAGCAGCTAAAGGGAGGCGAGGCTTGCTTTGTCTAAAGGGTATGTACCGTTACAGCGCTGCTTCTGGGCGAGGAGGAAGAGGACCCATGCACCCCCCCCCCCCCCCCCCCCCCAACCTCCCCAAGTTTACCTTCTTCCCTGCCTGCCATCAGAGCCCCTTCCGTGGTATCCTAAGAACCTCTCCAGCCTGCGATCAGACATCACCCTCCTGGGATTGGAGATCAGACTTGTGCGTCTTAAGGTGGTCGAGGACTCATAATAAACAAAGCTTCAAATCACTTAATTTTATTAAGAAGCAGCAGATTAGATGTGATGCATAAGCTAAATAGATAGGAAAAGTGTACACCCCATGACAGGTGAGAGCAGTTTACTGATTCCGCAGGACAAACAAGATGGATGGCACAAAGTGTGCAGATCTCTGTAACTTGTGATGTCAGCATTCTGCTCTGTAGCTGAAGCGTTAGGAAGTTCTTCCCCGGTCTTCCTCCATCTGACGACGACTGCCTCTGAGTACCCGTTAATCTACTTTATTTTTATGGGCTGACTGTTTACCCTATGCCAATCATGTTCGAGTAGCTCTGGCCAATGACTGCAGAACAGTTACCCAAGAGGTCATCTCCCCGCGTCTCCATCATTTAAGTAGAGGTCATCTTTTAGCTTATCTCATGCTGGGTGCCATTGTTTAACTCCAGCCAGGCATTTCTATAGGTAAAAGGGCACAAGACGCTGGCCTATCGACTTGGGAATGTCAACATGGAAGCCTGAACCAGAAGGCCTCGACATTTAGACTCACAGACGTTTACAGCACAGAAGGAAGCCATTCAGCCCATCATATCTACGCCAGTCAACAAAGATCTGACTACACTAATCCCATTTTCCAGCACTTGGCCCATAGCCCCGGAGGCTATGGCAACACAAATGTCTAGGGAGTGTTTGTGTGTTTTGCTAAAGGGAGAAGAGAAACAACCATTCTGCCAGGTGGCCTCATGCTGTACCCACTAGCTCCATAAGAATTCTATAATAACAATAATAATAATTGTATTCTACAATAATAAGGATTCTATAATATTCTGAAAAGTGCCATTTCTTACAGGCCCCCCCTCCGTCCCTGGGATCAGAGATCGGACCTCAATACGACGTCAGCAAACTCCACCCCCCCCTCTCAATATTCAGACCACTGCACTGCCCCCACCAGCCCCATACCCCCCAGCCTACACTTATCCAGATGCAAACTCTCTGCTGCTTCAAGCCTGAAACCTCTCTCGGAGCATTCCCTGCCTGGTAAGGAGCCAATCCTGTCAATCAGGCCCGGGAACCTGCCTGAAGAAATCAGGTGCACGCTGTGATATGAAAGCTCGGCAGCATGTAGGGAAACCCAGACTTCGGGCGAAAACTCTGTGCCCTCAACTCACAAAATCCGTCCCAGTAGGTATCGGAGCTGTGCCCCCCTGCAACCACCCCCCCCGCCCTGCCTCCCCACCAACTCACAAATAAATATTGGGGCTGTGGGCTTTACAAAGATAAACAATCAGTCAACATTGGCGCAGTTACGTTGCGAGTTCCTAACCAAGGGGGGCAATTCAGTGAAGGACGGAGGGGCTTCTGTTGTGCCGGAGATGCTTTCCTTTCTAAGGCAAGTGTTAAAGCAAAGGGCCCATCTACAAGTTCAGGTGGAGTTAAAGATCCCACGGTGTTATTTAAACAGAAGCAGAGAGACCTAGGAAACATTCCTCCTTTAACCAACACCTCCAAAAGTAGAATGACTGCGTGGTCACTGGACTCATTGAAATTCATGGGATTTTGCTTCGTGTGAAATGGTTGCCGTACAGTATCAGTGACGGCACTTGAGAGTTAATTGTATCTTTTCTTTCTGATGTCCCCCAATAATGTGCCATTCTGTCAGTACTGCACTGAAGTGTCAAGCCTAGGTTATGTGCTCATGTCCTGGAGTGAGGAGTGAACCTATTATCTACTGACTGGAGGGTTCAAGCACTGTCCCACTGAGCCAACACTGGTTTAATTTTGTTTTGAAGTTCCCACTGACTGTAATGGCAGATCAGAAAGTCTGCGCTTCAGCTTCATGGTCTGTGCTACGTCACCTATTGTCTACCAGGGCTGGGACGCGGGCTGGCCAAACTTCTCTGGAAGGAAGAGAAAAAAGCACCCTGTTCCTAATTCCAATTGCTCTACAGTGGCTCTTGCTGAGGAGTAAGCACGTATGGACATCAGGCTGAGCTGCAATAATGCCCAGTCGAAAAGCCAGTCAAAATGCAGCCGAAACTACTCTCCACGCCAATACTGCAAAATCTGCGCAAAGTGCCAGTTGGTTTTCTTCCACTGAAGCCAATGGAAAAGGAAGCTGGGCATTGTGTAAAACAGGCAACAATTAGTCAGGAGCCTGGTGCGTGTCTGCGCATGTGCAGCACTTGCTGAACTATTCTGAGTGCACGGGCAGCTACACAAAAAAAAAAACAAGTTTAAGATAATCGGCCGAGCGTATAATGTGGCTCATTTATACTTGCTAGAATTGATATACATTCATAAGCAACAACCCATTCTCTGCAAACAAAAGGATCGTGTTCAAGCCTTGCGCCTTTTTTGAATTACCCAGGAGCTTGGGGAGCCAATAGTTCCCTGTTGCTTTCTCCATGGCAACGTCCTGGTCAACCAGAGTCGACTTGCCAACCAATCAGCACCCTTTTCTCCTGTTGTACAAATTGTTGCAATCGTTTGAAATTTGACATTCTTGTGGTTGTCCTGATGAGTGCAAGACAAAAAGCCTCAGAAACATGTCTCTCTTTTCAGCAGTACTGGAGTAAGGCAATTTCACTCTCAGTATCTTCACTAAGTGAAGTGCAAGGTAGCTATTCGTTTCCACAGAGGCACATCCCCACCTGGTTAGCACCTTCAAGAACTGAGTGGAGAACGTTAAAACGAATAAATGGAAACTTCTGTTTAATTCCTTAATCATTTCAAGGGAAATAATTGCCGTTTTCTGTGGCATCTCGTCTCATCCATTTAATCTCGCTGTTCCAATTCTGCACAAAAGCCCAGCCTCAAAGTTGGGAATGAAATCAATGCATAACAATTTCTTCACCTCTCCATCAGCATTTTACAAAATGGCAATTGATTCACTAATAGGAGGATTCCTGCTGCCATATGCACAGCCTGTTTTCCAACCAAAGGTGGGAAGTGGACAAAAGATAATTGAATTTTCTGCACTAACGTGTGATAATGAAAGCAACGACAAAAGGTTCAGCACTATTTCAATGCATGGCCGCATAGTGGGAGATAAAGGCAAGGACTGCCTGGCAAATACCAAGCCTACACCTGCCAATGCACACAGAGCTTGACAATTTAATGAGGCAATTAGGCCCTTTAGTCACTAGGGCTCCCTCCTACAGCACTCACCCCCTCACCACCTTCCTACAACATTTCCTCCCTCAGGTTCCTCTCAAATTCACTGACTAAAACTGATCAGTCATTTCCTTTGCAAGGCACTGAATGTATAAATGGCATCACCAACTTGTTTTATTCTAGTGAATGCTCCGTGAGAGCTCTGAATCAGGCCGTGCTTGATTGATTGGGAATTTCACCATTTTCTTTATTTTGAGGGAATTCACAAATTCGCATCTCCTCATCAATGACACAGACCTGAAGAGGACAGATGTGCAGGAAATTACGTGCAGCTGACTGAACGCTCAACGGTGACGTGGAATTCAGCCAGCTCCGAGCTCTCATCTGTTTAACCCTTTTCCACTTGGAGTAAACATGAAGCAATTTCTTAAACTGTACCAAATATGGTGTTCCAGAGCCCAGGAATTCTTACTGGTCCATAGCAAACGTTTTGAGTTACAGGTACCAGACCCCGTATCCGGGGAGCTCAGGACCGGACGTGTGCCGGATATGGGGATTTTCCAGATTTAAGGTTCTAGGGGTGTCGGGTGGGCTGGGGGGGGGGGGGGGGTAGGAATAGAGCAGGGGATCAGTGCACTGAGACCCAGCTATGCAGTGCACCAGAAGTACAAACCCCCTCCCAGTAACGCCAAAAGAATTAACAACAGTAAAAGAACTAACTAACAGGGGGAGAAATAATTGCATTTGGGGCCATCAATGGAATCTTGTAAATCGACTCTTTGACAATAGAAGCTATGACAGACAGCAATGCCTGACCTGGTTTTTGGGTCCTTCGGATTCTGGGACACCAGATAAAGGGTCCAGTGCCTGTACATAAAAATATTCAGGAGTGTTTCTGTATATTATATCTTTGGGCAGGCTACATGCCTTTTTAATACATTATTCAAATATACAATTCAGTAATAAGTAGAGTACAACAGGACAAATTCATTTCCGTGAGTGATTATCTAAATATGTTAATTGATAGTCATTGTTAGACTGTGTGTGTGTGTATGCGCGCATGCATGTGCATGACCATGTGTGTGTATATATATTTATATCTGTGTTTCTATTAGACTGTGTGTATCTGTATTTCTATTAGACTGTTTGTATATCTTTATTTCTATTAGGCTGTGTGTATTTCTGTATTTCCATTAGACTGTGTGTGTATATCTTTATTTCTATTAGACTGTGTGTATATCTTTATTTCTATTAGGCTGTGTGTATTTCTGTATTTCTATTAGACTGTGTGTATATCTTTATTTCTATTAGACTGTTTGTATATCTGTATTTCTATTAGGCTGTGTGTATTTCTGTATTTCCATTAGACTGTGTGTATAACTGTATTTCCATTAGATTGTGTGTATATCTGTATTTCCATTAGACTGTGTGTATATCTGTATTTCCATTAGACAGTGTGTATATCTGTATTTCCATTAGACTGTGTGTGTATCTGCATTTCTATTAGACTGTTTGTATATCTGTATTTCTATTACACTGTGTGTATTTCTGTATTTCCATTAGACTGTGTGTATATCTTTATTTCTATTAGATTGTGTGTATATCTTTATTTCTATTAGACTGTTTGTATATCTGTATTTCTATTACACTGTGTGTATTTCTGTAATTCCATTAGACTGTGTGTATATCTTTATTTCTATTAGACTGTGCGTATATCTGTATTTCTATTAGACTGTGTGTATATCTCTATTTCTATTAGACTGTGTGTATATCTATATTTCTATTAGACTGTGTGTATATCTTTATTTCTATTAGACTGTGTGTATATCTCTATTTCTATTAGACTGTGTGTATATCTTTATTTCTATTAGACTGTGTGTATATCTTTATTTCTATTAGGCTGTGTGTATTTCTGTATTTCCATTAGACTGTGTGTATATCTGTATTTCTATTAGACTGTGTGTATATCTCTATTTCTATTAGACTGTGTGTATCTGTATTTCTATTAGACTGTGTGTATATCTCTATTTCTATTAGACTGTGTGTATATCTTTATTTCTATTAGACTGTGTGTATATCTCTATTTCTATTAGACTGTGTGTATATCTTTATTTCTATTAGACTGTGTGTATATCTCTATTTCTATTAGACTGTGTGTATATCTTTATTTCTATTAGACTGCATGTATATCTGTATTTCTATTAGACTGTGTGTATATCTGTATTTCTATTAGGCTGCGTGTATATCTATATTTCTATTAGACTGTGTGTATATCTGTATTTCTATTAGACTGTGTGTATATCTATATTTCTATTAGACTGTGTGTATATCTGTATTTCTATTAGACTGTGTGTATCTATATTTCTATTAGACTGTGTGTATATCTGTATTTCTATTAGACTGTGTGTATATCTATATTTCTATTAGATTGTGTGTATATCTGTATTTCTATTAGACTGTGTGTATATCTGTATTTCTGGTGAACAGTGTGTGTATCTATGGCGAGGACTTTTTGGATGATGGGCACTTCCCACCATTGAGGATTTGATGGGGGGAGCACAGTGACATTGATAATGCCTGCCCTGCAGCCATTTAACGCTCCAAGGAACATTAATTGACTGGAGATGGGACTTCTGCCCCTCAGTCGGAAGGAAGTCCCCCTCTGATTGACTGGTGCAACAGCGCCAGAAGCTGCAAAGGACAAGACTGGAACTGCAAGCAGTCCCCGTAAGTTCCAAGAGCCCAGGACCAGGTGGGTTTTGGGGGTCTCAGGGCAGGAAGAAGAGGTGAGGCCCGGGGCAGTGGGCAGAGGGGGCTAGCGGTGTTGGTGGAGAACCGAGGGTTGGGGGGGAGGGGCAGCGGGGAGAGGAAGCACCTGCAGGGACCAGGCTTTTTTGAGGTGCCCAATGATGAAGGTACCCGCACCCCCTCCTCCCCCCACAACCTCCCTCCTGAACAGGGTCACTTTTCTGACTTCCCCCCCAGTGCCTGAACTCTTGCTGCCCGCCTGAAAATTGAGGCTGGGTGGGAAACGGACCTCGAGTGATCAATAATTGGCCACTTAAGGGTCTCAATTAGGGGAAGAGTGGCGGGGGGTTGGCCAACCTAGGCCTCACTCGTCCCACTGCAAAACTGTGGAGAGGTCAGGGCGGGCGGGGAAGCTTTCTGAGGAACTTCACAGGCCACCCTTCCTACCCCCACCTACAACCCACCTGCAAATGTAAAATTCTGCCCTATAGATCTATTAGGGCCTATTGTCGGAGACGGACTGGCATTTCCCACTCCACTTCCATGTTCCCACAGGCAACGGCCTGGAGGTGGCAGACGGAGGCGGGGCCAGTGCTCCAGACAGGCTTTGAAGTTGTCCCTGCCTGTCTGTCTTCAGCACCCAGCAGCAGGCCGCCTGTGGATTGGTTAATCCACCCAGCAATGGTGGCCTGGCCGCAAAAGGCCTTTTTTATTTTAATTTTAGATTTTAAAAAGCGGGAGAGAGGGGGCCTCCATTTTGGTGCACCCTCTCCCTCGCTTGCCTGTTCAGGGTATCCTGCCATAGCCTCAAGAGCTGCAGGATCTCCTGTCGGTCCTCCAGATCCAAGAGCCTGTCCTCCGTCCTTAACTGGACCCCGAGCCTGCCCTCTGGCCGCTAACTGGCCAATTCGGGGAAAATCACAGGTGAGTGACTGTTACCCCACATAGTGCAGGCTTCTGACCCTCCGTTTGAGCCTGATGGCAGCAAAACAACGGCCTGTGTTTCTAATAAACTGCGTGTGTATCCGCGTTTTTATTAGACTGCTTGGCCGGAATTTTCCAGCACCCTCCTGGCGGGACTGGCGAGCCATTGAAACCTCCGTTCACGTCGGTGGGACCCACCAGCCTGAGAGGCTGGGAAATTCCGGCCTTTACGTGTATATCTATTTTTATTGCAGACTGTGTGTGAATCTGTATTTCTATTAGACTGTGTCTGTATTTCTGTTTCTGACTGTGTGCCTGTGGATCTATATGTATTTCAGACTCTTTGGCATTGCCTACGCTCCCAGCTCTTGCAGCAACACAGCTTAGTGAGGTATGATTTCCACGAACGGATATCTTTATCCCTGATCCTCCGAGCTTAATTCCCTCAATAGTTGAGTCCATGTGGGATTCTACCCGCGGGGTAGAAGGGAGGGCACTGATGCAGAGCTTAAGTACATAACAGTGGAGTCATCCCTAGCATGGATATGGCATGAGGTTCGCTGACACATCCCAGTCATTTTGAATGAATTTCAGAGCGACTGCCAGTATTTGGGTGCCAGGTTTTCTTGCCCGTAATCACTTCAGTAGATATTGGCGTATTTGCCATCAGGTGGCACAGAGGCAGCAGAAAACTCCCCATGAGTTTCCTCCGTCACCTGCTGGAGTTACCTCAGTTTGTTTGTATACCCTAAAGGGGGAAATCCATCCAGCCTGTGCACTCTTATTCCCATTTTCAATAGATTAGAAGCGCCTGGAGGTGCGTTTTAAACTGCGTCCCCTTTTCCATTTTAGACTGCCTCTGCCTGCATTTTCATTTTAGACAATGTCGTGTACTTGCATTTCCATTTTGGACTGTGTTCTATCAGACAGTTAGTCCTGTCGATTCACCTTAAAGGCAACACTCATTAACAAAAGTACCAATACACCACAAGTGCATTGTGTGCATCGCTCAAAGTTATCTATTTAATTTTCTAAGTTCATTGCTATTCATCTCCACGTCTGACCATGCAAGAACATTGCTTATCAAATCTGGGACACCAACTGAATGATGCCTTTGGTGTCCTACTTTCAGCCACACTGAAGATTATCTTTATCTGGCTGTAAACTCATTCCATAAAACAACCTGTATTGAAATCAAAATTCTGAAACCGAGCCAACGGATTTCATTGCATGCAGTACATCATTACTGTTCCTGTCTTTGAATCCTGCAATTTGTAACTCGCATGCAACAGGATATGGCAATCTTTGAGGAAAAGGCTTTTGTCCGAATTAAATCATCTGTCTTTGTAAAAATTAAAAGTGCAACTGCAACTGCAGTGGTTTTGTTGTGTGGGTCTAACTTCTGTAAATTGGGTAACTGCAGCAAATTGGCCTCAACACACAGCGAATGTTGAATTTTTAAGAAGACATTGACTCCTAGATTTCACCCACTGAAAGCTAAAACTGTTTTACTGTTCTTCCATCCATAACAGCTGTTATTGTCTTCATCCCTTCCTGTCTTCTCTCTTCTGCTACCTGTAACCCATTCTCTCTCACTCGATCTGCAATTCACCTTTATCTTTCCCTTTCTTCCTCTATATGTAACTCTTCTGGTCTTCACTTCCCTCTGTTATGCTCCCCAATAATTTTAAAATATATATACTGAAACTTAAAGGGCTAGAAACTCATTTGTCCCAACCTTGGGGGCACGATTCACGACTCACCTGCATCTACTGAAAACAAAGTGGGTAGCATGTAGAATTTGAGTGTTGGTGTGTGGTATTTCGCTCAGGGAGTCCGGGTTGCCGTGGCAACATGCACTTTTTAACATGCATGTTAGAGTCTGGGGCTATGGATAGTGAAGGTATAATTTTATTTCCGCCACATGGTTGACCAGGAATCTCTCCTGCTCTAACCGCCTGCCAATGGCGTGTGTTGGAAGGGTGTGTGAGTGGATACTCAACCTGTTTGGCAGATCACCGCGCCAATCTGATATCTCGCTCAAACGCTCAGGTAGTGAGTGCCAGGAGGCCACTAGGGAGCATCACAGCTAAGCCTGACTCCGCTCGTACTTTAATTCCAGATAAATCCTGGCAGCGGGGATATGAGGTCCTTAAACGGGCATTCACTGTCCGCTTAAGGGCCTCAACTGGCCCACTGGCAGGTGGGCCACCCGACGCCAACTCTGCTGCTGGTAAAACTGCGGTGGGGGAAGAGTGGGTATGGTGGGCAGGCCGCCCACTGGATTTAACGAGCCCCATCCACCTTCAAACCCGCTGGCAGGGGAGTGTAAAATCCAGGCCCTTGTCAAAAGTCCGCATTCTACTCGCATGTTTTAGGGAGGTGAGAAAATCATTTGCTTTTTATTATAAAACCTTCCACTTGGCAGCTGCTCTCCTAAAGGTTTTTTCTGGAATACTATAAAACTCATGAATAATAAGGAACAGGACTATTAGTCAATAATTCTTATGATGACACATCATTCTGCATCAAAGATACAAACTCAAAAGCCTATGAAAGTGAAACCATATACATTAGAAATACAGGCCTGAATATTTCAGACGCAGAGTTCCCCCTTCCTGAACATCCAAACAATTGGCACGGGTACAGGTGCCCGCCAACTCTGCCTGCCTGCAGCCATTTCACACTCAAATGAGCGTCAATTGGCCACAGGTGGGACTTCTGCCCCTCACTTGGCCAATCTGATTGGCCGGCAGCTCTCTAGTCCCTACAGTGACGGGGGCTAGAAGGGTAGAAGATGAAGTGCATGATGATGCAAGAGCCTAAGTCCCGGGACTAGGTAGCAAGGTAAGTTTTCGGGCTTCAGGACGGGGAGTGTAGGGAAGGCCTGGGGGAGGGGGAGGGGTGGTGGTGGGAAGTTGGTGATTGGGGTGTTGGGGGAGAGTCTAGTGGGTGGGAGTGAGGTCCAGCAGCCACCCTACCTTAAGTGGGGGAGGGGGGAGGTGCCCGAAGTTAAAAGGGGGCTTCTGGCGGAGGAGGCCCCTTCAACCAACCCCCACCCCTCGCCCAAGGCCTAAGCCCAATCATTTTCGCGCTTCCCTCACACCCAGGAAATCCTCTTGCCAGCCTAAAAATTGAGGCTGGGTGGGAAACGGTCCTATTGGCCACTTTAGGGGCCTCAATTGGGGCAAGGGCGGGGCCTAGCCCGTCCCAGTGTAAAACCGCGAGGTTGGGGTAGGCGGGAACCCAGAGGGAAACCTGTTCCTTCATTTTCATGGTTCTCCCACCCCCACCACCTAAAGGCCTGCTGGGGGAGTGGGGGGAGTTGCGGGGGGGTGGGGGGCGTGAAATTAAGGCCAAAGAAACAGGTATCAGGGTATAATTCCCAGGTTACAATCTAATCTCAGAATTCAGGTGACATGGAAGCTACACAGTCGATGCTTGCATAGTTCATAATATCACTGGAACTCCTCGACTCTGCTTGACAATGCTTTCCAATGACAGACCCCTCTTATTCTGCATTCCCTCTTCTCACATGTTTATACAATGTCACGCCTTCCATGGGAAGCATGACCACAACATGTGAAGGCAGCTTGTGCCGTGAGGCAGAATCACAGTACTGTTGAGCACTGGAACAAACACGTACTTGTTCCAATCGCGTGACTGCCCCTTTAAGATAGCTGCCCTAACTGCACCAGGAATTTTTATTTTACCTTGCGAGGCTAAGTCTCCCCCGTGTAGGCATGTGTCTAGAAGGTGGTGATGTGCAAAGCACGCTGGTATTTTCTGCGGACAGGCTGAAAGAAAGATTTACTCTCTGCCTGTGGCTGCATTGCAGCAAGTGGTGTCTCAATGCCACTAGCTTCACCTCATTTACGTGAGGGCACTATATATCTAAAGCACGACCTCTCTCTGAAGGGAAAGCTGTAATATAAATGCCATATTAATCATTCCACCTCCTCAATATTCTAATAATACCTGGCGTTTCCAGCAATGCTCCTTGCCAATCTGCAATCAAACCATATTAGGCCACCAGACACCAAACCGACAGATGCACGTTCCTCAGGTAGCCACTGTGTGCTGAGGGAATCCTTGGAGTGGAGTAAACAAACTAGTCTTTAAAATTCTTGTGCCTTTCTTTCGAAGCAGACTGGGGAGTTAAAACATGTTAGCAGCAATTTGAAAAATCACCAAGGAAACTGCAAAGAAAATATATACACAGCATCTGTTCAGATGAAGGATCATCTGAGAGATGTATATATATTTTCTTGCGGGGGGATGGTGGAATCGTGGCAATGTCACTGGACTAGTAATCCAGAGGCCCAGGCTAAGGCTCTGAGGACATGGGTTCAAACCCCACCACAGCAGCTGGTGGAATCTAAATGCAATTAATAAATCTGGAATTGAAAGCTAGTCTCAGTAATAGTGACCATGAATCTATCATTGATCATTGTAAAAACCCAACTGGTTCACTGATGTCCTTTACAGAGGGAAATCTGCCATCCTTGCCTCATCTGGCCTACATATGACTCCAGACTCACAGCAAAGTGGAACTACCCTCTGAAATGGCCTAACAAGCCACTCAGTTCAAGGGCAATTAGGGATGGGCAATAAATGGGATGGTCAAAACCCTGGAATTCCCTCACCAACAGCACTGTGGGTGTACCTACACCACAGGGACTGCAGTGGTTCAAGAAGGCAGCTCACCCCCACCCTCTCACAGACAGTTAGGGATGGGCAATAAATGCTGGCCTAGTCAGCGAAGCCCACATCCCATGAAAGAATAAAGAAAAAAAAACCTGAGATGTTAACCTAAGCTCCTTTCTTTCTCCATTGATGCTTGCTGACCTGCTGAGTGGTCCTCAGTGTTTCCTGCTTTGATTTCAGTTACTTGTACTGTTTACTGTAGTTTGCTAATTGGATTATGGTGTCATTCTGGTGTAAGGGTACACTGAGATTGGAAAGTGCAACCATTTTAGGAAAGGAAATTCGCTCTTCTCCATCACAACTCACTCCAAGTAAAGAAGAACGCTTCTCATTTAATGCACAGGTCCAAAATCCGACACACTTAGCACTGAGACTGTGCCAGATTTCCAATTTCCCAGATTTTGGACAATATAATCAGGTGGCCTATCCGAGGCCAAATTCAATGAATAAGGGTTACATGAAATAAAGTATGAAAAAGAATAATTAATAATGTATACATAAAGTTTGGAAAAGAAAAATTAATAACTATTTTTGTACCAACTCCTCATTCAGCTTTCGCAATGATGCACTCCTATCTAACTTCTGAAGTAATTTCACTTTCTAGGCGACAGGCAACGAATTATGACGTCTTCTTGCAGTGCTACCCATGGGGATGTCTGCTGGCCTTTCTTTTTACTGGTTCAGGGGATGTGGCTGTCACTGGCTAGGCCAGCATTTATTGCCCATCCCTATTTTGACATGATTGCGATGGCAAAAAACACAGGAAGCCATGATAAAGACCAGAGTGTCTGAATGATACAGGTACAACAACAGCACTATCAGTATATGTGCAAATAAGGCCAGGGATGTTCGGGTTGGGTTAGGTGGTTCGGGCCAGGTCAGGTCAAGTGGGGTCGAGGGTCATTCAGGTCAACTCAGAGCACAGGAGCTAGACCAGTGCGCCACTGTAAACAAAGCAGCAAAGCCGATAACTAGTCCGGTGCACCAATGAAAACTAGCAATAGCCAAATTGTCCCAGTGTTTGGACAATAAGTCCAGATTTCATTTGGCTGAATATAAAAAAGAAAATTTTCAAAAACGTCCAGTTTTTCCACAATTCTGGCATTCAGGCATCTAACCGGAGGAATTCTGCTCTGTTTAATATTGCTTTTAACTGATAGATGGGGACTTGAAAACCTGTTGAAATTTCTGTCTTTATTAATTTTAGTCAGAAGAGGAAACACCACTTTTGCTCAGGTTAACTTTGCCTCTACCGCCGGGTCAAAACCCAGCCCTGGGATCTTTGCAAAGTAAATGAATGAAAGACCCATGGACAATGTCCAGGAATTTACCTCTCTGGTTCCCCCCAAGTTTCCAATACAATATCCCACACAATCAGTTAGATTTAATGCGGCCCAATGTGGTGCACTGGTCTAGTTCAACCAATGCGGCCGGCGTCACTTAAGCACAGGCAAGGCCGCATCTCAGTCTGCCAGCAGCAGGAAAACCTCCCGGAAAGAGGAACAGTCCAATGTGGGAAACTTACCCGCACGCGACGGGATGTCAATTAGGCTCACTAATGAGCCAATTGGCAACAATTATCCAAGCTCAGCAGAACTTAGTGGTGGTTCAGGGATTAAATGTGAGTGGCATGGCTTTCCCGCCAGGCAGCCTTCTGGGGGGGTTGGTTCCCCTTTCAAAGGTACTTAGTACCTGACTGAGGGAGCCAGCTATAGTTTTCAGTGGCTCATTTGTCCTGTGTTTGTTTATCAGTCTGTTCACTATTGATTCTCACTGTTCTTGATTGGTTAAGCATAGGTGTGGACTCAGAGTAAAGTAAACAAAGCTGTCGAAAGAGCTGGAAGCCAGAGCTGTAAGCATGGAGTAGACATTTTAAAACACTGTGAATAAAGCCTGTTACACACGTGCGGCGGGATTTTCTGGTCCCGCCAGCGGCAGGCATTGTCGCTGGCAGGACCAGAAAATCCCAGCTACAGAAACTGGTATCATCTCTTCATAGATCCGTGATATAAAACATACAATACCAGCATGGGGAAGGTGGGGGCAGGGTGACCGCTGAAAGTCACCCCGCTGCCCTCACCTCCAACCCCCTGATTCCCTGTCCTGTGACACTCCCCCCCCACCGCTTTCGGTAGCGTGCTGGCAATGGAGACCTGCTGGCCTCTGATTGGTCAGCAGCTCTTAGTGGGTGGAATTTCCACCTGAATCCCAGGGAAGTCCTGACGCTGGCCAGTTAAGTGCCAACCAGCACTTAAATCAGTCGGGCTTCCCCGACAGAAGCTCGAACTGGTGGGTGGGATCCATACTGGCAACATTAAATTCCAACCAATCCTTCACCTCTCTGCATTGAGATTGTGCTGTTATGAAGGTTTGTAGCAGCATGTGCTACTCTAACTCATTCTCTCCAAGGACCTCCACTTTCTCCTACTATCTAAAGTTTTATTAAGCCCCCAGCTAGGCAACCACATAACCATTATTTTATGTACCTCCCTTTCTATCCTACTCTTACCATGCTGTCCTACCCAATGGGTCTTAGACTTCCATCTAAGCTTCTCATTGAATGTAAATTGTCAGCAATTGTGTTGTGTTGTGAAGGACTGGTTGTTGTGTGCTGCTCATACCATCAAGCCTTCGACAGAGTGGCACCTTGAGATGGGATTTTCATCTGTTTAATTGAGTGGCAGACACTCCAGAACGGCTCACAACAGTACAAGCCAGTTGCCAACTAATTGTGTCCCACAGCAGCTAAATTGAAGCAGAAGGCATGGCAGGTCTGACTGAAAGTAATGAGGAGTGGAGGCCTACAGGCAACAGTGTGGCACTTAGTAGTTAGGCCAAAGGCAATGGGCTCTGCAAAGCGGCAGGAGTGTCATTCTGTATAAGGAAGACAGCTTTACTGCAGTTGGCGGGGTCACTGAAATACATGTTCACAGAGTTATTTCCAAACCAGTCAATTTTGTTCTTGTCAAGGTGAGGGATGGTATTGCTTCAAAATGCAACACATTCACTGAACTTTTCTATCTTGTTCTTTCTAAACTCCAGGCGCAAACTCATACCCCCATCCTTCACATTGAAATTAAGACTCAATGTGCCACCTCTTACCATTCTCTCCGAGAATCTTAATCCTGGGGTCTTGAGGGCCTCTTGCGATTTTCCCTTTCTTCCACAAGCTAGATTTTTAAAAGTCACTGTTGGTGTCGCTTAAATGCCTTTCTAATTTCTCTTATACTGACTACTTGTGCCCTGCACTACCCATTTTCATCCAGGCTCTTCAAAAAGGAAAAGAATGCTCCATCGACCTTGGTAAGACTGGTGATAGAAAAAAATGCATCAGCTTATCAACTTGGGACTGGATTTAGAGCCAGCTTGTTGCAGCGGAAACCATGGTGACCGGGCCCACGTAATCTCCCCATCAGTCTCCTGGTGGGGGGTGAGGGGGGGTTGGGCAGAGAGGGCTGATGCGGGATTCCTGGCCACTGGCAGCGGGATGTCAATTGAGCTCATTAGCGAGCCAATTGATGCCCACTATCCCTGAGCTCACCACCACTTAATGGTGGCTCAGTATTTGCCAGCAGCCTCCCAAGGGGTGTTCCCCCGTTATCAGGCCTGACCGAGGGACCTGGCAGCAGAATGGTGAGGGTGAGGGGGAGGGAACACTGAATGCCACCCCCTGCCCTTGCCTCCGACCCCTCCTGCTCTCCCCTCCCTTGTGACCCCCATCCCACAATCCCCATGCCACCCTCACTCACTTTTGGCCTGGGGTCCCTTGGCGATCCTGGGCCTCTGGTAGCTGCATTGCCGCCAGCTGGCACAACTCCCATTGACGCTGATGAGCAAAGGTTTGGCCGGCAGCTCTTGGCAGGGGGGCGCGGTGGGGGGGTGGTTTCCAGAGTCCTGAATCCCGGGAAAGGCCCGACGGTGGCCCTTTAAGCACCTGAAGGGCACTTGATTCCTTCAGGCCTCCCCTAGGGATCTGCCAATTCTCCTAGTGGTGGACAAGGCCCCTGTTGGGCCAACTAAATTCAGCCCCACGTCTCTTTGCCCAGCATAGCTCCAGTTTTCTCTGAGTTTGATGGTCCAGTTCTGCTAATCTCCAAAATTAGCACCATTCCCTTGTAATTAAGCATGAAAGTGGCATTCATTAAGGTGTTACCTGCAAATGGTGCAGTCTCATGAATTCATGGAGCCAGGGTTGGTTTTTGTTCTGAGATATAGGGGAAAGAGTGGATGATAATGAAGCTAATTTGCATAGATAAACTGTATTCAATTAGTATGAATCATTAATAATAGCGCAATAATTATGGTCTGAATCATAATGCCAGCACTTGTGCATTTTAAATTATTTTGGATAATCATTAACAGATGGACTCAAATGTGTAACGATCATCACTGGAGCCTTTTGAAGTCAGGGCCTACAGATTTCAAGTTAATAAAGATCAGAAAGGCTTTAATTGAGTTCTCTGTATATTCAGTCTTGACTCTGTCCACCCAATGGAGACATATAAAGGGACTGACCGAAGGAGGTACTGAGGACAGTCCTTCCTTTTCTCTTATGGAACCTCAAAGGCGCTCGCTGTATTCTTAAAGTACCATGAATGGATTATGATAACAAGGTAATGGCATCCAATTGTACTCTTTCCTTTTCCAACCTCTGGGAAATTTCTGGAAAAGTTCCTAGGGAGCTTCCAGGTTAAAAATTAATTTATCAGCGATTGACATTCCCTTTCGTTTCCCTGGGAGCAGAGGATGGTGATAGACAAGATTGATTAAGAGACAAATACTTCGAGCCTCAGATAACAATTAAGGGAACAAACCACTGCACCTGCTCTTCCACTTTCTGAATTGATTCTTGCTTTTTGCAGCTCCTGTGTTAAGATTTTCCCATCATGGGTCAGTGTTTCATTAATTGCTGAGTTGCATTTTCTACTGAGTAGATAAAGGCGATGCATTGGATATAATATACATGGACTTTCAAAAGACCTTCGATAAAGTACCACATGACTAAGGTCAGAACATCTGGACTCAGGGGATAAGGTGCAGAATGGATCGCAAACTGGCTACAAAACAGAAAACAGAGAGCAGGGCTTAAAGATAGTTCCTTGGGCTGGGAAGTGGCGTTTCGTAAGCTGGGACTACTGTTTACATAAATGGTTAAGACTCAGGAATCAGAAGTACAACATCAATACTGAGGAGAGGTGTCAGCTGTGGCTCAGTTCATAGCACCCTCGCCTTTGAATCAGAGGGTTGTGGGTTCATGTCCCACTCCCGGAAACCAAGAACTGTGATTGTACTCAAAAGAGTTGCAATCTGTGACTGTTGATAACGCGAAAAGAGTATCAATACTGAGGAAGACTGCAACAAAATCCAAGCAGACATTAATAACCTTGCAAAATGGGCATGTAGATGGCAAAGGAATGTCAATTTAGACAGGTGTGAGGTGCTGCATTTTAACGAGGAATGGAGGCCGCCTACCCCTTGGGAAACTAAGGCTGGAATTGTCCCAGATTTACATTAAAGATCGATACAAGGTAGGCAACTAAACCTTGAAGTCCCGAGCGAAGTGCAGCCTGCCAAGTGCATGCCTTATATGTGCTGTTGTGAAACACGTCAGTGTGTTTTCCCGCTGACATGGGCGGACGATCCAGCAGGTGGGGGATGAGTCCAGCAGGCTGGGCTTATAATGATATGCAGATGTATTACAATGAGGTTCCCGATGTCCGATGGCAAGGAGTGCAGCCTGCCATTGATGGGCTGAGCGGACGATCGCAAACTGGTTTCACGACGCCGTGAAACCGCTTTTTTGGCCGTCTCGCCATATTGTCCGCTCATGCCACCGAGCACGCCCGACACCAGCGGGCATGGAAAATCCCAGCCCAGGAGTCTGAATGGGATACAGGCATAAAGTGATCCAGAGGTACAGGTTCGCAGATCATTAATCATTGAGCATGTTCAAGACACAAATTGATAAATTACTAGAGACCAGTGACATCAAAGGATATGGGGATAGTGCGGGAAAGTGGCATTGAGGTAGCTAATCAGTCATGATCTAATTGAATGGCAGAGCAGGCTCGAGGGGCCAAATGGCCTGTTCCTGCTCCTATGTTCCTAAATGGAGCAATACAGGTTAACAAAGCCACAATTAGTGCTAGCAAAGCACTAGACTTTATTTCTAGAGGATCGGAATGCAACAAACAGAAAAGTTACTTGACGCTTATACAGAAGCTTGATTCGCTCACACTTAGAAAGTACAGTGTACAGTTCTGATCTCATGTTATAACAAGAATATTGAAGTACTGGAAAATGCAAAGAAAAGGTTCACAAGGATGCTACCTGAACTGAGAGAGTGCAACAGTCTTGAGAGAGTGAATAGGTTGTGGATGACTGACAGATGACCTGACAGAGGTCTTTCCAATGCTGAAGAAGTTCAACAGGGGAGACATAGGGAAAATGATTCCATTTGTGGGCAAGTCTTTATTGTTCTATGACCTTCTGTCTTGCACCATCATCCCTTTTATAATTTAATCCCTCCTTCCCTTCACCTCATTGCAGACGTTCCCCTTTTTTTTCCATCTCACCTCATACTCTTTCTCCCCCTGACAACGTACTTGCTTATAAATTATTAAATCTCTAAATACCCAAACTAATCCCACTCTCCAGCTCTTGGTCCAGAGCCCTGCTGGTTACAACACTTCAAATGCCTATCCAGTGGGAGTCTCTGCTTCTACCACCCTTTCAGGGAGAGTGTTCTGGGAACCCTCCAACCTCTGGGTGAAAAAATGTCTCAACTCCCCACTAAACTATCTTCCAATTATTTTAAATCCATGCCCCCTCTGCTACTGGGAATAGGTTCTCCCCATCCACTCTGCCTAGGCCCCTCATTATTTTATACACCTCATTTAATCTTCCCTTAGCCTCTGTCCCAGGGTAAACAAACAGTCTATCCGCAATTTTTCCTCTTAGCTACAATCCTCCCACTCCTGGCAATCCTTGTAAACCTTCACTGTCCGCTGTTCAGTGTGATTGCATCCTTTCTGTAACAGTGACCAGAACTCAGTGCTCCAACTGTGGCCTACCTAGTGTTTGACACAGTTCCAGCATAGCCTATCTGCTCTTCCATGCCTTGGCTAATAAAGAAAAGTATCCCGCATACTTTCTGAACAACCTTACCTACCTGTTATGCTACCTTCAAAGATTTGTGGACATGCCCCATGGTCTCTCTTGTCTGGTACCTTATTAAATTATTTTTGAAAATCCAAATACATTACATTTACTAGTTTCCTTCTTATCCATCCTGCTCGTTATGTACTAAAACACTCTAACAGATTCTTCAAACACAATTTCCTTCTCATGAATCTGGTTGACTCTGGTTAATCGTATCATGCTCTCTTTTTCTAGCTGCCCTGCTACCACATCCCCAGTAATAGATTCCACTACTGATGTTAGATTAACTGGCCTATAGTATCCCTTTTTCTCTTTTCCTCCTTTCTTAAATAGCAGGCTCTTTTACCATCAGCCCATTAATAATTTCCTGCAGTCTACAGCTTCCTCACTGTTAACCACATGGGCCAATTTTCGTATCATCTGCAAACTTCTTCATAATGCCTCCTAATTTAAGGCTAAATCATTGATATTTACCACAAACAGTGAGGAAATGCCAGAGTCTTTCAGTCACAACAACACCTTTCAACTAATACTCTTTACTTCTTGCCACTAAGCCAATTTTGGATCCAACTACCCACCTTCCCTTGGACCCATGGGTTCATACTTTTCTGTCCAGCCGACTATGTGAGACCTTGTCAAAATCCTTGCTGACATCCATGTGGACTGCGTCAAATGCGCTATCCTGACTGACCCTCCTTGTCGCCTCCTCAAAAGATTCAATCAAGTCAGTCAGACATCACTTAATAAATTAATGCTGACTGTCCTTGATTAATCTGTACCTTTCCAAATGGTGATCTATACTGTGCTCAAATTTTTTCCAATAATTTACCCACCAAAGAGGTTAGGCTGACTGGTCTGCATTTACTCGGTCTATCCTTTCCTCCCTTTTTAAACAATGGTACAACATTACGAGTTCTCCAGTCCTCTGGCACCAAGCCTGTAACCAGAGAGCACTGGAAAATGATAATCACAGCGTCCGCTACTTCCTCCCTGGTTTCCCATAGCAGCCTGGGAAATATTTCACCTGGGCCTGGTGATTTATTCTCTTTCAAAAGGTACTAGGGCCCTTAATATTTTCTTTCTCAAAATGTTTATTCCTTCCAATATTTTCACTCCTCCTCCTTAACTGTAATGTTTGCATCTTTTGTGAAGACAAAGACAAAGTATTCATCAAGGACCAAGCTGACATTTTCCACCTCCACATTGTTAACTTTTTGCTTTTGGCCATAAATATAAGACAGCCAGTAATAAATCCAAAAAAAAAGGAATTCAGGAGAAACTTCTTTACTCAGAAAATGGTGAGAATGTGGAATTTGCTACCACAGTGTAGTTGAGGTGAATACTTTAAATGCTTTTAAGGGGAAGTGAAATAAGTAGTTGAAGGAGAAGCGAGTAGAAGGATACGCTGATAGGGTGAAATGCAGTAAGGTGGGAGGAGGCTCATGTGGAGCATAAATACAGGCATGGCCTAGGAGGGCCAAATGGTTTTCTTCTGTGCTATAAATTCTATGTATTGCTGACAAGAGAGACATGCCACCGAAGCTTTTCATCTTGCACTCATCAGGACAAATGCAAGAATGCCAAATTTCAAACAATTTACACTACAGGGGAAAGGGGTGCTGATTGGTTGGCAGGTTTACTCTGATTGGTCAAGGCAATGAGGTGGAAGAAGCAACAGGGAACTCTCGGCTCCCTAGGCCCCGATCTAAGATATTCAGTCGAGATTGTAATGTGGCTCATTTACGTTTGCTAGGAGCAATGTACAGGGACTCATTCTCTGCAAACAAAAGGAATATATTCAAGCCTTGCACCTCTTTTGAATCACTCGTGAGCTTGGGGGAGCCTATAGTTCTTCGATGCTTTCTCCGTGGCAACACCTTAGCCAATCAGAGTCGACCTGACAACCAATCAGTATCCTTTCCTCCTGCAGTATAAATTGTTGTGGTTGTTTGTAATTTGGCATTCTTGTATTTGTTCTGATGAGTGCAAGATGAAAAGCTTTGGCAATACGTCTCTCTTTTCAGCAATATTCAAATTCAATGTAATTCAATGTGACTCACCAATTGAAATATTGAGAAAGATAACCGAAGCGGCACTGGGAGCTTCTCAAGGAAGCTGTGTCGTTCTGATGACTTGGCACTGCCAGGCAATTATCTACTATTGTGTATCACAGGCTGGTGTTTTAATTTTTACCAGGCATGCACAAACAGCAGCTATGTCAGACTAATACACATCTTTCAATATAGCAAATGTATCACCTCTGAGCTAAGGCTGACGCTGGGTAACAAAACTCCAGGTTCGAATGGTCCCAAAGGTATAGAGGGACCCTGTTGTACTGGAATGGAGGCAGAGAGTGGGGATAAGGGGGTCCTTCTCAGGATGGCGGCCGGTGACTAGCGGAGTTCTGTAAGGGTCAGTGTTGGGACCGCAACTTTTCACTTTATACATTAATGATCTAGATGAAGGAACTGAGCGCATTCTGGCTAAGTTTGCAGATGATACAAAGATAAGTGGAGGGACAGGTAGTATTGAGGAGGCGGGGAGGCTGCAGAGGGATTTGGACAGGTTAGGAGAATGGGCAAAGAAGTGGCAGATGGAACACAACGTGGGGAAGTGTGAGGTCATGCACTTTGGTTGGAAGAATAGAGGCATAGACTATTTTCTAAATGGGGAGAGAATTCAGAAATCTGAAGTGCAAAGGGACGTGGCAGGATTCTCTTAAGGTTAACTTGCAGGTTGGGTCAGTAGTTAGGAAGGCAAATGCAATGTTGACATTTATTTCGAGAGGACTAGAATATAAAAGCAGGGATGTGCTGCTGAGGCTTTATAAGGCTCTAGTCAGACCACATTTAGAATTTTGTGAGCAATTTTGGGCCCCGTATCGCAGGAAGGATGTGCTGGCCCTGGAGAGGGTCCAGAGGAGGTTCACGAGAATGATCCCAGGAATGAAAGGCTTAACATATGAGGAACGTTTGAGGACTCTGGGTCTATACTCGATGGAGTTTAGAAGGATGAGGGGGGATCTGATTGAAACTTACAGAATACTGAAAGGCCTGGGTAGAGTGGATGTGGGGAAGATGTTTCTATTAGTAGGAGAGACTAGGACCCGAGGGCACAGCCTCAGAGTAAAGGGGAGACCTTTTAGAACAGAGATGAGGAGAAACGTCTTTAGCCAGAGAGTGGTGAATCTATGGAATTCATTGCCACAGAAGGCTGTGGAGGCCAGGTCATTGAGTGTATTTAAGACCGAGATAGATAGGTTCTTGATTGGTAAGGGGATCAAAGGTTACGGGGAGAAGGCGGGAGAATGGGGTTGAGAAACTTATCAGCCATGATTGAATGGCGGAGCTGACTCGATGGGCCGAATGGCCTAATTTCTGCTCCTATGTATTATGGTCTTATGTCTTATGGTCTTATGGAGTGATTTCCAATCTAACCCGGATAAGATGGAGCGATCACATACGCATATGTCTTTCAAATCTTATCACAAATATACCTTTAAATGCATCCTGTATGATAAACTCTAAATTCACCAGACCCTGCGTTGCCCCGGTGAACAATGAACCAACATTATGTATACAGGTATTCCCCAGTATGACAGCTGCTGTTCTTTGATGCTGGAAACACAGGTCTCAGGTTTTGGTTTAGAACTTCAGCAGCCTATTTCCTCAAAGTGCCAGAAGAATCTGGCACACAAATATTCCGAAGTGCAGAACATATTTGCAAATTTTTTTTTGCTGATATTGAATCGCACATATTGTCAGTTGGGCTACATACTAAATCAGAGAGACTGCAATGATTTTGTTTACCATGCAGTCAGGGGGATTTTTTTTTATTGCAGGCATTTTCTCTGCAATGCAGCAGCCCTCGAAAGTTTCCTGGAATGCTCAACTTTGGGCCAATCTTCAAGTCCCCAAGAGGACGGGTTCTCCAGTGTTTTAAAGTCTGAGTCGCTGACAGTATCTTTGAGAGTGGAGTAAGGTATCTTTGCACAAATAACCTGCATCCAGTGGAAACTCGGCTTATTATAAACCTCTCAATGGAACACAACTTAGGCTGCTCTGGCCTCAGTGGAACACCATTATAGGCATGGCTAGAATACAAAACTGACACCCAGAAGCAAAGGGACACCTCTGATCTCTGGAATGCACTCAGAGAAGGACCACCAAGCACAGTGTCAGATGATTAAGCTTTGAAGGAAGGTTAGAAAATTGTAGATTCTTCAGTCTGGAAAGCAGACAGACCCTACAGAGGAAATAAAGTTATTTATTTGTACAGCACCTTCCATGACCTAAATGTTTTTGTTTTATTTTTTCATGGGATGTGGGCATCACTTGAAAGGCCAGCATTTCTTGCCCCTCCCTAATTGCCCTTGATCTGAGTGGCTTGCTAGGCCATTTCAGAGGGCAGTTAAGAGTCAACCATGTTCCTGTGGGTCTGGAGTCACTAGTAGGCCAGACTGACAGATTTCCTTCCCTACATTAGGGAAGCAAATGGCCTTTTACAACAACCAATGATAGTTTCATGGTCACCATTACTGAGGTGAGCTTTTAATTCCAGATTTATTAATTGAAATCAAATCCCACCAACTGCCATGGTGGGATTTGAACCCATGTCCCAGGAGCATTAGCCTGGGCCACTAGTCCAGTGACATCACCTCTATGCCACCCATCTCCATTGTTTTATAAGCAATGGAGTACTGATGTGATGTAGGAAATGAGCTGTCAATTTGCAGACAGAAAAGTCCCACAAATCTCAAGGTGATGATGACCAGATAGTTTGTTTTTGTGATATTGGTTGAGGATGAATGTTAACTCGGACACCAGAGAGAGCTCCACGACTCTCCTTCAAAAAGTGACAGGGGATCTTTTCGTAGAGCTGAGTTTAACATCTCACCCTAAAGACAGCACCTCCAATAGTGCAGCACTCCCTCGGCACCACACTGGAGTGTCAATCTAGATTTTAAGTACTCAAGTCCTGGAGGGGAACTTGAATGCACAATCTTCATATTCAGAGCAGAGTGCTACCACTGAGACATGGCTAACAGCTAAATAAAAAACGTTAATGCTAAACATTATTTCAAGTTAAAATTGTTTCTGGACTGATATCACGCAGAACATCTTCACACAAAGAGAATAATCTTCCAGGTAGGGTAGAAAGCCAACAACTCTGGGATCACTCAAAGTGATGGAAGCGATGTTGAGATTGAGTTTCTATGGATGGATGAATTCGCTTGGTCAAATGGCATCCTTCATCTGTATCCAACTTTCTGATGAGATTAATCTCAATTACAGGACTCCAATCGCTTTCTATGAGTTTTAAATGATAAGTGATTTTTGCTGCTTTTCATAACTCAGGTTTTCACTGCAGTATTATCTTTTCTCCGTCTCCACCCTGAAGACACTGACTCATGTGGGCTTTGGTTCCAAAGACTCTGGCAGCCCTCCAGCACCTCACCCAAGCAACCCATCCTTCATGCAGGTGTCTAGACAATGACAAGCAGGTCAATAGTGAGAGAAGCATTAAATTTAATACGCCCTCAACTGATGTCCATTTATGCAGACTTCCCAGTCAGAATTATTGGAGAGCGGACAGTAGACTGTTCCCTCAAACACCCAGGGACACTGAGCCCTTCCTGTCCCAGATGATGGGTTCAAGCAGGGATGTATAACCCAGTTCCACTGTGGACAATGAGAAACTGTCACCGGAGGAATCCAATGTATTTGTTAACAATTTATCACTCAACTAACAACGCCGTGAAGCATGTGGAAATCCAAAATATCACAGCAACTACTCTATTATAGAGCTTGTATCACAGCTGCATTACATAAGAACATAAGAACAGGAATAGGCCACTGGCCCTCCTCAGGCCTACTTCACCATTCAATCAGATCACGGCTGATCTGTGATCTAACTTCATCTACCCATCATTGACCCATTTCCCTTAAAATCTTTGGATAACAAAACTCTATCATCAAATTAAAACCAAACAACTGATCTAGTATAAACTGCCATTTGTGAACAAGAGTTCCAAACCTCTGTCACTGTTGCTTTGTCCCCTAGTTCTGGACTCCCCAACCAGTGGAAAGAGTTTCTCCAGATCTACCCCATCAGTTCCCCTTAATACCTTGAAAACCTCGATCAAATCACACCTTAACCTTTTAAATTTCAGAGAATATAACTCTTGTTCGTGTAATCTGTCTTCATAATTTAACCCTTAGAGTTTAGGTATCGTTCTAATAAATCAACTCCCCCCATAGACCAATATAACCTTCCTAAGATGCATTGCCCAGAACTTAGCAATGTACTCCAGGTGTGGTCTAACCAGACCTTTGAACAGCTGTAGCTTAACTTCTATCCACTTGTATTCTAGTCCTCTAGGTCTAAAGGCAAGTACTCCATTTGCCCTTTTCTGTGCCCGTCCTGTCCATGAAATTTTAATAATCTATGCATTTGGATCCCCAAGTCCCCTTTGAGCTCTACTGTTCCTAGCTTTTCACCATTTAAAAAATCCACTGATTTATCCTTTTCCGATCCAAAGTGAATGGTCTCACACTTGCCTGTATTGAACCCATTTGCCACAGTTTTTCCTTCTCACTTAATCTATTAATGGCCGAGATTTTCCAGCCCTGTCATGGGTGGGAACCGCTGCGGGTGAGGCGGTGCCCCAGCCAGGAGTCCATTGACTTGCAGCGGGACCGGAAGATTCCGGCGGTGGGCGGGTGCGCAAAATCCCGTCCAATATCTCTTTGCAATGTTATACTTACATCTACATTGCTTCCAATGCCAGTTAAATTTGTGTCAACTGCAAACTTGGGCATGTGGTTTTCTATCCCATCATCTTAAGTCTTTAATAAATATGGTGAATAATTGAAGCACTAACACAGATCCTTGTGGACACCGCTAGTTATATATTGCCAATAACAGTACCTGCCCATTATTTCTACACTCTGTATCCTACCACTCAACCAGTTTCTTCATCAAATCAATAATTTTCTTTTAATTCCATCAGCCTCAACTTTAGCTAAGATTCTCTTATCACCTCTTCAAAAACTCAAACAGGTTCATCAGGTCTGACTTACCCCCTACAAATCCATGGATCTATCTTTTGGATCAGCTGAAAATTTTCAAAATGTTCAGTCACTCTGCCTTTCATTATAGGGCCAGACTTGCAATGGCTGCAAGGTTGGGATCTGGTGCCAATGAGCAGCCCATTGAGCTCCTTGTAAAGGGGTCGGTGCAGTCAAGAATGCAATTTTTAATGTTTATCATGTCTGATGCATGTTAGTGCACAGCTTCAGGTTCACCGCTCAGCCTAGGAAAAGTCCTTCCTGTGACAGGGGAAAGTTATCAGAGCCTCAGATAACCTGCAATGGAATGTGCACATTACCTTGATTTGGCCAACCTGCCATCATTTATGGAGTATTTATCCAGCTAGCCATCTGAGGAGCTTCCTGCTCTCCTTGCAAGGCAGTGGCAGGCCACAATATGGCTGCCGCCTGTCTTTGCAGCTGGCACCAAACAGGCAGCTCCCACCTCATGCAGGCATTCGGCACCACTAATCGGGCACTGATTAAGGCATTTGAATTTCAAAATAGCATTGTGAGCATGGGTTGGGACGCGGAATTCATGCGACTGTCAGATTTCCAACTCTGCTTTGAAAATCCGGCCCTTGGCATTTCTCCAACAACAGATGTTAGGCTAACTGATCTATAATTCACTGACTTCCCTCTCTCACCTTTCTTAAACAATGGGTGACATAGTCAATTTTCCAATCTAAAGGGATGGTTCCTGAATCAAGAGAACTTTGTAAAATTGTTAATTTATGTGCAATATTATCACTACTTCCTTTAAAATGCTAGGATGGAAATCATCTGGTCCTGGGGATCTTTCACACTTTAGTGCTATTATTTTCTTCACTACAGTTATTTTGCTTACATTAATTTTGGTAAATCCCCATCCCTGATTCATTATTAGCGTCTATGGGAAGTCCTCTATCCTGACCTCTTCCTCTACTGTAAATACTGGTTCAAAGTAATTATTCACCATGTCCACCATTTCCTAACTTTTATTTACATTATCACCACCTGCAGTTTTCAAGAGAACCACATTGCTCTTCACCATCCTGTTTTTTCTCATGTCACAGTAAAAAACAATTGGGCTGTATAGCCCAAGCATCCCGTGCATTGGCTGATCAAATCAAACAGCATCTTCTTAGGTTTTTCATAATAGGCAAAGTACAGACCATACTCAACCAGCTTGCACTTGCAAAACCAAAAACAAAACATCTACTGTTAGATGTGATTCCACAATTGGGCAGCACTTGCTGAACAATCCTGAGTGCGCTAATAGCTACACTAACAACCAATTTAAGATAATCAGTCAAGCTCATAGCATGGCTCATTTACACTTGCTAAAGTGACGTACATTCATACGTGGAGACCTGTTCTTGCAACAAAAGGAACATGTTCAAACCTTACACCTTTTTTTGAATTACCCAGGAGCTTAGGGAGCCTATCGTTCCCCACTGCTTTCTCCATGGCAATGCCTAATCCAATCAGAGTCAACTTGTCAACCAATCAGCACCCTTTTCTCCTACAGTATAAATTGTTGTGATCATTTGAAATTAGGTGTTCTTGTATTTGTCCTGGTGAGTGCAAAATGAAAAGCTTCAGCAACACACCTCTCTTTTCAGCAATAAGAACATTTGCGTAAAATATGCAATAACTGTGTATGCCTGTGAGATAATGGCCACACTAACTCTAGGAGTAATAATATGAGCTGCTCTCTTTGTCACAACCAAGACAAGCATTGTGGCTCAAGTTATGTGATGTCCTCCTGTGTAACCAAGTATAAGGAAGGATCAGCTTCAGGAGAGAAGGGGAGAAGTCAGGAATTTTAAAAATAAGTTAGACCTTTTCAAAAGGATGTTTGGGAATAGTGTGAAATCAAATATTTGTTTGCTATTCTCAGTCCTTGCTGATGAAAGAATACAGCGCTGACAGTGGGGAGGTGATGAAAGCTGTCTGCTGCATGCTGTAGGAGACAGAGACAATTAGGACTCTGAAAACTAATCCTCTTTACTCTGTGCCTGCTGTACTGCGAATCAAGCAGCGCTTGCATGATGAATTCTGCAGCACAAACAGGTGACCGCAAGGATAAGTTATTTTAGGAACCTGTCAAGTAGACCTGAGATAAAGACAGACCTATTGAAAATGTGTGCAGGTATGTCTTATTATGGAATTACCAATGTTAAAATTAATACAAATGGAGACTTGTCATGTCCTGTTCCCTTCTAGTTAACTATATACAAAGGCAAAAACCAGAGTGACATTCTTAATATGATTATTGTTGAACTCATCAAAAATGTCAGTTTAGTTTTTGTGTGTGTAAATAGTTAACTAGAATGGAACAAGGCACGACAAGCCTCCATTTGTATTAATTTTTCAAGTTCACTGCATTTGTTGCCCGAGTACTCTGGCAACGTGACATCAACATCGCCACTCTGAATGAGACCCGGTGAGCTGGAGAGAGACAGCTCTAGGAACTCCGAGGCAGCGATACTTTCTTCTGGAAAGGCAAATAAGAAGAACGCAGAGTTCACAAAGTTGGATTTGCATCAAGAATGAGCTTGTGAACCAGCTTCATGAGTTTCCTCTTAGAAGAAGTGAACACCTCATGGCTCTTTGTCTCAAACTGGCAAGGAGCCAATTTGTCACCATGGTCAGTGCGTATGCTCCAACTCTGGATGCTGATAACAAAACCAAGGAAGATTTTTATGCCAAAGTTGACTAATTTCTCTGTGGGGTTCCAAAGGGGGCCAAACTGGCTCCCAAACGATGGGTGCAACAGCAGAGATGTCCACGAAAGATCAATGTTGAAGCTCTAAACGATCCAATCAAAAGAGACCAATTCCAACAATGCCTTAGGGAAAAGTGTCCTCAGTGCTTGGCATGTCCTTAAGGCCAATATCGTCAATGCCTACAAATAAACACTTGGGTTTTCTGTCAGGAGACATCAAGATTGGTTTGATGAAAATGATCCGGATATCAACAAACTGATTGTTCACAAGCGCAAGGCTTTCTGATCCTGGCGGAATAACCCAAACTCAAAGCAAAAGAAACTGGCTTACCAACAAGTAAAGGCCAAGGTACAAAGGTGCACCCACAACATGAAGGACATGTGGTGGGCAGACAAGGCAAAGAAAATTCAACATCTCACTGATATGAATGATACCCATAGCTTCTTCACAGCCTCAAAAGGCCATGTGTGCCCAACTGCCCAGCTCCTCTGAGGCTTAAGGACGGGAGGCGTCTGATCAAGGAAAGAAAAGGTGTCAACACCCATTGGAGGGAGCATTTTGGAGACCTTTTCAATTGAGAATCAATTGCTGGCAAGAGTGTTTTCAACTCCATCCCACAATGCCCAGTTAGAGATGTGCTCAGAGCTCCGCCAAAACCTATGGGGGTGATGAAAGCCATCACGCAAATTAAAAACCATAAAGCAGCAGGAGGTGATGGAGTCCCCACTGAAATCTTTAAGCATGAAGGAGAGGAACTAACATTCCAGCTCCATGCCCTCACCCTGGATCTGGGATGAAGAGGAAGCCCGGAATGATCTCAAGGACGCCATGATTGTGACAATCTTCAAGAAAAGAGACAAATCCAACTGTGGGAAACATAGAGGCATCTCCCTACTTTCCATCGCAGGAAAGATCATTCCAAGAACCCTTCTGGATCGACGGATTACATTTTCTGAAGAGCTACTCGCCGTATCTCAGTGTGGGTTTAGGTCATCAAGAGGCACAGCCAATATAATTTTTACAGCCCACCAACTACAAGAAAAGTGTCACAAACAATGTCAACCTCACTACATAGCCTTCTTTGACTTGACAAAAGCCTTCAACTCTGTAAATTTTGAGACACTCTGGAAGATTCTGCTGAAGTATGGATGTCCTCCAAAGATCATTATCATCCTTCGCCTGCTTCATGATGATACGCGAGCAATGATCCATTACAGACCCTTTTGAGGTGAAGACAAGAGTCAAATAAGGTTGTGTCATTGTTCCAACTCTTTTAATCGATCTTCCTTGCTGCTGCGCTCTGTCTGACTAAAGACAGGCTCCCTGCTGGAGTGCAGTTTATTTATCAAATGGACGGTAAACTATTTAATCTCAGACAACTCCAATCAAGAACTAAGACCACCCTGACCTCAGTCAATGAGCTCCAGTACACTGATGATGCTGCAGTAAGTGCTGTGTCGGAAACGGATTTCCAGGGAATCATTGACATATTTACTGAGGCATACGAGAAGATGGGGCTTACACTCAACATTCAGAAGACCAAAGTGAAGACAACAAGCTCCAAATGCACACACCCCAGCCCCAATGATTAGGATTCATGAAAACGTGGAACACTTCCAGTACCTTGAGGGCTATCTCTCACAGAAGGCAGATCCTGATGAAGAACTCCAGCATCACCTGAAATCTGCTGCTTTGGCCTTTGGCCACCTGAGGGAGCGAGGGAAGATCGCCACATCAAAACTGACGCCAAGTTCATGGTCTACCATGCGGTCATGATCCTTTCCTTACTGTACGGGGTTGAAACATGGACAATGTATAGGAGGCACCTCAAAGCACTGGAGTCATACCATCAACGCTGCCTCGGAAGCTCTAACATATTGAGTGGGAAGACAGATGCACCAGCATCAGCGTTCGCTCACGAGTAGGCACCACAAGCATCGAGGCTATGATCATCCGGCATCAGCTTCATTGGGTCGGTCCTATAGTTTGGATGTCAGATACCGTGCTCCCAGCTTAGTCAGGGCAGAGGCAGGACAGGAAAAAGGGGGAGATGGTGGCGTAGTGCTAATGTCACTGGACTGGTAATCCACAGGCCCAGGCTAGTGCTCTGGGGACATGGGTTCAAATCCCACTAAGGCAGCTGAAGGAATTTAAATTCAAATTAATAAATTTGGAATTAAAAGCTAGTCTCGATGATGATGAGCACAAAACTATCATTGATTGTCGTAAAAACCCTTCTGGATCACTAATGCCTCTTTAGGGAAGGAAATCTGCCATCCTACATGTGACTCCACACGCTCAGCAATGTAGTTAACTCTTACACTGGCCTAGCAAGCCACTAAGGACAATTAGGATGAGCAACCAATTCTTCTCTTGCCATCAACACCCATCTCCCGTGAAAGAATAAAGAAACAAAAGCACTTTAAGGATGTGCTGAAAACCAACGTGAAGAAATGCAACACTGACATGAACTCCTGGGAGACCATTGCCTTGGACCGAACCAAATGGGAGCAGAGCCTGTGAGATGGATCCCAGCATTTGGAGACCCAACAGCAACAAAATGAAGAGGGAGAGTGGTGAAAAGAACACACCATGGCCTGAACTGATAATACATGACCTGACAACAAATGACCTACATACCATAACATCTGCAGATCCTGAATCGGCCTCATCAGCCATCTTCAGACCCCCGGGTGACAATCACCCTCGCTAGTGAGGGATAGCCAATAAAAAATATTGTTGAACTGTACTCGTTGTTAAATAAAGAAAATTAATGTGCACACCAACCTCACATTGTACTCCAGACTCACACTACCAGTAAGATACAGACATTCCAACCTCGCATCACCAGTAATATACACACCCTGACCTCACACTAACAGTAACTCACAGGTATTTGCTACAGTCATCAAAGTGGCTGTCGGTATTAGTAAAGGATGTTCATGCATTGTTTTGGATCCTGGGAAAATTCTGCCTGCCGATTATTTTTCTCATGTTCCAGCATGAAAAGCTGGAGAAAACTATAGAGAGAGACAGAGAGAGGGAGAATGAAGGAGAACGAAGTGAGCTGGTGGAAGGTATTAGAGGGGACAGGGAAAATGGAGAAGGCAGAAAGTGGAGAATACATTGAAAAGAATGATGGAAAGGGCAGGCAACAGCAAAGAGAAATAAGAACATGACGGCAGATTCCTAGGAGATAAATATGGCTCACTTTGCAAAACATGTGAAACATTATTCTTTGTGTTAGTCTATTAAAAAACACAACTCCCTTGCCACTTGAAGTCACATTTCTGCTAAGAGGTACGGTACGGTAAGGCTACAACTCCCTCCTTTCCTCTTCCCACACATACCTGAGCCTCACGTATGGTGCAGCCAGTGCTGAAAACCCCACAGCAAGTATCTGTCTCATATGTCAAGCGCTCTCAGAAAATCACAGTCTTGACTTTTTTCTGTTAAGGCCATGCTGCTTATATACTATCGAGATGTCTTATCAACAGAAACAGAAAAAATAACATGGCCAAATTTTTAATGCCCCAACCTTCCGCCCCCCGTGTGGGAGAATGTTGGGGGTTGGGGTGGGTGTGAGCGAGGGAATGGTATTTAAAATATCAAGATCAAACAACCCAATCCCATCCCTTTAAATTTTAAACTGAAGAAATCAGTCCCGATGGCCAGACCTCCCCAGCCCTTCCAATTGCCAGTCAGAGTTGGTGCTGTCTTTCCATTGTCGGGGATCTTGTCCAAGGGTCCAGGCTGCTGCTTCCTGCCCCCTCACCCGTCAGCCAGGCTGTTCATCTGGCCGACTGCAGGTGGGAGAGGGGCCTCTAAGATGTTAATGCAGCCCTGCCATTTGGGTCAGCAGCACTTCCACACCTTGGCACCCCGTTCACACTGGGATCATGGTCACTGCAAAAACAAAACCTGGACTGCAACTGGGTAAAAACCTCCTTGCTCCCCATTCTATAGGAAACAAGCCTGTGTTGTTGTCACTTGCGGTGACTGAATATATTGGAAAACAGGAGGGTTTTATTTTCTTCCCAAAATCATTGCACCTGCACCTACAGCAGTGACAAGATTTTTTTTTTAACTTTTATTTTTGGTTCCAATTCCCATCGCCTGAGAAAGTGGAGTCAAGTCAGCATCACTACCTGCAAATTAGGCATGGGGAGAGAAAGAAAGAGAACAAGTGGGACTCACTAACGGCATTGGTGACTGTGCTTATTTAAGTTGGCACTGTTTGTGCTCCTGCTGCCACAGACATTTCTAATGGTGTCAAGATCGAAAGTGGATTTCGATTTAAGAAGTCTCTTCTAGATATTGACTGGATTCATTCAGCTCCCACTAGTCTAGGGATTCATGTTGTGGCTTTGTCGGTGATGAAATAACTATCAGTGCCATCGCCATGTGTTAATTCTGCCAGATAATTATTCTAACGTGCAGCGAAACTGATTGTGCATTGTTGTATTTTTTACTTACAATGTTTATATGAGGGGTCCACACATTGTCAGCTATCTATTATCTGATTTCAGGCTGCACTGCTTCAGCCACTAATTTCAACTAAACAGAAGGGAAGAAGTGACCAGGTACTTACAGCAGCTCCATGACTACATCTCCCTCCAGCTCTCCTATGTCCTAAGTATTTATGAGCCCAATGTTTTGTACTCTGAACTTTAGATACACTCCACTGGCCTCCTCAGCTAAACGTGGAGAAGGTGCTGGCATAATGGTGATGTCACTGAGCTCATGCTCTGGGGTCACAGGCTCATAACCCTGGTGGAATTTAAATTCAATGAATTAATAAATTAAAAGCCAGTCTCAGGAATGGTGATCATGACCACCACCATTTAGTGTCATAAAAACCCATCTGGTTCACTAATGTTCTTTCAGGAAGGAAATCTGCCATCCTTACCTGGTCTGGCCTATGTGTGACTCCAGACCCACAGCAATTTGGCTTACTCTTAACTGCCCTCAGCTCGCACAGTGAGCAAGCCACTCAGTTCAAGGGCAATTAGGGATGGGCAACGAATGTTGGCCTTGCCAGTGACGCCCACATCCCGAAGAAAGAGCACAAAACACATGATCAGAAGGAAACCTGAAGATTCTGAGGCTCTATGTTGAAGCTTGTTTGAAGCTTGGAAAACAGTGCCTATTTCAAGCAAAGTACTTCAATGCTGAAATAAAATGTGCTCTTCACCTTATGGATGTAAAGCTGTTCATAGCTGTCCCAATTCTGATTCAGTAACTGTCTCTTTAAAACTCAAGTTATTGTGCAGAGAGAGTAACAGCCAGCTGGAGCCATATTGCAGCTGTCCCCATACAATGCTGGAGGGTTTCTTGTGCAGTCTCCCCGGTGACAGGCTCAAGATGCAGTCCAACATTCAATTTTTAAATCTATGCAAGCTTCCCGATTGGTTCAGCTTGTATTTGATTTACAGTTCCCTTTTGAATTTGAAATGGTGAAACATTCAAAATCCATGTTGTTCCAGTAGCTCTTTTTCCAGGTGTAAATAGGAGCCAATTGCGTTCACTCATAAACAACTAGGGAGGCCTTGTGGTGCACTCTGGGCCAGAAGCTCCAGGTTCGAGTCCCACTTCAGGACTTGATGGACAGGGAAGGTGCTTTCATAACATGGCAAAACAGGTTGATTATCAAACTGTAAATCCTTCAAATACGCCTATGGCAAGCGGTAAGAGGAGAATTTCCTTGTCAGCGATGCTTGATGCGGAATCACGCCCCCTCAAGCTATTGCCTCTGGTAACAGGCTAGTGGCCTGTTTCAGGAAAATCTAACTGTGGAAACAGATGTAAACACATGCTTTGTCTGCCTCGTACGCCGCAAGGTGTGTTAAGAGAAACGAAAGAAGTGAATGGTCAAAAAATGATGAAGAGAGTAATTAGCAAAGCTAATAGAATGTTATCATTTATTGCAAGGGGAATTGAATACCAAAGTAGGGAGGTTATGTCTCATAATAAAAACAGAAAATGCTGGAAAAACTCAGCAGGTCTGACAGCATCTGTGGAGAAACATCGCGAAATGTTAACTCTGTTTCTCTCTCCACAGATGCTGTCAGACCTGCTGAGTTTTTCCAGCATTTTCTGTTTTTATTTCAGATTTCCAGCATCCGCAGTATTTTGCTTTCATCTTAGAGGTTATGCTTCAGTTGTACAGGGCACTAGTGGACACATTTGCAGTACTGTGTACCGTATCGGTCACCTTATTTAAGGAAGCATTGGAAGCAGTTCAGAGAAGGTTTAGCAGACTAATACCTGGAATGGGTGGGTTGTCTTATGAGGAAAGGCTGGACAGGCTAGGTTTGTATCTGCTGGAGTCTAGAAGAGTAAGAGGTGACTTGATTGAAACATATAAGATCCTGAGGGGTCTTTGACGGGTGGATGTGGAGAGGATACTTCCGATTATGGGAGAATCTAGAACTAGGGGTCACTGTTTAAAAATAATGGGTCGCCCATTTAAAACAGAGATGAGGCGAAATTTTTTTCACTCAGAGGGTTGTGAGTCTTTGGAACTCTCTGAAAAGGTGGTGGAAGCAGGGTCTTTGAATATTTCTAAGGCAGAGGTGGATAGATTCTTGGTAAGCAAGGGGCTGATAAGTTATTGGTGGTAGGTGGAATGCAGATTTCGGGTAACTATCAGATCAGCCATGACCTTAATAAATGGTGGAGCAGGCTTGAGGGGCTGAATGGCCTCCTCTTGCTCCTTGTTTGTATATAAGAGCAGCCAAGAGGCGGTTTGGGAATCACAAAACCAAAAGGTTGATATTTCAGTGTGTATCTATGACTAAACTATAAAAGATTTAGCTCTTAGAGCTGCGATCTTTAATTATTTTATCTCATTTAGGGGTTTAGACAAGAAACATTCTGCTGTAAGCAATTGTATTTCATTGTTTGATTATTCATTTGTTCATTATTAGTTCAACAAACCAGAGTTTACTTTAGAATCTTTGCTTCAATTATGGAAGTGTCATTTATAAGAGAGGCATAGAATTTAAACCATAAGTTAAGTAAAGGAGGAACAAAACATCCCATAGCCCAACTATTACTTACTTTGCATTATGGCAAAGTACATATAATTAAGGAGATTGGCCTGTCAAGGCTTCCTATAACTTAGCCAACGTGCAACAGAACATTGCAAAGTTTTGAACACATTGACAAAGTATCTGTTATAACTTGTACGCCATCCCAAACATGACTTGCACTCACCACAAAACGCAGCTGGACTAAACAAGATCATTCACCTTTAAAACTCTTCTAAAACCTACTTCTTTAACTGAACACTTGGTCACCTGTCCAAACACCTTTCTTTGGCTCCTGGTCAATTTTATTTTCCCCTGATTACGCTCCCGTGATGTGCCTTGTGCCAATTTTGCTACAGTAAAGGCACTACTTAAATACAAGTTGTTGTTGTCACAGACATAAACTAAAGTTGAAGTGTGTAATGAACAAATTCCAAGCCATCAATGTACCCTTTCGATGTCAGGGTTTTACAGAATGCTCACCAGGTACTTCAGTCTCCCCAACAGGTGGAAAAACACAATGCTACCAGATCAGGGATTAATGTTTAAGATGAAGATGAGGAGAATTTTTTTCTCTCAGAAGGTCGTTAGTGTGTGGAATTCTCTTGCCCAGAAAGCAGCAGAGGCTGGGTCATTGAATTTACTCAAGGGGGAGTTAGACAGATTTTTGATAGACAAGGGAGTGAAGGGTTATGGGGGGGCACAGACAGCAAAGTGGAGTTAAGACCACAACCAGATCAGCCATGATCTCCATGAATGCTGGACCAGGCTGAAAGGGCGAATGACCTTCTCCTGCTCCTAAGTCCTATGCTCTATGTTCCTATCATTTCTAACAGGCTAAGCAACAACTACAATTTCTTACAAGAAATAAATACAAGCAGAAGTGAAATCAGCAGATAAAAAATAGCAATGTACTATAGTGTTTGACTTTCACCAGTACATTAAACTGCTCTATGCGATGAATTGTTCCTAAATTTTTATAGGCTCTTTTCAGAGTCCTTTGAATTGAACTGTTGCACAAAAGCATATCTTGGAACTCAGGGAGTTCTGCTTTGCCACAATGAGGTGGTGGACTTCAGAGGACTAATAAGCTGATCAACAGCTTCTGATATGCATCACAGCCTAAAGAGGCCTCCAAGCACAAAGCTGTCAATAAGCCAGCTTCAAAGATGAAGTGGAGCATCTTCAGCTTGGCACCTTTTGATGGAATGACAGTTCCTTTCTTATCCATGCCTTGCACTCCCAATTAGTACTTTGATGAGGCGCTATCAGCATTCTGACTGATTTGTAAATCGATGTACTTGGCTTGTATCCTGCAGATCACTAAGGATGAGTCTGCTATCTTGCATTTGCTGTCAACTACCAGTCTAGAGCCCACAATATGAAAATATACAAATACACATGTACACATGCCCACACAGAGACAGGGTAAACCTTGTTGAGGAAGTAATCAACAAAATACAGTTTAAATGTGTCAACTTTGACCGTGCTAAAATTTGAATGAAAACATGCAACATTGAAATGTTATAAATTTAAAACAGCACAGGTCTCAAATCCATTATTTTGAGGAAATCAGACCTTTACCAATTTTTGTGATACTGAGTGCATTAAGAGGATCATTCTTGGGCCACTGGTTGATGGAGGTTGTGCTAAGTGTGTGCAACATCACCAGGTGTGGCAATGGAAGCAAGTAACTAGGTGAAGGTTTGAGTATGCAGTCTGTCACACGGTGGGTTCCTGATTGCATTTTGACCATCATAAGAAAGCCACAAAACAGAGATCTGTTCAGGACTTCAATAATGCTCCCACATCTGAGAAGGCTATTCCATCAATCATATTGCACTATTAGACAGGATGCAAGAAAAAACTTACTGCCTAATAAGGGATCCCTCTCTCTTCCCATCACAACTTTTGAATGTAATTGCTTCTATTAGCTCTCCAGGCCTTCCTCAGCACCAAATATGCTATGTCATGTTGACTACAGGCAAGTCATATTATGAACCTTCATTCAATACTTCAAAAAATTGGACACAGAACGAGCTGTTAAGATGACTGCTGCAAATCATCTAACTTTTGGCATTTGGACTATAGACTGTATCATGTCTCCAGTGCATACCTTATTAAACATGGACAAAGGTGGGAGTTTACAGCCATTTGTGGAATTCACATGCCTCATTGTCTAAGGACGAGACAACAACTAAAGACTATATAGAGTTTTCAGACTGCCTGTCTCCATGTTTCATACTGGACCAAAGGGAAGATTGAAACTCAATAGCTACTTTCCCATTGTATCACAATGGCTTCCCTCATCCAAACTAGAGTGGGTATGCCTCCGAAGTGTTAATCCAGCAGTCATGTGATCGAAAGTGGTTTCGTGGACTGCACCCTTATTAACCACGACCCAGCAGATCCATCAGAACTATTAATCATCAGCCCGTCATAGGGACATAGGACTTAGGAGTAGGAGCAGGCCCTTCGAACCTGCTCCTCATTTCAATAAGATCATGGCTGATCTGGTTATGGTCTCAACTCCACTTTCCTCTCTGCCCTCCATAACCCTTGACTCCGTTGTCTCTCAAAACTCTGCCTAACTTTGCCTTGAATAAACTCAATCACTCAGCCAGCACTGCTTTCTGGGGAACAGAACTCCATAGACTGAAAACCCTCTGAGAGAAAAGATTTCTCCCCATCCCCATCTTAAAAGAGGGACCTCTTATTCTTAAACTGTGTCCCCTAGTCCTAGTCTATCCCACAAGTGGAAACATCCTCCCGGTATCAACCCGATCAAGTCCCCTCAGGATCTTATATTTCTCAAAAGATCAATTGTCGTTCTTCTAAGCTCCAAAATAAACCATCTAAATTCTGAGAACCAGACTATAAACTTAGATGCAAGTCATGAAGCAGCCAAAATACTTAACACATTCCAGTTTCAAAAGTTCACCTGAGAACCAACCTCCTAGATATTCGACAACAAGAAACCTCACAATCTGCTGTGGACCCTTCGTTTTACAAGACCCTCACTTCAACTTTAAGTCATCAAATCCATTCAAGAAACCAGAGGCCTGTCAGGTGGGAGACTGGAAATCGTAAAGCAGAGGCTGAATTAAATGTAAAAATGCACTATTATCTGTATTCAATGTGTGTGTGTATATGTGTGTGTGTGTTTGTGTGTGTACGCACGCATACAGGCACACGTGTGGGACAGAGTGTGTGATGTTGCGTTAATTGGGATAGGTGTGTGAGAATAAATAACCTGCTTTATTTTAAACTCACAAAAGCTTGCTGCTGAATTGTTTAATTGGACTACATGCTTCTAGGGTAAAAGACACACCACTTTCCATACTACACATACTGATGATGGACAGAATAAAGAAAATACATTCTGTCCGCGGCACATATCTTAAGCACGTTCCCTCATGTAGGTAGAACCTACCACTATCTACTACTCAAGTCCTTTGCTGAGACCACAAAAAATCTTACTTGCATCAGTTTTGTCTTCTTCCAACTATCATACAGCTTTGTAAAACCAAAGCCTTCCATTGCCTAACCACCTTAGTTCAGCTGCTGTCCTATGCTTTTCAACCTTGGTAGCGTTTCGAAATAGGGGCCTCAACTTTTCTTCCAGGATTCTCAATTTTTAAAAAATAACAGCACAGGAGAAACCCTTTAACGCTGACGTTTGAAACCTTAATGACATTCCAGTACAATTATGATTGATAGGTGCATGCTGTTTGAGATTATAAACACCAAATGAAGGGTTAACAGCACTGATGTAATTGCAGATTACAATTAAATTCTGACAAGGCAGAGTCTGTGCAAAGGAGTTTGTATTATACTGAAAGCAATAAACAGAAGTCGAATAGAACATCAGAGTATCACGTGTGAGAATACAATCGTGTTTTATTAGCTATATATTTGTGCTTGTGCACTGCAGTGAACTCTATCTACAAATAGTCTTTTGTCTCACTTGTTACAAAGACCTGGACTGACTCACTAGATATATAGATAGGAACTAGATCAGTGCAGTATCAACTTTGGTTTATGCCTCCCTTAAAATACAGTGTCCGTTAATGATCCAAACATAATACCTCATCTCTATTGAAATTCAGATGGTGGCAATCAATGCAGAACATAGATAACATGAGTTTGACTGTTAATCTGATGTATATCTTTCCTCTTTTAATCTGAGGAGTTATCTATTCTCTTCACTATTTTTCCCATGAGAAACAAAGGATGTTAAAGCCACATTTTAAGAGAAACTACTGGTTTTAGTGTCATAATCCTCGCAACCTGGCACATCAAAACATCTTCAACTTACTCAACAGTTGCTGCTGTCTGCCAAATGCGCTGCACTACACAGCTGTGGTACTCTAGGTGTGGCCTGTAGGCCACTGCCCCTTCACCTTGACAATCCTGCTGTAATTTTTTTCAAAGATAACAGATATTTTAAAAATAGCTTTTAAAAAAAACATATAGGAACATATTTTCACCAGGAATGTTTCTCCCTGGACCTTCCTTCCTCCTTTTACTGAGCTATTTGATCTGACCAATTCTCTAGAGCTTCCCCAGTTCCTCTCTAAGCATACAGAGCTGAGTTCTTTGGTTAAACACAACAGACTGGATGTCTGAAGCCTCCAGGTCAGCTTCTCTTACGCTTACTTCATCCCTAAAAAAAAAAACAAATTTCACCACTCTTCCTTTTACAGCACAGCTCTACCCGCAGCAATTTTATCCATAGCAACCTCAGGGCTTTCTTGCTTCTAAAAGCCACTCAGCTAAATCAAAAGTTCAAGCATGGTTTGTAAACACACATAGGGGCCAGGACTTTCCGGCACCATTGCGGACGGGACCCGCCGCGAGCGAGACGGCGCCCCAGCCAGAAGTCCATTGAATTGCGGCGGGACCGGAAGAGCACGGCAGCGGGCAGGTGAGGAAAATCCCGCCGAGGCACGCTAAACCTAACTGAAAATAAATAGCCCACAACTCACCTTGAACAAAAACTCTACATTCTTAACCCTTGATATAACCCATGATACAGACAGTTATAACACCCTCAAAGTGTAAGAAAACCACACCTTAGGAAGGATGTCAAGATCCTGGCAAGAGTGCAGAGGAGGTTTACTGGAATAATACCAAGGAGGGGCTTCAGTTTTATTGGGAGTCTAGAGCAGCTGGGATTGTTCTCCTTAGGGCAGAGATGGTTAAGGGGAGATTTAATATAGGTTTTCAAATTATGAAAGGTCTCGGTTGGGTAGATAGGGACCATCTTTTTTCACTGGCAAGAGGGTCGGGAAACAGAGGACACAGATTTAAGATAATTGGAAAAGAACTGGCAAGTTGTTATGTCTTGGAATATACAAGGTGGTAGGAGCAGATTGAATAGTAACTTTCAAAACAAAATTGGATAAATACTTGGAAAGAAAAACTTTGCAGGAATATGGAGAAGGAGCAGGGAAGTGGAGCTACAATAACTACCAGGATTTATACAGCACCATTAGCATAGTAAAGCACCCCACAGTACTACATAAGAGCATTATCTAACAAAATTTGCCATCAAGGCACACAAGGAGATAATAGGGTAGATGACCAAAAGCTTGGTCAAATGGGTTGGTTTTAAAGAGCATCTTAAAGGAAGAAAGAAAAGCAGAGAGGTTTAGGGAGAGAATTTCAGAGCTCAGGGTCTGTACAGCTGGAGGCAAGGCCACCAATGGTGGAGCGATTAAAATCAGGGATGCTCAAGAGGCCGGAATTGGAGGAGCGCAGATATCCCAGAGGGCTGGAGGAGGTTACAGATTTAGCGAGGGGAGAGGCAGTGGAGGGGTTTGAAAGCAAGGATGGGAATCTTAAAACTGAGGTGTTGCTTAACTGGGAACCAAATTAAGTCAGTGAGCACAGGGGTGTTGGGTGAACAGAACTTGGTGTAGTTTAGGACGTGGGCAGCAGTTTCAGATTATCTCAAGTTTTCAGAGAATAAAATGTGGGAGGCTGGCCATGAGTGTTTTTTTTTATTTGTTCATGGGATGTGGGCATCGCTAGCACAGCTGGCATTTGTTGCCCATCCCTAATTGCCCCTGAGGAGTGATGATGTCAGTGGCTAGGGAACAGGGTTTTTTTGGTCCAGGGAGGCTGTGGTGGGGACTGAAGGTATCACCTTTGGCCTTCCCAATATTTAATTGGAGGAAATTTCTGCTCCCCTAGTCATGGATATCAAACAACCAGTCCGGTAATTTAGAGTCAGTGGACGGGTCTAAAATGGTGGTGGTATGATAACTTGAAGTTCTCTGCTTACATGTTGTAACTGATTCTGTGCTATTGGATGCTGTCACCGGGGGACAGCATGTCAATGGAAAATAGGAAGGAACCTAAGGTAAATCATTGGCGGACATCAGAGGTAATGTTTAAGGGAGGGCAAGAGAAGCCATTGATGCTGATTGTCTGGCTATGATTGGATAGACTAACTAAAGAGATGGCAAAGGCACAATGGGCTAAATGTAAGATTAGGATAAAAATATACTTTGAAACAGCACCATAATAAGGCTTAATGCTGAGCTCCAATAACTAGCACACACATCAATTCATTTCATTACATCTCTTTAACAATGAATCTCTGAGCTAGATTCTTTCATTTAGCTGTAAATAACTTTTCAAAGATACAGTGACGGAGATTTGAGTGGGGGAATTCTGCCATGGAGTCTTGGAGAAAAAAAACATCAAAATTGACAAGATTATGCAAACGTATTGAATTATGCAAATATATTCAAACACTGCATCTCCAAACACGCTTATAAACACCAATGCATCTTGACGTGGTAAACATAGGATAAACATGAGAATTTACTTTTTTTTCCGACCAGGATAATTGTAAATGGTGATAATTGTGACAAATCAACAAGGAAGCGTTGTTAAGGAAACAACAGGAAAGGCCTTTTGCCTCAGAGCAGTTGGCACAGCACATTAGTACTAAGTCAATGAAGTTCACGCCCCTGCCTTGGCTAATACTGGTACTCTCTCCACTTCACAACTGCTGCAGGCTTGCTCATCCTGGCCAGGTTATCAGGTACAGTCAAAGGGAGCAAAACCATCAGGCAGAACAAAAATTTGGACAGATTTCTTGCTATATATTGTCTAATGTCTAATTCTAAACTTATCCTTGATGATCAGCAAGCCTATTGAGGCTTCATGCAGTAAAGGTTAAACTAACTTGCATTTATATAGCACCATCAACAGAGTAAAACATCCCACAGCGCTTCACAGACAAGAAAAACATTAGGACAATTGATCAAATGCTTGGCAAGTTTAAGGAGCTTAAAGGAGGAAGGTGGAGAGGTTTAGGGGATGACATCTAGAGCTTAGTCATCCATAGTGAGGTGAAGACGGTCAGAGATGCAGAAGAGGCCAGAGTCAGAGGAATGGACGGTTCTCATAAGAGGGTAGCATTGGAGGAGGCTACAGGGATGGGTAGGATCAAGGCCATGAAGGATTTTAAACATGTGTTTCGTCAGTTTTAAAACTGAAGTATTCAGGGCCATGAGGCAATGTGGATTAGTAAAAAGAGGGATAATGAATGAACGGGACTTGGTGCGAATGAGAATCCAGCCAAAGTTTTGGATCCCATATATAGAGAATTGGAGAGGGAGATTAGGCCCAGGATATGATGCAGATCAAGAGAGGCTACAACCTATGTGCAATCATGAGGACCAACTAAAAAGACCAAAATGTCCTTCTAGTCCAGCATATTGATATAATGAAAAATAAAATTAAAGGAGCAATATGACTCTTTCCCCTACCATTTCCCGAATTGGTATCTCTATGTACTGTGATATATCAAACATTCCTACTTTCCTACTCCATCTACACGATGCACTGCAGGAACTCACCAAGGCTCCTTAGGCAGCACCTTCCAAACCAACAATCGCTACCACCTAGAAGGACAATGGTAGCAGACCACCGCCTAGAAGTTCCCCTCCAAACCACTCACCATCCTGACTTGGAAATGTATCACTGTTCCTTCACTGCCGCTAGGTCAAAATCCTGGAACTCCCTTCCTAACAGCACTGTGGATGTACCTACACCACGTGGACTGCAGCGGTTCAAGAAGGCAGCTCACCACCACCTTCTCAATGGCAACTAGGGATGGACAATAAATGCTGGTTTAGCCAGCAACGCCCACATCCCATTAATTAATTTTTAAAAACTTTTCATATTGCAAGTGTTCAAATACTTTGAGTTATCGTAAATTGGACATCACGTGAAATCTCAGATATTGCAATCCAATCGGTTCCAGGATTATGAAGACGCTTTACCTCTCCTAAGATGGGGATGGGGAGGAATTTCTCTCTGAAATGACTCTACAAGCCATTCAGTTCACAGGAAATTAGGGATGGACATCAAATGCTGGCCTTGCCAGCGACACCCACATCGCACGAAACAATAAAGCCAGAGGGATGTTGGGTTGGGAAATGAAATATTAGCTTTTTCGGCACCTGGTGTTACAATCAAGCTCTATCAGTTCAGGTATAATCCAGTTAGATACAGGATAGAGCTCCCGTTACTTTGCTCCAACCACGCACAACACCTTCAACCTCAGGAAAGCATCCTCCACTGATTCATCGTGCAATCTCCCATTTTGTGGTCCCTCTTGACTGAGAGTGTCAACCAGTGCCAAAATATGGGGTAGTCCTGTGCTCTGGGAAGGGGCCTAAAACCACCCAAATTCAATCAATTTACAGTCCTTACAGTAGACAAACAGAAGGTTATCATGGTATCTGTCAGAGCTGCCTTTCTACACAGGGCCCTGACGGAAAAGCCTAGCGCATGCTTAGCCTTGCTAAGAAAGTTTGCAAATTTAGTGCTGCTTTTTTCCCTTTGTGCTGCCTTCGGCAGGTTGAATGATACTGGGTTAAAATTCTGGGTTGACGGGGTTGTCTTGTAAGGAAAGGTTGAGCAGAGTGGACCTATACCCAATGGAGTTTAAAAAGGAAAAGAAGTGATCTTATTGAAGCATATGAGATTCTGTGGGGGCTTGGCAGGGTAGAATGTTTCCCCTCGTGGGGAAATCTAGAACTAGGAGGCACAGTTTCAAAATAAGAGAGACTCATATTTAAGACAGAGATGAGGAGGAAATTCTCCTCTTAGAGTGTCATGAATCTTTAGAATTCTCTACTTCAGACAGCAGTGGAGGCTGGGCCATTGAATATATTCAAGCCTGAACTAGACAGATTTTTGATCGACAAGAGAGTCAAGAGTTATGGGAGACAGGAAGGAAAGTGGAGTTAAGGCCACAATCAGATCAGCCATGACCTTGCTGAGTGGTGAAGCAGGCTCAAGGGGCTGAATGGCCTACTCCTGCTCCTATTTTCTTGTGCTCCTTATGTTCTTAGAAGATCGATTAGAGGGAAATGAACTTTACACCAAGGTAGAAGAGAAGTGAAAACAGCCTCCGCAGCTCCTGTCCTTGGACTAAATGGCAGGGTCAGATGGGTGGGCTGGTGGTTTTTTCTAATGTCTACTTTCTTGTATCGATTCAAAGCATCATTTGCCCTGCTGGGGGTGGTGCAACTTCAAATTGGAGCACCAGGTTACACCAGGCTCTCCCAGTCATGTCCTCACTCTGCTGAGTTCGCAGTTCCAGCCTAGCAGTACGCAGGGGTACCAGATGAAGGTCTGGCATCTCTCTGCGGTAGAGAAATCAGATAAAATATCTCTCTAGTCGACTGCTGCAATGTCTCTGCTGGCAGCCAGCTAAGAGCAGTATTGGAGCCAAGGGTACCCACCTCACACCCTCAGTCTGAGAGGCATCACAAAGGATGCCCTAAAATTAAGAAGAGGGGGAAAGCACAGGCCCATTTCTTCACTGGTGAGTAACGACCCTTCAGTAAAAACACTGCACAGATTATTTTCAAAACAGATGGCAGAAGGATCTGATGGTAATCTCTTTTGTTAGGTTGGCCCAATTTCAGCTCTTTCTTAACTATGCATGCAACTATCTTTGGGCTCTACTATTCAACCAGTCTAAAAGTACCTGAGGTTGTTAGTGATAGGCATGACACACCCGAGATTTTGGATACACTTACATTATACCAATTACCCTATGACCCCACACTTCTTTCACTCAGTACAGAGGGTAACAAAGAGCAGAAACTATTTTCTATATCCGAAGTGTGCGAAGAATTACACTAACAGCCAATTTAAGATTATTAGTCTGGCTTGCAGTGTGGCTCACTTATACTTGCTAGAAGCTACATATATTCATAAGCAGGAACCTGTCCTCTGCAAGCCAAAGGAACATATCCAGGTATTGTGCCTTTCGTTTGAATTAAACAAAAGCCTGGGGGAACAATAGTTCCTTGGTGCATTCTCCATGACAACACCCTGACTAATCAGGGGTGACTTGCCAACCAATTAACACTCTTTTCCTTTTTTGGCATTCTTGCATCTCTCCTGATGAGTACATGGTGAAAAATTTCAACAGCCTGTCTCTATTTTACAGCAATACTTTCTGTAACTTTTTTAAACTGTAAAAATACCCATATCTTTTAGATAGAGGTCTGCCTCAATTCCCTATTATCTTCCACAAAATTATCAGAACCTCCTGGAAATCTATTGGCAAATTGGTGGATTTTTAGATAATCCCTCTACTAGCAGTAACTAACTGTACTTGACGTGAATAGCATAGAATGTGGTGCGAGCCAAGAATCTCTGCACAATTGAGGATGTGACTGGCCTCTTGAGCAACCCCAAATTTAATTGCTCCACTATTAGTGGCCGTACCTTTAACTGCCTCGGCCCCAAGCTCTGGAATTCCCTCCCTAAATCTCTCCACCTCTTGAACTCTCATTCCTTTTGAAACGCTCCTTAAAACCTGCCTCTTTGGCCAAGACTTTGGTTGTCTGCCCTAATAGTTCCTTATATGGCTCAGTATTGTCTTATTTTGGTCCTCAGAAGTGCCTTGGGATATTTCATTAAAGGTGCTATATAAATACAAGTTGTTGTACAAATACTGTCGCTGTCACAGGACACCAATGTCTAATCTGACGAAGATCAGCTCTTCATGTGTAGCCAATAGAGGTGATGCAATTCATTTAATTTTTTTGCTTTAGAGTAATAGGCTGGGATTTTCTGGCCCCATTGTAGAGGGACCGGCTGCAAGAGATTCGACAGCCCAGCCAAAAGCCCATTGACTTTCGGTGGGACTGGACGATCCCAGCAGTGGAGGAGGCCAGAAAATCCCATCCATAGTTCGTGACTGTTAGCTGAATTAAGTGAACAAGAGAGTAGGGGTGTTCCACTATTGGTCTCTAGAGGTGGTCCATCGATTGAAAGGACTAGCTCCTACAATAGTCTTTTAACTAGTATAATGTGAAGTCAATCTGATGCAAGCTAAACTTGCCAAAATATCCTAACTTGTTTAAATTGCCCCATTAGCAATGGGAACAGTCCTGCTGTATCAATAAAGGATGAAGTTGTATTTATATTGTGTCTTATTACCTCCCCAGAATGTCCCAAAGCATTTTAATGTCATGCATCACTTCTGACGCACAGTAACTGCTATGTGAGCTAACACAGCAACCAATTTCTACGTGCAACAATTGAACGAATTGATTAGGGGGAAGAATGTTTGCCAAAAAAACAGGAGAATTCCCCGTTGTTCCCTGAAATAGCGTCATGGGGTCTTTTACCTCCTCAAGTCCACCTGAATGTTGTAATATGCCTTTAAGGGATAGCAGCATGGCTATATATGTGTCATGTGATCCAGAGGGGACCTTATTGAAGCGCATAAAATTCTGACAGGACGAAAAGACTGGATGCAGGGATGATGTTTCCTCTAGCAGGGGGGTCTAGAACAAGGGGTCACAATCTCAGGATACAGGGTAGGACATTTAGGACTGAGATGAGGAGAAACTTCTTCACTCAGAGGGTGGTGAATCTGTGGAATTCACTACCACAGAAGGCTGTGGAGGCCAAGTCATAGAATATATTTAATAGATTTCTAGACTCTAAAGGCATCAAGGAGTATGGGAAGAGAGTGGGAGTGTGGCGTTGAGTTAGAGGATCAGCCATGATCATATTGAATGCCGGAGAAGGCTCAATGGGCCAAATGACCTATTCCTGCTCCTATTTTCTATGTCTCTATGTCTCAGTTTCACTTTGGCCTGTAAGCAGAACACACACAGCTCCGCTGCTGATGTTTTCAATTTTTCTACCTTTGTATAAATGTTCCCATGTGCCTAGTCTGAATAAATTAACCCACAACATGTTTACACAATCCCTTATGAGTGATCGGTGCCTTTATATCATTATAGAAGCATGACACTGAGTAGGAGCCCTTAGTATAAGGCCTCATCCCACAATGCAGCCTCCCTTCAGCAATGCACTGAAATATAGGCTAAATGACATGTCTAAGTCTGATGGGGCTTCAACCTACATCCTCCTAATCCAAAGCAAGACCACTACCAAACAGGCCCAGCTGCCACTTGTACAAACTGGGTTAATTTTAGCTTTTGTATGCCCATGACCCATTCCACACTACAAAGGATAAGATGTTAAACCGTACACGTCTGTCCTGCTGATTGTAGTGGATGTTGAAGATCCCACATTACTATTCGAAGAGCAGGGAGGTCTCGACATAAGCCATAACAGTCCTTCTTCTACCAGTAACCAAAAACAAATGAGCTCGACCTTCGTCTCCTGGTTCATGGGGAGAAGTTCTCCCACAGAAGACAAACATGCCATCGGTAATGGCCACCGCACCTCAATAATAATTCATTGTATGTACAATACTTTGAGCTGCTTGGATGAGATAAGGCGCTATGCAAATGCAAGTCTTTTTTCATTATTAAAGCATGTGGCAAGTTTCCACTGTACTTATGTTCATTTTACGGGAACTCAAATGAATTCCTTCCTATTCACTGTCAAAATAAAATCAATTGAAGCAATTGTTTGAGTCACATTACCACATTCTTGATTTTCTGTTTTTAATAAAAGAAAATTCTATGCAAGCCTTTCAACAGAATAAATTTGTAAATATGACTTCTCTAAACTCTCAGATTTGCGTACAATGTCCTATTAGCTAATGCAAACATCATTTTTATCTCAAATGGGAATAATTAACAAATGGGAATAATGGGTTAGTTCCACACAATTTGCTCTTACCGTAGAGAATTCAGGTTGATATCTTCATTCAATTAGCCAGATCGTGTAAACAATTAGAAGAAAAAGTACTAAAATGAACTCTCTCCCTCTTCCAAGTAATGCATTAATGTAGGTTTTTCTGAACTCAACTGGTGCTCTGTGAGTTAACCAATTATTCTAAAACATCTCATTTGAATAACTGGTATTGGATCCCTGCTTAACACAAATGTAAATTAGATGTATACAAACAGATGTTCCACTACATGTGTACATAAATCATCAGGTATGTTGCTATTTAACAATAGGGGTGCTAATAACAAAATGTTATGTTAACATTCCACTGTGATTCAATGCCACTCACCACTTGCCCAAAATGGCCTTACATCCCCTATGATCTGGAGCGAGGCTTTACCATTTAATATTTAGCTAAGTGGTAGAAAGACACAATTGAACAGAATCACCACTCCAGTGCATGCAAACTTCCTGATATGCATCATGTGCCACCACATAATTCTCCATTTGTTCCATAGATGACACACACTTCTCAGACCCTGTATTAGACTGAGACTCTAGTCGTAAACCAACAGTTTCTTTAAACAAAGGTTAGATCAATGAACAGCATTCAGTCCAAATAGTACAACTTACAGTCATTACAAAGAGAGTACATATCAAAACAATAGACACTTTTTCTGACACGAACCCTCACTTTCAAACCCAATGAAAAACCATGTGCGCACATCTTTAGTGCAACCATTCCTTTATTGCTAACCCATTCTTGTACCTCCCTACATTCACCTCAAAGCCTCTGTCCAGTTCTGTGCTCTTTCGAATCAAGTCTCCTATTATTCCTAGGCATTCCCTATATGGCAAGAATATATGACATAGATGGTGGCTGAAATTTTGTAGGATCCTTTTTGGACAGAGAAAAGCCTGGCTGCATTGCTTTCATCATCGCAAGAGCAGCATGCGCTCACCTCACTCTTTCCATAAGCTCAGTGGGAGGTTGAGGAGGGGACAATTACTGTCAGGCTTTCCCATTCCATTCCATTCCAAAATTGGAATGTCCTGGCCTCAGTGTTGAGGCACATGCATAATAATGGCTGCTTGAGCAAGGCGTTAGTAGCTGCATCACACCTACTGAATCAAAAAATGTCCAGGAAAGAAGTGAAACGTCACTCTGGGATTGCAAGTCCAGAATAATAGAAATAGTGAATTATGAAACACGGCCCATGACTGGACAACTGGCTCCCACAAAATAATGGACCTAGGTAGATTTTTCTGAAAGTAATGAGTTTTTTCCAAGGTAAAATTGGCCCTGTATAACTTTCTTTGCAAAGCTAATTATTATTATCTTACCCTCCATTCTGCGGAATCCCGAGAATGCATATATGAGGACCAATATTACCAATGGGTTCTGCTGCCAAGGAGTCTTGCTCTCTGGGAGTGCAGACTGATAACCTGGGCATGCACTTCCCACAATTTGCTGACCGTTCAGTGATTCAGATGTGTTCAAATGTCCCCTGAAGCATGCAAGACCTTACTTCATTTCTATTTGAAATAATGCCAAATGCTGCCATTCCCTGATCATCAGCTGTAGTGGGATTTGTAGTTGAGTATCATTTACAGTTGTGATGAAGTACAGGATATCTGGCATGTTTAGTCAGCCAGTTGCAGCTCACAGGCTGGTGCATCCATGGCTGTGGTCAATGCTGCTTCACAATAACTGGCGACGACCACTCCATGACTTTGGTGCAAATGCTTCATCATCGAGTGACAGGATGGGAAATTTAATCAAAAATCTGATTTGATGTCAGATTTTCCTTTGTTCCTCCTTCCTCTCTTTCCTGATTGAATGCCTCACTGACGTAGCACACTCATTTTAAAAGACTGAAATATTGGTGCAGGCAAATTGGAACGTGAAAGGACCCCGGCCTGAAACCCATGATCTTACAGATCAAAGACAAGTGCTCAACTCCTTGAGCTACCAGCCTGATGGTTTCTCTTTATTGCGACAATTTGAAGATGAGCCTGGCAAGGCCTCATTACCTCCAGAAAGAAAACCAGCTGAGAGAAACAAACACACAAACCCTGAAGCATGAGAAGCATGGCTTTTGCCTAACAGCCAACAAATATCCAATTTATCTTGGTGAAATACCTCTGTAGTTAACACTGGGTTCCCCAGAGAGAACAGGGCATTACAATGATTAAAACGTTGTCAAAACAAATTATGGATGAGAGATAACAATAAAAGTAGGGCGCCAAGTAATGTCCTTCGAAAGGATGCTTTTATTTTTAAAATAAGAATATAAAAACCGATTAAGTGCTGTCATTCCCAGCAACCACTTATCTCTTGCAACTGTTTGTTCTCAACTGCCTTCATACCTCACCTCAAAGAGACGCTGTTTGAAGAAGGAATTAGGCTAATGGCCAATGGGTTGGGCAAATGGAATATAACTAAACTGATGAGCGTGAAATAGAAGAGCAAAAAGTAGCCGGTAGCTGAAAGGACAGATTGGCCTCGGCTAACCATTTGAACACTAAGGCATGTACAGCACATCTACATGCCTCTTTGCAATCAGTCAGCCTGTTTGAAGCCTGTTTGACCCTGAGCTGAACTTCCGGCCCCGTATCCACCCTGTCACAAAGATCACCTACTTCCACCTCTGTAACATTGCCCATATCTAACGATGCCTCAGTGCATTTGCCTCCGTATCCCTCAAAAATGCCTTTTTCCTAACCGGCCTCCCATCTTTCACCCTTCACAAACAAGCTCCTCCAGAACTCTGCCCATACCCTACCCCACGCCAAGCTTTGTTCGCCCATCACCCCTGTGCCCACTCACCTATTTTGGCTCCTAGGCCATCAACACCTTGATTTAAAAACTCTCATCTATGTGTTCAAACCCCTCTCTATCTCTGTAACCTCCTCCAGCCTTGTGAAAAGTCATGAGACAATTTTCTGCATTAAAGGCACTATTTAAACACAAGTTGCTGTTGAATGCAGCACTCGAGTATGTGGAGATGTTAGAATCAATTCCCTACCTGCACACTGTGAGACAGTGAGTGCTGATGTAATTCTCATTTTACTGGAAGAGAACATTATGACAACTTATATTGAGCACAGTGATGAGCTACTGCTTAACTATTTCCAGCCAAGGATATCTCCTATTGCTAAGCATCCATCAGTGAAGGCAGTGCCTGTGCGACTTGACCTACTCAACAGCACGGGGGTTTTTTATCCTAAATTTTTCCCTGCTCACCTGACTGTGTTAGCTTCCCATGTGCAGCAAGTATCCTAGTGGTGCCCAGGCAGAGAGCGCCAACAGGACGGGGCATCACAGACAACCTTTTATTTATTCGTTCACGAGATATGGGCCAGCTTTTATTGCCGATCCCTAAATGCCCTTGAGAAGGTGGTGGTGAGCTGCCTTCTTGAACCGCTGCAGTCCAGGTACACCCACAGCGCTGTTAGGGAGGGTGTTCCAGGATTTTGACCCAGCAACAGTGAAGGAACGCCGATATAAATCAGGATGGGGTGTGGCTTGGAGGGCAGCTTCCAGGTGGTGGTGTTCCCATATATCCACTGCCCTTCTCCTTCTAGATGGTAGAGGTCACGGGTTTGGAAGGCACTGTTGAAGGAGGCTTGGTGAGTGGCTGCAGTGCATCTTATAGATAGTACACACTGCTGCCAATGTGCGTCAGTGGTGGAAGGAGTGAACCCAACCCAGCACTCACCAGACATCCAACATTCCAGCAGGAGTTACTAGACAGGAATCTGGAACAGGATCTTTGTTCCCACCCTAGGAAAAACTGAGGCCAACAATAGAGTCCCAACTACTGGATAGCAAGGATCCAAAATGCAGCACAAACTGGGGCCAAACCTGTAACCTCTGGTGTTGTGGTTCAGTATCATACCATGCAATGCATTTACCCAGTACATCACTGAGAAGTTTTTTGGCACTTTACCTTCAGATAAAGTTGCTTCCAGAGATAGAATTCTGAAACTTCCTTGGAGACATGGCAAGAGAATTTCTTTTTCTCTCGTTGATGAATGTTATCTATTCTTAGACTTTCAACATTTTAAAATCTCACAAATGAAGTATGCACATAGGAATTCAGGACCTGACATTACTTGGCACAGTGAGGAGGGATGTGTTGGGTTTGGTATATTTTACCAAAATTCACATTTCGAAATTGTAAATCTTGACCGTTAATTTCTCCATCCTTTATCCTCCCCCAGCCCCTCTAGTCTCCGAGGCAAGAGGGAATCTGGCCAGACAGCATACAATCCTTGGAGATGATAGGAAGTCCTCGGAGGCAAAGGAAACTATCTGTCAATTTGTCCATAGACAATGGGAAATTGTTTTGGAGATGGCAGGAAGCCAAGTCAGAATAGCTTTTTCCTGGAGTCAAAATTCTTTCTTTAGTGGTTTTGCATGGGAAAATACTGAGATTGTTACAGCAAATCTGGCAAGTATCACATTTTGAGAACAGCTCTTCAGATCTGCTGAGAACATTCAAAATGTTGCTGATTCTTAAATCTGTCGGCTATGAAACAGTTTTTCACTTGGAAGGTCAGTAAATACAAAAGATGACAGAATAGCAATCAGCAATTGTGCGACAAAAGGTATATGCACATTGTTTTATAATCTCAGAATTAATTGTGAGATCAGGTCAATTTGATTGGCAGCAAACCTAATAATCTCTTCAAATTCTGTTGCCGTCACCTTTAATCTGGAACTTTCTGGTCTCCGCACATTTAAGCCACATTGTGTTTTTGTTCTGCCCTATTTTTAGAATATTTTGATTGGAACGATAATCACTTAGAAGAATTTAAAATCCTTGTCCACAAATCCTTTTATAATCTCATCCCTCTCCACCTCTGGAATCTGTTTGAGCCCCACCTGTATCTTCTAGTTTGCTGAATATAGCCCTTGGTGCCTTTCTATCTCCCTCCTCAATGACCTCCAGTCTTGAAGTTTTCAGCTTGCTTGGCCCTATTCTTTAGGGAATTTCATTCTTGAGCACCTCCTCCACTCAACCCTCCCCTCCCTATCTTTAGAAGTCTTCTCAAAAGAAGATTGAAGTCACCTCTCTTGCAAAGACTGGACCATTATTCCACTCAGAATGTTTTCCTTATGTTAAAAATATTGTAAAAATACAAACCGAAATAGTTATTATAGCTATTCTGGTAGTACAGTGGAAAACCCACTTATAATAATACAACTGTTAGGAGCATGGAAAAGCACATAGGAACATAGGGACAGGAGTAGGCCATTCAGCCTATTGAGCCTGCTCCACCATTCAATATGATCATGGCTGATCATCCACTTCAATGCCTTTTTCCCACACTATCCCCATAACGATTTATGTTATTGGCATTTAGAAATCTATCAATCTCTGCTTTAAACATACTCAGTAACTGAGCTTCCAAAGCCCTATGGGGTGCTGAATTTCAAAGATTCACAACTCTCTAAGTAAAAAATTTCTCTTCATCTCAATTCTAAGTGGTTTCCCTCTTATTTTGAAATTGAGTCCCCTGGTTCTAGATTCCCCAACCAGGGGAAACATCTTACCTGCATCTACCCTGTCCATCCCTTTAAGTACTTTGTAGGTTTCAATGAGGTCACCTCTCATTCTTCGAAACTCTGGAGAATACAGGCTCAGCCAGTTTCCCAAATCTCTCTTCACAGGACAGCGCCAACCATCCCAGGAACAAACCTGGAGAACCTTTGTTGCACTCCCTCTTTGACATTAATATCCTTCCTAACGTAAAGGGGGCAAAACCGTACACAGTACTCCATGTGCCGTCTAACCAAGGTTCTATACAATTGAAGCAAGACTTCACTACTGCTGTACTCAAATCCTCTTGCGATAAAGGCCAACATACCATTGGCCTTTCTAATTGCCTACTGCACCTGCACGTTAGCCTTCAGTGACTTATTGACAAGGACACCCAGGTCCCTTTGTACATCTACAATTTCTAAACTCTTACCAGTTAAGAAATACTCTGTGCATCTGTTCCTCCTACAAGTGGAAAACCTCACATTTTTCCATGTTATGCTCCATCTGCCATGTTCTTGCCCACACACTTAGCCTGTCCAAATCCTCTTGAAGCCGCTTTGCTTCTTCCTCACAACACACATTCCGACCTAACTTTTTGTCATCCACAAACTTGGAATTTTACATTTGGCCCCCGTATCCAAATCATTGATATATATTGTGAACAGCTTGGGCCCGAGTACTGATCCCTGCGGTACCTCACAAGTCACATCCTGCCATCGCGAGAATGACCCGTTTATTCCTACTCTCTGTTTTCTCTCTGTTAATCAATCCTTAATCCACGGCAGTATATTACCTCCTATCCCACCTGCTTTAATTTTGCTAACCAACCTACTGTGGGGGACTTTATCAAAAGCCTTCTGAAAATTCAGGTATACTCCCCTTTATCAATTCTGTTAGTAACATCCTCAAAAAACTCCAACAGGTTCCTCAAACATGACCTCCCGTTCATAAATCCATGCTGACCATGCCAAATCAGATCATTATTATCCAAATGTCCATTTATCACATCCTTTATAATAGATTCTAGCATTTTCCCTGCTACTGATGTAAGGCTAATAGGTCTGTAATTCCCAGTTTTCTCTCTCTCTCCCTTCTTTAATAGCGGAGTGACATTTGCTACTTTCTAATCTGTAAGAACCATTCCAGAATCTATCGAATTTTGGAAGATGATCACCAATGCATCCACTATCTCCATAGCAACCTCTTTCAACACTCTGGGGTGCAGATCATCAGGTCCCAGGGACCTATCAATCTTCAGTCCCATTAATTTCTCCAATACAACCTTCTAACTAATACAAATTTCTTTCAATTCCTCATTTCCCCCTAGTCCCTTGGATCTCTAATTTTGGAAGATTTCTTGTATCTTCCTCAGTGAAGACAGGCACAATGTAATCATTTAGCTTCTCTGCTATTTCTCTATTCTCCATTATAAATTCTCCTGACTCTGCTTGTAATGGACCCACGTTTGCCTTAGCCAAATATTTTCTTTTGATGTACCAATAGAAGCTTTTACAGTCCGTTTTTATGCTTTTGCTAGTTTACATTAATATTCTATTCTCCCTTTATCAGTTTCTTGGTCCTCCTTTGCTGTATTCTAAAATGCTCCCAATCCTCAGGTTTACTATTTCTGGCAACTTTATAGGCCTTTTCTCCTTTTCTTTTACAATCCTTAACTTCCTTTGTTAGCCATGGTTGATTGACTTTTCTTTTTGGGTTCTTGTAACTTGAGGGAATGTATAATTGCTGTACACTATATAATAATTCTTTAAAAACTGTCCATTACCTATGTACCATAATACCTTTTAATGTATTTTCCCAATCCACCTCAGCCAATTTGCCCCTCATATCTTTGTTCAAATTTAACACTCTGGCTTCAGATTGAACTGCCTCACTCTCAAAAAGAATGTAAAATTCTACCATATTTTGGTCACCCATCCCTAAAGATTCTCTTACAAGATTATTAATTAGCCTTTAAATCATTTACCTTGTTACGAATGCTGCATGTACTCAGGTAGAGTGTCCTTAACTTAGTCTTTTTGACATTATTCCGCACTCTAGGTTTAGTTGACACTCATCTTCATTTCGCCTGCCTTCTGATTTCACTTGTTGCTTTTCTACTTCCTGTTACCAGCTTTACTTCCTTCCAATTTGAGCTACCCTTCAGGTTCTCACCCCCCACCCCCGGCAAGTTAGTTTAAACCCTCCCCAACAGCACTAGCAAATCTCCTTGCCAGGGTATTAGTCCCAATCCTGTTAAGGTGCAACCCATCCAGCTTGTACAGGTCCCACCTGCCCCAGAACTGGTCCCAATGCCACGGAAATCTGATGCCCTCCCTCCGACACCAATACTCCAGCCATGTGTTCAATCGCTCAATCCCCCTATCCCTATGCTCACTACACATGGCACTGGGAGTAATCCTGAGATTACTGCTCTTGACATCCTGCTTTTTAATTTCCTTCCTAACTCACTAAAATCTGCTTTCCAGACCTCATCCCTCTTCCTACCTACGTCATTGTCACTAATGTGGACCACAGCCCCTGACTGTTCACCCTCCCCCATAAGGATGTCTTGCAGCTGCTCCGTGACATCTTTGACCCTGGCGCCAGGGAGGCAACACACCATCCTGGAGTTAAGTTTACTGCTGCAGAAACACCTGTCCAATCTCTTGACAATGGAATCCCCTATTACTATTGCTCTCCCACTCTCCTTCCTCCCATCCTGTGCAACTGAGCTACCCATGGTGCCACAGACCTGGCACTGGCTGCACTCCCCTGAGAAACCATCACCCTCACCAATATCCAAAATGGAACACCGATTAGCAAGCATGATAGACTCAGGGAACTCCTGCAATACCTGCCTGGATCTCTTAGACTGCCTGGTGGTCACCCACTCTGCCTGCAAGCTCTTAACCTGTGGTATGACCACCTCCCTAAATGTGCTATCCGGATAATTCTCTTCCTTACGGATGCACAACAGTGACTCCAGCCGCCGCTTGAGTTCTGTAATCCGGAGCTCAAGCTTCTGCAGCCAGTGACACTTCCTGCAGAAGTATTCGTCTGGGACACATGGTGTGTCCGTGACTTCCCATATACCGCAGGATGTACATTCCACTCGGCTGAGCTGACCTGTTATACCGTAACTTTAAAAACTATTTCTATTAGAATAAGAAGAATAAATTACCAGTTACTCACCAATCAGCTTCTTCCCCTGTATCAAAGTAAGAGTCAACTACTGGAGGCTGAAAATGTAGACAATGAAAGGATCACCTCCTTCCCTGTTCACCGAACTCCCTCACTCACCAAACTCCAACTTTACCCCTCTTATGCACCCAAAGCAGGGCTCCAGTACAGGACCTATAAAGACTGTCCTGTGCACAGAAACTAATATCTGTCGATGGTTCACTCCCTCAAATAACCATCAGCTTCTCCCTGAGAGTTTTCCACACTTTCACCTTCCCTGGACACTCCATTTCCTAGCAGCCTGTGCACAAAGTGGTTAAATCTTACTTCTCCTAAGCTTGTGCCCGTGATGCCTGGTTTCAGAGTTTGTGACAATTTCGAACATATTGTCGAGGTGCGCTTTATCCATTCCTTTAAGAATCATTGAATAATATCTCCCGTGAGCTCTTTTCTCCATAAGAAACCTCCCAGTGATGTACTGGGTAAATACGTTGCATAGTCTGGTACTGAGCCACAGCACCAGAGGTTACAGGTTTAACCTCAGTTTGTGCTGGATAACTGCATCACAGCTTTCCAATAGTTGGGACTCTACAGTTGGCCTCAGTTTCACCTAGGAAGGGAATAAAGATCCTGCTCCCGATTCCTGTCTAGTAACTCTTGCTGGAATATGCAGATGTATGGATGTCAGGGGAGGGCGCTTAACCTTCTCAGAAGTCAAGTGTTTTAAGCTAGATGTCCATTTATTTTCCGTTCTCTTCATTATGCCTGAATCTGCTTGCTGTAGTGTAGTGACTGGGCAGCATGGTGGTGCAGTGGGTTAGTGCTCCCACCTCACAGCTCCAAGGACCGGGTTTTGATCCTGATCTCGGGTGTCTGCCTGTGTGGAGATTGCACATTCTCCCTGTGTCCATGTGAGTTTCTGCTGGGTGCTCTGGTTCCCCCCCACCATCCAAAGATGTGCAGGTTAAGTGGATTGGTTACAGTTAAATTGTGAGCGTGTGGCCTGTGATGGACAAGCATTCTGTCCTGGGTGTGCCCTTTGCCTGTCTGGATAGGCTCTGGAACCCTGAATTGGATGGAGTGGTTCTGGTCAAGTGGGTACAGTGACTGGAAGAATATGTAGCACTTCAGGTATGGCTTTACCAATGCCTCATATAGGCTCATTATTGCCTCTTGGGATCTGTGCTCTGTCCCTCTATAAATATACCTCTAGGCCTGTTAAGCTTTTCTTGCTGCTGCTGTACACTGTGCTGTTGGCTGCAGTGAGCTACACAATACTCCACAGCACTCTCCTGTAGCCTAGGGTTGCTTCATCTATACAGTGTTCTGCCTTTCCTCAGTCTCATTATCTTACATTTTCCCATTTTAAGGGTCATTTACCAGCCAACAAGCCTAACTTTCCAAGCTAACCCAGCCCCTTTGTAAGTTGCTATTTCATTCGCATTGTTTGAATCCTCCTCCCCAAAAATGAAGTACTCTGCAAAACTGGCTTATGTCAAACCGCAGCTCCAGTGCATGCTCTACACAATGAACAGCACCCTCCCCAGCACCGATTGCAGTGCTGCCCTTACCCGCAGCTCTCTGTCATAGTGACACAGTTCATTTTGCTATCTGTGGCTTAGTGGATTTACAGAGGCTTATTTCCTACCTGGACAGCTCAAACGCTGCAATTAGTTTCTATAATAGGACACAAGCAAGCTCCCCTTGACAATGTGATGGATGGCAACGGAGCGACAGGAATTCCAGGCTGGCCCGGTCGGCTGTGTTACATGTCAGTGTGGTCACCATCTTGTGCTCGTTTGCACGTTTAGATTGCTAACGATAAAAATTCATCAGCAACTTTAATAACTTGAGGGGAACATTTCTTTTTTGCACTGGAGGTGTTTGTTGAAGAGAGCATTATGAATTCACTAGTCCTCGTGCGCAGAGAAGTAATTTGCTCTCCCTCACAGCTCATGTCATCACACCTTAAAACCCAGAACAGAAAGAAATTTCCACGTAAAAAAATAAAACTTTTGCTGCTGTGTCTTCAGTTTCAGAAATTCACAACAGCCCACGATTAAAAACTCAGGCGGGTCCACATCCAGACATGTTAGTAATAACAGCAACATGATACTTAAATGGACAGGGACTGCAGAACTCTACGTTACAGAGAGATCTGGGTGTCCCGGTACATGACTTATAAAAAGTTAATTTGCAGGTACAGCCAATGATGAGGGCGGCAAGTGGAATGTTGGTGCTTACTGCAAGGGCAAATCGAGCATAAAAGCGGGGAAGTGTTGCTCCAGCTGTACAGGGCCTTAGTGAGACCACATCTGGAGGACTGTGCGCCAGTTTGATCTCTTTACTTATGAAAGGATATAATTGCATTAGAGGCAGTTCAAAAAAGGCTCACTCGACTGAGTCCTGGGATGAAGGGGTTATTTTCTGAGAAAAGGTTGAGCAGGTTGGACCTATGCCCATTGAAGTTTGAAGAATGAGAAGTGAAGGAACTTGACAAGGTGGATGTTGAGAGGATGTTTCCCCTTGTTGCGGGGGGTGGTGGGGGGCGCGAATCTAGAACTAGGGGAAACAGTTTAAAAATGAGGGGTCCCCATTTAAGACTGAGATGAGGAGAAATTTTTTTCTCTCAGAAGGTCATTAGTCTATGGAATTCTCTTTCCCAGGGAACACAGAGGCAAGGTCATTGGATATATTCAAGGCTGAGTTAGATAGAATTTTGATCCACAAGGGAGTCAAGGGTTAAAGGGGAGCAGGCAGGAAAGTGGAGTTGAAACCACAATTAGATCAGCTATGAGATCATAGAATGGCACAGCAGGCTCGAGGATCCAAATGGCCTACTCCTGCTCCCAATTCTTGTGCTTTCGTTCTTGTGTTTATGTATGTGGCCTTCCAATTTGTTAGAACAGTTCAACTGTGCATTAACACTAGCTGTTCTTAGTCTTGGCGATGGCAGTGAATCCAGTCACAAGGCTGGAGCGCATTTCTTGATGGCTACATTACAAGATGCCACACATAGCAAAACCACTCACAGCTGCGCACACAATTTCAGGATGTGGAGGCATGTCCTTGATTGCAAAGGGTAGAGATGCTAATAGTCCTGACTGCAGCACAGTAGATCCCAGCAAAGTTGTAACCCTTTAGAGGAGTGCTCTACCTGCATTGTATCATAAATCAAGCGCAGAAAATGCCTTGGAGTATCCTTGATTGATTTTCCCAACTGCCCACATGGTTCTGCATGTGCTACAATCGGGGCAGCAGGGATAAAGCTCATGCTCCACATGGTTTATTCAATGAAAGGTTAAGTATCTTTGCTCTCCGAGTACAGTATACAACTTCAACATGCTCTCTGCTGCGCTGTATGCACAGATGTCATTAGGCTATTTTTTTGGTCCTGTGGGAACCCATTAGAATCGTGTGAGGCACCAGCTGCCATACATTTAAAAGGACATTGTCCTCTGTTGGCAGATTTTGTATGAGTTTGCACAGGATTTATTACCTGGGTGCACAGAGGAGTCACTGGCGACAATCTGGCCAATCCATTTGCCCTGCTGAATTCCCTAAGCTTTTGAAAACACTTTTGTTTAGAAAAAAATGATAGAAAAACACTATGTCAAGTTCCCCTTTCACGACCAATATTCACTCTGAATTGCGTGAGTGCGTGACCAGGCAACAATCCGGAAAGTACCGCGGAGGGAATAAGCGGGCCATGTATGAGCCCATAAAATCTGTAGGGTCCTTCCCTAAAGGGGCATTAGTGATGGGTTTTTACAACAATCATTAGATTTTTAATTCCAGATTTTTATTGAATTCAAATTCCACCATCTGCTGTGGCAGGATTCAAACCCTGGTCCCCAGAGCATTACCTTGGCTCTCTGGATCACTAGTCAAGCGACAATACCACTATACCACCGCCTCCCCATAAATGGCAAAACAGCCAGAGGGGAATTGAGAACTGTTCTACACAGCGAGCTATTGTGATCTGAATTGCACTGCCTAAAAGGAAGTGGAAGAGGATTCAATAATAATTTTCAAGAGAGATTGGGAATATACTAGAAAAGGAAAATTTGCAATTTACAAAAAAGGGGAGCTGGACTAATTGTATAGCTACTTCAGAGAGTTGACACAGGCACTAAGGGCCAAATAGAATCATACAGCACAGAAGGAGGTCATGTTAGCTTTTAAACTCTGGCAATGTTAGCGATGCAGCAATCCTATAGCACCGTATGCACCAGGCCAATGATCAAATGTTCCTGAGGTACTTCTTGTTGGTCTCGTTCCTGTGTCACTCATGGCATTATCCAGGCTCCATTGCCAAAGCTACCTTGCCTTCTTTCATTGCAGCCTACAGGCAGAGGTATTATAAACCATTGCATTTTCTCAGCCCAACAGCAAAATCTTGCTACAAGCTAACCGTGGTTTGCTTTATGATCTGCCATTGTTTCTTGTGCGACATCTGCCAGTTGGTTGTCTCAGTAACCCAGTAGGAGAAAGATGATGACTAGTGGGGTAAGGCAGATCACTTGCGTCCAGTCTAAAGTGGGCAGGGAACAACTGTTGTCCCTTTATAGCAGCAACTCCAGTCATTCTGTAGGTTTAGCGTTCAACTGCTTAACTGTCCTAAAGACCAGACGGGCTTGTTAAAATTGGCCAGGTGGTTTACCTGCCAATACGCCTCTCTGATTCCACCTACCACTCTCCCACCACCAAACCGCGCCACGGGGGAGGGCTTTAAGTTCTGCCCAATGTGACGCCGTGACCCCCATTTGATCCCAGTGTCCGGGTCCTGGCCCAAAACTCAAAACCCCGCCCTCTGGCTCTCGATGTACAAAATCCGCTCACTTCTACGTTACAGTCGCAGCATGAATGTGGTGTTTAAAAAACCGTGTGGCTTGCGGGGGAAGTAAATACCTCCAGGGCTTGCATGAAAGGTTTAAGAACGTTTGCCATATTTTTCTCTGACATTTAGTGTCACCAACCTGGAATTCAAAAAAAAAAATTGTTGTTTTGTGTGAATTTTGCTGCTCGTTAAAGAAGATGTTGGTGCTTTTCTATTTCTGGCAGCCAGTGTCTGCACTCAAGAATTCATAGCTGATGGTGTTGCGGAGATTAATAAGGCCTGCCTCTCCACAGGTCACCACCGCCCCAACCACCCCCCCGCCCAAACACTGCTCCCTGCTATTGGCTTGACATCCTGCCTCTCAACACTGGCCATCCCAGGGCATCCCTGAGACTGTGGAAGTGAAAGAAGCGAGTTGGAAATTACAAGCCCAGTGAACCAAAAGACAGGACTATTTTTAGAAACCAAAAGACAGGTTTCTACAAAAAACAGATGGACCCTTCTGGGAATCTCAGGTTTGAAGAGATGCTGAAGTGTTACATTATGCATTTAATTGTTGCCCCGAATTCCTACGTTTCAGGCATTCTTTGCCTTTTCTTTTAGGTTCCCCTTCCCACCCTATAAATTTTTGAAATGATACTCTCATCTATCCTCTCCCCCTCTTGCAATTTGCCCCAACACAATATCTAACATAAATATCACCGATAACTGATCGTTTTATTTTATTCCCAGCGTGTGTGAGGTACCAGAAATACGGACTACAACTCAAACTGCAAATCAACAGAGCCGACCACTCCTTCAAAATGTGACCCGAATGAGATCTGGAAGAAATCGTCAAGCTTCCAGACCGCCTGAATTTATAAAGTCAGACTTGTGCTCTAGGACTAGCCGCACCCCTAGCCAAGCTGTTTCAGTGGAGCTACAACACTGACATCGGTCTGGCAATGTGCAAAATTTTCCAAGTATGTTCTAGCCAAAAAGGCAGGACAAATACGTCAGTCATCGCCCCATCATTCTACTCTCGATCATAAGCAAAGGTGTCATTGACAGTGCTATCAAGTAGCACTTACACAGTAATAACCTACTCACTGACGCTCAGTTTGGGTTCCACCAGGGCAGCTCAGCTCCCGACCTCATTACAGCCTTGCTCCAAACATCGATAGAAGAGCTGAATTAAGAGCTTAGGAACCAGCAATTGCCCGTGACATCAAGCCAGCATTTGACCGAGTGTGGCATCAAGGAGCCCTGCAAAACTGAAGTCAGTGGGAATCAGGGGGGAAAACTCTTCACTGGCTGGAGTCATATCTAGCATAAAGGAAGATGGTTGTGGTTGTTGGAGGTCGATTATCTCAGTCCCAGGACATCACTGCAGGAGTTCCTCAGGGTAGTGTCCTCGGCCCAAACATCTTCAACTACTTCATTAGTGACCTTCCCTCCATAATAAGGGCAGAAGTGGGAATGTTCAATAATGTTTCAGGTTTCAGTACCATTCGCAATACTTCAGATACTGAAGCAGTCCATGCCCACATGCAGCAAGACCTGGACAACATCAAGGTTTGGGCTGATAATTGGCAAGCAACATTAGTGCTACACAAGTGTCAACCAACGACCATCTCCAACAAGAGAGAATCTAGCCATCTTGCCTTGACATTCAATGGCATTACCATCACTGAATCCCCTGCTATCAACATCCTGAGGGTTACCATTGACCAGAAACCATATAAACACTGTGGCTACAAGAGCAAGTCAGGTGCTGGGAACTCTGCGGTGAGTAACTCACCTCTTGACTCTCCAAAGTCTGTCCACCATCTATAAGGCACTATCAGGAGTGTGATGGAATTTTGTCCACTTGCCTGGATGAGTGCAGCAACACTCAAGAAACTATCCAAGCCATCCACCATCCAAGACAAAGCAGACCGCTCGATTGACACCCCATTCGCCATCCTAAACATGCACTCCCTCCACCAGCGGCACACCATGACAGCAGTGTGTACCTTCTACAAGATGCACTGCAGCAGCAACAAGGCTCCTTCAACAGCACCTTCCAAACCCTCAACCTCTACCACCTAGAAGAACAAGTGCAGCAGATACATGGGAACACTAATTGTAAATTCTCTTGAAAGCCACTTGCCGTCCTGACTTGGAACTATATCGCCACTCCCTCGCTGTCACTGGGTCAAAACCCTGGAACTCCCTTCCTAACAGCACAGTAAGTATATCTACAGCAGACAGACTGCAGCAGTTCAAGTAGGTGGCTTACCATCACCCTCACAAAGGCAATTAGGGATGAGAAACAAATGCTGGCCTAGCATTAGTAATATTAAAAAAATCCCTCAGTGCTGCACTCGAGCTTCAGTGAGATTTTTGTGCTCTAGGCTGTATACCAGCACTTGAGCTAACAACCTTCTGACTCCAAGGCGAGTGTGTTACCACAGAGCCACAACTGGCATCACCAGTCACGTGACATATCCCTCAAAAGTGCATTCTGGGGCATGCCCAACTATTATTGTATACAAAGTAAGTTGTAAAGAGGAGATAGACAGTCAGCAAAGAGATATACACAAGTTAAGTGAGTGGGCAAAAATTTGGCAGATTGAGCATCATGTGGGAAAATATGAACTTGTCCACTTTTGCAGGAAGAATAGAAAATCAGAGGGCAACATTCCTCCCCCTCCCCCGTCAGGGTCGATGTGCGGGAGTGGGCGCGGGAGGGTGGGTTCCCGATCGGTGGCCCCAGTCGGGGGCACGCCACCATTTAACTTGGGCAAGCCAATTAAGGCCCGCCCAACGTGACATCCACCAGGAAGCGCTGTGCGTTCCCTGTGTGGGCAGGGGAAGGGGGTTCCCTGAGCCGGGAGTGTGCGTGAAAGTGCGCACAGATCTCCCTGAGGCCCCCCTGCCTCAGGGAGATCGACTCAGGTTTGAAACTTCAAATAAAGATGAGAGAAAAATTTTGCTGCCATGTCCCCTCATGTGACACTGTCCCCGCTCACCGAACAGAAGATTCTGCCCAGGATATTCTTTAAATGGAGAGAGAGATTGCAGAACGCAGTGGTGCCGAGCAAACTCGGTGTCCTGGTACATGAATCACAAAAGGTGATTCTTCACAACTAGGGTAACTAGGTGCAGCAGGGATACCTTTGGCTTTACTAAACATTCCGAGTCACTGAACAGCCAGAGTCACCAGGGGTTGAGAACACTGTGGGACAGAAATGGTGAAGAGTTCCACCTAACTTAAACACAATTCCAATATTTAGGATTTTACAGAACTTTGGCTAATTTGTGCGGGAGTCACAGGGCCCAGAGTTATATTCTATCACTTAGCCGCATTCCATGTGCTTATGTGCACACCGTTAAGATGCCTTGGTTCCTCTGGAATGCACAGGAAAAGGCCAATATCGCTTATGTCAGAGCAGTCAACGTTCACTAGGAAATATGAGCGGTTATAATAATCAATAACAGTAACATGGTCACCGCCAGACTGGAGGCCATCAGACAAGTGCCTCTGAGGGCAAAAATGCAGATCATCATGCCTGGTCCAGGAAACCACCTATTTCCAAAAAACTGATTGCGGTGTGTAATGACTTTTATTTCCAGAGGCAGAAAATAAACCTTTTTGACAGGTTCAACAGAGCAAAACAAGCTAGTAATTACTGCTGGGAATAATAGCAGGTGAATACCCATCACATTCCTTTGATGTTCCTCTGTCCGTTAACTCGTTGATTTTGACTTCCTTTCGCCTGCCAAAACGTTTTGAATTGAATATATTTAAAATTCGTGGAACTCTCCTCAGCAGAATTACAGTGGGTGGGGGTGAGGGGGTCCAAAATGTTGAAAAATGCACTAATAAAGCAGCAAATGTGAGGAATAACTTCAGATCTCTCACAAAAACCATTCTTACAAGTTCAGTCCTCGCATTTGTCACTCCCTCCACCATCCCCCCCATCACTCTCCCGCTTCAGTCAGTTCTGCGTTCGCCCCTCCTGTAAAAATGGTCAGACGTTAAAAGCCTGTTCATTTATCACCTGCCTGTATTCCAAAGCATTTTCAGTGAAAACCCCTGAAATTCTCCTGTCGTAAATCCTAATTCAAGGCTGTTGAGCTGTCACCTTTTCTAGCGTTGTGTCAGTCAGCTGGTGTTTCTCTTCTGTGTTGCTATCCGTGGTCTGATTTCCACAAAAATTCTTCTTTAAAAAAGGTTCGTCTTAGAGAAGGACATGCTGTTGACATCACCAATCACCTAAAAACAAAGGACTATAAGCGCATGACACTTAGGAGTAGGCCATTCGGCCCCTCGAGCCCCTCTGCCATTCAACAAGATCGTGGCTGATCTGTTTGTGGCCTCAACTCCACTTTCCTGTCTGCCTCCCATAACCCCTGGCTCCGTTGTATATCAAAAGTCTATCTAACTCAATGACCCAGCCTTCATTGTCTCTGTGGAAGAAAATTCCACAGACTAACAAACCTCTGGGAGAAAACATTTTTCCTCATCACCCATCTTTAAAGGTAGACCTCTTATTCTTAAACTGTGTCCCCTAGTCTTAGTTTCCCCCACAAGAGGAAACATCCTCCAGGTGTTCACCCTATCAAATCCCCTCAAGATCGTATGTTTCAATAAGATAACCTTTCATTCTACTAAACTCCAATGAATATAGGCCCAACCTGTTCAACCTTTCTTCAAAAGATAAGCCCTTGATCCCAAGAATGAGTCTAGTGAACCTTCACTGAACTGCTTCTAATGCAATACCTTTTTATTCCAAATAAGGAGACCAAAAATGTACACAGTATTCCAGGTGTGGTCTCACCAAGGTCCTTTACAGCTGTAGTAAAATTTCTCTACTTTTATATTCCATTCCCCTTGCAATAAACGCCAACATTTCATTGCCTTCCCAATCACTTGCTGCACCTGCATACAAACCTTTTGTGATTCATGTACCAGAACACCCAGATCACTCGGTACCATAGCATTCTGCAATCTCTCTCTCCATTTTCATAATATTGTGATTTTCTATTCTTCCTGCCAAAGTAGACAAGTTCACATTTTCCCACATTATACTCCATCTGGCAATTTTTTGCCCACTCACTTAACCTGTCTATTTCCCTTTGCAGACCCTCTACCTCCTCTTGACAACTTACTTTCCTATCTATCTTGGTGTCATCAGCAAATTTCGCTACGATACATTCAGTCTCTTCGTCCAAGTCATTAATATAGATTGTAAATGGTTGAGGTCCCAGCACTCCACTCATTACAGCTTGCCAACGTGAAAGAGACCCATTTATCCCTATGCTCTGCTACCCGTTAGTGAACCAATCCTTTATCAATGCTAATACGTTACCCCCTACACCATGTGTTTTTATCTTGTTCAGTAACTTTTGATGTGGCACCTTATCAAATGCCTTTTGAAAATCCAAGCGCGCCACGCCTACAGGTGCATTATTCATTTTGCTTGTTATTTCCTCAAAGAACTCTAATAAAGCGGTCAAACATGATTTTCCTTTCACAAAACCGTGTTGATTCTGCCTGATCCCATTATAATTTTCTAAGTACCCTCCTATAATCTCCTCAATAATGGATTCTAACACTTTCCCTATGACAGATGTTAGGCTAACTGGCCTATAGTTTCCTGCTTTCTGCCTCCCTCCTTTCTTGACTAAAGGTGTTACATTTGCTATTTTCCAATCCACTGGGACCCTTCCAGAATCTAAGGGATTTTGGAAGATCAGAACCAATGTCTTTACTGATCTGCAGCCACTTCCTTTAAAACCATAGGGATCAGGCCATCTGGTCCTGGGGACTTGTCAGCCTTTAGGTCTAATAGTTTTCCCAGCACCTTTTCCCTAGCGATTGTTTTTAGTTCCTCCTTCTCTTTCACCTCTTGATTTTCAAGTATCTTTGGGAAGTTTTTCAAGTCTTCTGCAGTGAAGACGGACACAAAATACTGTTCAACATCTCCGCCTATTCCTTGTTTTCCATGATCAATTCCCCACACTCACTCCCCTAGGACCAACACTAGCTTTAATTATTCTTTTCCTATTTAAATACTTGTAGAAACTCTTACCATCTGTTTTTATATTAATTATGATATTATTTTTCTCATACTCTACTTTCCCCCCTTTATATTTTTTTAGCCGTTCTTGGCTGGTTCTTATAATTTGACCAATCTTCTAGCCTACCACTAATCTTTGCAGATTTGTACAGTTTTTCTTTCAATTTGATACAACCCTTAACTTCCTTACTTAGCCACGGCTGATGCATCCTTCTCAAAGAGTCTCTCTTTCTCACTGGGATAAATCTTTGCTGAATGTTGTTAGTAGTCTGCAACTGCAGTTCTGCTGTCCTACCTTTTACCAGTTTCCCAGCTCACTTTGGCCAGCTCTGCCTTCATATCATTATAGTTACCTTTCTTTAGGTTTGATAATATTATGAGGCTGAAGAGGTTGTCAACTAAAAGCCATCATCAGCACAATAGCACCAATGCCTGCCTCAATACAAGTAAAACTCCCGCTTTTAGCTAAGAGTCCCAGCTCAGGGATCAGCTAGCACCAGGCAACACGCTTTACAGCACTGTTGTCACCCGCACTTGTGAAGCATTTGAATACCTTGTGAAACGTTCTGTCAGTAATAAGATAAATATATAGGACAGAATTTTCCCCCCATCGGGGGCTAAGTTGAATGGCGGGTGCGCGGCGCCATTTTACATGTGCGGGCCAATTAAGGTTTCTGATATGCACTCCCTGTGCGGGTGGGGGGGGGGGGGGGGGGGGGAATCCCAAAATCAAGAGTGCACTCTTTTGTGCACGCGCACGAAAGAGCGCACTCATCTCCCTGAGGCTAAGTGCAGCCTCAGGGAGATCGGCTGTTCTGTCACAAATATTATAAATAGAAAAAAAAAATTCCTGACATGTCCCCTCATGTAACACTCTCACATGAGTTGGGACATGTCCATAATTTTTACAAAAACTTTAATAAAATTTTTTAAAACCTACATGAAACTTCATCCTGCCGGTGGATGAGGTTTCATGTTTTTTCTATTCCCCGCCAGGGCTCCTGGCCTGCCCACTAACCTTAAGGTTGGACGGGCAGGTCCACTAATTAGTTAAATGACTCTGTCAATGCCCTCAATTGGCCATTGATAGGTCAGCGGGTGCACAGCTGATTTTGCTGCGCCCCCGCCTACCGGAAAATTTAAATGGGGCGTGGTGACGTCGGGAGTTCCGCCCGACATCACTGCACATCATTTTACGCGTCGGTGAGCGGGCCCCGCCCCCCAATGGAAAAATCCTGCCCATAGGTTTTTTTTTAAGAAAGAATTTGCCAATCTTAAAACGAAAAGAAAGCAAAAAAAACATTGCCGAAAAGAGAGACATGTTGCCGAAGATTTTCATCTTGAACTCATCAGGACAAACGCAAGAGTGCCAAATTTCAAACGATCACAACAATTTATACTCCAAGAGAAAAGAGTACTGATTGGTTGGCACGTCAATTCTGATTGGCCGAGGCGTTGCCATGGAGAATGCAATGGAGAAATAAAGGCTCCTCAAGCTCCCGAATAATTCAAAAAAGGCACAAGGCTTCCAAAAAGGGAGCTTCCAATCCTGCACATTAATGAGAAATGATTGACACATTGGGTTTTTTTAAACAAGCGATGAACAGCTATCACCAACAAAATCCTATCACGCTCAGAAGTATTTCATAGGAAAAGAAAAATCGCTGGAGACTTCATTTTCAAGCTGAACTGAGAGACTCCCCAACCCCCCATATCTTTGGTCAAATTCTCTTATTTATAAAGCAAAGCGCTTAGTCCATCATGCCAGCAGGAATCTGCTTTTTGTTTGTTTCTTTTTGTACGTGACAAAACACAAAGCAATATTTTTGAAAAAAGGCGAGAACTATAGCCAAATAAAACAGGTTTTGCCTGTTCCATCAAGGTTTTTAACAATGAAAAGCGTTTAACATCATGAATGGTCTAGCTAGAGTAAATGGTGGGAAACTTTCTAAAGACTGAAGGTTCCATCTATTCTGATGGAATCGATTTATGGCCATGGGTAATGTAACATGAGGACAATTATTATGCAACAAACGGTTAGGATTTGCAATGCACTGCCTGACAGGGTGGTGGATGCAAGCTCAATAGTGACCTTCAAAAAGGAATTGGATACATACTTGAAGGAGAAAAGAGGGCAGGAGTATGGGGAAAGAGCAAGGGAGTGGAACTAACAGTTTGCTCTTGGAAAGAGCCAGCCCAGGCTTGTTGGGCCAAATAGCCTCCTTCTGTGCTGTATGATTCTCTAAGAGTGCGAATGCTTGAATTCTGAAATTGGACCAGAAAAGGTCAGAAATGCACAGCAGACCCAACGGCATCTAAAGGAGGAAGACAGTTAATGTTTCTGGCAGGATCTTGAACCAGCCCAAAGTGCTTGGCAGCTAATGTTTTTAAGTGTAGTCACTGCTGTAGGCACCGGAGTGGCGGCAGCCAATTGGTACACAGAAAGATCCCACCAACTATAATGAGATAATGGAGATCATTGAGCCCATGCAGAGCAACTTACATTTCTCATTGCACCATTAAATTATACCTCGAATGAGGTAAGCTTTTTGCCTTTAACACCTCACCAGAAGGATGTCGCAAGTGTTGATAATCCCTCGCCTGAGGAAAACCAGCCTGAGCACTGTCTTAAATGTTCCTTTCATAGTTTCAATCTATGGCCTCTTGTTCTAGTCTCCGGGCATTCCTTGATTCAGTACTCAGGTTTAGGTTACTGATACCACTTAATATCTCAAATACTTCTGTTAAGGGCCACTCTCTGTTCCTTCCTTTAAAGGCTAACAGCTCCATCTTTTCCAGTCTTTCCTCGTGATTCAATCATCGGAGATGCCTGAGATCAATCTCATGCTGTTCTCTGCGCAGTCTGGCTTGCAATAATTGACAGCAGTGAGGTCCATTTCTACCAGTCCCACTTACTGCCTCTCGTTATCTCACTCTCAGTAATTCCATTTTCTCTCTTTTTTTCAACAGTCCTCTTTGTCAGTGTGCTCAAAAGGGAGCTGAAATCTCTCCTGAATATTAGATACTCGCTAGCACTGGTGCACAAAAAGTGCCTCAGCTGATATCACATCAGACGCTTGCTGCCTACATCACAAATAAAATAATATTTTACAAATAAGCTAAATTTCACTCTTCGTTTTAAAAATGTTGTGGCAGAGCACTGCCAAAGTCAATCGCAGGCATTCTATCTTTACATAACCCATACAGGCATCGGGTCTCAGGCCAACTTTTGCTATCTGAGACTTCTACAGCTGTAGCGAGACTTCTACAGCTGCTCTCATATGAAGACAGATGGACTGCGGCTGCTTCACAGTGCATTCCTCACATTGGGTGTATAAAATTAAAAGATCCATTCAGTTACATAACAGCTTGTTCATTGTAGGCAGAGCATGCAATAAGCCGGTAATAGGTCAGATCTTGCTGAAGCAGCTCATCTATTTTTTTACTCTTTCATGGGATGTGGGTGGCACTGACAAGGCCAGCATTTGTTGCCCATCCCTAATTGCCCTTGAACTGAGTGACTTGCCAGGCCATTTCAGAGGGCAATTAAAAGTTAACCATATCGCTGTGGATCTGGAGTCACATGTAGGCCAGACTGGGTAAGGACAACAGATTTCCTCCCTTAAAGGACATTTGTGAGCCAGATAATTTTTTACAAGAATCAATGATAGTCGCCATCACTGAGAATAACTTTCAATTCCAGATTTATTAACTGAACTTTAAATTCCACCAGCTGCCATAGTGGGATTTGAACCCATGTCCCCAGAGGATTAGCCTGGGCTGCTGGCTTACTAGTCCAATGCTAGCGACATTACCACTACACCACTACCTCCCCAGCTTGCTGTGTACCCAACTTGCATTTCATCCAACACTCTTCAGCTCGAAAAATACTTGCTCCAAAAAGTTGCTGGAAGTTCCAGCTGATAACAACATGATGAAAGCAACAGGGGATCTGTCACCTTGGTGAACAATGGGACCAACAGTGTTGAGAATAAACAGAGAAAGGACTGAAAAGGACAGTGAAGTAAAACGGGTGAATTCAATGTTAAATCAGGTACAGAAAGTGAAATAAAGAGAAGGAAAGAAAGATTGGATTAAGAAAAAGAAGAAAAAAAGAGGCAGAGAGGAAAAATAAGAAAAAAAAAATGCATTTTCAAATCTGGCAATTTTTAAAAATCCCCAGCAATTAAAATCCTGAAGGAATGGGATGTCAGACTTTTCACTTTCTGGGAAAGAGGGGCTCCAGTCCATGTGCTGCTGTTGGGGAGGAAGTTCCAGGATTTTGATCCAGCGACAGTGAAAGAATGACAATATAGTTCCAAGTCAGGATGGTGTTTGGTTTAATGGGGAACTTGCTTATCTTAAACAATATCATGTCTGTGAAGACTGGTCTCTCATTTTGAGAATCATCCTATTCAACATTCAAAGGGTTTTGCGAAGCTCTAAGATTTAGCCATTGACAATACATTTTGAAGACATTCCAATTCTAAAATGAATACAGCCACAGGCAGAATTTACAACACTGATACATCTTTTCAAAGAGTGACCAGAAAAAATAAAGCTTTAAAAGTTCCGCAAGACATTGCTGGATATTTATGGAAACTTGAGAATTAAGTTCTCGAGGATTCTCACAGTTTCACCTCCAGTTGTGATGCAAAGAGTTTTAAAGTAAGTGTTTCAATACAGAGACAGTCCTGGTTTGATTGTCTGCAGTCACTGATGTGCCAAGGGAAGAGATAATGGGAAGTTGGTCATTAAGAAACTGTTCTGTTGCAGAAATATAAACACAACTAAAAATAGCGTCAGCTTTAGGCTAATTCAACAGACATCCATGTCATTAAATTCATCTGCCAGGAGTACATGTCAGGCTGCTGGTGATGCTTATTCAAATTATCCACTCTGCTCACCACTTCAGAATATTAAAAATTGTTATAATATAAATAATTGCTTTTACATGGCATCTTTCAAACAGAAACATCTTTAAGCTCTTTGTACAATGAATTACTTTTTTTGGAGTGGCAGTTAATATTGATATATATTGCTGAATATTTTATGCCTCTTCTGCAAGCCCTTATTCTATTTTGATTAACAGGGCAATTTGGATGTGCAGGGCAATGGGATCCTGTCACAAAGAAATGAAAGTTGATATAAATCTGCAAAACTCACAAAGCTACCAGTATCTCTTTACACACACACACACACACACACACACACACCCCCCCAAACGTTGGCTATTTATTTGACTGTATGCAGCAGCACAGTCAAAGCCTATCCTCTTCTTACTGGACATCCACAAACCTGCAGTTTCAGCAAGTGAGTCAAGATACTACAGAGGAGCAAGACTCCTCCAATATTTCTTTATCCCTTCTTTTTCAGGTCATCTGAGACTAATGGTGATGTCCCAGATCAGCAACAAAACAAAACTTAGCACGGACCAAGAATCAAACTTGGCAACAAACAACAGAAGATGCCAGAAACAATCGGAGCCAGGCAGCATCCATGGAAGAAACAGGCAAGTTGAGGTCTCGAGTGTGGATCCTTCTTTGCAAAGACTGACTCTTCATCAGCCGTCATTGATGGCCCACACCAATGTTCCCACTAAGCTGCGCATGTGCACAACTGTGCTGCGGCCTGAAAGATACTGCACAGGCCTTGTTCTGGGATAAATAATGTGTGTGCGGGCCACAGGAAAAAATATAAAGGTGCTGGACCTGAGAAAAAACAAAGGGCCGTGCACAGCAACTAAATTTCCTAGTGAACACTGCATGGTCCACACCCAAGATGTCGGCATGCAGATCATTCCCACCTGCCGGGTGCTTTTGGCACCTTCTGAATTTCAGCTTCTGCTGTTTTTTTGATCAAACGTGGAACCCTTCTGCTCTTAGGGGCTCAGTCAGACATCATGCCGACCAGCTGAGCCATCAGGCTGAGGGCAACAGGAGAAGAAAAAGGCAGGACCTTTAGTGAAACAGCTGCTGCATTCTGGCAAGGGGCAGGCATGCCTGATGCCAGGTGGGGAACAGGCGAGCCCTGGCTCCAACTCAGGCATGCCCCTGTTGCAGTAGAATGCAAACTGGACTGAAGTCGGTCAATGTGCTTCCTATTCAGTTATTCCCAAGGGCAGCACTGTTACTTATCTTGCCCAGTCCAGGAAGTCATGTAACTTTGGTGCGACAAGCCAGTGAGGTTGTATGTGAAATAATTTATTTCTCCCCTCACTGCCTAGTCACCCTTCTTGACTTGATTCAATAGGGTAGCGATAACCACTTAACATAGGGAGTCCATGGAACACCTCCACGTACTGATCAATAAATAACAATGAAAAGCTACTATTCTACATACACAGGCACAAAGACCCACACATACAAACAGACTCAGACCTACCCACTTTGATGAAAGTCCAATTAGCATGAAGATATGAAACATCCCTGCAACAGTTTAATTGTTATACATTTACGCTTGGATAGGTATCAGGAGAAATGCATTCTAAACTCTCTTCATTCCATAATCAACTTGCTAAACTTCAATTCAACTATTCAATCCCATGGATCTTTTACCTTCAGCTATTATTTTGGATTTTTTTTTTTAAATCCATGCATTTGGAAAAGCAGCTAATGACAACACATCGAGTGAATTGCTGATGTTTCAAAGCTTTTTTTTTTTGTGTGGGCAAACGTGCCTGATAATCTGCAGCAGCACAAACAGTTATGAAGTGAACAACAGGTTCATTTGCTGTTGGGTGACCAAACAAAAACCAGTATAACTCCCTGTTATAATTCAATTAGTAAGGTCTTTAATATTCACAATATTGCAGATTAGGATGGCGGCAAAGGATGGATGAGTGTCCATGCATGCACATACATAACAATAGGACAGGTAGACAGGGTACATCTGAGAAATGGCACAGGGAGTCAATTGTGCATCAATATAGTCAGATTGCACTGTCTTAAGATCAAAACAACAGATATAATCTGAGTCACTGCTTGGCGATATTATTGCCTGAGCAGTCACTGCAGGGTACTTTTTCTCCTTGTAATACAGAAGCAAGTTAATACGACCTGTAACAGGTACCAAACTCTATTCAAGGAAATTGGCACCGCAAATACAGTATTAGAACTGATTTTGCGTTCTTCTAATGCTCTCTGGTAAAAAGTGACCTCCTATACAGCACGTCGGCGAGAAAATGATCTCCGATCAGTGTTCCTGGTAAAATACAAGTGTGCCAGTTGTTTTTAACACCCAGTACCTATTTTCTGTGTGGTATTTAACAAGGGGCTAGGCCTATGTGGTACTTTTCAGGCCGCAGGGCACAGCTTAGTTGAAACATTGCCTCTGCTAGAACATTTCTGTCTCTTCCATTTGCAGATTAACAAAACAGTATTTGCCATCGGCTCCAAACGGTGTGTTATTGAAAAGAAGCAAAAAGACCAAGGCCTGAATTTTCCCTCGTCAGGCGGGCTCGACGGGAGTGGGCAGTGGGGGAGCCAATCGCTGCCCACAATCGGCTCCGCGCCGCGATTTCATGCGGCGGGCCAATTAAGGCCCGCCCAGCGTGGGTCGCGAGCTGTAGTGAGCGCTACCTATGCGGGCAGGGGGTGGGGGAGGGAGAGTCGGGTCAAGCGCGCGAGATTGAAGCTCTTTTTAAAAAAATAATAAAGACGTTAATAACTTGATGAAACGTCCCCTCATGTGAAAGAAGCAAGCAACAACATTCCCGTGCCCATTCCCTACAAATTGCTGGGAAGTTTATCATAGCATTTTATCCCGAAAATGCTGCTGTGTGAAAGAATTTGGTAGTGATGAGTAAATCGGGACTGGTTTAAGAACATAAGGAATGGGAGCGGGAGTAGGCCATTCTGGCCCTCCAGCCTGCTCCGCCATTTAATAAGATCATGTTTAATCTTCAATTTCAGTTCAGTTTCCTGTCCTATCCCCTTATATTGTGCTTCGACTGGGGAAAAATAAAACTGATTTGAGACTACATTAGCATCTTTTACAAAGGATGCAGCCATACATCCCCCCACTCCCCCCTGCCAAGGTGGGGGTTGTGGGGAAATATGGAGCCCGTTATGGGGCCTCACTCCGTAAGATGGTGAAAAAGATTGAGATCAGCCAACGCGCCAAGTACACCTGCTCCTTCTGTGGGAAAACAGAGATGAAGCAGAGGGCAGTCGGTATCTGGCATTGCAGACCTCGCACGACAACAGTGGCTGGAGGAACTCGGGCCTACAACACCACCTCCGCCGTTACAGTAAATTCTGCAATTCGCCGTCTGCGGGAGCTGAAGGGTCAGTGAGCACTGGCCGTGGAGTCTGACTTCTTCTTCCAGAGGTTAATGTGTCCTCAAGCTTGTTAACAAAATGTTAAATGAAGAAGCAAAAAAATAAACAAACTAAGACACTGCACTGCAGGAAGTAAATTGTCGGCTCTTGCCCTACCTGGGGACGTTATCTTAATCAACTTATTCTTTTTAGTCGTGGCAAACCTAAGGGTAAAATGGCACACTGAAAGATAAACTGAATCATAAAACAGAACTGCCCAGTAAATGCATAAATATATGTCTTTTTACGCGCCTAACGGTTTGGTTAACAAACAGAACCAATTAAAGAAATACTATATTTGTCTGAATTTAGAGGACAACCAAGGCAGGAATGAAGATGTAGCTTATGCAGCAGATGTTACTGTAGAAAAAATTGCTCATAATGATAGTGCTTTTTATTGACGATGCTTGAAAATGCAAATTCCTGTTTCAGCAATACGTTTTTTTCACCTCACATCCTTTTAACTTTGCTGTAATGTTTGGTTTACCAGCGGGTGAGGTGACCATTCGGTCAGCAAACCAAATGGAATGCTGAACTATATAGGCAAAAGAGGGCAGCACCAAGACATGCTTAAACCTAGCGCTCAGGTCAGGCCACATCTCGAATAGCGCGGCCACTTTTAGACATGAGAAATAAAGAAACATTAAAGCCTTTCAGGCTGCCCACAGAGCAGCTACCAGGCTGATCCCCAGCGTCGGAAGATTAAGGCATGAAAAGTGACTGGATAACCTTGGACCTTTTCAGCATTCATAGGAAGGGAATGCGAGGCGACCTCATTGAAGTATACAAGATAGTAAAAGGTGTGGGCAAATCTGGACCACTACTTCAAGTGAAGCCATAGCAGTCGGACAAGAGGACAGTAGACTTAAACTGGTTAACAGTAAAGTCAGAACTGATAGGGGGAAGTTCTTCTTAGCAATAAAGAGTGACTAAGACATGGAATGGTCTCCTGAGGTGGATATTTCTTTTTCTTTATTCTTTGATGGGTTGTAGATGCCGCTGGCAAGGTCAGCATTTGTTGCCCATCCCTAACTGCCCTTGAACTGAATGGCTTGCTAGACCATAGCAAAGAGCAGTTAAGGGTCAATGACACTGTGGATTTGGAGTCAGATGTAGGCCAGGCCGGGTAAGGGTGGCAGATTTCCTTCCCTAAAAGACATTAGTGAACCAGATAGGTTTTTGCAACAATCAATGATAGTTGGCATGGTCACCATTACTGGGAATAGCTTTTATATTCCAGATTTATTAATTGAATTTAAATTGCACCAGGTGCCATAATGGGATTTGAACCATTAGCCTGGGCCTCAGGATTACTAGTCTATTCACATTACTCCTAGGCCACCATCTCTCGAAATAGATGCCAAAACCACTGAAATCACTTGTGACAATGTGGGATGCAGTACAGGGGTAAGAGGTTGGATTTGTTTTCTGGATGGACAAAATGGACTACATGACCTTCTTGGCCCCTAATTACATTTTGACCCTGGGATCAGGCAAACATTTCTGATCAAGCAGGACTTCTCCCATCCTGCAGGGGGAGGGTGCCAGGTATGTTGGCCAGAGATTTCCACGTGCATCCTCCCAGAAGGAATTCTCTCCACGTTCACATCAACAAACAGGAGTACTGTGAGCTGAAGAGCCAGGGAACAGGAAGCCACACCCTCAGTCATCAGGGGGTCGGACAGGATGTGAACACATTGGCGAGAGCGCAGAAGAGGTTTACAAGAATGGTCCTAGGGACGAGAAACTTCAGCTACGAGGATAGATTGGAGAAATTGGGACTGTTCTCCTTGAAGAGAAGAAGGCTGAGAGGAGACTTGATAGAAGTTTTCAAAATCATGAGGGGGCTGGACAGAGTAGATAGGGAGAAGCTGTTCCCACTCATAAAAGGATCAAGAATGAGAGGGCACAGATTTAAAGTGATTTGCAAAAGAAGCAAATGTGACGTGAGAAAAAACTTTTTCACACAGCGAGTGGTTCAGGTCTGGAATGCACTGCCTGGAAGTGTGGTGGAGGCAGGTTCAATCGAGGCATTCAAGAGGGCATTAGATGATTATTTGAATAGAAACAATGTGCAGGGGTATGGGGAAAAGGCAAGGCAATGGCACTAGTTATAATGCTCATTTGGAGAGCTGGTGCAGAAACGTTGGGCCAAATGGTCTCCTTCTGTGCTGTTAAGATTCTGTGATTTTGTGTGAAAACTGGCTATTGGCAACCTAATCAGTTCACCTTCATCCACTGAGATATTGGTTTCTAATGTCAAATTTCTCCCAGGCAGAAGTGGGATGGCGTATGAAAAGTATGCACCAGACAACCATAAAATCAATTGCAAGAACATCCTTCCTCAGGGACTGCAAGGTTAATTAGATGTTTTTGAAACATTGCACAGATCTGCATGATGTCAACCACTAGAACGACAAATCTGATTATTAATTTTCCCCTCTCCGACGCATGCAAAAAAAAACTAAATCACACGGCACTATTCTGAAGAAGAGCCAGACATTTCTTCTGCGTGCAATCCAACGCTTGTCCCCGAAGCTCCACCGCTGAAATAGTTTGCCTGGTCATGTATCACATTGCTGTTTGTGGGATCTTGCTGTGCGCAAATTGACTGCTGTACTTCCTACACTACAACTGCAGGGGTACTTCATTGGCCGTGAAGCACTTTGGGGCACACTAAGGATGTGAAAGCCTCTTTATCAATGCCAGTTCTTTCTTACTTTGTGCTCGAGTTGAGCAGTCAGTGCTGAGGAATGGAACATTTTTATCACTGGTTTGTGCCCAGTGGCAAGATGAATAACCTCACCGCAGGGACAACATTATGGGCGCAGGGGCTTCCTCTGCTCTGCCTGGATCACAGCTACCCCAGAGGGCCATGCAGACCTCCGGGGTCAATTGCCTACGTCCGTCATTCCTCAGTACTACTTGTCCTGGAGTATTTCCAAACGGCTGCGACAGCCCCAGCCTACTTCGTGGATCATTCTGATAGCGAGCAAAAAAGAAAAATGGGAGCTGCCTCCCTGCCCATCCCACCTGGGTAGAAGCACAAATCAGAGAGAGGTGAGAGGGCAACTTGCAGAGCTATTGCGCTACCCAGTTCCTCTCAGAATCAAGCCCGGCAAATATTGCAAACGCAAAAAAATACTCCAGGTTGCTGGAGATCTAAAATAACTTGGCAACTATTACTTTCGGTTGTCTTGTCAAAACTTGGCATTGCTCAACCATTTACTTCCACAGATGCTGCCTTTAACTCCATGCTAGCCAGTCTATTTACAGCGTTTTCATCAAAACTGGGCAAAAAAAAAAAAGGGGTAACCAGACAGCGTTTCAATGGTCAATCTCCTGCTTCAATTATCGGAGAGAGGCAGACATGCGAATTTCATTCTATTCCAGTCCCATGCTGATGATCTACAGAATATCTACCAATCAGCAGAAATGAGATCAGGCCAGCCAGGTGCTCTGTCAGTTAAGCCGAGAAAGGGTATGTGCAGGGGATTTAATCTCTGACTTTCGACATCCTGAACAGTATTGCACAGATCTGCAACAGCAGCAGTAGCCCCGCACCACAGTCCCCGACAAAAATACTTCACGGGCAAACTATTGCCGCGTTTATATATGGATCAGTCCAAGTTGCCTAAGCCGGAGAGTCCAGCAATGCAGTCGGCATGCAGCTTATCAACGTCAGCTTCTCAGCCAGCCTGCTGCTGCAAAGCCAGTCATGCATTAATAGGTCAGATTCAGCTAAACGTTGGCTACTGGGAAATCCACTAAAGAATTACAATGCTCCAGTGTTTCCCCTAGTCGTTTCTCTCCCCCACACTTAAAGCAGAAGCCTTTCTGGTGGTTACAGGCAGTGTCGACTTGCACTTTTTGACAATCTGCACTTTTATTGCAAGCCGCTCCTTAAGTTAAATATTAAAGATGGGATCCAGGGAGGATGTGTGCATCAGGACAGTGATCAATCAGTGAAACTGCTCTATTCCAGGTTGTACGTTCTCTGCTGACACTTTTCCATTGTGAAGTTAATAAAGCTCATATGGAACATGCATTGCATTCATAAACTCCCTTCTGTACCAATATTAGGCCTTGTAATGTGGATTGTCGGCTATCAAAGTTTTGGGGCAGGATTTTTCGGAAGGCGGGATTTCCTGCCCCATCACCCAAAGAGTGGGAGGGGAACACATTCTGGTACATCCCAACTGCCCTGCAGCTATTTTATGTTCAGCAGCATGTTAATTGGCTCGGGGTCAGACACCCGCCCCCATCTGAGGAGGAAGTCCCGCCTTAGGGAGCTGCCGGCCAACTCTGTAGTCCCAACAGCTCCAGGTTGGGAGGTGGGTTTGAAAGGCCAGGGGGAGGGCTAAAAGTGCGCTATGGCCTTGTGGGGATGCTTTGAATCAGCACAGACAGAGGGCCCCCAAAGGACGTCCCCCCCACCCCCCACTCTTGCCCAGCACCAGTTCGCTCAGTAAAAGCTACTGGGCTATCCAGCTGCCTTGGGCCTCCCCCTGCCACAGATAACATAGCAGTGGGGACCAAAGTAGGTACTTAAGTTGCCATCACTTGACCACTTAAGGGCCTCAATAGGCCCAAGGGCGAGTAGGCCACCCAACGTCTCCATCCCTGCTCCCTGTACATGTACAGTGACGTCTGCAACTGGGTGCTGTCACTGCTCTGCCAATGGTCTGATGTCAAACACTAACTGCATACTATTGCATTTACAATACTGAAGAATGGTTTACATCAGAGCTGAGAGTTTCTTGAAATCTCAAAGCCAGCTGGGCATAACACACAATATCTAAAAATGTAAAGATTCACCCTTTATCAGACTGATTCAAATACAGCAACTGCTTCTTGGATGGGGGCCCAGAGAAACAGAAGAGATAGAACATTAATGTGATCCAGTATTGGAGGTATAATTGCCACGACAACCTGAAAATGTTCATACGATACCAATATTCACCACCAGATGTAGCGACAGCCTGTACTGCACCACATTGTACACACAAGAGACATCTAGTGGTGGCCCCTCACAACACTGAGCTCATCCTCTGGGACAGAGGGCATAAGAAATAATCCTGAGGTTTATCTGGTCTGAATATATTGATTTACATTCAGTTGGTCTTGTACCTATGAACCTGCAATACATTAAATGTGAAAAGGCCTTGCAGATGGAATAAAACTTTATTTTAAGCTTTCTTCCAATCATGGCTGGACATAATATATTGGAAATTAAATAACTATAGGAAGCTCTATATGAAGCTTTGGTACTAGAGTATAAGGATGGATGAGTACATTAGACTCAAATTGACTCGGCCATTTGGATGCTTTAGCTCACAGGTCTGGAAGCCCAAGACACTCCTTAACACAGGCTAAGGCTATTCGAATAAACAGCGAGCGTGTCTGAGGATACTGATCGCATAACAGAAAATACAAGTAGCTTCTATACTGAACACATGAAGAAAGTGATTTTTTTTTTCCCTCTGATGTTGGAACTTGCACAACAGTTTTCAATTTTTCGAGATGACCCAGGCCCAGAATTATAAAGTTCGCAGATGATATGAAATCTGGCAAACTGGTGGATCACGGTGAGGACAGGCTTCAGGAGGACGTGGACAAGTTGGTGAAATGGGCAGCAGCACGGCAGATGGAGATCAGAGCATTAATATGGAAAGACCATCATGGCACAACTTTGAAAAGTGTTGATGAACAGAGAGACCTCGGTGCCTACATCCGAAAATCTTTAAAGGCGGCAGGTCAGGTTGGTAAGGTGGTTTAAAAAAAAAGCATACAGGTTTCCTGGGTTTGCAAATAGAGGAATAGACAATAAAAGCAAAGAAGATAATGCTAGAACTTTACAAATCACTTGTTAGGCCTCAGCTGGGCTAATGTGGACGATTCTGTGCACCACATTTCAGGAAAGATAGAAAGGCCTTAGAGAGGTCCCAGAGGAGGTTTGTTAGGATGTTACCAGGAATGAGGGACTCAGTTATGAGGAGAGGTCAGGACTGGTTTCCTCGAATTTGAGTGGTTAAGAAGCGACCTAATAGAGCTGAGCTTTCATGAGAGGCTCTGATAAGGGTAGACAGATAATTTCTATTCCGTCTGGTGAGTGACCAATAACCAGAGATTCAAAATCAATTGGCAAAAGATGGAGAGGGGAGATCTGATTGCTGCGATCTGGAACATTCTATCTGAAAACATGGTGAAAGCTGATTCCATAAATAACTTTAAAAGGCAGTTGGGCAGGTACTTGAGAATGAGGAACTTACAAAGTTAATGACAAAAAGCGGGAAGGTAGGATTAAGCACACCACTTTCAAAAAGCCAGCATAGGCAGAATGGGCTGAATGGCCTCCACCTGTGCTGTATAACTCTAGGGCAGAGTCTATGGAGCGTTGTGGCTGGGGAGGAAATGTGGAGTCTAGTCAAAGTAATTACTGGTTGCTTCGCCTGTGAATGATGAATCAAAATCAAATCAGCTGTGACCCATGGACCAGCGTGTTCATCTCTTGCAGTGAGCTATCGGCAAGGAAAGAAACTCTGCCTTTCCCACTGCTACATCAGTAAAAATTCTCCAAGTGGTTCCTACCGTTTCAGCAGCCACTGAGATCGGCATGGTGATTTCTTTTTAATGATTTCCCCCAGCTGCACCTTGTTGTTCTATCGCCTGGTTATACAATATAAAAAGGGGGAAACAATCTAAAAGATAACTAGAATTATACAGAATCACTATACTGCTTTTTCAGGTCCTTTCAATCTGTCCTTTGAGCACGGGAGTGTCTTGAGTAGAGTTAGAGGCCAAGGAGTTTATGGTCTTCCTTACAGTTTTATGAAGCAATGCTCAAAACTAAACTAAGATTGACACACAAACCAGAGTTAGCGGATTCCACTCAGAATCCCATTTGCACCGAAGAACCATACTTATAATTGGCTCCGTACAGGCACAGATCCTCCCCTTCTCTGGCCCAATAACCCCACCACCACCCACCCCCCCTTGCCAAAACTACTAGCCCAACTTTCACTCAGTGGGTGACAGGACACCAACACAGGGCAAAGAGAGTGTGGGAAGCTGCACTCCCTACCAACACCTAACTCGTCATGAAACCATCACAAGATAAAATGCGAATGCTGAAAACCTGAAATGAAAAAAAAACAGAACAGTGTTGGGCACACACAGCAGGTCTGTCAGCATTTGTGAAAACAGAAATGTCAGATTAATGTTTCAGGTGTGAACCATTTGTCACAGCCAGAAAAGGAAAACTGGTAAGCCGCAAAATTATAGTACATGTTTATTTCTTACTTTCAATGCCCCTGTACATTTCCAGGCTGTGTTTAGTTTTGACAGTGCACAGAACACTGTTTAAAGCTACGCAGGGCCATTTTGAGAAGGAGCCAGTCAGGAGCTTAGCACTCTGCACACCGTTCTTAACTGTTGTATGTATATTTTACCTCAAATGTTACCTCTCCCTTCCCTTGGTGACAGACAGGTGCCCATTTTAACCATATTGTAATGATTGTAAGTTAAACCATTTCTTGATGTTATGGGGATTATGTGACTGTACAGACAAATCAGCCCTAAGCGCAGGGGATCTTAGGGGTGGAGCTTTTTAGCCTTGGTCTTGGAACAAACGTGTAGCCTCATCTGGAGTCTGTAAATAAAGTTTACTGTTTCTTATAAGAAACTAGTCCTGCATTCCAAGTTTATTATGCATATCCTCTCTCAGGCTCATTATCTCCTCCAGAACTGATGACACCATTATTCTGAATATAACCAGTAAGAACATACAAAATAGGAGAAGTAGGCCATTCGGCCCCTCGAGTCTGCTCCACCATTCATTAAGATCACGGCTGATCTGTTTGTGTTTTGAATTCCACGTTCCCATCTATCCCCATTAATCTTTGATTCCTTTGCCTAATGAGAATCTATCTACCTCTGCCTTAAAAATAGTCAATGACCCCACCTCCACCACCTTCTGGGGCAGAGAGTTCCAAAGTCGGACAGCCCTCTTAGAGAAAAAAATTCTCCTCATCTCTGTCCTAAAAGGGCGACCCCTAATTTTAAAACAGTGGCCCCTAGTTCTGGACTCACCCACAAGGGGAAACATCCTTTCCACGTCCACCTTGTCAATACCGTTCAGGATCTTATATACTTCACTCAAGTCACCCCTCACTCTTCTAAATGCCAGCGGAAACAAACCCAGTCTGTCTAACCTTTCCTCCTAAGACAACCAACTCATTCCAGATATCAATCCAATAAACCTCCTCTGAAGCACCTCCAATGCATTGGATTATAAAGCCCTGGATCAACTTGTACCCCTCAGCGGTCACAGTAATTTTTAACCACTCATCACCAATGCACCACGCTGCCCCCAACCCCCCACTTTCCCACCCCCCCGACCCAAATATACTCTATTTTTCTCCAATATTGTACCATTTCCATACCAAAAAACTGATGTTGGAAGGATGCGGCTGAGTAAAGGTGCGCCATTGTAGGGCTCCAGCGTACTGAGGAGTTGTTAGTTTATCAGTACATAAATAATATTAACATATGGTCAGATGATTTATATTTAAAGCAATATGTTTTTGCATTGTGCCAACTGCACCATGCCTATCACCTCAAATTGATTCCACGCTCACTTGCTGTGAAGCCGTTACCACCAATGCTTCACCTCGGTTTTACAGGGCCTCTACAAGTTTGTAAGGATAAAACCTGTTTTTTTCCCCCCCACTTGCTGTCTCTCCACATACCCCTGCAACTCAACGCAACTCAACTCAAGGGAACAGAGTATGAAAAGTTCACACAGCCATCTTTACACTTCACCGAAATACTTGTGAAGAACGCTCTTCTGCTTTCTCGACTAGAGCGATTGTATGGCGAATGGTCAAAAAGAATGACATGACCTAGAAATGTCCGAAGGGCCAAAAAAATATAAAATAAAGATGATTCTTCCTTCAAAACCGCTCTGTCGAAGCTCAGTTTCAACTATTTTCTCTAATCAATTGATGCCGCACCCAATGTTGTGCCATGAAATGCTAGGATGCGCATTTCCATCGCGAGTGCCAGGTGGAGAGCCCCTGGTCTCAGCCAGGCTGACTGGCACAGTGCAGTGCCCAAGCAGAGGCCGTGCCACCCGAGGAGAGTGACAAAGAAAAATCAAAAGTGGCCATACCAATCCACTCCATTGAGGGGAGATGGTGGCGTGGTGGTAACATCACTGGGCTGGTAATCCCAAGGCTAATTTTCTGGGGACCCGGGTCCCATGGTGGAATTTAAGTTCAATTAATTAATTTAAAAACTAATTAAAACAAAAAAAAATCTGAAATTGAAAGCTCGTCTCAGTAATGGTGACCATGAAATTATCATCGATTGTTATAAAAAATCTACCAGGTTCACTAATGTCCTTTAGGGAAGGAAATCTGCCATCCTTACCTGGTCTGGCCTACATGTGACTTCCAGGCCCACAACGTTGTGGTTGACTCTTAGATGTAGTTTGTCAGGTCAAAAAGCACAGAAGGATTTAAAAAAAAACCTAAAGAAGGTTTTTGTTTTAAAAACTTGCATAGACTGATAAAAGACTTAGTGACATGAACCAATGTCCTTTACCTCAGGATGGGACAATGCAGGCTCACCCTTAGGGATGGCAATTGAGTCAGAGCATCTGCTTGCACATTTCCACATGAGCACCAGCGACTGAGTCAGTTGTCTGAGTTCTTAGTTAGGGAATCATTGGGCAGGAGTTTAAATTGTTAAAATAATACTGCAGCTGAATCAGATAGAGGTGTGTATGAAGAGAACATGGTTGCATCCAATGTCACTGCTGTTGAAAGTTTTAAGGATTACAAAAACTTGGAACTCATTCAGGGATTTTGGGCCAGATTTTCCAGGACCAAAATTCCCACCCAGAGTCAACCTTTTGCTTGTCCGTCAAATTCTCCGTCCCGCCAGCTACAATTCCTGCGGTGGGCGGGACCGGAAAATCCCACCCTATAAATCGAATTCTTTGGAACCAATATTGGATTCAGAGGCCCCAGGACTACCAGAGCTGGAGAGGGAGAATTTCCAGTCCACTGGCAGCCAGGTGGCTAAAAATGGAGGTCTGTCCGGGAAGCTGCAGAAGTGGTTTCACAATGGACCAGGTCACAATTGGGCAAACACATGATGGCACAATGTGAATGATAGAACATGTTTTAGGGTGCATTTACCAACATCCTGGGGGTTACCATTGGCCAGAAACTGAACAGGACTAGCCATATAAATACTGTGGCTAAAAGAGGTCAGAGGCTAGGAATCCTGTGGCGAGTAACTCACTTCCTGATTCCCCAAAGCCTGTCCACCATCTACAAGGCACAAGTCAGGATTGTGATGGAACACTCTCCATTTGCCTGGATAAGTGCAGCTCCAACAACATTGAAGAAGCTTGACACCATCCAGAACAAAGCAGCCCGCTTGATTGGCACCCCATCCACAAACATTCTCTCCCTTCACTACTGACGCACAGTGGCAGCAGTGTGTACCATCTACAAGATGCACTGCAGGAACTTACCAAGGCTCCTTCGACAGTACCTTCCACACCCACGACCGCTACCATCAAGGGCAGCAGACACATGGGAACGCCACCACCTGGAAGTTCCCCTCCAAGCTACTCACCACCCTGACTTGGAAATATATCGCCATTCAATCACTGGGTCAAAATCCCTCCCTAACAGCACTGTGGGTGTACCTACACCACATGGACTGCAGCGGTTCAATAAGGCAGCTCACCACCACCTTCTCAAGGGCAATTAGGCTTGGGCAATAAATGCTGGCCTAGCCAGCGACGCCCACTTCCAATGAATGAATTTTTAAAAAACTGGTAAAGCTGGACACCAGAGGTACCTGTGAGGCCCCGACATCCAATCTTGCTTGGGATGTGGACGGAGAGGAGTCTCAAAACTCAAAAGCAGTGGAGCCTGTGCCTCAGTGAACTTCCTTCCCTCCATCTCCCTACTCGGGTAGACCTCCCTGATTCATCGTGAACTGCGCAGGAGCCCACCCAAAACATTTAAATGGCACTGACCCCAAGATTTCAGGCAGGATCAGGATTGGCAGCAGCGAGTGGGTTGTTAATTGTGTATTTGTTGGTGTTTAACTGGGTTCAGGTGGTGGACATTAAGTGGGGGATTTACCTCTGCTCAAACACAGGAGTAAACTGAAACGGGGATTGTTGGATTCGGAGGTGCAGTTGTTTCTCTGTAAATAAATGCTTCTACGCGTGTAAATACTAAGGGCCAGATTTTTGCAGTCAGGAAGACTCCATGGACCTTTAAGAATGGCTAACAGGACCCAGACGTAGAAACACTGCCCCATTTCTGACAGGTCCAATTTTTGCCAGAAGTGGGTGGGTGTGATTCGCACATGAATAGTCTTTGTCTTGTTATGCTAACGCGGAATATTTAAAGCCTGCCAAAGTAAGGAAAACATTAACTTTTATTTGACAACTATCTAACAGGGTTTCAGCTTGCCATGAGGTCTAAAAGACAATTGCATCACTTCCTGTGATGATGTATACTGTCTCATTAGCGTATCAGTTAGCATTAACCCCTTATACTACACACAGGAGGGAAGCTCAAACTGAGTTTGGCCATTTGAATTTAGTGCTCAGGTTCAATCAGGTCCCATTTGGATGTTGCATGGGCTTTAAACCACAGTGCAAGAGTCACAAATTGATGGACTAGACGTAAATACTCTTGAAGGGCGGACAAGATGCGTTTAAGTGTCACGGTCGGAAGTTTTTTTAAGTGTTGAACATAAAAGACACAGGCTGCAGCTGTCAAAAAGAGTTAAAACACTGCTGGGCTGCTTTAATTGACATGCCATCTGGTGTAGGCTAGAAAAAAACTAGCACCTGTTCGTGTAGATTCAATCGAGCTCCTTTTTGACCCCACTCCAGGTCTTGAGCACAAAAATCAAGGCTGATACTCCAGTGCAGAGCTGAGGGAGCACTGCACTGCCAGAGATGCCATTTGTTGGATGAGATGTTCTCTCTGGGGCTCCACCTGCCTGCTCGGGTGGATGTGAAAGCTATTTTGAAGAACAACAACAAAGTTATCCCCTGACCAACATTTACCCCTCAATCACCATGGCAAAAAACCAGTCATTATCACACTGCTGTTTGCAGCAGTTTGCTGTGTGCAAATTAGCTTCTGTGTTTCCTACGTGTGCAACAGTTCAGCAGCAGCAAATACGCGTCAAAAAGTACTCCATTGGCTGTAAAGTGCTTTGAGACATCCACTAATCGTGAAAAGTGTTACATAAATGCAAGCCTTTCTTTCTTTTTATTTACTCTAGCAGGTTATGTACAGTGTCAAAGTATTTCCAACCAACTTTTAAACATAAGAGCTATGATTCGCAGACCAAATTCCACAGATGGTTGCTCCAGGCTGCTCTCCCGAGGGCACTGCCTCCTGCTGAGATACAGTTCCACACGTGGCAGCTGCCCTCTGATTGCTCACCCAAGCGGGCATTCTTCACGTGTGGCGTCCAGTTAATGAGAGTGGACAGGCCATTCAGCGGCCATCGTTATAACTGAGCCTGCTCCGGCCCTCGCTGCGTAACTACACACGTGTGCATCCCAGCAGGGGACACTGCACTGGGAGTGCTGGCTAACATTGCCCCCTTCGTAGCCCAGAGGCGGGTTCAAACATGCTTACAACTCCTGCGGCTGCAATCCACAAATCCAACAGAGGCCAACAGCGAAACCTGGAGTTGCCAAGCAGTTGATAATCTCAACCTTGCAGTCTATCCGTCTCTAATTTAATTAAATCAGCCACAAAGACAGTACCATCCACACACACCCAAACATAAGTCTACTTTACGGTACCCCACAATAATAATATGATAAATATGTTATATTTCATGACAGCATCACTGAATATTTTTAAGGCAGAGGTAGATAGATTCTTAGATAAAAGCAAAAAACTGCGGATGCTGGAAATCCAAAACAAAAACAAAAATACCTGGAAAAACTCAGCAGGTCTGACAGCATCTGCGGAGAGGAACGCAGTTAACGTTTCGAGTCCGCGTGACTCTTCAACAGAGTCATACAGACTCTAAACATTAACTGTGTTCCTCTCCGCAGATGCTGTCAGACCTGCGGAGTTTTTCCAGGTATTTTTGTTTTTGTTGTAGACAGATTCTTGTTAGGCAAGGGAATCAAAGGTTATCGGGGGGTCGGTGGGAATGTAGAAATCGAAACACAAACAGATCAGCCATGTTCTTATTGCATGGTGGAGCAGGCTCGAGGGGCCGAATGGCCTACTCCTGCTCATAATTCATATGTTCATATGTGACACAGTCACACACTGGATTGATTACTTGAACCATTACTCAAACCTTTCAGTAAATGTTATAATAGTCCATCACAAAAGGAGTTCTAATTCTGCAGCCTCAATTTTACCTTGGACACAAGTTCTAATAAGGCCTGTTGCCTAAAAGTACTCGATCAATTATCATATTTTCAATTGACTTTGCACACAGTACTAAAATAAATCACAGTTAACCCCTTAAGCCAAAACCTGTTACTTCCTTCAATGCTCCAAGTAGCACAGGGTCAAAGGGCTTTGTTAGGGAATGTTGGCGCTGTGTTGTTGGATGTAGAATTTAAACGAGTTTTTGGAGATCTCTTTAAGGACGTTGGGCAGGCTCCTGACAGTGAGGACAGCTCTGATGCCTCAGCAGTGTCATCGGGAGAGGTGGTCACTGCTGAAGCAGGCCGGAGACCTCGGGAGCTGAGCCATGTATGGTTAAAAAAACAAAATGGAAAATTCAGGGACCGAGGGTCAGAGGGAAAACCCCACTAGGGAGATCACTGGGGCCGAGGGGAATGTCTTCTCCCAACTACAGCCCCCTCTTTGGGCCATCGAGCCTCCAGCTCCAATGGTGCCCCCTGGTTACCAATGGAAGGTCGCCTCCATTTAGCTGGCGGCCTCCCCACACGGCAGGAGGGAGTCACCCCGCCCTCAGCAAAATGTCAAAGGCCCTGTAAAATGACCCCCAACTGGGCCTTTAATGACACTAATCAGCTGCCCGCCTCCTTGGAGTGGACACTCTTTCCGCATCCGGTCTCGCCACGGCTAAAATGCCGTGGCGTCCGGAACCGCATCAGGGAGCTGAGCACATGGGCTCCCCACAATTTTACCGACACCCCCCAGCACCCTTCAACACCCCACCCCCCCCACCCCACCCTGCCCCAGTGAGGGGGCAGAAACTCCACGCTTCCCCTCCTTGGCCTGCCTGCAGCACGTTATGACTGCGGGGGCAGGGTGACGTGGAGTAGGTTAGCTCCAGACCGACTTTGCTTCCGGAGGTGGGGGTGGGGTTGGCGGGGGCACTGAGGAGGGGGTGCATGTGCCATCCACTCTCCTGTGATATTCTGCCCATTGTTTCCGCTGTCCATTCACAAATTTCAGCCTTTGCATCCCTGTGAAAAGCCTGTCAGTACCCACTGACAGAGGAGTGAGTTAGCACGAAATGGCCAGACATTGTTTACTCAAGAAGATCAAACCCTGAACATCATTTCATTCACACATTGGATTGATTACTTGAACCATTACTCAAACCTTTCAGTAAATGTTATAATAGTCCATCACAAAAGCAGTTCTAATTCTGCAGCCTCAATTTTACCACGGACACAGGGTCTAATAAGGCCTGTTGCCTAAAATTTCTCTTCGTGAAATTCCCACAAAGCTACAAACCAGGTCTCACGCCACACTGTTAGATGCAGTGAATAGTTCAAATTATCTTTAAGCCTGGTGTTTTCCTGGTATAAGCCCGCTTCAAGTCATCCTGACACTCAGAATATGCAAAATGGTCAAACGTACTATAACCATCATATAAAATGCTCGTCTTTTTTGACCATCTATATTCCATTGCATGAAAGAAATGGACCATTTCCAAGAATTTTTTTTTAAATAACCTGTATAATAAATCAATAGATTTGTTGCAACGCACTGGAATGCCTATATCAACACTGATCTGGAAACAGATATTAGGAAGTTCATGAGGCTATGATAACACAGCTAACAACATCCAATATTACTGCAACAGAACCACGCAACACATCAATTGATTCATCAGAGCCAGTCCACTAAGCAGCCTGTAAGCCAGTGTGTGCAGCCTTGCTTTCTAACACGTACACCTAACTACATGACAATGCCTAAGAATGTGACTTTGTCTAGTCAACAAAGAATAATTACAATTAAATATTTGCGATACCTATCACTTAACATGTTTGGATAATCTCTGAATTAATTCGTTACTGAACAGCATTTTATTTCAACGAAAGCTTTTTCTAGATACAATCCCTGTGCGAACACTTCCTGAAAACACAAAGTCATTTGTTAAGGAATCTAGACAGGGTGAGCAACAGACCCATCACTACCCCATCTCGTTCCTCTCAGGGACAAATTACAATGGTATGCAAATCTCTGAGGGGTAGGTTGCAAAGAGTGTATTCCAGATGGATTCCCACCTTTCAACAGGTAGAAGCCACAAGGTCCATAGAAACATGCCCCCTGAGTCCAGCTCTAATTATACATCTTTAAACCGGTGCTGCTTAGTGTCGCTCTATAACTCTACATAATTAACAGCAACAACAAAATAAAGAAGCCCTTCAGCATGTGCTACACCAGTGGTTCCCAAGCGTTTACGGTAGTGTACCCCCTATTCAGATTTACCAACTTTTTGTGTACCATTACAGGCTGTTTAGTTTTTTAACTACCCCTCTAATGACAACACACTTTGTAAATCATTATAATTACACATTACAGGTAAGCAAATATCCATAATTTTTTACATATCACTCAGCTGCCCCTCTTCCCAAACTCCCTCCTCCTCTCACTCACTAGCATCCCCTCACCCCAAAAACCCTACCACCCTTCACACATTCAGCAACCTCTATTCCCAAACCCCCTCCCCCTCACCAGCATCCCCCCTCTCCAAAACCCTCTCCCCAACGCCCACCCCCCAACTCACTCACCAAGCAGCTCCCCTCACCAATCCACCTCCCCCCACTCACTCAGCAGCCCCTCTTCCCAATTCACCCTCCCCACTGACTCACTAGCATCGCCTCTCCCCAAAACCCTCTCCCCTCTCTCACTAAGCAGATCCACTCCCCAATCCCCTCCCCCCACTCACTCAGCAGCCCCTCCCCTCTTCCCAAATCTCCTCCCCCCAAATCAGCTCAGCAGCTCCTCTCCCCAATCCCCATCCCCCACTCACTCACTAAGCAGCTCCTCTCCACAGTCCCCCTCCCCCCACCCACTCGCTGAACAGCTCCTCTCCCCAGTCCCCCTTCCCCCCACCCGCTCACTAAGCAGCTCCTCTCCCCAATCCCCTCCCCCCACCCACTCACTAAGCAGCTCCTTTCCCCAGTCCCCCTCCCCCCACCCACTTGCTAAACAGCTCCTCTCCCCAGTCCCCCTCCCCCCACCCGCTCACTAAGCAGCCCCTCTCCCCACCCGCTCACTAAGCAGCCCCTCTCCCCAGTCCCCCTCCCCCTAGTTGCTCACTAAGCAGCTCCTCTCCCCAGTCCTCCCCACTTCCCCCCATACTCACTCCTTTGTGAGATGGCTTCACCAGTGTGGGAAGCTGGTGCAGTGGTAATCTCACTGGACCAGTAATCCAGAGGCCCAGGCTAATGCTTTGGGGACATGGGTTCAAATCCCAACATGGCAGCTGGCGGAACTTAAATTCCAATTAATAAAATCTGGAATTATAAAACTAATATCAGTAATGGTGACCATGAACCTATCGCGAATGTCCTTCAGGGAAGGAAATCTGCCATCCTTACCTGGTCTGGCCTACATGTGACTCCAAAGTGGTTAACTGCTCTATGAAACAGCCTAGGAAGCCTTTCAATTAGTAAATATCCACCATCCAATGAAAGAATAAAACAAAAATGGTCTGAGGCAGGCTGAGTCTGCCCAGCAGCCATCTCTCCCACTTGGCCGGCTGCTGCTCTTGCACGGCCTTCCCGCTGCTCCTCCAATCACAGGCTGCTTCTCTCCCATACTAGCTGCTGATAGGCACTGCTGCATCTCAACTAGTGTGTCTGTTAGCAGGAGAGGAAACAACCTGTGATTGGAGGAGCAGTGGGAAGGTGAGTGGTGACACACTAGCCTGAGATGCCAGAGACGTTTGCGTTTGGGAGGCGAAGGTCGGAAATAATTTCTCATTTGGGAACATCCGCCATTACACCATGAAGAGAAAACATATCACCACTTATATCTGCCACTTTGGGAATCATTGTAGACATCAGGCCAAAGTCACTAAGGAAGGTCAATCATTAAGCAATATTTCCAAGAAACTTGTGTGTTTAATACATTCAATTTCTGATTACTTGATCAAATCACCATAGCCGCATTCAGATACAGGGATCCAGAGTTGTCCGTCCTTTCAAAGGTTCTTAATCTATAGCTTGGCATGGAGGTGCCACTTGGGGATGCAATCAGCAAAAATGCGCTGGGCACTGTGCTTCCTTTGCCAGTTCAAAGTTATGTTCAGGTTTCCATGCAAACTCATTGAGCATAAACCCATGAACGTAAAATCTTCCATGAATCAGTGTAGTCACGCTAGTGTAATCAATTATAATTGATTCATGACTGCAACTGGGCGTTCTCGAGCATCACGAAGAGGGGTATGATTGTCAGAAAATGAGCCTTTCTTCAACTGACTGATTTAATGTTTTTGGTCTTACTTTTTAATTGGCATCTTTACTGCTTTGATCTGCTTTTGGTATGGAAGGATCAGCCACTGATTGAAGCCATATAGATACGTCCTGCCTGATTGTAATTGACTGAATTTCGGCTAATTTAAACAGAATTTCAAGTAATTTACAGCAATTATAGTAGCAGCGGGGAGTACACAACAGGGTCAGGCTGCAATGGGCTGTTGGTCACTGCAGGTACAGGTGATTAATGCTGGATTAATGTGACCATGGGTGCCCGATGATGTGGTAAACTGGTTGGTTCTGTTCAATAGCTGCCGCCTTTATTCCTGGCCAGCTATTGCTGTAAATTCTGCATTTTGAACAAAATGAATATTTAATAGTTGGCTCTCCAACTACACATCAACACAGACATTCAAGGACAAGGGATAAGAACGCTTTCAAGGTGCTAGACATCCTCAAAATAGGCACAAACAGCAGAAACCTGCCATGCCAACTTGAGGGTGAGGCCAGTTTGTTGGGTGGAGACTGCTTCAGCCAAATTAAGTTTCAAATCAGCATAAAAGGTTGCGGGTACGCAGATGTACAGTGATCATGATCGCAACTAACTTACACTTAAAACTCAAATCTTTAACACTATTAAATTGCACTGGTATATGGGCAGAAATTACACAGGAACACAAGGCTGTTGTATATATTCAGAAAAGATAAATCTTTCCCAACAAATGTCACCATTGTACACCACTACACCACACTTTAAATAAGGCTTTACTTTTTAACCTAGCACTTTAAATGATTTATTAAGAGTTGCAAAGAAAATGAAATATAAACACAGAAGGAGCTTGCTTAAAACACACACAAATTACATAGGAATGTGATTATTTACTGGATACTCGATCCATGTCCTAAAAGGGCAACCTGGCTGTTACTCAGTCATCAGCAGATTCCAGCACTTGATACTATGGAGAGATTTGGTGACATGTAGTGCCCACTGCAAGAAATGTAATGGGGGGTTTGCAAACTGGTGTGCAGTCTAATTGGAAAAGTTGCCCTCAACTCCACCAGCTTTACAAACATTCAAATATTTAAACAGTATTTTACCTAAACCAGTGTCCTTGGTTTCATTGCAAACTTCGATTTCCGGCAAGCCAATAGTCATGAAGCAATGTCTGACCCTGTTAATACCCAATTACTTTAACATTTATGTAAATTTTGTACACTTTCAGGTAATCCACCAAAATAAGCTATAAAGGCAATGATGTATAGTATCAGTTACTCTCGGTGGGTGAAGCTTATGCATTCAAGGGCAAAAGTATACCTTGCTCTCAGCTTTGTGGCTGTACTAAATCACCAAGTCAAAATGAAGTTTAAAGAAAAACATCTTTCAAGTTTTTCCCAAATTGCACTGGCTGGTTCGGGTCAATAGCATCTTCTTTTATCCTGACTGAACATTCCTGCAAATTCTGCAGCATTTTGAACAAAATAAGTTTTTAATAGTTGGTTCTCCATCTACACGTCAACACAGACATGCAAGGACAAGGGATAAGAGCATTACTTACAGAGTCTCGTCATTTTTAAATTCCAGCTCTCCATAAGTGTCCTCAAAGTCTTCTCCGCCCCCTTTGGCTGTCCCTTCTATTGTTCTAAAGGGGACAATGACTGTCCCGCGTGCCCCAGATGTTCTTAACACTTTCACTTCCATCACACCAATGCTCTCACTCACATGGGCGACATCACTCTCAAAGGTAAAGATACCCGCGTGGTCGTCATCTAAAATAGTCACTGTTGCAACTAATGGGGAAACAATTAAAGCTTTCGGATAGGGCACGTTATTCGGCTCGAGAGCATCTTCCAGCTCCAACACTCTGATGTTATTGAGGCGCACGAAGAAATGCTCATCTTCCTCAAAGATGTCATCGTCGATGATGCCGACTATGATTTCCTTCTGTGTTTCCCCCGACTTGAACACCAGGGTCCCTTCACTGAACTCATAATCTGCGCCAGCGTTGGCCGAGCCGTCCTCCGTCTTGTAGTCCACCACCACCGTTTTGGAGATGTCGCCGCCTTTGCGCACGACCGTCAGCGAAACAGCGCCACAGTTCTCCAGGCACTGGTAAGCGCAGGGGTCAAAGTAGACGTGGGAGCAGAGGTCGTCAGGTGTTTCCGCCCTCACCTCGTGCATGCTTGTGCTGCGTTTGGCCTGCTCTGCTACGTGCTTTTTCAGGATGTTGCCCGCCCCGGTCATCATCCTGGTGGCCTGGATACGGTAGAAGGCCCGACTCTTCTGCTGATGAGAAAGAGCATGGTAGTTTGCCATCTCCACCAGTTGATCCAGCTCTTTTTCAGGGTGCTTTTGCTTCAGCTCCTTAAGGATGCAGATCATCTCCTTGCGAGACTCGTCCACTTCTTTCCCTTCCAAACTGACCAGCATCCCATCGGCGAAGTGCGAGTTGACCAGCTTGCCGTCCATCTCGATGCCTTTGGGAGGCTCACCTTCAGTCTCGATGACCAGGCCTCGGTTCTTGTTGGTGCGATACTTCTTGTGCATGTACTTATAAAAGAGGAGCCTCCGGTCGGCAATCCAGGCCAGCAGGACACAAACTGGGAAAAACAAAAAGGTGGCCAGTCCTTCCCACACTTGCACAATGCCTGGCGAAAAGACAGCGAGAATCATGTACAGCCAGATGTAGGCAAAGATGCTCCAAGCAGCTGTGACAAAAAACACACGCAGATGCTTAATTTTCCTGGTTTCACCATCGGGAATGGCATACACACAGATGGCAATAATGACAAACATATTAAAAGCAGCACTGCCCACAATTGTGCTGGGGCCCAGCTCACCGGCTTTAAACCCATGGCCGCACACTTCAACTAGGGACAGCATGATTTCGGGAGCGGATGAGCCCAGAGCCATGAGGGTCAAGTTGGACACGGTGTCATTCCAGACTCGAACCATGGCGGTGCTTGTCTCTCCGTTAGGCTTGTTGATGGTAATCTCTTTCTCTTGCGATGTAATCACCTCTATAGACGCCATAAAGCGATCAGCCACAATGGAGACTCCCAGGAACATGTAGATCAGAGCCACAAAATAAACTATAACCCTGGCAATTTTATCCCCCAGGGACGGGTCTTCTGGGTACCAAATTGGCAAAATAACTCCTTGTTTGCATTCATACGTGCCCGCACAGGATTTATTTTGCTTAGGAGAATTTGTAGGTCCGGGTGTATCAGCATCCACCTGAGGAGGATGCATTAGCAGCATGACTGCTATGAGGCCCAAATGCAGGCAAAACGACATGAACGTCTGCAACTTAAACCACGCCATGCAAACAGGTTCAGTCCCAATGTCCTCTATGAATCAAGTCAACCTTCCGAGCCAAAGAGCCTCCACTGCAGGATCTGAAATAAATTTGAAAAAGGAAAGCATAAATTTTCAGCTGGAGCCAAGTAGCTAAGCTGCCCCCTGCAGACAATGAGGTGCACTCCTGCAGCATCTCTTACTCCTCCGCAAAGTTAAAAAAACTCACAAGAGCCTCGCAAGGAGATGCCCAGGAATCAACAGCAGTAAACAATCCACAGTGCAGGTTCTGAGCTGTTTAAACAGAAGTCTGCGACTGTGGTGTGGGATGGCCTGTGCTGTACCATGGGGCTGTCGGAAGTGGGTTCCAAGCAGCATGAGTATGTGGTTATGTGGTTTCACCCATGGAGCCAAGCAGAGGTCAGGGATCACCTCACAGGCAGCACAGGGGGACAACAGGTTAAAATTAGAGACTGAGTCACCTCAGGCTGCTCCAGGACTTAAAAAGCCAATCCTTGGAATTAACATCAGCAGTGAGGCCTGGGGGCAGACTGTCAAGCAACCTCAGCTATGAAATAAGATGCAGATCAGGAAGCTAAAGAGAGAATAACTATCATGAGGCAATTTCAGACATTTGCTTCTCATTCACGACAGTCAAATCATGTTAATATTTTCATACATACAAACATACGAGTTAGGAGCAGGAATAGGCCACTCAGCCCTTCAAGCCTGTTCCGCCATTCAATAAGATCATGGCTGATCTGATTGTAACCTCCCGCCTATCCCGATAACATTTCACCTCCTTGTTACTCAAGAATCTATTTAGCTCTGCCTTAAAAACATTCAAAGACTCTGCTTCCACTGCTTTTGAGGAAGGGAGTTCCAGAGACTCACAACCTTCTGAGAGAAAAAAAATGTCTTAAATGGGCGACCCCTTATTTTTAAACAGTAACCCCTAGTTCTAGATTCTCCCACAAGAGGAAACATCCTCTCCACATCCACCCTGTCAAGACCCCTCAGAATCATATATGTTTCAATCAAGTCACCTCTTACTCTTCTAAACTCCAGCAGATCCAATCCTAGCCTGACCAATCTTTCCTCGTAAGATAACCTGCCCATTCCTGGTATTAGTCTAGTAAATCTTCTCTGAACTGCTTCTAATGCATTTACATCCTTCCTTAAATAAGGAGACCAATACTGTACACAGTACTCCAGATGTGGCCTTACCAGTGTCCTATACTTATGATGTATTACCTCCCTACTTCTATATTCAATTCCCCCCACAATAAATGATAAAATTCTATTAGCTTTCCTAATTAACCTTTTGTCATTCATGCACTAGGATCCCCAGATCCCTCTGCATCTCAGAACTTTGCAATCTCTCACCATTCAGATAATATGCTTCTTTTTGATTCTTCCGGCCAAAATGGACAATTTCACATTTTCCCACATTATAACCATTTGCCAGATCTTTGCATTTCTGAACCAGTCAGTTGCAAGAAGTCTATTATCAGTGGATATAATCCAGGGATAGTTTATTCACGAGGGAAGCTCTGACTTTCTCATGTTAACAATAGTTAACATTGTTCCCACTCATCAGGTTTGAAAGGGTGTGGACTTCATGAAAGACATTTGTCAAATCCTTTTGTTTAGGAATATTAGTCTCATTTCAATGCACTTTACATCATCATGCAGTGTGCTTGCTCCTTTAGTAATGATTTATTGTCTAATGCTGCATTTATGTATTTATATTACAATGCTACTGCTAGTGACAGTCCAGGTTTCAGGGGCAGTGCTATGACAGAAATGAGGCATTGGGCAATATTGTACCATCTCAAGTGATATCCAGAAACAACTGTTCCTAATCTAATTCCACATGATCCCTTCAGCCTCTTTCCCCAACTGTGAGTAAGATGGGAAGTCAACTCAACTTGCACTGTGTAGCAAAGCTGTTGTTACACAGCCGCCTTGTACAGGCCTTTCCAAACTGCAAGGCAACTTGTTTGAATGTCCCCTTAAATGGGCTGGATTCTATAGTGCCGGGGCCATAACCTACATTCAAAGTGTGTCTATGTAAACAAGAGAGAGAGCACTGGATGCATGGGAACATCAACCTCTCTAAATACCTCTCCAAGTTGCACACCATCCTAACTTGGACCATATAAGAATTGTTCCTTCAATTCCACCTCCTCCTCCTTCAGGTACCATGCCCTAAGAGGGCGTTGCTGACCATGCACTCCCATTGGCCTAGCTCATGATTATGCTTGGCAAAGTATTGCAGTGGTTTGCCATTGCCTTCTGCAGTACGGCTGACCAGGAAACTCTCCCACTCTTACTGCCTGCCATCAGGTGTATTGGAAGGATTTACAGGCTGATAATCAACCTGTTTGGCCACATTATTAGTGCACCTTCCTTGTCCTGGAGGAGGACTTAAATCGGGAGCTTCTGGGATGCTACCACTGTACCACAAGCCCTTCCCACTTCACTGCCGCTGGGTCAGAGTCTTGGAATACCCTGCTTAACAGCATTGTGGGAATCTCTGCACCACACGGACTGCAGCGGTTCAAAAAGGTGGCTCCCCACAGCCTTCTCAAAGGAAATTAGAGATGGGCACCGGCCTTCCAGTGACACCCACACCCCAGGAACATTTTTTTTTAACTCATTGGGAGGAAGCTTGCATAGTCAAGACCAAACATGGTGATGACTGTTACTTGTTAAGTTTAGTAGTATATTTCTATTTGGGGAATTGCATGAAACTTACAAAAGATATCCGAAGTAAATGGAATAACTTAATTGATAAGATGCAACAGTGACAGAAGATGCAGACATTGGCACTCAGTCCCAGCACACAGACAGAACCCCAAACACTGTGAAACTCATGCACCCAGGACCAGGAGAGCCTTATAATGGCCACTCATGGCATCACTGTTTTCACTGTCTGCAGGAATGGGTTACAAGAAAAACAAGTGTTAAACAGCACCCAGTCTGCAGATTAAGCAGAGCTGAATGCCATCTTGAAAGGAACTCACCAACCCAATTAACTGCTGGTAATTTATGGCTGAACACAATACATTGAAAAGAACAGATAAACAGGAACAAAGCCCGACAGATCCCAGGGTAAAATAATGTTTAACGGTGAGGCTGATAAAGAGCAGCCTGCAGATTAGAAAGAAATTTACAGTGTGCAAACCAGCTCGAGTGGTCTAACTGTGAAACACTGCCCTGGAGACCAGCTCCACTGACTGAAACTAAAGAGACACATGTGGCCCGTGGGCAACTTTGGATTCAGATGATCACGTACCACACGATGGCAAAGTGTGCCAATCTGGGGGGGTCTTCCTCTTCACTAAGGGAGTGTGGGGTCTGCCAGGTAGCTGCATCCTATGTATGTGTGGGTATGTGTGTGTGGGTGTGTGTGTGGGTGAGGGGGGGTTGCTGTTCAGTCAGCTCTGAGCAGGTAGCCACAGCTTGCGGCTGTGGCTGGTAGGAAGGCCTGAAGTGCAAAACCAGAGTCCCCAAAGCCCCAGCATCCGCAGACCGCCTGGAGGAGAGAGCGCTTGCCCTATTTAGGGAAGACGGTGGCGCAGTCGCTAAATTTGACCGAGGTAAACAAGAGCTCAGCATGAAGTGAATGAACACGACAGCTGTCAGGATGTGGCCCCGGAATGCAATATGTATTTACATTAACTGCCTGCCCATTCCCACCAACACTGCAGATTCATTCTTTTTTTTTTAAAAAAAAAGAACATTGGAAATATTGTGCAGAACCCGAACTGCGTTGCAAAGTATAAGTGCTATCTTTTTGATGACTGCAAGCAAAAGTGTTTCTCTCCCCCCCACTGAATTCGGCTGATTTGCATTTGGGGGAGGGGAGAAGTGGGGGGGGGTGTTGATTGGCTTTTTTTGACACTGTAACCAATGGGAAAAGCAAACGAGCCAGAAAAGACCATAGTGACATATAAAACAATATATATTGAATGGGGGGGGGGGGAATAATTCATGTGTGCAAAAATAAAACTTCATTTTGTCATAAGTAAATAGGTTTCCCCCCCTCCCCAGATTCATTGGAAAGTAGCAGGTTAACAGAGATCCTATCCATTTAAAGCGAGGCAACTGATTATTAAGGAGCCAAAGCAGATCGAGCTCTGCTGATCGTGTTATATAATCCACAGTGTGTCTTTAAGTAAAATTAAATATATATATATAAATATAGTGTTACCTGCTGTTTCCTTTCTCCACTCTCATACACACACACAACTAAACAAAAATACTGAATTCTAAGCACTCCACATTGTATCCGCTGCCTTCTCCTGGAATAAAGTAACTGTCGAGATCCTGTGTTTGGTACCAACTTGCCTGGCTGGTTAAAAACGGGAAGATTCTGCAGCTGGCGGTGTGGATGTGCTGCTAGGAGATGTGCTGGCGAGAGAGCTCCATTCGGCCGCTGCTGGGTTTAGGGGGCTTCCTCGGTCTTGGCGGAATGGTTGATGATGGTGTCGGCTGACTTGTCCACACAAAAAAAAACACCCCCCACACCACTGCGGTGACCGTGTGTGTGTGTGAGAGAGAGAGAGAGAGTGTGTGTGTGTGAGAGAGAGAGTGTGTGTGTGTGTGTGATTGTGGCGAGGGGGGGGGTGGGGGAGAGAACTGCTCAAACCCACCCCCACCCCTAGAGAGGGACTTCCCTACATAATCTTAGGCAGCAGCAGATAGAGAGAGAGAGAGAGTGGGTGGGAGAGAGGGGAGGGGAGGGGGGGAGATCAGCAGCTCTGACAGCTACAGCAAACCATAGCCCAGCCTCGCTGCCTGCTTTTAGCGTCAGTCCATCTATCAGCCGGACAGCGATACAGCGCACGGCCAAGCCAGGCACCCAGAGAGAGAGAGAGAGACAGGGGGGAGGGGGGGGGCACTGCCAAGCTGTACCGCACCCTCTCAAGGCGACTGGGCATCCCAGAGTGCTGACTGGCTCTCTCACTGGGGCAGATTAGATCAGGCATGTGCTGAACCAGGGGCCATACCCTGCCCTGTTAGCTCTCCGCTCTGCCATCCATTCATTCATTCATCCATCCATTCATTCATACATTCAGATCCGGCGCTGATTCCTAATCCAGCTTTAAACCCCATACCCCGAGCCACAGCACAGGAATGCATGCAGTTCAGCTTGACACTGAGCCTAGGGTACCAAAACTACCCTATTGCTGATAATATTGCTCCAATGCATCGACTCTCCCGGTTATATAAGACGATGACATCTGCTGGCGCTGTGCGGATCGGTTTGGTGCTTACCTCCAGGTTTGCTGGGGTTCTCGTTGCTGAGCTGGGGGCTACATTCCAGGGGTTCCTCGGCACCTGCAGCTGCTCACATCCCCCATCCTCCTCCAGATGATGGAGGTAGGGCTGACCCGAATTGCAGAGAGACCGGACTACAGCGTGGCCCGCAGACCCCGTCCCTTGGATTTAAAGGCACCTCGGACCCGTCTGAGCTGGAGGTGAGGGATGCCCCACACCCCCCCCCCACACACACACACAGACACACAGACAGAAGCCACTTGCACTAAAAGATGTGCAGACGCGTGATCCAAATTCACCAGCGAGCTAAATGGGCGATTTGGAAACTCTCTCGCTTTATTTCTGTTGAGTCAGACGTAAACGTGCGTTAATATTACCCCCCACACCACCCCCCCTTTCAGTTCTGGCAAAATAGCAGCCAGGCCACAGCAAAAAAAAGAAGCGTCCAGCAAACTCACATTGAAATTCCGTTGCCTCCAGATTCGTGCCCTGGTCTTTCAGCCCCGCCTGGAGTCTTCTTATCAGTTTTCATGAACGTTTAATTTATCAGATGCTTCGTAAACACTTCCTCAGAGCAACTGTGCAACAAAAAAATATACAGGTAGCTAGTAGATGCACTGCTGCTTTCGGCTTCACAAGCTTTAGTTTATGGCTCTGAACTGATCTACCAGAATCGGTAGCCCTGGTTCAGAATGTGAATGACCAGAAGCCAGTGGCTGTCGTTGAGAATAGGGAGCGTCAGGACGGGGAACTCGCTTTAGGATGTAAAGCACGAGAATTGGTCGACTGGATTCGCAATGTGAATTGCCAGAATTGTTGAGGTTGTAAATGATCAGAATCAGAGCTTTGAAACTTTGGGATTTTAGCCCCAATTCAATACTATTTCTGCCGAGGTCATTAGTGTACAGCCAAACACAGAATGGCCACAAATCAGAGTAAAACCAGCATCATTCAAATGTAATTGGAACATAACTGTTGTGGACTCAAGGCGTTAGGTGGGATCTGTAAAAGTGAGTGTGGGGATGAGGAAATTATCCTTCCGTAAGGCAAGGTAATGCAAGACAAGTAATACATCTATCTCTCTGACATAAAGGTTTTGGAAAAAAAAACCATTGAAAACTTTCAATGGAGTCACTTCAATATCTCCGATCTTTCCCTTCTCACAAATGGCTGAATCATAGCAGCCAGAAACAAGGCTCTGGATATTGTTGGAAAGAGCGGCATGCTGCTGAAGATGTTCATCTTGCGCTTATTAGGACAAACACAAGAATGCAAAATTTCAAGCCATCACCACAATTTATACTGTAGGAGAAAAGGGTGCTGATTGGTTGGCAAGTCAACTCTGATTGGGCGAAGCATTGCCATGGAGAAAGCAACGGGAAAACTATAGGCTCCCCAAGCTCCCAGGTAATTCAAAAAAGGCGCAAAGCTTGAACATATTCCTTTTACTTGCAGAGAACGGATCCCTATGTATGAATGTATGTTGCTTCTAGCAAGTGGAAATAAGCCACATTAAGGGTTCAACTGATTATCTTAAAATAGTTGTTAGTGTAACTTTAAGCGCACTCAGGATTGTTCAGCAAGTGCTGCCTAATCACATCTAACATAGATGTTTTGGGTTTTGCAAGTGCAGGTTGGTTGAGTATGTGCTCTGCCTGTTACAACTGACCGAAGGAACATGCTGTTTGATTTGATGAGCCAACCATTGTGACAGATGGCCTACGTACCTGGCATTGCTCTGGCTTTCTTTTCCACATAGGTCAACTGGACAATAGCCAGAAGTTGGGACTGGCTCCTCAGTTTCTCCACATCCCAACCTTCGCATGTGAGTAGGAGGTGGGCATGAATGGAGGTGGCAGAGATGCTGAAAGGCACATCAATTGTGCCCAGGATGGTGGAGCAGTGGCACAAGAATTTCAACAACCTGACCAGAGAAGGAAACACTCACCATGTTCTCCATCACCCACTACAGGCAATGCGCTCAGGTCTGAGGAGGAAGCAGTTGACCTTGCAGTAAAACCCAAGGAAATTTACACATCAGTAAAACCTTCAATTATTTCACACAGTGAAGCAACAGCAAGCCTAATTCTCCACTTTTTCTCTTTTCAGGAAAAGATGGTGCAGCACCCAGGAGAGAATGGAGGAGAGGGACACTCAAAAACCTCTGTTCTCTGACTCTTCCCATGAAAATGTAGTGCAGTCCTGGGTTGCCACAGCATTGTGACCTTGGTGGGGGCAGATGTGGGCAGTGATATTAGCTGTTATGGTCCCAGCTGATGTTAATACTGGACAAGTCAGATCCCAGAGTGAAAACTGGCCTGGTAGATCCTAACTTTGTGTAGACAGTATACTGGCAGACTCTTGTGAATGTGTTCAGTAACTGACCTGCATGGTTTCCAAAAGAAAACAAAGAATAAAACATTTATTAAACAAGTAAACATGAACTATATTACACTAAACATAAAGGTTGGAAAGATTTCAATACAGATACCAGAAAATGATTCAAACTCTCACTATTCCTTTTATCCCAGCAACCCTTACAGACACAAAACCCCAGTGAAGATTTACCACTGCCTCAACACCAAGGTTTCTTGTTTGGGTTAGCTCAGTTTCAAACAGTTTTCTTCCAGTGGACTGCAGAGCATTCACTAGATGCTTTTATTCAGCTGGTATCTCTCCCTGAGACACCCAAAAACCACAATCTAAACTCACTATTACTTCAACTTTAAAGCAAACAGATGGGTTCCCTAAACTCAGTTCCCCAGCAGGCTTGCAGGATTTCTTATGAGAGAGATTAGACCTTCTGCCTGTCCTGTTTGGTATAAACACGCTAACTGACTGTCCTTCTGTATTTCCCTGTCTCTCTGTGTCTCTCTGGACCCCTGTCACTAGGCAACAGCACAGTTTTTCCTACTTTATGTTTTTTTTAACTTCTCTAAACTACTAATTCCTTGGTAACCCATCTCTTCACTTCAAGAGTAGTAAAACCTCATTAAAAATGCATGGATACAAGCAGACCTGTTACAACTGACCAAACCTCAGACCTCCCAACACCCAGCTCACAAAAGCCTCTAAATGAAACTAAAACCAGGTTTCACCTTTCTTAATACCCAAATACAAACATATAAGTTAAACTTAAAGCTATACATTGTTCCTAACATGGCACTGTGGCAGGGAACAAGTTCAGAGCAAGATGAGTACCAGTCTGCCTGCTATCTCTCAGTACTCAGTACAGGAGCCCATTCTCACCTTACCCATCCTTCCAATGAGATATCTCAGCACTTGTAAAGACAAATGGTCAAACTCTTTGATTTTTCTTTCAACAGATCTTTCAATGCTCCATGACGGCAAGTGGAGGAGGGGCTGAATGTGCAGTTGGGGCAGGGAAAGCTGGTTCTAGGGGAAATGGAAAGCACAGAGCCTGGTTTTGTTGTGTAACCTGTCCTGACTGAGCTGTCAGACAAGGAATAGATGCAAATCCAAAGCTGCAACACTGCACCAACATTGCAGTCACAGGTAATGTTAATGCTGCAAGCAATAGTGCAGCATGAAGTAGCTACATTGGGACATGCAGTGGGTACTCTGGCAGGGGATGGAGAGGGAGCAGTTAAAGTTTCTCTTCATGAGACTTTAAATGACAGACTGGAGGCCTGATGAATTATGGCTTCTGTTCTTTTTTTAATACATGGGATATGAGCCAGCACTTATTGACCATCTCTAGTTGTTCTTGAGAAGGTGGTGGTGAGCCACTTGAACTGCCATAGTCCATGTGATGTTTGTACAACCACAGTGCTGTTAGGGAGGGAGTTCCAGGATTTTTCTCAGTGACAGCGGTATACTTCCAAATCAGGATGGTGTTCGACTTGGAGGGGAATTTGCAAGTGATGGTGTTCCCATCCACCTGTTGCCCTCATTCTTCTAGGCGGCAAAGGTTGAATGCATGGAAGGAGCCCTCAAAGAAGTCTCGGCATATTGCTGCAGTCCATTTTGTAGATGATATGCACTGATGCCACTGTGTGCCTGCAGTTACTGAGGATCTGATAGTCGACAGCATTCCAGACCTCAGGGAGATGACTGGAGTAGAAAATTAAGACCTCACTGGTAGAGCGGCTGGTTTGGCCCAAGTGTCTGTTTTCAGTGGCAGCACCAACCCTGCTTAGCCTCCCAACAGCAGGCACGGTGCCATCGGTACATGGCAAGTTGAGTAAGGCAGCTCAGGAACGCCCTCAGTGCAGGCAGTAATAGCCCTGGTACAGGAGCACATGGACATCAGCATGGACAACCACAGGCTCACAAGTCATCAGCTTTCCACAGCAATGCACTTTTCCAGTCCTAAGAAAAGCATTGGCTGAATGGCTGGTCGAAGCACAAGTGCCAGGCGGTGCCTTGCGGGAGTGGTGGGAGTGTGTGCCACTTCTTCTTCAAAAAAGGAGAGAGACAAAAAACAGGAAAATAGGCCAGTTAGCTTAACATCTGTCATTGGGAAAATGTTGGAGTCTATTATAAAAGATGTAATAGCAGAGCATTTAGAAATGCATAATATAATCAAGCAGAGTCAGCATGGATTCATGAAGGGGAAATCATGCCTGACAAATTTATTAGAATTCTTTGAGGAGGTAACAAGCAGGGTAGATAAAGGGGAACCAGCAGATGTAATATGTTTGGATTTCCAAAAGGCATTTGGTAAGGTACCACACATAAGGCTACTTAATAAGATAAGAGTCCATGGTGTTGGAGGTAGTATATTAGCATGGATAGAGGTTTGGCTCACTAATAGAAGACAGAGAGTTGGGATAAGGGGAGCATTTTCAGGATGGCAACCTGTAACTAGTGGAGTGCCACAGGGATCAGTGCTAGAGCCACAATTATTTACAATATATATTAATGACTTTGATGAGGGAAGTGAATGAACTATTGCCATAGGTGGGAAGGCAAGTAGTCAGGATGACACAAAGAGTCTACAGAGGGATATATACAGGTTAAGAGAGTGGGCAAAACTTGGCAGATGGGATATAATGTGGGAAAATGTGAGGTTATGCACTTTGGCAGGAAGAATAGAGGAGCTAATTATTATTTAAACAGAGAAAGACTGCAGAAAGCTGCAGTACAAAGGGATTTGGGGGTCCTCATGCATGAATCTCAAAAAGCTAGCATACAAGTTCAGCAGGTAATGGAGAAGGCAAATGGAATGTTGGCCTTTATTTCAAAGGGAATGGAGTATAAAAATAGGGAAGTCTTGTTAAATCGATACAAGGCACTAGTTAGACCACACCTAGAATACTGTGAACAGTTTTGGTCCCCGTATCTAAGGATAGATATATCGGCATAGGAGGCAGTCCAGAGACGGTTCACTAGGCTGATCCCAGTGTTGGAGGGGTTTTCTTATGAGGAGAGGTTGAGTATGTTGGACCTGTACTCATAGGAGTTTAGAAGAATGAGAGACGACCTTATTGAAACATAAGGATTCTTAGGGGGCTTGACAGGGTAGATGCTGAGAGGTTGTTTCCACTTGTGGGAGAGTCTAGGACCAGAGGGCATAATCTCAGAGTAAGGGGGCACCCACTTAAAACAGAGATGAGGAGGAATTTCTTCTCTCAGAGGTTAGTGAATCTGTGGAATTTTTTACCGCAAAGGGCTGTAGAGGTTGGGTCATTAAGTATATTCAAGGCTGAGACAGACAGGTTTTTAATCAGTAAGGGAATCAAGGGTTATGGGGAAAAGGCAGGAAAGTGGAGTTGAGGATTATCAGATCAGCCATGATCCCATTGAATGGCAGAGCAGACTCGATGGGCCAAATGGCCTCCTGCTCCTACCTCTTATGGTCTTATGGTCTCTTTCACCTTCTTTATTGGGAAAAGGGGGCAGCTTCGTGTCTGGAATGTTGTGACTATCACAGTCATGACCAGCTTGCTCAATGACTACCTTTTTTTGAACTATTACAGCTGCAAAGTTAAAAAAAAGACTGAATGGGGTTATATACTTAAATAAATTAGCTAATATTTGCCAATGTTGTAACATTTGCTAAATTTGGTAAAAGGTTTATCACTGCAAAGAATTGTTCAAGTTTCTAAACAGTGTTTAACATTGGTGTAAAACTGATAGTAATTAAAATACATTCTTGGGGTCAGGTTTTTTGGATTTTCTGTAAGAATTTGTTGCAATGTCTAAATTGTGTTTAACTTTTTGTAGGCAACATTTGTTGTCATTTGTAACAAATTTCACTTAAAGTTTTAGTTTTGGATTACCAGAAGCAACTGGGGGTCCTTGTTTCTGGCCAGAAATTTCTATTTGGGACATTCATCATATTACCAGATGCTCAGGGCCTGATAGTGGGAAGCCCCCTCCCCTTCATCACTGCAATGGTCCGTTCATTCATATCACAAACCAAGCACTCAATGCACATTCTTCCAGCCCAGATAAGATGCTCACTGGAGACACAGTGGCCCTCCTTGGTTATATCATGCGACAGCATAACCTCCCACAGAAAGGTATGGTTTCTTGTGTTTTGCTCACTGGTGTGTTTCTCAGAGACCACTGTCACCCAGAAAAAGGGCCAGAGCCACACAAGGTAGCCTAATTGTTAGAGCAACAGGTCAACTTGTGAATGAGAAAATCTGGTGAGCGGGTGATTATAATTTCATATTTGCAAGGACAGTGAGTTATTTTCTATTGTGCCGATGTGTAAAATGACACAGGACGATGTCGGGTGGAACTCCCAATGTCACCTCGCGTCATTTCATATATAGGGACCTTTCTCTGCAGGAAAAAAGGAACATGTCCAGGCATTATGCCTTTTTGAACTAAACAAAAGCATGGAGGGGCAATAGTTTCCTGGTGCATTACCCATGGCAATGCCTTGAACAATCAGAGTCGACTTTCCAACCAATCAGCATCCTTTCCTCATGCAGTATAAATTTTTGCTCCCTTTGAAATTTGGCATTCTTGCATCTGTCCTGATGAGTGCAAGACAAAAAGCTTTGACAGCATGTCTCTTTTTTGCACAATACTCAAGGCCTGTACTACCAAGTAACTACTAGTATCTCTTTGTAAATTTATGCTTCCATCTACAGTGTTTACATCTTTGTGGCATTGGCAAACTTGGATATGTGGCTTTCCATCCCATTATCAAAGTCATTAATAAATACCGGAATAGTTGAAGCCTCAACACAAATCCTTGTGGCACACTACTTATCACATCCTGCCAATTGGAGTATATGTCCATTATCCCTGCACTCTGTCTCCTGCCAGTCAGCCAATTTCTTAACCAGGTCAATAATTTGCCTTCAATTCCATGAGCTTCAACTATAGCTAAGAGTCTCTTATGTAGGACTTCTTATAAATAACATGCAGGGAGACTCTGCTGCCCATTGCCTTAAACACCTCTTCAAAAATCAGGTTCATCAGGCGTAACTTACCCTTTGTAAATTCATGCTGGATTTTTCTAATCAAGTGAACATTTTCAAGGTGTTCATTCATGCTATCCTTAATTATAAACTCCAGGAATTTCCTGACAACAGGAATGTTAGGCTAATTAATTCCCTTGTTTCCTTTCGTCATCTTTGTGAAATAACAGACTAACATGTCCAATTTTCCAACCTGAAGCAACAGTTCCCTGGTCAAGAGAACTTCAGAAGAATATAGTTAGGTCATCAGCAATTCCAACCCAGTTATGGAATCTATCTGGTCTTGGAGAATCTATCACTCTTTAGTGCCATTATTCTCTTTAGGCAGAATTTTGCCCTCATTGGGCAGGCTCGGCGGGGCGAGCAGGAGTGGTCAGGATGCCAACCGCTGCCCTCTATTGGGCCGCAACTGCAATTTCACGCTGGCGGGCCAATTAAGGCCTCCTAGCGTGAAACACGCGCTGCAGCGCTGCCTGTGTAGTGGGTGGGGGGGAGGAGGGCGAGTGCGCACAATGAAAGCTCCATGAGGCACAGAGCTGCCTCAGGGAGATGAAGATTTAAAAATTAAATAAATGAAGAATTTTAAAATATTAAAAGACTCTGTCACATGAGCAGGGACATGTTATTAATGAAATGTTAAATTTTTCATTTAATTTTTAATTGCTGTTGGAAACCTCATACCGCCTGTGGATGAGGTTTCCTAAAAAATCCAAAGGCTGCTTGGCCTTTTTGCCTGCCCGCCAACCGTTAGATTGGATGGGCAACGAAAAATATCATTTAATTGGTATTTTAATGCCCTTAATAGGTCTTTTAATCGTCAGCGGGCGCACTGCCGACTCCTGCACGTGCCTGCCAGCCAAAATATTGCACGAGTGAGCGATGACATCGGGACGCTCGCCCAACGCCATTGCGCGTCATTTTACGCTCGCTCGAGTCGGGTGTGCCCCTGCCCAACAAGCAGAAAATACTGGCCTTCATTACTGTGATTTAGTTTATGTGAATTTTGGTGAGCCCCTCTCCCTGATTCAATATTATTTTCCATGGGATGGATGTCCGGCATGCTTGTCTTTTCCTCCAATCTAAATGCTGGTGCAAATTATGTTCAATGTATGTGCAATTTCCTTATTTTCATTAGTCTCACAGAGTAAAAGATTGGGGCAAAAGGACAGGTCGGGGTGTGTGGCCAAATACATGGAGTATAAAGAACAAAATCTAATATCAGTTAGGGGTGCACATTCTGGCAATGTTCTTTTCCCTGACATAATCAGTTAATTTAGTGTTCCTCAGAAAGTTTCTATTTATACTTCATTTTGTACGATATGTCTTGTCTCTTTTTGTTGTTCTTTATATCTTTCCTGAAATCTATGCCAAGTTTTGTGTTTTTGTATGCTTTTCCTGTTAATTGTCACTTCTGCCTTTAGTTGGCCCTGGGTGTTTTTCTTTTGGCATTTCCCCTTTGGGGTAAAAACTCTCTTATCATATTAATTTTTTTTAACACTTCCCACTGATCTTCCATCATTTTCCCCATTAATCAGTTTGCCCAGTTTACTGTGGAGGGTTTCTGTATCTTTCCCATTGAAGTTAGATTTACCTAAATCTAGAATCTTAGTGCTAGGTATGACTCCAAGCAGAGGAGGGTTTTCTCCCTCATTCCCATTGACTTCAACAAAAACAAAAATTGCTGGAAAAACTCAGCAGGGGCTGACAGCATCTGTGAAGAGAAAGAGTTAGCGTTTTGAGTCCAGATGACTCTTCTATTCTGAAGAAGAGTCATCTGGACTCAAAACATTAACTGTTTCTCTCCACAGATGCTGTCAGACCGACTGAGTTTTTCCAGCAATTTTTGTTTTTGTTTCAGATTTTCAGCATCTGCAGTATTTTGCTTTTATCCCATTGACTTCAATTTTGCTCTGGTTCCACAATGTCACACTCGACCAAATGCTGCCTTAATGTTGAGGGCAATCACTTCACCTCTTGAGGTCAGCCCTTTCGTCCATGTTTGGACCAAGGCTATAATGAGGTCTGGAGTGGCCCGGGCAGAACCCAAACTGAGCTTTGGGGAACAGGTTGTTGCTGACTAAATGCCACATGACAGCACTGTTGATGACACCTTCCATCACTTTGCTCACAATCGAGAGCAGACCGATGGAGCAGTGATTGGCTGGATTGAATTTGCCCTGCTTTTTGGGGGCAGGACATACTTGAGAAATGTTCCATGTTGCCGAGCAGATGCCAATGTTGTAGCTGGAACAGCTTCGCTAGGGCTGTGGCTAATGCTGGAGCACAAGTCTTCAGGACTACAGCTGGGATGTTGTCAAGGCCCACAACCTTTGCTGTGTCCAGTGCCTTTAGCTGTTTTTTGCTATCATGTGGAGTGAATTCAAAAGGTCTGAAGATTGGCATCTGCAGAGCCCAAGTGGGGGCTGAGATCTATCATCCACTTGGCACTTCTGGTTGAAGATGGTTGCAAATGTTTCAGCCTTGTCTTTCTCACTGATGCGCTGAGCTCCACCATCATTGAGGATGGGGTTTCCTCCTCTGGCTAGTTGTTTAACTGTCCACCACTATTTGCAACCAGATGTGGCAGGACTGTAGATCTGATCTATTGGTTGTAGGATCACTGAGCTCTGACAGTAGCTTGCTGCTTCCGCTGTTTGGCAGTCTTATCTTGTATCTTCGCCAGGTTGGCCTCTCATTTTAGGAATGCCTAGTGCTGCTCCTGGCATGCTTTCCTAAATGCCTCATTAAACCGGCGTTGGGTCCACTGGCTGCTGATGGCACACTGTGCCACATGGATGCCCAGTTTGGAGCTGCTAGATCCTTTATGAATCTATCCCATTTAGCACCATGGTAGTGTCACACAACATGATGGGGGATGCCCTCAGTATGAAGACAGGACTTCATCTCCACAAGGAATATGCGGTAGTCAGTCCTACCAATGCTATCATGGACGGTATCTGTGGCAGGTAGATTGGTGAACGTAAGGGCATGTAAGTTATTTCCTTTAGTTGGTTTTCTTACCACCTGCCACAGGCCCTGTCTGGCAGACAGGTCCTTCAAGACTCGGCCGGCTCGGTCAGTAGTGAGGCCACCAAATCACTCCTGGCGATGGACATTGAAGCAACCCAGCTAATATACATTCTGTACCCTTGTTACCCTCAGTGCTTCTTCCAAATGGCATCCATCATGGAGGAGGACTGATTCATCAGCTGAGGGAAGGTGGTAAGTGGTAATCAGCAGAAGATTTCCTTGCCCATGTCTGACCTGGTGCCATGGGATTTGATGGGCTTTGGTGTCAATGTTGAGAACTCTCAGGGTCACTTCCTCCCAATTGTATACCAATGAGCTGCCACCTCTGGTAGTTCTTCCTGCTGGTGGGACAGGGCATATCCAGTGATGGTGATAGAATTGTTTGGCTATAAGGTATGATTTGCTGAGAATGACTGTGTCAGGCTGTTAATTGACTAGTCTGTGGGACATCTCTCCCAATTTTGGCACAAGTCCATAGTGAGTAGGACTTTTTAGGCTCGACTAGGCAGAGTGTGTCTTCATCGTTTCAGGTGCCTGCAGTGGTCTGTCCAATTTTATTCTTATTCAGCTTTTCTGTAGTGGTTTGATACAACTGAATGGCTTGCTAGGCCCTTTCAGAAGGAAGGTAAGAGTCAGCCACATTGTTGTGGGCCTGGAGTCACATATAGGCCAGACCAGGTAAGGAGGACAGATTTCCTTTCCTAAAGGTCATTAGTGAGCCAGAGGGGTTTTAAGCGACAATCCAATAGTTTCATGATCATCAGTAGGGGGACTGGCTTAGTTTACCAAATGACCCAGAATGCCAAGAGAAAAAGTAAATAATACATTTTGAAAACGCTGAAAATAAAAATGCATTTTCTGCTCCAATACCTTTGCGTGCTCTTTTTATACACACAATTTTTTTGCTCCGCATTTTCTTGGGTGGCCCAGTTACATCAGCCATGGTTTATGTGTTACATGGTTAATCGGTGGAGTGACCAGCAATGGCGTCATTGAAACTTCATAGTTCGATCAACAGAGGAAATTCAACTGACCTGTGGTGCCAGATTGTGATACTGCTTCTACACCGTGGAGTAATCCACTGCTTAGTCACTAGTTAACTCTCCCGAACTCTTGCATTACAGCATCAGGAACAATTTCAGCTCCATCATATTCCTCAACAGCCTACTTGCATGTCTTTGAACTTCACCTGTCAACATCATTTTTTCTGTATTGCTTCTCTTGCTACATTTGCCGATCGTTCCCTCTTCATCCACCCCTTGATTTTCTTTTCTCCTCCTCCAAAATCATTTATCAGCTGACGTTCTCACCTTTATCATTTGCTGAGAGGGTGTTTTCAACCATGTTGAGGTGTACAGCAAACATCTACAACCACCTGAACTTAGAGATCATGTTCTTGTCCAGATGATAAACTGTCCTGAAGGGATATGATGTAGTTCACTTACTGTAAGGCACAGGAGTCACGGAAGCACTAGGAACATGGTGGCTAGGAGCTGGCACTAAGGCAGAATGCTAAGCTGGTGACCTTACACATTTACACCAACTATGCACCTGCACGAGATTTTACACAGCACCTGAGTTACTCATTGAGCAACATTCAGATATATAAATAGTTGCTTGGTCTGCTCTGGGTTGAATGTGCATTAGAAAATTAAAATCATTTCTCGACAGATCATGCTTTCTTGCATCAGACTTTAGCCTTTGTATATTCTGCAGAGCACCAAGTTCCATTATTTGGTTTGCACTGCTGCCGATTGCCTATGAATGAAATGAATTACTCTCCATGAAGATTGAATACTTCCTTGCAGTAACTGGTGGAACATTAAAAAGAAAGCTTCCTATATTTTTCCCCTTTGAATTCTGTGGCTTTACAGTATGCTCATTAGTGCAAGTGACTCAAAATTCAATCAAACTCCTGATAATCAATTTAACATAGGCGTATACCTGAGTAATTCTAGACATTTTTTAGCCCTTACCACTACCACTAACACTCCCTTTGTCCTTTAGTTCATGACACCTTTGTCATTCTCTCCTTTGTCCCCACCTATCACTGGCCTGCTATCCAGCTTCACCTGCTCCACCCCACCGTAAACAGCATAAATTTCATCACATTTCCACTTCTCTTCAGCTCTGAAGAGGGGTCATATGGACTCAAAATGTTAACTCTGTTTCTCTCTCCACAGATGCTTCGGGACCTGCTGAGTTTTTCCAGCATTTTCTGTTTTTGTTTTAATTCTGGGCTAATTAGGTTCACATGTGCTGTCAAACTCGCCTCTTCACCATGAGACAAATGGAGGCAATAATATATTAATAGAATCGGAGCCAGTTGGTGAAATCAAAACCAAGGCACAGAGCTTTACGGAGAGAGTTTATTGGCTTTGTTCAATCTTATAGCTACCCTCTCACACACCCAGTGTCCAGCTGTCCCTTATGTATATGTTCTCAAAGTGCTTAATTAAACAATTCCCCTCGCCTGTATCTTACCAATATAATTAACAAGCTATTAACATAATAGATAAGACAAGTGAAATATTGATATTTTAATATTTGAAGATGAAATTGAAGATAAGGCACTTTGTAAACCTCAGCTGGATCAAATAGAAAGGGTAGGAGAAATTGATATTTTACTTGTGGCATAATAAATGACTAATTAGTCCATTTTGACCGATCAAGAGCACTGCGGTTTTGAATCTGTTCTACTTACTGGGCACACAGTAACAAATCATTATTTTATAAAGGGTCGAGTTTTCATGGGAACTATTAAATTATACACATGGGCATTCCTTCTTGTTTTATTGACCATATGTAAAAGGAAAGAAATGTCCACAAATCACATCTATATTCAGCCTTTTCATGAGACAATAAAACCTCACACACCACAATGCCCAACTGCTGTCTCCAGGAGAAGCACCAAACAAAGTATTAATAAGTCATGGCTAATCTCAGAAGTAAATCTCTATGGGGTTCCTTCTCATCTGCCTAAGGCAATCAAGTAAGATGCAGAAAATATCACTCGACATACTTAACCCCTCACACCCATGTGATCCAATGTCCTTAAGAACACAGAACTTGTGGCTTATCCTATATTTAACTTGTGGCAAACTTCCTGCACAATACAGAGATCAAGGAAGAATGGTGCAAAAAAGATGTGGTTAAATTGGGCGATTTTACTTTTCACATAGAATAGGGGGAGCAGAATAGCAAAGGCGACACATTTCTAGAATGTATGCGGAACAGTTTTCTAGAAAAAAATGTTTCAGAACCAACAAGACCTGCTAGAGATTCTGAAGGAGTCTCGTTGGGTAGATGTAGAGAAAATGTTTCCACGTGCAAAAGAGTCCAAAACTGGAGATCATAATGTAAAATAGGCACTAATAAATCCAACATGGAAATAAGGAGAATCATTTTTAACACAGACTGGTTAGAATGTGGAATTCTCTGCACAAGGAGCAGGTGAGGCAAAAAGCATAGGGGCATTTAAGGATAAGTTAGATAAGCAGATAGGGAGAAAGGAACAGATGATACCTAAAGGGGGAGATGAAGCATGGTGGGAGGAGGTTCATACCGAGCATAAATGTTAGTATAGAGCTGTTGGCCTGTTGCTGTTCTGTACACTGGATCTTAACAGGACTGGAAACAGCCACCCGTGTAGTTGAACCCAAAAGTCACAAGGCTTTACTCACTTTTTTTCCCTCAAAACCATTCATTCAAAATGTACGTCACCCTCTCGAAATGTATAACATCCTCTGCTTCCACTACTTTCTGGGTACGATATTAGACACTGTTACCACCTTCTGTGAAGGATTTGTATCTTAATGGTGTACCACCTTCTCATCTGAGTTTCAAGCAATGTCCCCTGACCTGAGAGCTCATATTAATATTGATCACTCCAAGACTCCATTTGTCTATTAATTTGAAGATCATAAATACCTCAATAAGCTAAACTGACACCTTTTCTTTATTAATGCAGATATCCCTGTTATTTAGTTGGTTCCCCATCATCCAGGTTCCAAATCCGACTTATTTTGTCCTTCTTTGTGCTCCCTCCTAGGATTACATGCCCACTTGGAACAGTGCCTAGAACTGTACAGTCTCAAGGTGTGCTAAATGGAGCTGGCTTTCCGCTGGCTCAGTTGAAATGCAGAGGCCTAATCCCAGGTACAAAAACAAAAATAGCTGGAAAAATTCAGCAGGTCTGACAGCATCTGCGGAGAGGAACACAGTTAATGTTTCGAGTCCGTATGACTCTTCATCAGAACTAAAGAAAAATAGAAAAGAGGTAAAATATAAGCTGGTTGAGGCGGGTGGGACAGGTAGAGCTGGATAGAGGGCCAGTGATAGGTGGAGGCAAAGAAGCGATTGCCAAAGATATCATAGACAAAAGGACAAAGGGGTGTTGACGGTGGTGATATTAGCTAAGGAATGTGCTAATGGTGACATTAAGGGTAGAAAGCAGGACGAGCAAGTGACAGATAGCCCTAGTGGGGGTGGGGTGGGGGGAAGGGATCGGAATAGGCTAAAAGGTAGAGATAAAACAATGGATGGAAATAAATGTAAAAATAATAGAAATAGGTGGGAAAAGAAAAATATGTTTTTAAAAATATTTTTAAATGATAAATTATTGGAAAAAGGGGGATCAGAAAGGGGGTGGGGATGGTTGTGCTGGGTTAGCTGATCTCAGCTGTGGCGGTGCAGGGGTGGGGGAAGCATTGGATTTAGCTTTGGGACTACTGAAATAGAGCAGGAGAAAAACTAGTCAAGAAAGAGTTGCTGCCCCCATGATGTTTGTCCAGAGTTGGGTCTGTACACAAAATATTATTTTTTTTCTTCGTAGCTGCTGGAGGATCTTATGTGTAAGTCCAACACTTTGGTCTTTATTTCAGATTGCCAGCATCTTTTGTTTTCTTTCTAATGCTCCTTGCTAGAAATCCCCATAAATGGATGATAGACGAGGGCTAAATTGAGCTCAGTTGTGGCACCCTTACATTTTTAATCTACTGATAGTTTGGGCTGAATTTTCCGAGGCCCTGTAACATTCAAGGGGCCTCACGTACATTAGGAAACTTACTGGAAAACTATGGACACACTGCTTGTCATTTTACATCCGTTTACACTAAAAACGGAAAATCACAGGGAAAACACCCTACGATTTTCCAATAAATTACCTGTAAGTCTCAGCCTGTGGCGTGGGAGTCTCAAAAAGCTCCGGCCCCCATGATCACACATGAAGAATTGCTATTTAGCAGAGTTGCCAACGCCCATAGGACTGTATCTCAGCAACAGTCATCATCATCACAAGGGGAATGGAGAAAATCATAGCTATTACCATTGGATCGAATTTCCAGCACTTTTGTGCCCCATCAGGGATAATACGATATTATAAAGTGAGACGCATGCATACTGCTGCTAAAGTATCAACTCTGGGTTCAGTGATAGCACCCCACTCTGAGTCAGAAGATTGAAGGTTCAAATCTCACTTCAGAGCACATAATACAGGCTGGCACTTCAGTGCAGTAGAGGGGAGTGCCACCTTTTGTGAGAAATGTTAAACCAAGGTCGCGGCAAAGGACTTTAAGAGGAGCTGGGGAGATCTCTCAGTGTCCTGGCCAACATTTATCTCTCAACAAATGCCTATCAATACATAATCTGATCACCTTCCAGTACCTCAGATGGGAACCTACGCAAGTGCTGCCAGGCTGCTTGATCAGAGGGATAATAAGCACGGCCCAATCCTTCTCTCTCTCAGTATTCACACAGTCGTTCCAGCATGTGTTATTGGATAGTGAACAAGATACTTTGCGAACACAGTTACAGATATCCATCCATTCGAAGAGAATTTATTTTGCGTTTATAAAAATCATGTTGAGTTTTTTGAATAGATTGAGAACGGCACTTGGCTCCTTACAGCAATGTGACCTGTTAGTTCTATGTTGCAAAGTGAATTTAATCAGCTAAAAACTGAGGTTCTAGTGTGGAAGTGAGAATCTACAGGCAAGTGTCTCCAAGTGCTATTGTAAATATCTATGATGGTTACTTGTCCTTAAAGTCATTTTTGCATTTTGAGTTATTCAATGAACAATGACAAAGTTGTGGCAGACTCATTCTACCTACAAAAAAGGCTTTAACACTTCTGACTTGCTTCACTAAAGGATTACTTCAACTGACAGAGCGTAGAATAAAATGTTCATGTCACAAACACACACAAGGGCAACTAAATTACAACAGCAGTCACGACTGATCCTTCAGTGAAGGAAGACTTGCTGATGCTTGAAAATACATGTAGTTTTGAGCTTAGGGTTTGAATTCCAACCTCATTGTGTGGACGGGTTGTAAACTGGCCCAGGACAATGCTTTTCTGATACTTGCACATCATTTGTTAAATAGCATTTTGTCTTACCAGCAATATTCATCCTATCCTTTGAAGCCCTTGACACCAATAGCCAATTAGCATTTCTATCTAGATACAAGGTTAATGAGGTTTACCTTACCATGAGGAAGGAGGTGTCAGCTGTGGCTCAGTTCATAGCACCCTCGCCTTTGAATCAGAAGGTTGTGGGTTCATGTCCCACTCCCGGAAACCAAGAACTGTGAATGTACTCGAAAGAGTTACAATCTGTGACTGTCGATAACTCGAAAGAGTTACCATGAGAAGGAGGTGTCAGCTGTGGCTCAGTTCATAGCACCCTCACCTTTGAATCAGAAGGTTGTGGGTTCATGTCCCACTCCCAGAAAAAAAAAAGTCAAGAACTGTGAATGTACTCGAAAGAGTTACCATGGGGAAGAGGACAGAGGAAGTCATTTTTGAGAACAGGTTATAGGCTTCCCTACAAATCAGTGAATATCACAGACAGCAGTTCTGTGTGGTCAGCAGAGAGAAAAGGCTACCTGACTTTGCGAACTAAAACAGCCAGATGCGGGAGGGAGACGGTCTCTCGTTAAAGAGATGCATCCTGCAGCCTTCCCATGGATTCCCAGAGATTTGTTCTGGCATGGCCGGAGGAAAGAAGAATCAGTGGAACAGGCTTTATTGCTGTTACTAAGAAAATCTCTGAAAACTGAGGAAAGTGCCTGAAGACGGTCACTTGAAGTTACTACACAATGACATGGAAGCTGGGACCAACTGTAGACTGATTGCTATAAGGACTGTAATTCCATGCAGAGTGTGATGTTTGAAAGGAATAAAGGAGGAATGTTCCTTTCTGTAGTTTAAAATATAGGTTGCCTAAAAAAAGAAAATAGTGTTTAGTTAGTAGTGCTTTTCATTATTTCTTACAGTGAAAATTTTGAAACATGAAATCTTATCATATAATTCTTTCAGCTATCAACTGGAAGTTCAAATCTCTTTTTAAAGGTTGTAGGTCTCTACAGGGATCATAACAATCTATGGAGAGACAGACAGAGTTAATGGGCTGAATTTTCTGGTTGGCAGGAAGGGTGGAGTGGGAGTGGGCACAGGCAGGCACGGACCCAATTGGCGCCCACGCTGCCATTTTACATGGGCGGGCCAATTAAGGCCTACCCAGCGTAATGCGCGACTCCCAAGGATAGCGGGAGTGGGCAGGCAGCAGCAGGAGTGCACTGTCCAATGGCGACCCGGCAGGCTGTTTATCAGAAGCGCTGACAGCCTTTGCAAGGCTGCTCACAATGGCAAGTAGAAGGGCTCACCAGAGGGCTTCTGGTAAGCAGGCCAGGCCGGAGGGCACGGCCAACGGAGCAGGCCAGGCCTTCAGGATACAGCTGGGGGCCAGTGTGTCCCTCGTTTTTTGGATGACTGCCTTGCTGCCCTCCTCGCGGAGGTGGCAGCATGGCGAGAGGTGCTGGTTCCCCAGGACGGGAGGAGGAGGCCCCCCCACATGATGAAACGTGCCTGGGAGGAGGTGGCGGAGGTGGTGAGCTCCTGCAACGTGGTGCGGTGCACCTGGATCCAGTGTCACAAGCGCTTCAACGACTTGTTACGCTCAGGGAGGGTGAGGACAATGATGGCATTGGTCACTTAACCCAGCAAGCCGGCTTTCCCCCCTGCTGTTCCCCCCACCGCGCAACCCCCCACCCCCCCCACCGCCCCTCCCCAGTAGGGACTGCACTGAATCATTGACAGCACTTGTCCTTCGCTGGGTGGGTCAGCAGATACTGCCCATGCCGAGGTCACCCTGAGAGGGTGATGAAGAGATGGGTTCTGCGCCCGCAGCATGTGGTACACTGAGTCCCACATGACTGTTTTGGGGGCAACCTGGAGGAGCTGCACCCAGGCGCAGTGCTGGAACTCCAGGACATGTCAAAGTCAGGGTGATGAGATGCTGGGAGGGGAGCTTCAAGATGGCGTGGCAACAAACCATCTGCTGCCCTCTGCACGCCACGTGCTTGCGCCTCCTTGCTGTGGAAGGATATACTGTGTGGTCCCTAATGTGATGTAGGCAGCATTTGTCCAAGGGGAGGATGGGAGGGTGGGGAACAGGCCTAGCACCTTTGTGTGAGTGATCGGCAGCAGTGGGGTGAGGAGACTCTGGAGCCCTGAAAAGTTCCAACACTGGTTGGGGTGGGCCGTGTGCGAACAGAGTCCGTGTGCAATTTGCACAAATCAATGCTTGTCTCTCATTTTCAGGAGAAGAATGCTCAGAATGCTGCAGAGCGGGTGAGGACTGGAGGAGGCCAGGCACAGTTAGCTATTCTCAGCCAGTTTGAGCAGGAGGCCCTGAATTTGGAGAGGCGCCATGCACCCAGGTCCACTGGTATCAGTGAGGCTGGGTTGCCATGGCCAAGTATTTATGCCCAGCAGTGAGGTCAGCATTGTTCTCCCAGCAGCCATAGCAGTGCTGAATGTTAATTGATTTAATTTTGCAACATGGCTTGACCATTGGTTATGGAAGGATGAGCGCGTAATGATCCAGGGGACAGGGATGCACTTTGTCATTGTCTCCACGTTAACTGATCCAATGTCCTTGTTCTTCCTTTCAGCATCAGTGGAGCAGGGCCAGGGGGAGGAGCAGCAGAGGCCCCCTCTCACACCTGAGGAGCCTGAAGTCTCACCAGTGTCACACCATCTCTGCCAGGCAGGCACCAGCGCAGATACTAGCACCTTGGTGGGAATTTGAACATTGGCTAGTGTCCCGGGGCACAGTGGTGAGGGCACTTCACAGTCGCTGGAGGAGCTGGCAGCGACAGAGAGTGCCCACTCGGAGGACTGCAGTGCCTGATGATGTGCCTCTGGAGTCGTCCGTGAGGCAGCAGGTGCAGGAAATGTGGCCGGGTGTGCGGGAGTATCTGGTGGAGATACATGAGGCTATACTTGGCTTGGTCTCCATGATGGAGGAGTCCACGCAGACGCTCGCTGAAGCAATGAGCTACATGTCCGAGCGCCAAGCGTCCTCCATGGAGAGAGTGGCAACTCTCGTGGAAATCTGAAACAAAAACAGAAAATGCTGGAAACACTCAGCAGGTCTAACAGCATCTGTGGAGAGAAAAACAGAGTTAACCTTTTGAGTCTGTATGACTCTTCTTCAGAGCTAAAGAGAGGTAAAAATGTGATGAAATTTATACTGTTAGAGAGGGGTGGAGCAGGTGAAGCTGGATAGAAGGCCAACGATAGGTGGGGGCAAAGGAGATATTGACAAAGATGTCATGAACAAAAGGACAAAGGAGGTGCTGATAGTGGCATTAAGGTAAGAAAGCAGAATGTGATAATCACAGGACAAGGGTATTTACACTTGGAGACAATGGCAGCAGCTCCTTTAGCCCTCAGCACTACCATTAACACCCCCTTTGTCCTATTGTTAATGACGTATTTGTCAATCTCTCCTTTGCCCCCATCTATTGCTGGCCTTCTATCCAGCTTTCACCTGCTCCATCCCACTTCCTTCCATGTCTGCTCTGCAAAAACCCTCCCGCAAAGTTACTTACAACAGCACTTCCAAAGTCTCAACTTTTTCATCCTTTTGCACCACAACATTTCTACAGCCATTGTTCCATTTTTAAAATTCTTTCATGGGATGTAACTGTTGCTGGCTAAGCCAGTGTTTGTTGCTCATCCCTAGTTGCCCTTGAGAAGGTGGTGGTGAGCTGCCTTCTTGAACCGCTGCAGTCCATGTGGTGTAGGTACACCCACAGTGCTGTTAGGGAGGGAGTTCCAGGATTTTGACCCAGCGACAGTGAGGGAACGGCAATATATTTCCAAGGCAAGTGGTGAGTGGCTTGGAGGGGAACTATCAGGTGGTGGTGTTCCCATGGGTCTGCAGCCTTTGTCCTTCTAGATGGTAGTGGTCATGGGTTTGGAAGGTGCTGTCTAAGGAGCCTTGGTGAGTTCCTGCAGTGCATCTTGTAGATGGTACACACTGCTGCTACTGTGCATCGGTGGTGGAGGGAGTGAATGTTTGTAGAAGGGGTGCCAATCAAGCAGGCTGTTTTGTCCTGGATGGTGCCAAGCTTCTTGAGTGTTGTTGGAGCTGCACTCATCCAGGCAAATGGAGAGTATTCCATCACGCTCCTGACTTGTGGCTTGTAGCTGGTGGACAGGCTTTGGGGAGTCAGGAGGTGAGTTATTTGCTGCAGGATTCCTAGCCTCTGACCTGCTCTTGTAGCCACGGTATTTATATGGCTCATCCAGTTCAGTTTCTGGTCAATGATAACTCCTAGGTGTTGACACTTTACTATGTTAAAGGCACTATGTAAATACAAGCTGTTGTTTATTGGCTATGTACAAATTAGCTAACATATTTGTCTGTACAACAACAGTGGCAACAGTTTAAAAGTAATTCAATGGTTTCAAAGTGTTTTGGATCTACTGAAGACGTAAGAGGTATTGCATAAGTATTTAGAACTGCAATTTTACATTAATATAAAAGCAAAATACCGCGGATGCTGGAAATGTGAAACAAAAGCAGAAAATGCTGGAAAAACTCAGCAGGTCTGACAGCATCTGTGGAGAGAAAAACAGAGTTAACGTTTTGAGTCCGTATGACCCTTCTTCAGCTCTTTAGAAGAGTCATATGGACTCAAAATGTTATCTCTGTTTTTCGCTCCACAGATTCTGTTAGACCTGCTGAGTTTTTCCAGCATTTTCTGTTTTTGTTTCCAATTTTACATTATTTTGTTACACCTACTCCATTTAGATTTACTTGCGTCTTTCATTGGCCAAGATGTGAGATAACTGAACGCCTCAGCCCAATGTTTGTATTTGGAGGAGAGAGAATAAACTGGATTTCCACATTTCAATGTTCCTTTGCAGAAGATGGAGTGACTCACTTTTACTTAGCTTTTCAAGCCAAGGTTGGAACTTTATGAACATAAACCATGAGATCTTATTCAAAACGTTCTAACTCTGACTGGTTGCTGATGCAGCAAATTCCCAACCTCAAGCACTCAAATTGTTATATTCATGGATAACATCAATCAGTGTATACCATGGAGTTCTACATTTTAAATTAACTTCTCATTAATATCCATATATCTCAAGTTTTTATTTTATTTATTCTTTCATGGGATGTGGGTATCGTTGGCTAGGCCAGAATTTATGCCCAACCCTAATTGCCCTCACCTTCTTGAACCACTGTAGCCCATGTGATGTAGTACACCCACAGTGCTATGAGGGAGGGAGCTCCAGAGATTTGACCAAGTGACAGAGAAGGAACAGCATTAAAGTTCCAAGTCGGTGTGGCTTTGAGGGGAACTTACAGGTGATATTGTTCTCTTGCATCTGCTGCCATTGTTCTTCTAGGTAATAAAGGTCGCAGGTTTGGAAGGTGCTGTCAAAGGAGGTTTGATGGGTTGCTGTAGTGCCTCCTGTATATGGTATACACTGCTGCCACTATGTGTTGATGGTGGAGGGAGTGAACATTTAAGATGGTGGATGGGGTGTCAATCAAACAGACTGCTTTGACCTAGATGGTGTTGAGCTTCTTAAGTGTTGTTGGAGCTGCATTCATCCAGGCAAGTGGGGAGTATTCCATCACACTCCTGACTTGTGGCTTGTAGATGGTGGACAGGCTTTGGGGAGTCAGGAGGTGAGTTACTCGCCACAGAATTCCCAGCTTCTGACCTACTCTTGCATCCACAGTACTTATATGGCTGGCCCAGTTCAGCTGCAGGTCAATGGTAACCCTCAGGAATTTGATAGAGGTGGATTCAGCGATTGTAATGTAAAAAGGAAATGGTTAGGTTCTCTCTTGTTGGAGATGGCTATTGCCTGGCACTTGTGTGGGATGAACATTACTTGCCACTTATCAGTCCAAGCCTGGATGTTGTCCAGGACTTGATGCTTATAGGAGTCACAAATGGTGCTGAACATTGTGCAATCATCAGAGAACTTTCCCACTTCTGATCTTATGTTGGAGGGAGGGTCATTGATGAAGCAGCTGAAGATGGTTGGGCCTAGGACACTACCCTGAGGAACTCCTGCAGTAATATCCTGGGACTGAGATGATTGACCTCCAACAACTGCAACCTTCCTCCTTTTTGCCAGGTACGGCTCCAACCAACGGAGAGCTTTCCCCCTGATTCCCATTGACTTCAGTTTGGCCATGGCTTCTTGAATTCACACTTGGTTAAATGTTGCCTAGATGTCAAGGGCAGACATTCTCACCTCACCTGGAGTTCAACTGTTTTGTTCATGTTTGGACCAAGGCTGTGAGGTCAGGTCAAGTTGCTGATACAAGTAGATCTTGGTGGTTTGATTGGAGGACTTATCAGCAATGTGACAACTGCTCTGTAACCGCTCCAGTCCAGAAACCCATTGTTCAGGAACACCAGTTGTCTGGAAATCTTTTGAGTAGACCCATGAGACACACGGATTCATTTTAGTTTGGTACTTTCCATGGAGACATGGAAAATACAGTATGTGGATAAGTAAAATAACTTTTATTACTGCTTTATAATGTTTTATCACTGTTTTATGCTTCAGGTAAATATTTATATCTTCAGTGTTTTCCGGTTCACATCCTTGTGGTTAGACATTCTAACGTCATTCTATAATCCACAAAATTCCGAAATTCAGAAATGACTTGGGTCGGAATTTTCCAGCCCCTCCCGCTGGCAGGATTGTCTGGTCCTGCCGGAGTGAATGGAAGTTTGAATGGCCCCCACCGGATATGTCACGGCCAGGGCCAGGAATTCCTAGCCTTAGCCCCGAGCATTCTGTAGCGGCCAAGGTGTATTCTAAAAACATCCCGTCTAAATCTCCAGACCATCGAAATTCAAATTGGAAATGTACGTGTAATTAAGAGTCTGTACCTGGGGTTTGGGGCGCTAGGTTGCCAAGATCAATTGGGGCACCGCTGCCAAGAAACCCTTTTCTATTGCACAGCTGCTGTGCAGAGGCCAGTTGCTCCCTCATAAGGAACAGAACCAGAGCAAGTCACCCTGCAGTGCTCTCATGCACATCCTAGTGGTCAAACATAAGATGACACTGGCAGGAACTCAGGAGCAAAGAATCCACATGTCCTCTCTGCCAGGAATTATAAGTGACATGAGCCCGGAGGATAAAAAATTTAAAAACAAACACAATGTAAACTTGCAAAGAGAAAAATCCTGCATTATGTTCTATAAGGAACGCAGGAGAAGGTCAGAAAGTTCTCTCCAAAAAGGTATTTTCTAATGTAAACAGTCATTTTAGAAACTCCAGTGTTTTTGTTCAAAAAATCATTGCCAAATGTAAAAGTGATTACTTTTATTTTCCATTCCAAGGGGAAAGGTTTTTTAAAAAAAGTAAATGAATATTATACTTTCAAAGAAAATACATACAAGGGCTATTTAAAGCACATAAGAACAAAAGAAATGGGAGCAGGAGTGGACCATTCGGCCCCTCGAACCTGCTGTGCCATTCAATAAGATCATGGCTGATCTGATTGTAGCCTTAACTCCACTTTCCTGTCTGTCCCCCATAACTCTTGACTCCCTTGTCAATCAAAAATCTGTCTAAGTCAATATATTCAATGAAACAGCCTCCACTGCTCTCTGAGATAAGAAATTCCTCCTTTTTGTCTTAAATGGGAGATCCCCACTTCTGTAGTTAAGCAATCTTACTATTGTGAAATGGCTCTTTTAGTACCCATTCTCCTCCTCCTTTGGGAGGTACCATGCCCTAAAAGGGTGTTAACAACCATGGATTTCCATCAGATTGGTCCATCATTATACTTCATAAAGTGCTGCAATGTGGCTGACTGAGAAACTCTTTCATTCTTACCACTACAGGTATTGGAAGGATTTACAGGCTGGTAATCAACTTGATTGGCCACATTATGAACACACCTTCCATGGCTATCAAGTCCTGAAGTGGGACTTGAACCCAGAGTTTCCTGGCTCAAAGGTAGGGAACACTACCATTGTGCCACAAGACCATCTGTTAGTACTCACTGCTGGTATTAAATACAGCTAGATAAGGCAGATCAAGTTGTAAACAGCTCCTTGCCCTACATTGTCACTGATAATACCATTTACTACATAATACAATTTAATTTAAGTGTATATTAGTTTCATTAGATTTTATGTTTAATTATATTGGAGATTCTGCCTCAGTTTAAGGGGGCACTTCTGCAGTTGCCATTGTTAGTGCCACCTCGGTTGGTTTCCTTAAAATAGGCAACAACTCTAACTGATTATCTGCAAAAAATTGTTAAAGGAAACTACATTTGCAATGTATGAGCACAAACACTAACATACAATAATGTATACTGTAATGTGGAATAACAATAGGTCCGGTGGGGCACCATTATACCTGATCTATAGGCTTGAGGAAACTTGCAGTCAATGAACCTGTTCTTGCTTTCAACTTCCACCTCAGTTTTAATATAGCACTTAAATTAATCTTTCACGTTTAATAGGATAAAGGATTACATTATTTTTAACAACATATGGAGTTTCTTAATGTAGTTTCTGGGTTTCGTATACCTTATACAATATGTACTGGGAGTGTGTTTCAATTCATAAACATTCATAAATGTTGACTCAAAAAATGAGGAATTAGTGACCGTGGTGTTATCACTGGAAGCGACAATTCTTGGAAATCAACTGCAGGCTCACATTCGATTTTCTTTCTTGCATTTTGAAGGCACTGATGTGCTGGGAATATAGAAGTTCTCTGGTACCTTAACCACGTGGATGCACTTGGTGTGTGAGCTTCCACATCAAGCAGCATCAAACTATTTGATCATTGAAGGTAACGTCAGACCGATCCCCTTCTCACTAGACTTTTATGTGCACTTTTAAGCATGAGGTCACGACCCAGCAATCAAGATCCAGAATACTGGTTCATTTTTGCTTACTTCCTCCCCTAACCAGGATCACCAAAATCATTTGTAGAACCCATGCTACTAGCCCAGGTGAAAGCAGTAATCAGAGAAGATATCAATCCTTCCTGGTCTTCTTAACTGAGTTTTTTGTTGAAAATGACACTGAGTTGTGTGTTGTTTCAGAAAAGGCTTTTGGTAGGGACATGTACTTTAAGATTCATTCTCAGTATTAACATCATACTGAACCTTTAGGATTTGCATTTCTTTGCAATTGATCTTGAATTTGGCTAAATATCCAAATATAAACATGGATTTTGCTTCTGCTTTTCAAAGATGTATTAAATCTTATACTAAAATAAAAGCAAAGTGCTGCGGGTGCTGGAGATCTCAAAAAAAAACAGAAAGTTCTGGAAAAACTCAGCAGGTCTGGTGGCACCTGTGGAGAGAGAAACAGAGAAATAATATCAGAACAAGTGTTAGCACCTTTTGCTGTGAACGCTATTTGGATTAATGAAGGAAAAGCCATATTAACTGATTCAAGTCAACTAGTTGCCATACATAAAATGAACAATATCCTTCTCGTAAGATTAAAACAGCTCCTGTTGAGATGGAAGCACTGTTCACTCTGAACTAGGGTAAGAGATGCATGGAGACAATGTGATTTGTTTACTCCCTCTTCACTCTCTTGTGTAAGGGAAGCCATCATTGCTGAGATAAACTCGCTCAGTTTGGAGAACCCAGAGGCATACTGCTCTCATAGTCTAGCTGTAGTCTATCAGAGGGATGGTCAACACCAAGTGAACATTATTGGAATGTTGTGAAGAACTGAGGCAGACATTTTTGAAATAATATAGATACTGTTTGAAATCACTGGGTGTAGATGGTAGTAGCACAAGGTAATCAGTGTGTTGCCTTTTGTGAGTGTCCTCAGTCATACCAAGGAGTTCTCAATCAGATCTGTCCAAGCAATCAGAATGCTAGACTTCATCAATCAACAATTACATTTCAAATGAGCACAGTTCCACCACATCACACTGTGCCAAACACTGCCTTAAAGAGCACTTCTGTCCAAGCCTAGCTTGCCAGTGCAGTAGTAAAACCATTGCAAGGATATTTATAGCTAATAAAAGCAGCATGAAGGTAGCTAACTGACCTGTCAAATCAGGATTTTAAAAAAATTATTCATATTGCATTTCTATATTTAGAACCATGACACAAATTAGATGAAAACAGCTCCCTAGAGTGGTACTGCATTAAAATGTGCATGACATCATTCTCCGTTTGTATTGGACACAATTGTGGCTCCTGTGACCCATCTCAAAATAAAGATTGAATAGAGACTGCCTATGACCAGAGAGAGTAAAGGCATTGAGTCATATTTTAAATCATAGTTATCCTTGCATCATGCACCATTTCTGAACAAGCCATTTAATAAAGTTAAGTGCACAGTAGACAGAATTAAATATGTGGCGTGTAAGGATCTAATCTGGGATTTTAATAAGAACAGTCAATAAATAGTCTTAGAATTTTTTTTAGATACTATGAATGCTTTTCATTCTCTAATTCATAATTTTAAAACAATTTTGTTATTCCCATACTTTATTCTCTAGTTCTGCTATGCTTTACCCAGGCGATACATGTAAAGGGTTAACGGTTATGTTAATAACACAATGATGTTAATAATGATGTAAGCATGACATCAGGGTCAGATGACTAAAAGGCTGCAAGAGAGCAAGACACAGACTGTCTGCATCCAGAGATCAATGTACTTACCAAGAGGTCTTGGATGTAAATAGTTCTAAATAAATAGTTTCAAGAAAAACTATATACTACTATCTTCGACTCACTGACAGATTAAGTGAGACCACATCGAAACAATAGACAGCCTGACTCATCTAGCTCTTCCCCAAAAAGAAGAAATATGGTGAAGGAAATTATGTTTTCAGAAAAAGCCAGTTGCCCCCATGCAGGTCTATTTTCCCATTAGGGCATAAGATCTCTCAAAGTTACTTCATTTCATCATGGAGGTGAACACTAAAACATTCATAAAAGGAATCTGGAACTTCTTCCCAATTCCCCAGTAAATAAAGAGAAAGATTCCAGGCTGCCAATCTGAAATTACAATTATTCAACATAGGTGACAAAAAAAAATAATGAACTTGTCTATATTAAATTGATTGGGATTCATTATGGTTGAAACAACGAGAGGTTAAATCCTGTAGTCACAGCTTTCATTGAAGAATGCAATTAGCTCAGAAACCAGATAGGGTGGGTGCAGTGGAGCTCACCATGTATGCAGTGTCATTGAAATACAGTAAGGAGGTAAAGCTGTTAATACAGATTTCAGGGCCACAGATTTCACATAGAATCAAAGAATGATTACAGCATAGGCCATTTAGCTAGTTGAGCTGTACTAGTTCTCTGCAAGAGCAATTTAATTAGTCCCGCACCCTCGCCCTTTCCCCATAGCTCCACAATTTTTTTTTTCCTTTAGGTGTTTATCCAATTCTCTTTTAAAAGCCACGACCGAATCTGTCTCCACCACTCGCGAGCATTGCATTCCACATTGTAGCCCCTGGCTGTGTGGAAAATGTTTTTCCTCATGTTGCATTCCATTCTTTTGCCAATCACTTTAAATCTGGGCCCTCTGCTTCACAATCCTTCCACCATGGAAATAGTTTCTCCTTATACATTCTACCTAGACCCCTCATGCTTTTGAATACTTCTATCAAATCTCCTCTCAACTTCCTCTTCTCCAAGGAGAACCACCTCGGCTCCAATTTATCCTCATAGCTGAAGTCCCTTGTTCCTGGATCCACTCTTGCCAATCTTTTCTGCAATCCCTCTACAGCCTTCACATCCTTCCTAAAGTGCGGTGCCCAGAATTGGGCGCAATACACCAGTTGAGGCTGAACCAGTGTTTTAGAAAGGTTCATCATACCTCCTTACTTTTGTACTCTCTGCCTCAATTTATGAAGCCCATGACCCCATATGCCTTTTTAACCACTTTCTCAACCAGCCCTATCACATTCAACAATTCTGTGCACATAAATCCCCACAATCTCTCTAGTCCTGCACCCACTTTCAAAAATTGTATCCTTTATTTTATATTACCTTGCCTCATTCGTCCTACTTCACTTCACTCTTCTCTGAGTTAACTTGCATCTGCCACATGTCCGCTCATTCCACAAACTTAGCTACGTCCTCTTATGCAGCTGACGTGGCTGAGTGGCGCATTTTGTTTCAGAATGCGCTTATGAAGTGCTTTGTTAAAGGATCTACATCAATAGAAGTTGTTGTTGTTGTTGAAGTCTTTCACTATCCTCTTTCCAGTTCACTACACATCCACGCTTTATGTCATTTGCAAATTTGGAATTGCGCCCTTTACACCCATGTCATGCGTTATCGCACTGCATGACAAACAGTGCACTGTAAAGGATTTTTGTTGTCAAAAGCATTTGCTTAGCAAATCTGATTAACTCTATGGGTAGTTGTTTATTCTGTTAATTTTCAGCTGCAAAATAATCATGTTTGCGCCAAGCCAGCAGAGAAATTAGGAAAGTGTGAAGTGGGGTATAAAGTGAGCTTCTGTTTAAAGTCAAAGTAGACAGTGAAAGTGAGTGGCACTCCATTGTATCGAGGAGGAGAGTGAAGTATCTGATTCACTGTCATATAGAATACATTTTCCTGTTTTATGTAAATAAACAGTCCATTAGGCAAAAGCATGAGCTTTGGTCATTGAGTGTGTATGTTCAGCCAGCTTTCTAAAGAGATGAGATGCACAGGGCAGCACGTGGTACATTCCTGTAGCTGCCATACTAAGAAAATATAAATTAGGAGCAGGAGTAGGCCATTCAGCTCCTTGAGCTTGCTCTGCCATTCAATAAGATCATGACTGTTCTGATTGTGGCCTCAACGCTACTGTCCTGCCTACTCCTGATACCCTTTGTCTCCCTTGTTAATCAAGAATCTATCTACCTTTCACCTTAAAAATATTCCATGACCCTGCCTCTACCACCTTCTGGGGAATAGAGTTCCACAGTCTGACGACCCTCAGAGAAAAAAATTATCCTCATCTCTGTCTTAAATAAAGCTTCTCTATTACAATCACTGGGTCCAGCCGTCCACCACCCCAGGCAAGTTACACGATGGATTGAAGGAGACACAAAGCTTGTTTATGGTGATGCTGAATCCAAGAACATATCCTGGAGGACACTCACTTTTCAACAGGCCTGGAGCTACAACCTCCAAAATTATGAAAACCTCTGTGGGAAAGCTCTTCTCATTTTGGTACAAGTCCCCAGATGTTCGTAAGGATGACCTTGCATGGATGACAGGGCTGGATGTGCCTTTGTTATTCCGGTATCTAAGGCTTAGGTGGCCTGTCCAGTTTTATTCCTTTTTCTGTTGAGGCTTGGTCCAACTGAGTGGCTTTCTAGGCCATTTGAAAGGCCAGTTAAGAGTCAGCCGCATTGCCGTGGAGCTCGAGTCACATGTAAGCCAGACCAACTAAAGATGGCAGATTTCCTTCCCTAAAACGACATTAGTGAACCAAATAGTTTTTATGACAATTGATTGTAGCACCATTACTGAGACCAGCTTTCAGTTCCAGGTTTGATGGGGTTTGGGCCTGTGTCCTCAGGGCATTAGCCTGGGCCTCCAGATTACTAGTCCAGCGACATTACCACCATGCCACCACCTTCCCCACGAGTTCATCACAAGTATCATCACTTTAGGTGCAGCAAAGTATTAAACAATGCAACCCCACAAATTGAAAGTTCATCAGGAGTCAACCATCTCCAACAAGAGAGAATCTAATCATCATCATTGACATTCATTGGCATTACCATCACTGTAACCCCCATTATCAACATCCTGGGGAGTTGCCATTAACGAGAAACTGAACTAGCCTTATAAATATTGTGGCTACAAGGGCAGGTCAGAGGCTAGGACTCCTGCAGCGAGTAACTCACCTCCTAACTCCCCAAAGCCTGTCCATCATCTACAGGGCACAAGAATACTCTCCATTTGCCTGGGTGAGTGCAGCTCTAACAACACTCAAGAAGCCTGACACCATCCAGGACAAAGCAGCCCGCTTGATTGGCACCCCATCCATAAATATTCACTCCCTCCGCCACTGACGCACAGTGGCTGCAGTGTGTACCATCTACAAGATGCACTGCAGGAACTCACCAAGGCTCCTTCGACAGCACCTTCCAAACCCATAACCTCTACCATCTAGAAGGGCGACGGCAATAGATACATGGGAACACTACCACCTGGAAATTCCCCTCCAAGCCACTCAGCATCCTGACTTAGAAATATATTGCCATTCCTTCACTGCCACTGGGTCAAAATCCTGGAACTCCCTCCCTTCCAGTACTGTGGGTGTACCTACACCATGTACTGCAGCAGTTCAAGAAGATAGCTCACCACCACCATCAAGGGCAATTAGGGATAGGCAATAAATGCTGGCCAAGCCAGCGATGCCCACATCCCATGAATTAATTTTTTAAAAATGGCATCAAGCTGCTTTTTAAAACAAATCTCATATGCTGGATGGCGATAAACCTAAAGCAAGTGAACCAGGTGCCTGCAATTGTTTGGCCAGGAGATGACTGGAGGTATGAGATTTTCTCAAAGTTACCATTTCGCCTCGTAACAATTCAAAGTCTATGTTCCCAAGCTTGAGTCAAGGCTAATTTGAACATTGAAAGGGAAAGGCAAAATGAGATGGAAACATCTATCCAATATTTAATTTAATGAACAGCATCAAGGTCACATTCTTTTCTTTTCCTGGTGAATAGCTGAAGCAAGATACCTAAAGGAAAAACCGAATGACAAACAGATTTTCTCCAGCGTTCTGCTTTATCAAACTGTTAACAGGACAAATGTTCCAGTTAGAGTTCTGTTTACACAGTGAAAATTCCACAAAACGTACTAGGAGAAATTTTAGGGATGTGCAATTATAGGGGCAATTATACGAATGCAGGAAACAGGCACATTGCTTAGTTCCGGGCCTCGATAATGAAAGCCGACACCGACAGGCTCATGACAAGCAGCATCTTGCACAGATCCAGTACCATGTTAATTTAGAGTTACTGCAACTGGTTGCCAGGAAACAGAGGAAGGCTGCTGCTTGACAGCAGTGTACTAATACTAACTGGAGAAATAAATAAAGTCGGTGTTTGGTTGCAATTTCTAACAGCAATAGTTCAAAACGCTTTGCATTGTACATTCAATGAAACCTTCCAGGATGATTTTATTTTTTAAAAACACCAAGAAACAAACCGATATTTTGGGACAGATTTACAATCTAATCCACAGGTCCTCTTTCACGTCACCTCCGATCTGCCATTTTAAATTACATTTCAATAAAGTTCCATTATCATTCAATCATTTCAACAGTACAAATAGATTCACTTCTTACAATTTTCAGGAAAACCTACCAGTCTTCAGTTCACCTCAGCTATATATCCAGTTACCAGATGTAAATATATAAGTAATAGTGATTCACATTAATACTATGTATCGTTCGCATTTAGACTCTTCCGCTGCTGCTCTTGGTGAGTTTTGGAGTCTTCCCAGGGACGTGGTCCTCGGATGTTTACCCAGTCATCTAAGCTCTGCTCCTGTAGTTTCTGTTTTAAAAAAAAAAATTGGACATTCTCACTGTCTCACATAAACATAACCAATGCTTCATGCTCTAGCCCAAGTGAAAGGAAAGCATGTAGGCTACTGAACATTTATGGGACAATGGAAATGGTAGTAATTCAGTGGGTTGAAGGACATCACAAAGCGTTTTTACAAATTTAAAAGATACCACACCCCATCAAAAATTATGATGCACCTCACCAGTGAAGTCTAGATCATAAATAACACATCAGCACCTGCTCCATTGTCCCTCAACTTAAGAATTTGCCTTTAAAGATGTGAAATTTGTCATAGGGACTTCATTTTATAATAATCCATGCATAAATCTTTAGTGCAAGATCCAACAATATCAATACACTGAGATCCAGATATTTTATGATTGAATGCGCAAATCAGAGAAGCTTTGTTTCTCCTGTAAAAGTGAAGTATTGAAAATGCCACAGGAATTTGCTCCTGTGTTACACAGTACACATCACATAGCTCAGAAATAACTAGGCAGAATAAGAATTAACAATGCATGACAAATCCTTCTCACGGGACAGCACTGATATAAAGGTCACTGTAATCAATCCGATGGTGGTCGCACATTAATCATCATACTAACTTCAGTCAATCGCAACAGCCTAAGCCCTCCAGTAAGCATTTCTCTTTCCTTCCTCCCTGCCAGCCAGTCTCCGCAAAGACCATCATCACATGGATGGCGCATTATAACAGTTAGGGGAAAGCAATAAGAGTCAACGGAACAAACCGCTCTAGGCCATGACAATGATAAACAGGGAGGAGTATAAAGTAAAATGGAAACAGGGAACAGTGCAAAACAGGAAAAGAAAGGAAAACAATGTTGGTTAAAGCCAATGAACGGTTCCTCGATGATTCAGTGGGCGAGTACACCAGCCAGTCTGGAAACTGAGCCATCCATATGAGGAAGATTCTGGGATGATCCCTGGTAGGTGTTGAGTTAACCAGCTCAAAGCTGGGGAGTCAGGTAAGGCTCCTGTTCCTGGCTGTGATTCAGCAATTTCTGCTGAAAAATGCAAACGTGCAGGTGTAGGGTGACATCAGCATTGGTCTTATGTGATAAGAATGTTCACCATCTTGTGTGAATGGCCAATAGTCATGGTACTAAGGCGGAAAATAAAAAGGCACATCATGGTGCTGTGGTATTCGAAACTTTGCTTCGTCATTTTAACTCTTCACTGATGAGCAAGGCCAGGTCTACTTTATAAAATACTCATTCTCACAACTCTCTGAAAATCAATTATGTTGTTAATTCTAGGACAGCTTCTTAATTTTTTTCTTATAGTCATCCTTGAGCCCATTATCCAGCTTAAAACACTCCAAACCAAACAGCAAAGAAATCCAAACGAGTGGTTACTCTTTGCCCAATATTGAGTTCAAATTGTCTTCCAATGAGGGCAACTCTGCTATTTAAGCCCTGAGAGCCTCAGATCCAGTTTGACTAAAGGCCATTTCACTAGTCCTCCAGCATCTTAAATACACAGAATCTATAGCAAAGCAAAACGCCGTTCGGGCCAATTGGCCTATGCTAGCCTTTATGCTCCCCATGAGTCCCCTCTTATCCCTCTTTATCTAACCCTTTAGTATATTCTTCTACTCCATTCTCCCTCATGCGTTTATCTAGCTTATCACGTTGCTATTTATTTGTAAAAACTTGTGCTAACAGAGATCATCATGGATCCCAATGACATCATCTCAATATCTGTCATTCAGATATGTGCACACTCAACAGGACTGTCTTGGTAATGATCAAGAGTGGAAATTCTTGCTGATCAATTTTCATTCACCAAGACAACAGCGCTAAGGCTATTCATAGGATCGACTGGCTAAAATTTACTGGCAAAATGGTGAGTGTAACGTGCATGGCGTTAATAGTGTACAAATAAACCTACAATTTCTGGTGAGGAAAAAATATCTTGTGAGCTGTCAATTGCCACAAAGCATTGGCAATTTCCGTCACTCCACTCGCCTTGCAGAAATGGAAACTCCCCAGGAGTTTCAGGAAGTTGCTCAGCTTGCGCACTAATTGTGAATTAAACTTGCATCAGAAAGTCACAGCTGGTACTTAACAGCGTAAAGGCCCTGTCAATGATGTGATTTACTTTCTTCCCAACGTCACGCAATCTCTCTGGCCCAAAAAAGGAACAATTCAAACCATGAAATCTCACTCCTGCAGGTAGTACATTGTTCCTTGAGGTTTTAAAATTAGAACAGTAAAACTTTGTCTTTTTCTCACCCAAAGTCATTCTTTCTTTCCCTCTTCCATTTCTCTTTCTGTACCTCATTTGATTCTAATTTACCATATATCCCTCTCCATTGGTCTGCTTTTTCTCCTCTTTAAGAATCCCCGTTGGACCTCACTCACCGTGTCATTACCAGCTCATACTTTCAGCAATTTGCCATCCAAAATTTTTGAGCTCAAGGGACAGGGAAGAAGTCTAACTAACAGGGCAAGATGCCCTGCTCCAGTAAATTCATTGACCAGCTAAAGACTGAATGTAGAAACTTCTAACCCATTATTGTTCATCGACGGTCTGGATAACATTTTTAAAATTCTTTCATGAGGTGCAGGCGTCACTGGCAAGACCAGCATTTGTTGCCTATCCCCAATTGCCATTGAACTGATTTGTTTACTAGACCATTTCAGAGGGCAGTTAAGAGTCAGCCACATTGCTGTGGGTCTAGAGTCACATGTAGGCCAGGCCAGGTAAGGACAGCAGATTTCCTTCCTTAAAGGGCATCAGTGAAGCAGATGGGTTTTTACGATAATCAATGATAGTTTCATGGTCACCGCTGCTAGCTATTGAATTCCAGGTTTTATTAATTGAATTTAAATTCCACCAGCTGCTGTGGTGGGTTTTGAACCCATGTCCCCAGAGCTTCAGCCCGGACCTCTGGAATACTAGCCCAGTGACACTACCTCTGCGCCATTATCCCCACCCCACCCAATACCCCCACTTTTCTTATGAAGAAATGTTGTTCATTTTTATTACGAAACAACAAACCAATCTTGTAGGAAAACATCAGCTAAGTGAAATCATACAGAAGGGAGGAGTAAAGGTGGCTGGAGGAGCATTCAAGCTGCTGGCAAGAAGATAGATAAGATGAGGACCATAATGTTTTGACACGACAGCGTTGGGGGATTACCAAGAAACAAGGAGGCACCATGGAGGGTGGCGGGAGGTCTGAGGTAACATCAAATGATATGATCTAAGGAACAATGTGCATTGTGATGCATCCAGAAATTTTGAACCAAAAGGATTAAACAATTTAAAATCGCAGTGAAATGGCCTCAAACTTAGATTATGAACATTAATCTCTTTGAGATCTGTTGTTCAGGCTACACAGTTTTTATACTCCACCTGGTACTCTGATTCCACTGTAACTTCATTTTTATTCTTGTTCAATTGAGCTTCAAGGGCTGGATCAATCTGAAAAGTGAGGAGAGACAAATGATTTAACTTAAAATAATAAACTCAGAAGGAAGCTAAAAACAACTACAATCATAATCTTAATTATGATTGTATCTTAATCAGGTTACAATATTTATTCTGCTCAAATTCAGAGCCACTTGAACTTTCATGGCATTCCTAAAAATTATTAGCATATGACACCTAAACTGTGCAATGACCCGGAATTTTTAGCACTTTACTCCTTATATCAACATTGAAAGCAGGATTGCTTCAGTTATTCAGCAGGCTGTCTCGAGAGCATCGACATGCTATGTAACCACAAAGGGTATCCCAGCTAAACCTGAGCCATTCACCTCCTAATGTCCACAAATGAGCAATTTCCCCACAAAAAAAGGCCACTGGATAGCAATAAGGAGCAGGAACTCATGAGTTTGGTTTTTCCTTAACGCAAGGATATGTAGTCAATCGTAGCATTGCAAAACTGTCCTTGGGATTAATCAACTATGGACCGGGATCTTCCATTCTAGCATTACACCAATAATTACCTTATCCAGTAAGGCACTGGAGGGGGGTCACTCATTATTCCTACAAGAGCTCTTATTATGGCATCATATTCAGACAGCTTTTACAGCCGGTGCTTTGAAGTTTCTTTTCATTTGACTTTAGCTCTGAGTGCAAAGTCACTTGCAATTTCTGATTATATGATCTTTGGAAGATATGCAACATAATAGGTTTAAGCAATTTTTTTTTTTACACGTTGTTTAAAGCCTTTGAACAGAATGGCGATTTGGGAATTTTGATGGTATGGTGGGTTAGGACAGCAATCCATTTTCACCAGAGACAAGTTACAAATCCAATGCAGGTAGGAAAGGTGACCGCACCCTTCTATAGCAAGTTCCCAATCTTTGCCACAACCTCAGGGAGCGGCAGTGAATATGGTGAAGTTTTCAGCTTGACCAAGTGGGAGAGAGTCTCTCATCTGAGCCAGAATGCTGAAGCATGTGACAAGAATCAAGTATTTTTGTGTCCTTGTGGTTAGCAGTTGATCCAATCACTGTGCAGAGCAGTTAAATAATAAAATTGCATCACAAACCTTAGTTTGATACAATTCTGAAGCTTTCCGTGATAGAGGGAGATCATTCAAATTTAAACAAGTGCTGTGCAATTGCTTTAACTTGTATTTAAATGACAGTTCCTTTTCAAATTTAAGGTAAAAATAATGTCTATATTAAAGTTAGATAATTGCTGACTGCCCATATATAAGCTGGTTTGCTCAAATCAAAGGATGGCAGTAAAAATCGCACAAGAAGCAATTTGAAGATTCATAGAGGAAGTCAGCAATCAACTAAATGTGACATTCTTGAAGGGAGAAACACCACTGAAAAGTTATCGCCAAAAGGTTTAGTTTGGTTCTTGAAGTTGTGATCTTTATTTAGCATTTTGTCTACTCGACAAGTTAGATGGAAGGCTGCTTCTTGTAAGTATAAAACTACTGGTCAGCCTCTGATAGCACTGCACACAGGATATCAAGACTAAATGAGGTCTTTAGATGAAGCAGAGTTAGACAACAGCAACTAATGGGACCAGGTTGTGTCGATGTGATTCAGTCACCATTTCAAGATTGCACATTGTCACTTTTATATATGTATAGTTAAATATGGAAAAGGAAGTGAAATGGTGAGTGGTGCTGGTTGGAGCATAGGAGTTGCTCTGCAGTACACTGCAGTACAAGCTGAGGCGCTGCTGATGTAAAAACTGAGATTATAGTACAACATCCTGCCAGCGCTGTTAGCTATAGTGTGACCAAAAGGATTAGACAATTTAAGATTACAGTTATTTAATTACAGATTTAATTTTGAATGTGTACGTAGGAATTTATAACAGAAAAGGCTAACATATTTAGCTGATAGTTACATGCTTGTTCATCTTTTGTGAAATAAGTTAACATTTCATTCTTAAAACAAGGTCTGTGATAATGAAGTTTATAAGGAAGAAGCTTATTAAATATTAGGTATGTCCAGTACCCAAAGGCAATGGTTGGACCAGGGTTTTTGTTCTCCTGGGCACATCACTGAAGGTTTACCTAGATCTTCTGGTAAGGATAGACATCAAAGTATGGAGAGCTGAGGCTCATTCATTAGGGCGGTTTAAGATACAAGAGTCAAAACAATCTTGGCAAAGGTTAGAAGGCCGCAGAACTTGAACACATATATCTAGGCTGTTATTTCAATGTGGTGCTGCAAAAGATGTTTGCCATGTTTCAACTTATTTTTCCCAATTGGTCTGAAAAGAATTTTTGGTTCTCTCTGTTAGAAGGTCAGGCTCAAGATTGTAATGATGAATTCTCAAAGGTTCAGCAAACCTTGATCTGAAAGCAATAAAAAAGTAACTATCTTGGAGCAGCTGAAGCGAAGGCTGGCTATGAATTCTGATGAACTTACTCGAAGGGTTAGGCTTTAAGAACTGTTGAGCTCATCAGTTTGAGCCAATAAGCTTGGTAGCAGATCCCAGAGAGAATTAGTTGTAAGGCTTGAATGGCTTCCATTTATTGACCACAGAAGCGTCCTAGTTGCCAGATAGGTTGTCATGGCTGCTGTGCCAAAGGGAGGGGTGAGGTCTGAGGCAGGTCTGATTGGCAGTAAGATGAGATACTTGACACCTGGTGAAGGGTCAGCGATCAAGTCTTTGTGCTCAAGTTTGAATTTGCAAGTCAGAGGGGGAGAAAATTTCTGTCGCCTCTGCTGTTTACACCAGTCACTTCAGCAAATAATAACTATAAAGTAAAGCTAAGCCGATACCAAGAGCTACGTTTACACAATTATGTTTGGAGTTGTGGGCAACAATAGGAAATGGGCAACATTTCACTCAAAACTGTTTCACTAGTTCTGAAGAAGAGACATATTGGAGTCAAAACATTAACTCTGTTTCTCCCTCCACAGATGCTGCCAGACCGGTTGAGTTTTTCCTGCACTTTGCCTTCATTTCAGATCACCATCCACACTATTTTGCTTTCATTAAAGTGACAATCTATATGCCTGTGGCAGTGATGTTCCAGATCCTATTGCACTGTACAAAGAACAGGGAGTTCTGCCAGTACATTGGCAAAAAAAAACTCATTCTCCAATTAGCACCAACAAAATCAGATTAACTGATCATTTAGCTCATTGAGAGATTTAGTTTCAAAAACAGGCTGCCTCATTTAAACAAAGTGATTATTTTACATAAGACTCTGGAGTATTTCAGAGAGACACTATTTCAATGCAAGTATTTTCCTTTCCAGCTTTGAGCACATCATCTGGTTGTCAATGGCTGGGAATGGGGACATTCTTCGACAGCAGCCAGAAGAACATGGGCAGCAGGCGCACCACCACCAGCAAGTTCCTTTCCAAGTCACAAACTACCCTGTCTTAGAACTATAATCACTGTTCCTTTACTGTCATATTTCCAAGTCAGGATGCTGAGTGGCTTGGAGGGGAACTTGCAGGTGGTGGTGTTCCCATGTATCTGCTGCCCTTGTCCTTGTAGATGATAGTGATCGTGGGTTTGAAAGCTACTGTCTAAGGGGCCTAGGTGAGTTCCTGCAATCCATCTTGCAGATGTTGGACACTGCTGCCTGTGGTGGAGGGAGTGAATGTTTGTGGAAGGGGTGCCAATCAAGCGGGCTTGCTTTGTCCTGGATGGTGTCAAACTTCTTGAGTGTTGTGGGAGCTGCACTCATCCAGGCAAGCGGAGAGTATTCCATCACATTCCTGACTTGTGCCTTGTAGATGGAAGACAGGCTTTGGGGAGTCAGGAGGTGAGTTACTCACTGCAGGATTCCTAGCCTTTGACCAGCTCTTGTAGTCAGTGTTTATATGGCTAGTCCAGTTCAGTTTCTGGTCAATGATAACCCCCCAGGATGTTGATAGTGGGGGGATTCGGTGATGTTAATGCCATTGAATGTCAAGGGCCGATGGTTAGATTCTCCCTTGTTGGAGATGGTCATTGCCTGGCACTTGTGTGGTGCGAATATTACCTGCCACTTGTCAACCCAAGCCTGGATATGGACTGCTTCAGTCGCAAATGGTGCTGGACATTGCTAAACATTTGGTCTGAGACCAAAAGAACTCTGCTGACCAAGATCAGGAAGAGACAGTTGGAATTTTTTGGGTATGTAATAAGAAATCATGGTTTAGAAAGTCTGATGCTGATGGAAAAGATTGATGATAAAATAGATCGAGGTAGACAAAGTATAATCTTTCTAAAGAGTCTTGCAGACTGGATGAATGTACCACCAACGAAGATGATCCACACCTCCAGAGCAAGATTAACATGGATTAACATGGAGATCTATGGTCTCCAATGCCCTCTTAGGGCATCGTACCTGAAGAAAGAGAGAGACAGACTCCAGCTGAGGCCTAACCAGTGACGTGTCAAGGTTTCGAGTAACTTTTTTCCTTCTGTACTCTATGCGTCTATTTATAAAGCCGTGGGTCTTGTATGCTTTTAGAACAGCCTTATCAATTTGCCAACTTCAAAGATTTGTGGACCTAAAGCTCTAGGTATCTCTGTTCCTACACCCCTCTTTAAAACTGTACTATGTAGTTCACGTTGACTTTCCTCATTCTTCCTTATTAAATGCATCATTTCACACTTCTCTGCATTAAATTTCATCGACCATGTATTGGCCCATTTGACCAGTCTGTATGACTTCACCTCCTGAAAGCTTACTATCCTCCTCATTGCTTACAACATTTACAGCATTTCCAAGTTTGGAGTGGTCTGCGAACTTTGAAATGTTGTCTCCTATACCCAAGTCCAGATCAATATCAATCAAAAATACCTGTGGACTGAGCACTGGCCCTTGGGGGGGCATCATAGTATGCATGTTCTTATGACAGTGCAGTGAAGCAAACAGGAGCATTAGCTACACACTTACAGCAGATTTCAGAAGAATCTGCACAAAGCAAGACCTGGACAATATTCAGGCTTGGGCTGATAAGTGACAAGTAACATTCGTGCCACACAAGTGCCAGGCAATAGTCTCCTCCAACAAAACAAGTCTAACCGCCTTCCCTTACATTCAATGGCATTACCAGCCAGCACTGAATCCTCTACCATCAACACCCTGAGATCACAATTGTCCAAAAATTTAACTGGACCAGCCATGTAAATGCCGTGGTTACAAGAGGAGGCCAAAGGTTAGGAATCCTATTACAAGCGCCTCCCAACTCCCCAAAGCCTGTCCATCATCCAAACGGCACAGATCATGAATAATCTCCACCTTCCTGAATGAGTGAAATTCCAAGAACACTCAAAAAGCTTAACACCATTCAAGGCAAAACCATCCGCTTGATTGGTAACCCCCTGCCACCTTAAACATTCACTCTCTCCACCACCTGCGCATGGTGGCTGCAGTGTGCACCATCTACAAGATGGAGCAGTTCAAGGCAGCAGCTCACCACCAACTTCTCAGGGGCAATTAAGGATGGGCAATAAATGCTGATCTTGCCAGTGACACCCACATCCCATAAATGAATGAATGAATGAATATGAATATATTGTATATATATATATATATATATATATACACAAATATATATGAATAATATATATATTTATATATATATATATTATATATATATATATCAGAAGGACATAGAAGCACTGGGGAATCTGCAAAGATTTACAGGGATGGTATCATATCCAAGATATTACAGCTATCAGGAAAGATTGAACAGATTAATGCATTTTCATTTGAAAAAGAGAAGTCTTCGAGATGACCTGATAAAGGTGTTTAAAATTATGAATGTATTGAATAGTGTAATGAAGAGTGAATGTGTCCACTTGTGAGAATCCAAAATTAGAGGCCATCAATACAAGACAGATACTGGTGAATCAAATAGAGAAAGGAGGAGAGTTTTCTTTATTCAGAGTGCCTAGAGTGTGGAGCTTACTACCATAGGAAATGGTTGAGGTAAATAACACAGGTGCTTTCAAAAGGAAACGGTCAAGTACACAAAAGAAAAGGTAATAGGTTATGGTTAAAAAGATTATGCTGAAAGGCTGAGGTGGATGAAATGGGAGGAGACTTGTGTGTAGTATAAACACCAGTACAGACTAGTTGGGCCGAATGGCCTATTTCTGTGTTGCGCATTCTATGCAATTCTTTGTGATCTACTGCATAAAAACAGTAACTTCACACTAATGCATTTCAATAGTGAGACGGATGGCGAAATGCTGTTTTTGTGAAGCTAATGGTAGATTGGTGCAACTAGGACAGCAACTTCAGGATATTTGAGTTTACTGCATATCTGCTTCTTGCCTTGCTATACCAGTTGCACATAGATAATTGAAGTTAGTCTCACCATTACTTTGACAGGAAAATCTGGGCCAGTGTGTCCTTGCAGTGTCAAAACTCTGTACATCAGGTGGTTAGTGTATTAAGCATTGTTATAACAAATTCGATAATATAAATATAGAATTCAGCACATAAACACATCATTACCAGGTTTCTACATGATTATTGTACAAGATTGCAGCTCTGGATTTATGACAGCACCATTATGTAGTGCTTTACTAAGTGAGACATAAACAAAACCTTATTAATCAGGAGCTTGGGTTCATAAACTGCTGCTATTATTAGCAAAAAGCATCTAATATACATAGCACTGAATCTGGAAACTTAAAGATCGCAGCTCCAACTACCGGATTTCCAAGAACTAAACCACTTCCTAATACAGAGAGCTTCCCAATACATTCCCTAAATGATCCAGACATTAGTGCTCAGCATAGCAGCAAGAGTTGACCCAGTGCCAAATTTCTAGCAATAAGTAAAGTCTTTCTTGGAAACTTGGTTTTGTGGAGACACCTAGCTGGGAGTGTATGTACACAAATCTTTGAAGGTGGCAGGACAAGTTGGGAAGACTGCTTAAAAAGCACATGGAATCTTTGGGTTTATTAATAGCGGCAATGAGTACAAAAACAAGGAAGTTATGCGAGACCTTCATAAAACACTGGTTAGACCTCAGAAGGAGTGCACGCTCAATTTTGCGCAACACAATTTAGGAAGGATGTCAAAGCCTTAGAAAGTGTGCAGGCGAGGATTATTAGAATAGTACCAGGTATGAGGGACTTTGGCTGTATGGAGAGACTGGAGAAAAGCAGAGTTGCTCTCCTTCAGCATATTCCAAATCATGAAGTGTTCCAATGGAGTAAATCATGAAAACTATTCCTAGTGACGGACAATCAGCAACCCAAGGACACAAGTGGTGAGGTAAAAAGCCACAGGAGGCATGCTTTTTTAAAAAAAACGTAAGAAGTTATGATCTGGAATTAAAGAGGGGTGAAAGCAAATTTCAAATAAATACTTGAAGCGAAAAAAATTACAGGCTGTGGGGAAAAGGAGGGGAATGGCACTAGCTGGATAACTCCACCAAGCAGTTAGCTGAACATCCTCAATGTGCTCTACCATACAACGATACTATGGAAAGGCATGACTGAGGTGCCTCTTTAAAAACTATTAAGGTCACTGCAATACTCAACTTCCACACAACAGGATTCTAGATAAGCCATTGTATAAAACAAGATACTGATCCCAAATTTGCCAAGGAAAACATCTTTTATTACTTTCCCAGTGAAAAGCAGCCAGCAACTGGAGAGGAGACAGAACTTTTATCATGCGATAGATTTTCCAAGACTCAGATGGTACAGGTAACATCCATATAGCTTCCAAGAGGTCACACATCAATACAAATGTACTTGTCTAAAGGAAGTGATGCTGCTCCATAAATGCTCATGTTTCAGATCACAAATTATTGTCTTTTATCCTGAGAGCAACCATTAGGTTTTTATTTGCAAAGACCAGATTATTTTCAAATTGTCTTTTGGTCTCGCCCCTACCTATCTCCAGTTCTACAACCTTCCGAAATCTCGGCTTTCCTCCATTTCCGGCCTCTTGTGCATCCCCGGATATTAACCGCTCTAAAAACTGACAGCCATGCTTTCAGGTGCCTGGGCCCTAAGTTCTAGAGTTCCCTCCCTAAACATTGTTGCCCCTCTCTCTTCCTTTAAGACACTCCTCAAAACCTATCATACTTGCCCTAATATTTCATGGCTGGATGTTACACTCCACCTCCAGCAGGTTTGAAGACAGGGAGGGGGAAGCATGTGAAATACACCGGATGGCCTTCCTGCCATCTACCCGCCCACCCCCAACCTGTCTGAAATTTTACAGTGGGGGATGGGGAAACTTTGTGCAGCCCGTCCTTAGACCTATGGATACCAATCAGTGGTCATTCAATGGCCACTTAAGGGCCTCATTCCACTGTCACCAATATGGCAGGGGTGGCCCTATGCCATGCAGGAAGTCTGGTAGCTTTAGCTGCACTGGCTGGTATTGGGGGACAGGGGAGGAGGGAACCTCCTTTGTGGGTCCCTGGGGCCTATTGGAGGCACCCTCCCCAATGTCACATCCTTATCCCCTCCCCGCCAGCCTGAATCCAGCCCTTCACCCTTTTCACTGAGACCCCCGACCCTGGGCTTACCTCAGCAAGGTGGGACTACCTGTAGTCCTCAGCAATGGCCACCGCTCCCAGCTGGCGCCACTGGGACCTACAGAGCTGCTGGCCACCCAATCGGACGGCAGCTCTCTAAAGGCAGGACTTCTTCCCAAGGTGGGATGGAAGTCTCGTCTTAATACTGTACCCAGTCGTTTGGTAGTGCAGATCTTAGGTATTGATGAAAAAGAGAGACATGCTGTGTTAGCTTTACGCCTTGCACTCATCAGGACAGATCGCAAGATTTACAACAGTAAAGAGAACAACAATTTATATTGCACGACTGATAGAGGCATTGCCATGGAGAATGAACCGGGGAATGGTGGTCCCCCAAGCTTTTGTTCAGTTGAAAAAGTCGCAATGCGTGGATATGCTCCTTCTGTCTGCAAAGGACAGGGCCCCATGTGTGAACGTGTGTGGCTTCTAGCATGTGTAAGTGAGCCACACCGCGAGCCCGAGTGATAATCTTAAATTAGTCTTCAGTGTAATTCTTAGCACAATCAGGATTGTTTAACAAATGAAGTGTGGCCCAATCGCAGAATCACATCTAATGTTGGACATTATGTTTTAAGTTTTGCAAACACAGCCTGGTTGGGTACAGTCAGTACTTTGCCTGGTGCAAGGTATGTTCTGTTTGATGCAATTTGCCAGTCATTGGGACATAAGACCTACATACCTGGCAGCACACTAGCACTGAGGTTCATATACCACTTTACTCATTTGCGATAGGCAGAACATCTTTTTGGCTTGACAGCAAAATCCTGTTAGTGGCGAATACCACTCGCGTTGCTACAGCATAGTAACAGTGTGAAAAGGCTAGCTTCGCCTGTTGCTCAAATTTTTGAGACACCTTACCCTTCCAGGATAATCTGAGGTAAACAGGGCACTTTCATAACCCAAAGTTGGCTAGTGGTGGCCTTAAGCCCATTTATGAGTTTGTGTGATATATAGGGTCGTCATTATCCCACAGAACGACTCTGGTGTGCCTTATTTCAACATCGAGATTGCAAAGTGAACAAATGGCTCAGGCCCCATTTATGGTTGCCGATAAGGTCAATCTTATAGCATGTGGGACTGTAGGAATCCCAACGCGTATATTGACCAGTGAAGCTACCTTTCACTGTTCCCAGTCTTAATTGCTGCCGGACAACCATCAGGATCATGGGCGGGATCCCCATCTCCGACCTTTTAGCCCTAGTGGGGGAGGGGGGGCAGGGACCCCTGTAAGATCCAGCCCCATGTGTCTGAGTATCAAATTTTGCTCGATAGCCTTTTACTACATTTAAAGTGCTATATATTGAAAATTGTTGTTGTTAAAATTTTTGACTAGATTAAATGTGCACTTTAGCAGGCTGAGGTAGGATTTCTCTACAAATTAATAGAGATGCTGACTGAAGATATACAGGTCAGTACACTAGTTGGAATTCACAAGATTTTTGTTTGATCTATACGATTGTGTGCACACAAGCACGACAAAGATGTTACATCTTTAGAAAGGAATTAATTGTTACAGTGCATTCAAGAAGCTGGTTTCTTGGTTCATCATTTAAAAAAAGGTTCTGCTTGTGTTCTGGTATTTTTAGATACAGGTCCAATTAGTCCTGGTGGCCTCATATCCTAGTGACGCACAAGCTGTAAAAACTACTCTTTATGAATAAAGCTTAGGAACATAAGATCAGGAGTGGGGTGTTCAGGCCCTCAAGCCTGTTAAACCATTTATCAGCTCACGGCTAACCTGTACCTCAACTCCATCTGCCACCCTTTCGCCATCTCTCTCGATAACTTAACCCAAAAAAAATCTTAACAACCCCAGTCTTGAAAATTTCAATTGACCCAACAACCACAGGCTTTTGGGGGAATGAGAGCTCAAGGCTTTTTACCACCCTGTGGGCAGAAAATGCTCCCTAATTTCACTCCCAATTAATCCAGCTCTAATTTTAAGATGAAAACCCTTTTGGATCATCGGAGCAGAGGGAATGGTTTCTCCACGTCTGCCAACCAAACTCCCTTTTCATTTTAAAGGCTTCAATTAGATCAGTTCTCAGTCTAAAACAAGGAAATGCAAACTTCATATCTTTATTCATCTCTCCTCAGTCGTATCCTTATTCTCCATACTTTTAAGGCAATAACACATTCCAGAATCTTATAGGTGTCCATGAAGCCTCCAATGATTAACAACTCATAGTTTGACCTAGAAGATAATTCAAAATGACAAACCCAGTTTGAATCTCAATACAGAAATTTGAGGGGTCTCATTTATTGCACACTTAAAACAAAAGCCATGGCACAGCCATAAATCTGAAATATCTACACTTGCTGACATGATAATGCAAAATGTCACGAAACCACAAAAGTGTGTTTTTAACATCAAGCACACACTGACGCATTTCAGTGTCAGCTCAGATATATTTAGATTAAAACCTAATAAAGCAGCGGAACAAAGCAATTTCATTTTAATGGGGGATATTGCAAAGATAGGAATGTAAGAAAGAGCAGGAGTAGGCCCATTCAGCCCTTCAAGCCTGCTCTGCCATTTAGTGAGATCATGGTTGATTTTCTACTTCAACACCATTTTCCTGCACTACCCCTGTAAGCCTTGATGTTTTTAATATCTATCGATCTCAATCTTGAGCATATGCGATAGTTGAACAGTCACTGCTGCATTATGTCAGCTGTCTCACACTTGTCCAAGAAGATACTAAAACATGTCCACTACCTTAACTCTTATTGCAAGAGACAAAGGACCAGGTGACATTTCGGTGGCAACTTAGGCTCAGTTGGTAGCAAACTCGCCTCAGTCAGAAGGGTACGGGTTTAAGGCCCAATATCGGCACAGGGCATATAAACCTCAGGGCATAACTGAAGTGCAGCACTGGCTGGGGGGGCGGAGCATCCTTTGCCTTCCTGTTCAAGTGGAGGTTGAAGAACTCTGGGACAATTCAAACAATATCAGGGAGCTCTCCCCATGTCAGTCAATATTCCTTCCTGAATTCCCACCAACAGATTTACTGGCCATTCATCTGAATGCAAATTTGTGGGATCTTGCTGTGCACAGCCATATGCTTGCCTATGCAATAACTCATAATATCTGAATCAAGAGACATTTTAAAGAGTTACATTTATATAGTGCTTTATAGCATCTCTTTGTGGGACTGCACCTCACTGGGACCACCACATGCTATCAGATAGTTATCAGATTTACACTGTTGCAACTACTTGAACCTTTCAATATTTTTCTTTCAATGTAATCGCAACTGCAAACTTACCAGCACCACCACTCCTGCTCCAGCTGTCACTCTACAGGTGTATAAAGCACTGCATATCCTCTATTAATTACAGGGCTGCATCTAGAGCAGTAAGGGATAACAGCATGGTGCTCACATACTGAGAGACAGCTGAAGCAAAGGTGGTAGGAATGGGAGCAATGCTGACACGTAGGTTTGGCATAGGAGAGGCAGAACTGGCACATAAAGGCACAGTTGGAGCTGGTGCAGCAGTACTGATGTACAGATAGAATTAAGGGATTGCACTGACACATGGAAATACTGGTGCTGGAATAGGCAGGGTAGTACTGATCACATTTATTGCACAAAGTGTGTGTGTTTGATTCGAGGTTGGCCCCATACAAAATAGACTGTACACAAAAGGTGCTGGTTTTACGGTAAACTCCCCTACACGATGACTGCATGCGGAAGTACTGATCCATGCAGACCAGTGAGCTCTCAGATCTGAGCTCAGTTCTAGGTTCATTCGAACAGGGGTAATGGTGATGGGACAACTGTTGACTTTGGTGTCCCTGGGCTAAGGAAGGAAATAGAGGAAGACCTGTCGAGGAAAAAAAGTCCCAGCTCGTGCTCCTGGATCACTATCCACTAACTCCCAGCCAGAAGGTGTATGGGTGTAAACACTGGAGGAGGGTAGGTTAAGAAATGCTGGAAATAGTGGGTTATGGCAGAATCTGTGGAGAGAAACAGAGATAACTGTAATAAACTTAGAGTGCAGTACAGGTAAGAAAGTGAGCTTTATTAACAAACTCCAGATGAGGCTACATGCTTGCTCCAAGACAAAGGCTAAAAAGCTCCACCCCTAAGATTTCCCACACTTAGGGCTGATTGGTCTATACAGTCACATGATCCCCAAAACAGTAAGAAATGGTTTAACTTACAATCATTATATTCTTCCCCCTTTACTTTTGTTTTACCCTCTTATTTACAAAACATCTTAACCCGTATTATATACAATTATATACAGTTCATACCATTATAAATTTAGTCTTTGAGGAGGTTTTCGGATTCGGGTAGAGCGACACAACTTGACAACAGGAGGTTCTTCCATTGGGTCAACTTACACAGGAACTGCAGCCTCAGGAATATCCCTAGACAACTGCAGCTCAGAATTACTTACTTCAGCAGAGACATCAGGTATGTCTATTGTTTGTCAAACTGGCATCTCGGGTGTCAAAGTTTCAACTTCGATTTCAAGTGGATTAATTAGCTGTTGGAGGGTTTTTCGACTTTTGAGATGTATGTTTGACTCGTGATTTCTAAGAATCCTGTTTTCCACTTCTACCTGATAAGAGAAAGGTCCTGTTTCAGAGACGATTGTACCAGGGACCCATCTCAGTCCAGTTGCAAAATCTTGTACAAAAGTCGTCTCTCACGCAGTAAACTCTTGACCTTTACTGTCACCGTCATGATTTGCTTTGACTCCCCTAGTTTCTCTCCACCTTCCCCTCTAAATTAGGGAATACTAGACTCAATCTCATATGAAGTCGGTGCTTGATTAACAATCCTGAAGGTGTTAAACCAGTGGTCGTATTAGGAGTTGTGCAATAGCTGAACAGGAATCTTGAAATTCATGTTTCTAATGTTCTCTTTAATATTTTCCTTCATGTCTGTTTTAAAGGTTTTACCGCTCTTTCGGCCAAGCCATTAGATGAGGGATGGTACGGTGCTGTTCTGATGTGTTTAATTCCATTTAAGTTCAGGAATCTTTGGAATTCAGCACTAATGAAAGCCGTGCCATTGTCTGACACAATAGCTTCAGGTAAACCATGAACACAAACTCTGGCGCAGTTTATCAATGGTTGCAGACTAAGTAGGTGATCTCACTTCAAACATGACCATCCATTTGGAATATGCGTTGATAATCACGAGAAACATGGTACCTAGAAATGGTTCTACATAGTCCATATGCAGTCTAACCCAGGGCCGAGCAGGCCACTCACATGGATGCAGTGGAGCTGAAATGGGCACCTTCTGCTGTTGCTGACACTGGAGACGGTGTTTCACCATTTTTTATATATCACTGTCTATACCTAGCCACCAGATATAACTTTGTGCAAACATCTTCACTTTTGAAATACCAGGATGCGCACTATGAAGTTCCTCTAACAATGGTTCTCTTCCTTGTACAGGGATAACTACTTTTATTCCCCATAATAAGATACCTTCTTGACAACTCAGTTCAAATCTACGTTCAAAGAATGGTTTTAATTCTTCAGGAACTTGTGCATTTGACCATCCTTGTAACACTTGTTCACGGGTTCTTGCTAAAATTGGATCCCGATTTGTCCAATTCTTTATCTGTCTCATGCAGACTGGTGAGTCCAGGAAATTTAATGCAAGTGCTACCTCTTGAGGTACTGGAACATGTGGAACGCTATCTGGCAAAGGGAGACGACTGAAGGCATCTGCATTTGCTATATGCACACCCGGACGATGCATAAAAGTGTAGCCGTATCTTGACACGGCTGTAGAAAGGGTTCTGGATATATATCCTATGGATCCATCCTCCATCTTGTGTGACAACACTGCTCCTGCTCCATAGGGAGATGCATCCTGTATCAATTCTTTAGATGGGTCATAGTGCACTAACAGACACGATGAGTGTAAAAGCTTCTTAACTCTAGTGAAAGCTTCCTCTTGCTGAGCTTTCCAGGACCATCTGTGGCTCTTCTTCAATAGTAAATGTAAAGGGGCTAACATTGTAAACAGATTAGGCAAAAATCAACCATAATAGTTTACCTTGCCCAAAAAAGGCTTGAACTCCGTGACATTGGTCAGAGAGGGCTCTTCCTTGATGGCCCTGACTTTCTCCTCTAATGGATGCAACCCTTGGGCATCCACTTGATGACCCAGATATGCAACTTCCTTTGCTTGGAAGGTGCACTTTTCTCTTTTTAAACTAACGCCAGCCTATAAAATTCTCTTCCAGGTTTGCAACATGCTCTGCTTCTGTGGATCCTGTGATTAGGACATTGTCCAGGTACGCTATAACTTGGGGGAGTTCTTGTAGTAAGCTTTCTATTGTTCTTTGGAAAATCGCACATGCAGGCGACACACCCAAGAGTAGGCTTGTATACTGGTACAGGCCCTTGTGCGTGTTTATGGTGACATCACTTCTTAATGCGTGTCCAACTCGAACTGCTGATACGTATGGCTCATATCCAGTTTTGTGTAGGATCTTCCTCCTGCAAGTTTAGCAAACAGGTTTTCAATCTTTTGGACTAGGTACTTGTCCAATTTCACAGTCTTGGTTACCGTTGATTTATAAGCCCCACAGATGCGAATGGTTTGGTCTGGCTTTAGTACAGGGATTATGGGTGCTACCCACTCTGAAAACTGGATTGGCTGTATTATTCCTAATTTCTCCAAATGGCATTATTCTGTACCTTTTCTCTCAGAGTAATGCACAGGCCTTGCCTTAAAAAACTTGCTTCAGAGTCCATGTATATTTTAGCTTGCAGACCTTTGATTTTCCCCAACTCATCTTGAAATACTCTGTCATTTTTTTTTTTGTTTAGCAACTCTGGAATTCCTCCAGTCCTGACCTGAAAATTTCTGACCAATTTAATTTGATTTCCTTCAATCAATCACGGCCCAGAAGACTAGGTCCTTCTCCTGTTACAACAATTATTGGCAACTGAGCTGTTGTCTTTATGATACAGGTACAGAGGTGATGCCTTTCACCTGTTTTGCTTCTCCTGTTTATGTTTTTAACTGAGCAGCGGTTTTCTCCAAACTCAATGGTTGGGTACCTTCTCTGAGGTATTTAAAGATGTGTTCTCCCACCACTGTGGTCGATGCTCCTGTGTCCACCTCCATAAGCAGAGGCTTTCCATTTATTTGAAGTGTATTTGGTTCAGTTTTCCTGGACTACAGATTGTGTAGGGAATAAACGTCAGCCTCAGTAACTTCTGGCTCATCTATATTGAGCAATTCACTTAACTTGTCCTGTTGTCTGAATGGCTGTCTTGATCGAGTCCTGCACTGTTCAACAACATGTCCTTTTTTGTGGCAGTAGTGGCATTCTGCCTCTTTAAATCTACAGACTTCGGGTGCATGATTTCCCCCACAACGGTAACACTTTAACTTCTGGGTTACTGGTGAGCTGCCTCCTGTATTTCTTTTCATTTTTCTGGTGGTAGGGACTGTGTCCTGCTTCACTGCAGTCTCCCTGATCTTTGCACCACACCCGGCATCAGGTTCCCATCCTAACTGTAAAACGGTGCCATGTTGCACACTCTGCAGAGCCTGCGAGTCCCTCTCAGCACGCTCCATTGCTATCGCTATCTCCATGGCGCACTTCAGATCTATCGCCACTTCTGCAAGCAAACGGCACTGAATGGCGTCGTCATTTATGCTGCAAACTAAACGGTCACGGAACATGTCGTTTAAAGTATCACCAAAGTCACAGTGTTCCTTTAACTGTTATAGCTTCGTGGTATACATTGTAATCAACTCGAGAATTAAACTTGAATCTTTGCACAATCACAGAAAGTTTAGGCTCAAAATGTCCTTTCACGAGGTCGACCAGCTCAGTGAAGGATCTGGAATTTGGTACGTTCAGAGCCGTCAGACTATAGATTAGGTTATAGGTTTTGCTCCCGCAGACACTTAGGAGAATTCCCTTCTGTTTCTCCTCCGCCATTATTTTGTTAGCTACAAAGTAGAATCTAATCACTCAATGTATTGACTCCAGTCCTCGGCGGATGAGTTGTTCCGATCAATTCTGCCAAAGTGAGGCATTGCTTGTCAGTATACTTCTTTACTTCCCTTAAAATATGGGAATACTCACAGTCGCAAGGCAAGGTGCTGCGTCAGCGCTTTTTATCCTCATTGCCAGCTGTAATAAACCTGGAGTGCAGGATGGGGGGTTTCTTGTACGGAACAGTGAACTTTATTAACAGGCTTCAGAGGAGACTACGAGCTTGTTTCCAGACCAAGGCTCAAAGGTTCCGCCCCGAAGATTCCCAGCGCTTAGGGCTGATTGGTCCATACAGTCACCTGATCCCCATAACAGTAAGAAATGGTTTAGCTTACGACCAGTACATTAACATTTCAGACCTGCGACCTTTCATCAGAGCTGGGGCAAGTTAGAAATGCGATAGGCTTTGAGCGAGGAGTGAGTGAGACAAGGACAGAAGGAAATTCTGTGGCAGGATGGAAGACAGGAGAGATTGAATGACAGGAAGATTTAGTCTTCCAGGATCAACGAGAATGATGATGCGACATGAAAAGAAACAAAGAGACAAAAGGTGTTCCTAAAGCAGGTGTGCTGCTGAGTGCAAGGCAAAAATAAGAGGAAAACCAAAATATGCAAAGAAAAGGAAACAAAATGGGCACCAAGATTATGGTCTGAATTCACTGAACTCGATGTTGAGACCTGAAGGCTGCAAAGTACCTAACCGAAAGATGAGGTGCTGTTCCTCAAGCTTAGACTGAGCTTCACTGGATCAGCGTGGCAGGCCTAGTACAGGAAACGATTGGCTGGGATACCTCCTGCTCTTGAATAAACCATTGACACAATCTGGGCTAAAACATGAGAAAGGACCACTTGAGTATGAGATACAAGATGGCTGCCGATATGCATGCAAGTACATTCCAGAATGAGTCAACACCTTCAGGAGATGAAGGAACAAAAGCCATATTCATAAGGGAAAGAGTGGAGGAATAATTTTGGCCGGAGAAAACCACAAGGATGAAATTGTCAGTCTCTGCAATTGATGCCACATTCATGAAAGTATCGGTCACTCAAGATATGTGATTTGCAATGCTTTACAGTAAGAACTTGACTGTGAGTAAGTAAAAATATAGTGTACTCCTGATCAGTGCATGACAAGTAGAAGGGAAAATATGATTGGCAGCAAGTTAGCATAGGAACAGTTCTACATACATTATAATGTTTCAAGGAATCTAATGCTATCGAATGTCAATACAATTCATCCAGTGAATTATTGTTTCTGTTGCACCTACATATAAACATTGGTTTTCTAGTAACTCTGTGCTGCTGGCATGTTGCACTTGGTAGAGACAGCACAAATATGAAAGGATGATGAGGACCTAGGAGTAGAAGCAAAGATGTGTCTCGAGCTTCTCACTTCAGAAATATTTTTTTATAATTTTGGCTTTGAACACAGGATCAATATTTTTTTTAAAATTACAATGATTGCTATGGAGATACAAGTAGCTGCCATTCAAAATAAGCAACATATCAGAAACAAGTAGCAGAAACAGCCAGACTTCTGTGTGTCTGGTTTAGTTTAGGGAGAAGTGTTCAAACGGACAACCTCCTGACCTATTTTGAATATGACTTTGAGATCCTCAACATCTAACTGAACCTCCGAAACAGACAGACTGGACTTACCTTATATCTCACTGGGCAGAACACCCAACAGAGCACTTCTTTTCCGTATTGCAAGAGGTATCGGCCTATGCTGTTTAAGCTCCAGCCTTGCAGTAAGGCTCTAAGCCTCAGGAGGAACCAACTGAGTCAAGCTAACATTGCAAAGGATGTTTTTTTTTATAAAAAGGGAGAGAAGGGGGATAGAGCAGTCAAGGTATTCCGGAAAATCAACTGTGCATAACATATAATAAATGCATGCATTATGTATTTAATATGTAAACACTTAGAATGGGAGAATCAAATGCTGCATTTGACAGCGATGCAATACACAGGTTTTGAATTATATTCCTAATGACCTTTTATGGGCAGTTACACGTTATTTCACTTTAATTTTAAACCATGCATTTGTATCTGACTATATAGCATATTATCTCCTATTACTATACTGCTGAAAGGGTAAAAAATTGCTATTTTTTACATCTGTTGCAATGTCACAATTGTAGCCTTTTCTCTAGTGCAGGCCACATTGAAATACCTACCAGCAATAAATGTTACAAAAAAGCTTCACCTGCAAATCTGCTCCTCTGCTTCCCACTATTTAGTAGCCGACATTAAATATTTATCAACACTGCCACCACCCCACTTTACTTCACGAGTTCCTTATCTTTCTCAAATACCTTGTAGCAAGGAATATTAAATTCCTAACCCTCCCCTTCTCTGAGCCAGGTTTTCGTTACTGCCACTATATCATAGCCACATATGGTCACTTGTGCCTCAGTCATCTTATTCTCCATGCGTTTAGGTACATGCACTCCATCCTAATCTGCCTCATATTTCCTACATATGAATTATCCTTTATTCTAATGCTGCTATCTCTCCCACTCCTCTACGTACCTTGCTCGAATACTTCATGCTGGTGGCCTCCCCCACTGTCATAGTTCAAAGCCTCCCCCGTAGAACCAGTTACACTCCCTGTGAGGACATTTGTCCCAGCTCTATTGAGGTGCAACTTTTCCATCTTCCACTGGTCCCTCCTGCCCCACAACTCACCCAATATTCCTGGAATCTAAAGCCCTCTCTCCTGCACCATTCCTCCAGCCAGGTTATTCTAACTGAACTCACTGCTCCTGGACTCACTAGCATGTGGTGCTGGTAATAATCCAGAAATAACTACCTTTGAGGTCTTGGTGTTGAACTTCACCCCCCGCAACTCCTGAAACTCTGACCAAAGGACCACAAGCGTTTTCCTTCCTGTGCCTCTGTTTTTTTTTTAAATTTGTTCATGGGATGTGGGTGTCGCTGGCTGGGCCAGCATCTATTGCCCATCCTCTAGTTGGCCTTGAGAAGGTGGTAGCGATCCACCTTCTTGAACCACTGCAGTCCATGTGGTGTAGGTACACTCACAGTGCTGTTAGGAAGGGACTTCCAGGATTTTGACCCAGCGACGGTGATCGAACAGCAATATATTTCCAAGTCAGGATTATGAGTGGCTTGGAGGGGAACTTGCAGATGGTGGTGTTCCCATGTATCTTCTGCCCTTGTCCTTCTAGATGGTAGAGGTCATGGGTTTGGAAGGTATTGTCTAGGGTTCCAAAACGTACCATCACTTCTGGCTGTTCCCCTTCACTCTACAGCATGTTTCTCAAAAACCCTTTCCCTCAGTCAGCCGAAGGCTAATCTGGCACATTGGAGGCAAAGACGAATTTCATCATCCAAGTCTGCCTTTGTCGAGAGGAGGCACAGCCAGAGGGGACGCTAGTGCCCCCGGCCCGGCATCGGCGCCCCCCGGCCCGGCAGTGGCCCCTCCCGGCCCTCCTGGCCTGGCAGCAGCGCCCACCCGGCCCGGCCAGAGCCAGCACGTGTGAATTGCCCAAAAAGAAAAACAGCTCATTGTCACACTTGCACTGTAGATGTACCAAAACTATCAAGGAAATTTCAGACCACCATGTCTAACCTGATCACCATTCACAATAAAGAGGTTAGAGCCAGAGTTATTCAACATGAAGACCAATTAAACTCAGACCTCTTCTTTTAAACTTGTGGCTTAAATAGCTTTATTGTGGTTGCCGAAAGCCCAATGTATTGCATGGGATATTGTTTCTGGTCTTTTAAGAGAATGCAGCATTTGACTTACTGTGAGCAACTGCAGAGAATATGTGCATATGGTATACAAACCAGAACTAGAGAACTGGTAGGATTCTAGGTTTTAAAAAAATGTATATATACAATGTGTTATTAGACTATAGCAGAAGACTTGACTCAAACTTTCTTCTGCTTGCCCATGTGACTAGATAACTTTCTGTACAGCTCCCCAACTAGGAAATGGAATTAGAAAACTTGCATCATTTGGAACCTGAAAGTTCCAATACATAGTTCAGCAAGTGCTTGCTGATTAAGGTTGCGGGTATGATAAATTAGGCAAGGTTAAGGCACCTCGTTCATTAATACATATTTTTGGAAGTCTATGTTTTCAGCACCCACCAAGGCTAATTTTGCAAGACAGCTATCTTTTCAATTGCCTCTGGGTTTTTCGTTTTATTTGCAATCACCTATAAAACCATTCAGGCCATGCAATGTATGCTGTGTGACAGGGTAAAGCTGCAGAGCCACAATTAAGCTTTGGGTTTTTGGCAAAACCAATTATTCCACCCTTTCTACCAAACGAGCTGGCAGTACAAATATCTGTACCACCTGCAAGCACCCCCTACACCGCCAACAACAATTCCTAATGGCAGAACGACATCAAAGGTTCCCCTGTTCCAGCTGCTCCACCACATCTGGGTTTTAAATCCTGCCAACAAGCCATCTGCTGTTGACTCAAAGTGCTTTGAACTATGTGAAAACTTTGCACTTCGTGCATGGTTCCTTAGCCAGCAGCAGATTGCAGATCTGAGCATTACAAATAACAGAGAAGTGCAATTGAGGTCTTGCATGTCAACACTATCATTTATTTTTAACTCCACAAAATCTCTGTGCAATGGGAAGTTCAGAATACATAACAAAGCAAAGTAGGATTGACCTGATTAACTGTGCACCTAGTCACCGAAGATCAGGGTTGGGGAATCAACGTGTGAGTTTCCAGATTCGTGACTAAACAAAAAAATTCGAAATTTAGCACAGATATTGAAAATGTGCTTTATGTACAGTACACGGGAACACAAAAACACTTTAATTTATTTTAACACCCAAGTGAAGGCACAAGGTGATTCTTTCTCTATGTGTGGTGCACTTGTCGTCTTAGGGTTGCTAATCATGGCCATGATATCACTATGGCACAGGTGTGAAGAGATTAATGTCTATAATGTTACTGGAAACTATTTTTTAAAATAGAGTTTAGTGGTGTCTGTGTGTGTGTGTGTGTGTGTGTGTGTGTGTCTTAATTCGATTAAAGCCAGCTGTTCTAGAGGCTTTGATTTATAGAAATAAGGAGATTCAAAATGGTAATTAGATAAAACATGGGGAAGTTTAGAAACATGGGTGCCAAGGGGGCAATTTGCATTCTTAAATAAACCATTCGAAAGCATGGGTGAAATCTTGCACCTAGCTAGAAGATGCCAAGCAATGTGTTTATTTTTTTCAGCTTACTAATGAAATTGGTGGAATCAAAGGATGTTATTGTTAAAAGAGATAAAATTAAAAGCCTAGTGATACAACTGAAAATTTACATTCAAAGAGAAAGGTATAAAGGAGAAAGAAGATTGTGGGTAAGATTTTAAGATCCAAGTGTGAGAAGCCTCAAGCTGTCTGCAAGGACCCAAAGCTGAAAGAAACTCATTTTGGATGTGACTGTCCAGGTGTGCTTTGCCAGGTGTCTGTTAATCTATGCGATTTACTGTTGCCTTACCAAGGGTCTAACTAAGAGTCAGATTAATTGGGGGATTTTTGTAGTTATTATAGTAGTAATTTTGTAGACATATGTATGTGTTTACAATTTTCTTGAACTAATAACTGTTTAATTTAGTTTTATAAAACCCTCTTGAGACTCAGTGGTCTTATTACTACTGAATTGAAAGCCTGCATCTCGAAACATACAAATTGCAAAAATGGGTTATAACAGTTGCTTCAAGTTTCCCTCTGGGATTTGAACAACTCAGCCTTTACCATCGGCTGTGTAATAATGCAGGGCCAAAAGGTAGGCCCCAAGAACTACCTCAACCAGTACGGGGATTGAACCTTCATTTGTTGGCATTATTCTACACTGCACTCTAGCCAACTGAGCTAACCAACTTCCTGCAACGTGATTACAGCGTGTACAAAATACCTTCTAATTCAAGAAATCAATACTTTAATACTAAAAATTATAAATGAGAGTCACTATTTCAGTATTATTAAGTATATTAGATTCTCCAAGACAGCTTTGCCTGTTGTACTGGGTGGTCACTGTAACAGTCAATGCACCTGAAGTGTTTTGTCACTTTTTAATAATTAAGCGTGCACACGCGCACACGGACACACAGCTACAAAGCTATATGCTTCTGGATCCCAAATTTCTGTGTAAAAAACAGAAGGTTCCTTTATTCCTTGTTCTACACCAGAGGGCAATACATGTGGGACTTAGCACACCCTACTGTCAGGTTTTTTATATAGCACTTCCTTTTAACTAAAATGTCCTTTTACAAAAATAGCATTAACATTAAACACAAACATCACATCTTGTCCCCCTTCAACCCGGAACAAATCGGTCAGGCGGTTTGCAGATTTGCTTTGGTCTATAGAGGAGAGTTGGCTTAGGTGTCTCAGTTTGTTTGTTTAGAAACGGAAGGTTCTGCTGTTCCACTTGTTTCTGTTCAGGTTCAACAGTTGCAGCTACTAGTGCTAGAGGTTTGAGAGTTGAATTAAGTCGGGTCTCACCAACTGGAGCAGATGCTTCGCAGAAATCTTCCACTGTGACTGGAGATCCCTGGAAATTTGGTTCCTTGGATTTGGCTTCTCTAATCTGGTCAGTGTGTCTCTGCCAGATTCCACAGGAAGATTTAACATCATAGGTCAGTGGTCTTCGACGCTTGATGATTCTTCCCAGGAGCCACTTTGGTGTTTCACAGTAATTTTGGACCCAAACAGACTGATCCAGGTTAAACTCACGAGCTGGTTTACTTGCGTCATGTGACCTTTTCTGACCAAGTTGCCTTGAACCAATCTTTCCTTTCAAATTCGGACATAGCAAATCCATTCTGGTACGCAGTCATCTTCCAAACATCAGCTCAGCAGGAGATATGCCTGTTGTTGAATGTGAAGTGTTACAATACCTCATCAAAAAGTTCTTCAGCTTCAACTTCCAATCAGTTTGCGTCCTCCCCTTCAATATTTGAATGTTTGGACAAAGCGTTCTGCTTCACCATTTGAGGATAGGTGGTAAGGTGAGATGAGAATCTGCTTGATCCCATTGTTTTTCAGGAATATTTGAAATTCATATGATGTAAACTGTGTGCCATTGTCAGACACGATCTACTCCGGCAATCCAAAAGTAGTGAACACATTCCGAAGAACATAAATGGTCTTTGTTGGGTTGACTTCATGGGAATAACATGAGGCCACTTTGTAGAAGGAATGTATGACTAAAAAGTGGTCCAGCAAAATCCACATGAAGTGTTTGCCCTGGGTGGTTAGACCAAGCCCACGGGTGTAATAGGGCAGGAGCAGGAGAAGACTTCATTTCTTGGCATGGACGGCAATCACTGACCATGCCTTCGATGTCTTTATCCAATTGTAGCCACCGTGCATGTAGACGAACCAATGCTTTCATTTTGATGATTCCCATGTGGCTGAGGTGAAGTTCTTCTGACACTTGTGCTTGGAATTTGAGGAATAACAACTCTGATTCCCCATAACAAACAAAGGTCTTGCAGAGTCAGCTCAAATCTACGCATGTAGTAATATTTATCTCAGCAGTTACTTCTTGAGGTACACACCAACCCTTCTGTGTTTGTGTTCAGACTTTCAATGTCCATTATCTTTTTAAAATTTCACAAGTCCCAAAAACGATCGAAGCTCCTTAACATTTTTGGGCTGTGGCGCTTTCACCACTGCCTCCCCGCCTCTCTGGGTGAGGTTGAGAGGCCAGTTTCATCAATCACATGTCCCAGGTACTCCACTGAGGGCTTCACAAACAAACATTTGAATTTCTTACAGCAGATGCCATATTTTTCCAGTCTACACAGGATCCTGCCTAGGTTCTATAAATGAGTTGGGAGGTTTTTCCCGGTGATAAGCATGTCACCTTGGAAGCAGATTACACCAGGGAGGCCCAAGCAGTATTTTGTCCATAGCTTGTTGGAATAAGGCTGGTGATGACGCAATTCCAAATGGTGGTTGTTCATATTGGTATAGACCTCTGTGTGCTGATAGTTGTATACTTGCTGGAATCTTCACTCAGCTTCATTTGCAAAAATGCCTGTGATAGATCAAGCTTTGCAAATAATTCACCTCCATTCAGAGCAGCGAACAGATCCTCAATTTTCGGTAGCGGGTTCTGATGCACTTTCAGGAAAGGGTTAAAGTCACCACATATTCTGATAGACCCGTCATCCTTCACTGCTGGAACTATTAGAGCTGCCCACACTGCATAACCAACTTTCTCAGTTATCTGAAAGTTTTCAAGTTATTCTAGTTACTGCTCGATTTTCTGTTGCATTGAGTAGGGGACTGAACGTGATTTGAAGAACCTTGGAGAAGCTTCGGCCTTCACAGCAAGTTTGGCTTCAATGTCCTTAATAACTCCAAGACCTTCTTTGAAGACATCAGTATGCTTGTCTTACAAGGACTGCAACATGGGGTTGCAATGCACTTTATTTATTTTATTCCACTGAATTTCTTTTAGCCAGTTCCTGCCCATAAGCGATGGACAATCACCTTTCACAATGATAAGTGGCAACCTTGCTATTTGATCTCCATATTTAGCTTGAGCGGACATTTTTCCAAGTATATTCATAGGCTCACCAGTGTAGGTGCTATGCTGGAGGAGGGTTTTCTCCAATGGGCATTTCTTGAAAATTTTCTCCCATGTCTTCTCTGAAGCAACAGAAACAGATGCTCCAGTGTCAACCTCCATTTCAACCATTTTACCATTTAAGGCAATGCCAACTTTTAGTCCTTCATCTATTTTCAGGCCATACTGAATGCAATGCAATTACTCTTCTGCATTATCGCTGTTAGTTTCACTTTGTCTCGTCTGGACTCACATTCCTTTTATATTTTGTTTCCAAGTAATTTGTGTTTTTAAACTGCCTGTTTATTTTCAAGCGCGACTTGTCTGTGTGCACATCGTGATACCCTTTTTTTGGCAGTACTACTTTATTATGATTAACCTTGGATCTACATGCATGCTGTATGTGTCCTTTTTTTCCCCACATAGCGACAATCAGCAGTTTTCCACTTACAGGCTTCTGCATTATGCCCTATTCCATTACAGAGGTAGCATGTTTGAAAGTGAGCATACCCTAACTTTACTATTTTAACTTTGGCATTCCTAGAATGAGCTTTCAAATCTCCAGCTTGTTTCTTTGCCATTTCTATGCTTTCTACAGTGTCAACTCTTGCTCCGCTGACAATCTACACTGAATTCTTTCATTTCTTAGTCCACAAACCAAGTGATCACACAATGCTTCTTCCAGGTAACCTTTAAAGTCACAATGTTCTGTTAATTTTCTCAACTCAGCCAGGAACTGGGAAACTGGCTCACTCGCATGCTGTTCTCTTCGGTGAAACTTGAATCTCTTGGCAATAATTGCTGGTCTGGGATTGAAGTGCTTTTCCAAAACATACACAAGCTCTTTAAAGGTTTTATCTGCTGGCTTGTCAGGAGCAATGAGATTTCTCAGTAAAGTGAAATTTTTCAATCTGATGACTAAGAAACACTGAGGCCTGTTTTTCCTCTTCAATCTCATTCACAATGAAAAACTGTTCCATTTGCTTGACATAAACTATAAAGTCCAGCGTAGCTGGATCAAAAGGCTCTGAAGAATATTGATGATTCCATCCTCGTCGCCATTTGAAGTGTTCTGTCACTTCTTAACAATTGAGAATACACACAGACACACCTGCTTCTGAACCCCAGCTTCATCCGGGACTTAGCACACCCTACTGTCAGGTTTTTTTATATAACACTTCTTTTTAACTAAAATGTCCTTCTACAAAAAAAGCAATAACATTAAACACAAACATCCACAGCACCCATTACAGCATTCATCCTCTGATCGAGATTCAATGGTTTGCATTTTATACAGCATTAGAAGGCATCCACAAAATTAATTTCAAGTGCTGCAATTGTCAGGGCAGCTACAATGAAAAGCATACTAATAGGCCACAAACCCCAGAAGTTGTCAGAGTGAATTACATAGCAAACGAGATTTAGAAGTGAATAAAGGAAGGGAGCTGAACACAACTCACTTATTGAACCAACCATACTGATGGCAAAATAAATTGAGGCAGTGACAAAAAAATGTTACACAAGGCCCAAATGACGCCAAGGACTTCTGTTCTGCATTGTTCACAGAAGTCAAGTGCAGAACAAAGCATCAACCATATAAGTACTACACACAAGTAGCACTCTTTACATCAAAATGTCTCACTTACTGAAACCCAGAGTTTAGTTATGTAATGTTTTTCAATAATAACTGATAAAAATATTTTCTCTCAGTTATGAGACTAACATGCCGACCATGGTAGGCACAAAATGAAGGTATTAAAAGAGTAGCAGTGAGGACAAGAGCACTGCGGCTGATAAAACACTAATATAGTCCCCATTATTTAAGACGTCCACATTTGAAGAGGGCAATTGTTTAAAATCATCCATAAAGTGTTTTACCAGTTTGCATTTCCATTGGTCAATTTTAAACTTACATCGTTCTTAGTGTTCCATGTCATTTGAGCAGGAACAGGTGTTTACTCAACAGTTCAATGCCTCAATGAACAGTCTTGAATAAATGCTACAAATCAATGAGGTATTGACTGTGATTAATTAATAATGATACTTTTTGATGGGTTTATCCTGTTATTGCTTGATAGGGCTCAGTTTCTCTCCTCTCATATCTCTTTCCCTTCACCTGTCGATGAATGCTCATCAATTGGTGCAATTGCCCCAAGGCACCTCAGGGGGATAGAACAGATTGTAGATAAAGGAACGGGTTTTGAGACATGGCATGGGAGAGGTGCTTGGTTGAAAAGTTACCAGGAGAACCCCCTGCTCAGCTTCAAGTACTGTCATAGGATTTTTAACATCCACCTGAGCCACCAGAGTAGACAACAATAGCTTTAATGTCTTAACTAAGGAACAAACAATGTTGTGGCTGTCTTACTTTCACCCCTTTCTAGTTCCTTCACCCCCACAAAAAATTTAAGTACAAAATGCGATTTTGCTATTGAACTTGGCCAGAACTCCACTGGCAGCATTCACATACAGCTAGAATACTCCAATAAGCAAATTAAAAGTAGAGTCCAAGGCTTGTACTCAAAGATGTGAATTAAATGCAACAAACTGAAGAAAACCTGGAACAATTGCTATGGGTGCTGAGATTTGGGAAACACCTGGAATAGAAAGATTTACGTCTTTAGTTATAGTTTGCAATACAGTCAGCCAAGGCGAGCTATTTTAAAAAGCAAGTACCATCACTTTTCGGCGATGATTAGTCTGCAATGTAAAGATGAACGCATCTGACAGAGATTGGAACTAAATCATTGTCATAACAATATCCACAGGCTGGCTACTGCAGGAAACAGAAATGTCACATTGGTGCAATGTGTCATCCCCTTGTTGAGATATAAAATGAACTCCTTAGATAGTATCACATTACCAGAATTCAGGAGGTATTCAAAATGGGAAACCTCTACCAGTGGGGTCGCCAACTGGAGGGGGGGGGTCACAAGGCTGGCCAGGCATCTGAGCACTAGGAGCCAGGGCACATTCCTCATCTTATATACAAGCGTGCCTACCTTGTCAGCAATTAAACGAATCACAAACACCGTAGCACATCTATGCCTTCCAGTTGGCATCTGCTCCTCCAACGATCGTCGACATACATTATCAGTTTGGCAGTTCAAGCAGGTGAATTACCTCATTTCCAAACGCATTCTTTGGAACATGTTTCAGAATCACTGAATAAAAATAGTTCACTGCCTAAAAGACATGCACCAGCACAATGCGCAAACTGCAGAGATTGCACGCTTCCTCAACTTGGCATTTCTACCCAAGTCAGGGTATACACATTACTTGAAACCTGATGAAGCAGAATTTAATTTAACATCTGCTCAGAGAAATTAGCGCCACTTGAATTTCTAAGATAGCCCCTAGCCCTCGTCTTCACTAGGATTGTTCCCCTTATTCCAGCTTCTAAAATCTTACAATGCCATTGCTGCAAATACAATGACAAGATGAAAATAACGGTTAGAAAATATACTGCTTTGAGAGAAATAGTCTACTCTGTTCGTCATCAGGTAGCCGCAATGAACATAAAACTGTCCAATCTATCTTCACTCACTCATGCCAAGCCATAACCAAATTGAAATTTAGACTGGTATAGGCACTTTTTTTCCTTTAACTTACTATCTTGTTGCAAGACGAACAGAATATCAAAAATTAAACGCATAGCCTTGATCCTGCTAGAGAGGAGTCACGGGCCTTTTGATAGGAAAATTCAGCTTCGAATCACACACACAATGCATGCGCATGGACAAGAGGTGAGGTGAGCATCAAGTACAGCTGTGATTCTCTCTGCAGATGAATAGCCGGTAACACACAGTGCCCTGCTTGGCTCTCACATTATAAAGGGCTGCCTAGATAAAACGCCAGAAAAAAGTTGGCACCTTCAGGAGAGGTAGGAAGCAAGGGCAAAGAAAATACATGTGGTAACATGTTTTATACCTACAGTTCAACTTCATTAGATAATTACCAAAGTATCAAGCTTAAGAAGCTCAGAGTTAGGGGAAGAGGAAACTTACAGCTCATTTGAAAAAGCACTGCACAACACTGCTTCAAAAATAACTTCAATTTCCTAGATTAACAATGTCATCGATTTAATAATACAAATTGCAGAGCTGAGACAGAGTTAGCCATAGAATGGGTTTCAGCTGCTAACATTGATCATTATGCACGGCAAGTTTCAGATTAACGTGCTTTGCAGCAAATACAGGCTATGAATTGCCTGCGGATTCCTTTATTGCTCACCTTTCTCTTCACCTTTTGGACATCGTACCGAACTTGCGCAAATTCGCGGAGGCCAAAGGATCCACCAGTAATAAGCAGCTGTGAAACAAAAATAAAAAATTAGGTTAGCAAAATAAATCTGTGCATCATGCACAAATACTCTGGAGGTGTCTGTCAGTTCATCTTATAATTTTTGCAAGTAGGGACCTCAGTGACGTGGAGAGACAAGAGACGCTGGGGTTGTTTTCCTTAGGGAAGGGATAGTTTTGAGGAAATTTAATAGGACTGTTCAAAATTGAAGGGGGATGTGATAGAAAAGATAGGGCAACACTGTTTCTACTGGCAGGAAGGTCAGTAGCCAGAGAACATAGACTTAAGGTAATTAGAAAAGGAAATGGCAGGAGTGAGCAGAGAAAGGAGAGTTTTTTTAATGCAGTGACTTCTTTGGCCTGGAATGCACTGCCCGAAAGACGATCCAATGGTAATTTTCAACAGGAAAATAGATAAACATATGATAAAGAAAAAAATTGCAGGGTTATGGGGAAGAGCAGGAGCATCGGAGTAATTGGATAGCTCTTTCAAAGGGCTGGCCCAGGAACAATGGGCCAAGTGGCCTCCTTGTGCTATATAATTCTCATTTCATTTTGCCGATGTTTACAGGTTTTAAAATCCTGTGAATGGTTCCGGCTTTAAAGCAATGTAGATCACAAGGAAGAAAATGAAGGAAAAAAATGAGAATTTTACAATCTATAGAAATACAATCTATAAAAGAAGCTGTACTCCATGTTGGGTGCAACCTTAAAAAGGTTTGTAAAAGCATGAACACAATCGTACAAATTGGATCACAACTCATCACTGGATCATGAAACACAATCATTGTAAAGGATTGTAAAGAATGCCTGCTCTCTCACAAGTGTAAAGAGACAAGCACCCTTTTCAGAAATGTGAAAGTTCCTGGCAGTTTTACACATCGGCAACAGTTTGATGAGGACATGAAAGGACTAAGGGTATGTGCACTGGAATATAATGTGCCACTCCAAGGATTTTAGGGAGACTATACTCTTTGCATGTTGCAAGTAAAAGCTACCTGCATTTTAAATGGTAGAACATGGCATTAAAATAAAATAGCTATCCAATGCTCCCAAGCATTTTACACAGCACTTCCATGTGGCTCTTTATACAACATGACCTTCCCTCCATCATGTCAGGAGTGGGGGTGTTTGCTGATGATTGCACAGTGTTTAGTACCATTTGCAATTCCTCAGATACTGAAGCAGTACATGGCTTCATTAGCAAGTAACATTCATGTCACACAAGTAGTAGGCAATGGCCATGTCCAACAAGAGAGAATCCAGCCATCTCCATTTGACATTCAATGGCACTACCATCACTTTATTCCCCACCATCAACATCCTGGGAGTTACCATTGACCAGAAACTTAACTGGACTAGCCATGAATGCTGTGGCTACAAGAGCAGGTCAGAGGCTGGGAATTCTGCAGTGAGTAACTCAACTCTTGACTCACCAAAGCTTGTCCACCACCCAACAAGTCACAAGTCAGGAGTGTGATGGAATCTCTCCACTTGCCTGGATGAATGCAGCTCCAACAAAATTCAAGTAGCTCGTCACAATCCAGGACAAAGCAGCCTACTGGATTGGCACCTTATCCACCGCCACACAGTGGCAGCAGCGTGTATCATGTACAAGATATACTGCAGCAACTCATCAAGGCTCCTTCAAAAGCACCTTCCAACCGCATAACCTCTACCACCTAGAGGGACAAGGGCAGCAGATGCATGGGAACCTCACCACCTACAAGATCCACTCCAACCCATACGCCATCCTGACTTGGAACTATATCACCGTTCTTTCACTGTCACTGGGCCAAATTCCTGGATCTCCCTTCCTTGCAGCACTGTAGATGTACCTGCACCAGATAGACTGTAGTAGTTCAAGGTGGTGGCTTATCACCCACCTTCTCAAGGGCAATTAGGTATGGCCAACAAATGCTGGCCTAGCCAGTGATTCTCACGTCCCATCGATAAATTAAAAGAACGCTGTTTGAAGCAAGTTCACCAGCATTAATCCTGAAGTGCATCAAATTCTGCCCCAGTCCACACCATTCCAGATAGCAAGTAAATGCGCAAAACATCCCCTTTAAAGCATTAACTCCTGCTACGTTTTGTGTGTTAAATACGAGTGTATTAATCCACTTTAGATACACATTATCCTATGCATTTTGCGCTATGGAATTAGTTATGGAAAACTGATGCAAGATCTTTCGATGCTGAAGAAAAATGGAAAAAAAGTAGTTTATTCTACATGGTGGAACTCTGCAAAGCAAGAAACAGCTGTGCAGAATATTATGCAGCCAAAACAGTTTATATCAAACGCTGTAAGTAAAGAGAGAACCCACAGGGGCAGCACTCGGTGGCGCAGTCTCTCAGGGTTGCATGATGTGTTGCGACGTTCCAGGATAATAGGATAGGAACATTCCTGTCAAGGCAGGGAGGATAAACCAAGCAGACATTTACCATCCCATCCATCGTTTCATAATGGAGTTTTTTTAGTCAGCTTTAACCACTGTAAATGTTATAATAAATGCTACACTCAGGGTCTTGTAATGTGTTTGTGGCAACACGGATTTAACATATTGGGAATAATATATGATTAAAACAGACGCACTTAAACCTTAAACTTAAAAAAAGCAAAACATTAAATGAAAGCTTTGATTTTTTTTGCCAGTATACTTATGCAACATTCCTAATTCACTCCAAATTGTTGCTGCAACTAATAAGCTCCCTTATACTTGTGAAAAACTATTAGAAACTCATCAGGCACAGAGAAACAGACAAAGTGACAGGTCACAAAGTAGTGCAATTCAGGCAGGCCATTCAGACTATCCAGCTCACCCTTCCTTAAAAACCTATGATCACCCCCATCCTGGTAACTATTTCTTGACTGACTTCTCTATCATTCCAGAAGGATGTTCCAGGTACTAATCATTGTGACGAAATCCTTCTCTGTATCAGGGCTGAATTCGCATTTTACCAAAAATAAAAGCGGAGTGACAGAAGAGCTGATTCATGTCCCATAGCATTGGCCATGTAACTACACGAGGAATGGGTTAGCACCAAAGTCCTGGTAATGCACCTGCATACTTGACAAGTTTCATTATGTCATCTGTAGCCTTTTTCAAAAGATGAAATTCTTTCACCTAATCCAGACCCGATACTGTAGTCACAAAAAGGTAGAAATATTGAAGCAAAATGAAAAGATAACAAGAATGAAAGAAAAAATATGCATTTATATAGTGCCTTGCACAACTTCAGGACGTGTCATGGCATTTTAGAGACAAATGACATACTTTTTGAAGTGTTGTAGTCACTGTTGCAATGTAGGGAATGTAACAGCTAATTTGTACACAGCAAACTCCTAGAAGCAGCAATGTGAGGAGCGGCAGATAATCTGTTTTTCTTAGTGAAGTTGGTTGAGGACAGGACACCCAGGAGAACTTCCCTGCTCTTCTTCATGAAATGGAAAGGAAGTCCAAGATCACGAGTCATCAGGAGCTGAGATAGGATCTGAATGTACCATTGTTAGAAGAATGGAGGATTCTTATCAAAGGAATCACTTGATGGAAGTGGAACACTCTCATTTTGTGCTGCCCATTAACTGTTTCACATTTAGATTTAGCTTACAGAGTAAATTGCCACCAAGTCAGTGAACCATTCACAGAAAGAAACGGTCAGATTCCTGAGTCAAGGAGCAGAGGGTTACAAGTTTAGTAGCAAAGGAGGAAAGGGTGGGGAATGGTCAGGGTGAATCCTTCTATATTAGCAGGAAAAGACAATGGTGCTGAAAAGCCTTTTCACATTTCAACCTTTTTTTTTAAAAAAGCAGATGTTTCAGTCGACCACCTCTTTCCAGTAAGAAAGAATCATTATAATACTTACTCAATTGACAAAGATGGTTGAAAGATATTTTTCTGGTGCAGACGAGACAACCACTCCAGACAAGAAAAAGAACCAAGGCAGAGGGACACCCGATGAGCTCCTCACAACCAAATCACTGATCTTGGGCACACAAAGGAGGCGAACAGAGGAAAAGTCGTAAGGAAAGCTGCTTAAATGCTGAACGACATTACCAGGAGCCTGAGTGAAAATCAGTTACAAGATGTGTGGGGCTCAGGGAACATGGGACTAAAAAAGTCGATGGAAGTGACAAAGCAGTTCTTAAAATACGCGAAGATGATAAATAGAAGTGCTGACTGCTGCTTTCATTTTTATCACCAATATAATTTAGTGATTCAGAGAGAAGATACTGTGGAGTAAGATTTACAATGTGCAACTGGGCTGACATGAGGACTCTCAATTTTATCGATCGCAAGGTAAAGCCAGTGCCAAAGGTAGAATAGAATTTACATCCCTTAAGACATCATATAATGGCTTACGGTGAAAAGTAAAAATCAAAACTGCTTCTGAGCTATTTCTTGCAATGGCTACCAGCTACATCAATGTGTAGCCAGTTTCTCAGCAGTTCCCAATCTGTACTCATCTCCATGATGAAATAAAAATATACTGGAGATGCAACTGTGTGCATCATAGTAAAAAGTACAACACTTGAAAACCATTGAGCTGTTACATATAGAACAATCAATACCTGGGGGTAATTACAAGATAGGAATCCAGGCTGAGTGGATAAGAACTGCAAGATCATCAACATTAACAATTGTCAAAGCACTCCATTGTGTTGGCTAGTGCTTGTAATACGGGTCATTGATGATTCACTTCTTGCTTAACCATCACCCTCGGAAAATATTGCCTCTTTAGACTGATTTCAAGATCCATTCAGCTGTCCCATGTTTCCATAGCATATATTTTGTTCCCTTTTCCTATTTACTGTCTAAAAGGAAAAAGCAAACCGTTGCAATTACCTACAGATGGGGACATGAATGAAATCAGGCAGTCACTGCATTTAGTGAAGCAGCCCTGGGCCTCAGCTACCCACTGTGGAACAGGTTGCAGCATTTCCGAAACGTTCTTCAAATAAGGCTATGTTTGAAGTTCGACCCTTCAAATAAACGTTCATTGGTAATGCTGCTTTATAAGTCAAGTTAGTAGAGGCCTGTCCCTTGCATGAAGCTACATACAGAACACATGACCCCAGGTTTGGTTCCTGATCTAGAGTGAACTAGTTGACCTTAATGAGTGAAGGAAAAGGGCAGTAACAGCTTACCTCAGTCCTTCTCGTTTGCGTGGTGGAAGAAGGAAAGGTAGAGGGCAGTGTCCAAAAGGTTAACATATTGGCGCTGATGGTTACTATCCAATGCCTCTTGGTGGTAAGTGTGTATCTACACTTCTCAAATGAAACCATGAACAGATTTTACGATTCCCACATTACAATAGCTTATGGTCTAATGCTCAATGTTTAAATCATGCACGAA